>NC_060122.1:160832727-161491298 GCF_021461395.2 Schistocerca americana | reverse complement strand
TAATGAGAAGTAGCAGAAATGAGAACAATGAGAAACTTAACATCAGGATTGACGGTCAAGAAGTAGATTAGGTTAAGGAATTCTGCTACTTAGGCAGCAAGATAACCAACGACAGACGGAGCAAGGAGGATATGAAAAACAGACTAGCACTGGCCATAAGGTCATTCCTGGCTGAGAGAAGTTTACTATTATCAAACATAGACCTTAATTTGAGGAAGAAATTTCTGAAAATGTACGTTTGGAGCAAACCATTGTATGGTATTAAAACAAGGAGCGTGGGTAAACTGGAACAGAAGAGAATCGAAGCATTTGAGATGTGGTGCTACAGACGAATGTTGAAAATTAGGTGGACTGATAAGGTAGAAACGAGGAGGTTCTTGGCAGAATTGTAGAGGAAAGGAATAACTGTAAAACAGCGACAAGGAGTAAGTGTAGGATGATGGGACATATGTTAAGACATGAGGTAATGACTTCCTTGGTACTAGAGGGAGCTGCAGAGGACGAAAGACAGACATTGGAATACATTCAGCGGATAATTGAGGACGTAGGTTGCAAGTGCTACTTTGAGATAAAGCGTTTGGCACGGGAGAGGGATTCTTGGCGGATTGTGTCACTGTTTTCAATGTTTACAATCGATTGGCATTTTTCGCATCCTGTATTTGTATTGCCTAAGGCATTTTAATCCGTTTTGCTCTTCCGAGCCGGCCGGAGTGGCCGAGCGGTTAAAGGCGCTACAGTCTGAAACCGCACGACCGCTACGGTCGCAGGTTCGAATCCTGCCTCGGGCTTGGATGTGTGTGATGTCCTTAGGTTAGTTAGGTTTAAGTAGTTCTAAGTTCTAGGGGACTTATGACCACAGCAGTTGAGTCCCATGGTGCTCAGAGCCATTTTGCTCTTCCGATGACCGTACTAGACGGCTAACGTCAGCCTTATCTGCAAACAGTCTACAAAGGAGTCTCAGATTGTTTTCTAAGTCGTTGATGTAGATTGATAACAGCAGAGGGGTCATAACACCTCCTTCGAGAAATGCAGATGTGAGTTCTGTTTCGCTCTTTGACTACCCGATTGTTACTAAGAACTGTTACGTTCATGACAGGAAATTACAAATCCAGTTGCGAAATGAGACGATACTCCGTGGACAAGCAATCTGATTATATGTTACGTGGTGGGCGTGGGCTGGTCAGTGTCAAAAACCTTGTGGAAATCTAGAATATGAAATTAATTTGAAATCCCCTGACGATAGCGATCACTACGAGGGGTAGCTTGTGTTTCGAAAGACTATGTCCTCTGATTCCCTACTGGGTACGTTTGAATATATTATCTTCTTCGAGGTATTCCGTTACTTGCAAAAAGAAGATACGCGAAAAACTCCTACTGCAAATCCAAGTCAGTGATATGTGCATGTAATTCAGAGGCTTAATTCCATTTGTTTCCTTGTGTGTTGGCGTGACCTGCGCAACTTTCCAGTATTTTGTTTCGGAACTTTCGTCGAGCCAGTGCTCGAATATAACTGCTAAAACTGCAAATACTTCTTCAGTATATTCCGAAAGGAACATAACAGCATGCAGTCCGGACGGTGTAACACCGAAAAGGCAGATAAAATACCATCTGTACATTCCAAAATTTTCTTCGTTTAATATCCGCTGATAACTTGCACTGTACTTTTTATTCTGAAGTTTTAAGCTGTAGTACAGAAACTATATTTAATACGCAATCGATGTACTAGCGTATTTATTATTGACTGTATATAATTTATTGTAACTATACTGAAAATGACTGGGTGTTGTGTGCTGTCGTTAGGTTAGTTAGGTTTAAGTAGTTCTAAGTTCTAGGGTACTGATGACCATAGATGTTAAGCCCCATAGTGCTCAGAGCCATTTGAACCAGCCAACTATACTGAAAATATTGTAAAAGTGCTGGGTAGTAGCCAAGAGAAAATTATTGAAACGTATCGATTGCAACGACGAAATGGTAGTAGCTGTGTCGTTGTTTGCCGGCCGGGGCGGCCAAGCGGTTCTAGGCGCTACAGTCTGGAACCGCGAGACCGCTACGGTCGCAGATTCGAATCCTGCCTCGGGCATGGCTGTGTGTGATGTCCTTAGGTTTAAGTAGTTCTAAGTTCTAGGGGACTGATGACCTCAGAACCATTTGAACCATTTGAACCATTTGTGTCTTTGTCTATCTTTGCGTATGGAGTTGCGAGCAGAGAGGAAGCAGAGCAGCTTGAGTTACGAAAGAGTGGGGAAGCGTCTGCTGGGCGCTCTCGTCGACAGGGTGAGCAGCTATGGTCGTGCCAATGTAGAGGCGCCTGATTCGTTAACCTTCGAGTATGGAACGCATGGCAGTAGTGGAAACGCGGAGGTAGCTGCAATTCCATCTATTCACTGTCCGATAATTATCTTTGGCTCTGGAGATGACTCTGGGTTCTTCTCATCGAACAGCAGTACTAGAAACAAGGGCAGCTCACATTTGTCGTCGGCTACACTCTACGTCATCCGCACAGCTACAACTTCGTAAGACTGTTAAGTGAAATATTATAAACTGAAGTTGGAATTGTGCAGCAAAATTTCTTTCACAACGTATGAATAACTTGAGTAATAGCTTGCAACAGTTAAAACTTGTAGGGTACCTCAGACATTATTACCAAGCAGGGTGCCTTTCCTTTCCATGCAATCTCCGAGTGTCATAAGAATATGAAACTTGATCAACTATTTAGTGCCAGTTTTGTTCGTTTGCTGATGTTCAGCTTTTCTGCCTCAGTAACTGTTCATTCTTGTATTACATGACAGAGGCTACTTAAAGTAAAACTGTACTGGCAAAAGTATTAACTAAAGATACAGCACAAATTAAAAGTGCGCAATCTCATTTAGTCTGTATTTAGCTTAGCAAGTGACTTGTGCTGGCTTGGTATCTATTTTATTGTTGTTATTTTAAAAGTGAAATCAATTGCTCATTTGCTGAAAGTAATTTCAGTTCGATCCTTTAGTAATCAAAAGTAAATTGCTTGCCTTTTTCTACATTTAGCATCACCTTACACTGAGGTTTATCTAACAGAGTTTAAGTTAAGCCTGTGATTCATTTAACCAATAACTCCATTTCACTTTACTTTCAGTATTTAGTATTTCAGGATAAGTAACAGCAAACTCAATCTTTTCTGATTAATTTATTTTGTCATGAACTTGCATAACTAGCACTCCTGGAAGAACGGATATTACGGAGACAAGGCTTTGCCACAGCCGGGGGGATGTTTCCAGAATGAGATTTTCACTCTGCTGCGGACTGTGCGCTGATATGGAACCTCCTGGCACATTAAAACTTTGTGCCGAACCGAGAATCCAAGTCGGGACCTTTGCCTTTCGCGGACAAGTGCTCTACCAACTGAGCTACCCAAGCTCAGCCACTTGCAAGTTTCGCAGGAGAGCTTCTGCGAAGTTTGGAAGGTAATGGCAGAATTAAAGCTGCGAGGACAGGGTCTGAATCGTGCTTGGGTAGTTCAGTGGGGAGAGCACTTGCCCGTCGTCTAATTTCTTCGCTTTTTCCTGAGAGTCAGATCGTCGGCCGTAATTTTGAATTCGTGTGTCTATGATGGGAAGACAATAATTTCTTTATGCGTCGTTCATCTATCAACACGTAACCCATAGAGTGCTGTGTAGTGAGCCAGACAGATGAGGCACTCTGGTTTGTGCCCTTTAGGGACATCAATGTTTTATTTGTTCATTTATTTCATTTGAGACAGCTGCTGGGATAAAGTTGCCCAGTGAGGCACATACACCACAATGTGAAATAGAGAAAGGGAAGATAAATTATAATTAGGTTCATCATTTTTGTGTGACCCGAGAAGAAAATTTAGTATAATTATGATGATCTCAGTAGTTCTCTTTTGTTGGATTCTAAATCTAAGGAAAAAAAGGAGTAAACGTGTTCTCAGTGGGAAGGGTGGAATTTCACTAAAATATGTTTCGTATGGGATGGCTAATCCTCCTGTTACTGAACCTCAAAATGTGATAATCGAATTCTTCTTCAGGGATGTATTTGCTTCTAATGCGTCGCTTGATATGTCCCGTGAAGTTCTGCCGTCGTAGCATTCATTTTAATGAAGGCCTTTCGTACGTGACTAATAACTGAACAAAATTCTCGACACACTTGTTGTCTGAGTCGAGATAGGCGTATTATTCTTAATGACTTGTTTCGCCCGTAGTAAAACTCAGGTCAAATTAAATCAAAGGATAGATGTAATGTGTCTTGTTAATAACTGAATCCTACATTAGATAATCTGTGCCAGACTAGAGCAACAATTTACGTCTGCTACATTACAGTCCTGTGGGTGTCATTTGTAAGCTACATCTATACTTATATCTGTGCTCTTCAAACCTCTGTGAAGTATATGACAAAGGGTCTTCACTTTGTAGCCCCTAACAGGGTTTCCTCCCGCTGTAACAGGAAATGGAACGCACGAAAAGTAATTGCTTACATGCCTCTGTGCGCCGTGCCATTATTCTAATTTTGTCGTCGTTATCACTACGGAAGCTAAACTACGCGGACTGAATCGACATCGTAAGCTGCCTCTAAAACGCTTGTTGCCAACGTCGACAGCATGGTTATTGGAGGTGTAGAAGTGAGCCCTTTGATAAACGACGCCCTACAATATGTCGAAGAACTTTTTCCACAATTCTTGTGGACATTCTAACGAAGACCTCAGAAAATCTGACTTTAGTTAAAAAATCCGTGTATTTCTTTTGTTTCTAGTTGTGGAAATGCATAAAGACCACATGAGAAACCTCTAAGATTCTAAAAAATGTATGCGAAAGATCTTGCTCTCCTTCTAGTAGTAGTTTATCGCAGATCACTGAAACAACGGAGTGTACCGAGCGATTGCAAAAAGGTAAAATAAGTTTTCAAGAAGTTTCGTAGGAGAGATGCAGTTAATTGCAGGGCTGTATCGTTAGTGTCAATTTGCTGCAGAATTGTGTAAGATGTATTATGCTAAATAATTATGACGTTATTGGAGAATGAAGAACTCCAGTATAAAAAGAGATCTTATGAAACTCGGCTCGCTCTGTTACTCTTTGAGATTCGCACTGCTGTAGACAACGGTACTCAGGTTGATGCGGTGCTCCTTGATTTCAGGAAGGCATTTGACACTGTCCTGCACTGCTGTTTAGTGAAAGAAATAGGAACTTACCGCGTATCAGATCAGACTGGTGACTGGGTTCAAAATTTCCTTGCAGGTAGAACTCAGCATGTCATTCTTACGGAACAAAATCAACAGATGAAAACGTAATTTGCGGAGTACCCCAAAAAGTGCTATAGGGCCGTTACTGCTTACCGCGTATATAAATGATTTAGAAGAGAGCGTCAGAAGCTCTTTGAGAGTTCGCAGCTGATGTGGTTGTCTGTAGGAAAGTAGCAACACCAGACGACGGTATCGTTTTGTAGATTGATCTGCAGATTACTGGCAGTTGACCCTGAACGTAAATAAATGTAAACACACTGGGTAAACATAGGAAAAGAAATCCACTACTGCAAAACTACACTGTTGATGACAAATTACTGGAAACTGTATCTACCACAAAATATATGTGAGTAACTATCCATGAAGTCCTTATGTGGAATGACCACATAAAAGAAATAGTAGGAAAAGCAGATATTGACTGTGGATCATAGGAAGAATCCCAAGGAAATGTAAGTAATCTGGAGGAAGTAGCTACCAGTTCTTGAGTAGTGTTCTTCCATCTGGGTTCTTTATCAGATATGACTGACAGAAGAGATAGAGAAGATACAGCGAAGTGAGGCGTGTTTCGTTACGAGTTCGTTTAGTCGACAGGAGAACGATAAAGAGATTCTCAACAAATCCTAGTGGCAGACATTGCTAGACAGGCATCACGGAGATGTTAACCACTGCAATTTCGTATGAGCGCTTTCGGGGAAAGGTCAGACAACATATTAGTTCTTCCCATATACACCTCATGGAATGATCACGACGAGAAAAATCGAGAAATTTGAGGTAATACCCAGGCTTACCGACAATCATTGTTCTCACGCACCATTTGCTAGTGGAACAGGGCAGGGGTATCACTTAGTGGTACCGGAGGTACACTTTGCCCAAACCATTTGGTGGCTTACGGAATGTGACGTATATGTATTTTTTCTTAAAAAATTTGCAACTTCATATGAGGGCCGTTCAGTAAGCAATGTAGCAATATTTTTCTAACAGCAGGATGGTTTTATACACGATTGCAATAGGCATTTTACTCCCGACTCTTTTAGCTACAAAACCCTTCCTTTTTTACACAATCCCCGTTCAATGCGACGGCCTTACACCACCTAACTGGGAAGGTTTGAATGGTCGAATGGTCGACTTGATCAACGTCTGAGCCAAGGTTTTGTTGCATCAGTAAGTTTCATATTATCCACGTACTGCTTCCCGCGACGTGCATCCTTCAGTGGACCAAGCAGATATAAGTTGGAAGGTGCGAGATCTGGGCTATAGGGTAGATAAGGAACAATAGTCCAATGACGTTTTGTGAGCTTCTCTCGGGTGTGCAGACTTGTGTGAGGCCTTGCGTTGCCATGCAAAGGGAAAGTTCGTTTCCATATTTTGGCGACGAACAAATTGTAAGAGTCACATCTGTTTGCGGCGGCCGGCACGCGGGAGAAAGGACAAGTTTGCGCGATCTTGCTACGATTAAGACACACGCGTCACCCAAAGATTCGCCGTGCTTTTGTTCACTGCCAGGTCTCCCTATACATTCTGCATAGCCTATGAATATCTGCGATGCTCTGATTTTGCACCAAAAGAAACTCATTGACGGCTCTCTAAAAATGGTTCAAATGGCTCTGAGCACTTCGGGACTTACCTGTTGAGGTCATCAGTCCCCTAGAACTTAGAAATGCTTAAACCTAACTAACCTAAGGACATCACGCACATCCATGCCCGAGGCATGATTCGAACCTGCGACCGTAGCGGTCGCGCGGTTCCGGACTGACGGCTCTCTCATTGGGAAGTAACTCCTTTACAGACGCAATTTTGAAGCCTGTGTATAGTACCGCCATCTATAGAGGTCGACTCGGGGAATATTCCACCACGTCCCACAAAAAATTCCGCATTTTTTTCAACCGAAATAAAACGAGCAAGGATGTGTTGTGTTAATTACTGAACGCTCTCGTCTGTTCACTTAAATTGGAACTGATATAAAAACACGTGTTGTATGTGAACGTACAAGTTCGGAGAAGATAAAAGATACGACTCAGTATCCGACTTTCGGTAGATTACCTTGTTCTCACTACCGTATTTCTGTTTTGCATCGTGTATGCTGCGCGCAGACTGTGTGGGCATTGCGCCGCAGTCGTGACGAATGGAGCTAATTTGTAGCAATCTGCGGCGGCCAGCAGCCCTATCATGACGGAGCAGCCCTGTAGGGCTAGCAGAGGCCCACCGTCGGCTGCCTCAGTATTTACCCTCGGCCGGCCAGCAAGCGCACAGTAGTAATATTTATGGCCGCAGCAAAGCTTGTGAGTCACGTCTCCTCCGACGGACCCTCGTTTTGTTTCTGTATGCGGCAGCTCCATCCGCACTCGGCAACAGCTTATGGAGCGCATCGCCCCCGCATTATCTGCGTTTTCCGCACTGTTTGGCTGTGCGGTCTGGAGGGAGTGTGTCTCGTGCCGATTTCCGGTTGGGCAGGCTCTGTGGAGATACAGCCACAACGAAGATTAGCACGGACCGCGTCACTAAGCAGAGGGGTCGAGGGACATGCATTGAATGTACGGTCATGATTAAAAGATTACGTCACCCTATAAAGGCAACGCTGCTTTCGGTGCTTCGCGAACATATGCGAACGGTTGTTGTGTACCGGATTATCGTTTACCTTGAGATCATAGTCGAAGACTATGTAGCCAATTAGTTCACTCAAAGTACATTTGAATCAAACACTTGGTCTGATCCTGTACTTGTGGAATAATACTCCGCCTTAAGTCGCAATACATTATTCTCATTTTGAGACTAAATACGCTTCGGAGCTACAACTTCACTCTCAAAGACTACAATAACTTCCTTCTAGCATTACATCATCTGCGGTTTATCATCATTTTACTGCGAAATGTTCATTTTCTGTATGTGCGAATGAACATTTCGTCGTCAAATGAAAGTGTTTAACTAAAGGAGATGTCACCGCCGAGAACTTCAAAGTAAACATTGAGTATGGAACGGAAGGATAGAAATGCGGAGGGGTCCAACAAGAAAATAAAATATCCTTGCTGAAGACGGCATATTATTAACAAGAGTATTCTCTGATTCTGTAATTCTATGCTGAATTTGAGTGGGACGTTCCCTTAAACGCTGATAGACATATATGATTTTATGTTATCAATACGCGGCTCTATTAAGTGTCAACTCTCCTCAGTCGGTATGTTGATGATTTTCACTTACGGACCGTCTGACAGCAACTGAATAAAACACAATTTTAGTGCCATACGCGTTTCGCCTTTATTTTCTGCAAGGCATCATCAGTGGCAGGTTGCGTAGACAGTTTCTTACATATTATGCTCCTGTTGCATTTTTGGTCTTGTTCTTCTTCCTATGAGCGCCAATTTGCTGTTTTTTCCGCATTCCACAGCACTATGCACTGAACGCTTGTTTTAATGCAATGTTTTGGTTTCTGTTGCCCAACAGAAATTGGCGCTCATAGGAAGAAGAACAAGACCAAAAATGCAACAGGAGCGTAATATGTAAGAAACTGTCTACGCAACCTGCCACTGATGATGCCTTGCAGAAAATAAAGGCGAAACGCGTATGGCACTAAAATTGTGTTTTATTCAGTTGCTGTCAGACGGTCCATAAATGAAAATCATCAACATACCGTAGTATTACGCGCAACTGAGGAGGACAGGACCACAAAAGTTGAAGATGTCTCCTCAGTCGGTCTATAACATAAGCGACTCTTACGATTTTTTTTTTTTTTTTTTGTTTGGAAAAACTAAAGAAGCAATAAGCGTAATCTTTTTGCATATTATTTATTGATTTTCTGAATTTCGTGAGACATTCAGGCATCATCAAACGCCACATCGGAAGAGTTACAATTTTTCCGTCCAAAATTCAGTGTATTCTTCGTCCAGCATCGTCGTCTGTCTCTCTGCGTCTAGGAAAACTGCGTATTTGGCCCGCTAGATAAACAATCAAATAACTCGTATTAATGAGTTTTGTTACAAATAATCAAACACAATATTTAACTTTGGTAACTGCACAGATGTGTCGCAACCAAAGGCGACATACGGAAAATCAATCTTTGCAGTGACTGCTGATCTCTAACTGATAAGTCTTTCCTGAATTGCTATCGAAGTGCCTACCGTTGGCGCTGCTATCCAAGTCGCTGATCTTGAAGCTGCTATTGAACTGGGCCGTCACCAGTCGTTCTTGGCGCTTATCTTCTCCCCAACAAGGGACCGCCACTGTCGCGTTGTCGTCCTGGAAGGGAGGTCGGGCAGCCTGCGATTGGCTGAATTCTTCTCACAGCCTTCTATTCCTTGTCATTCCTGACTGGCGTGCCGGCGCTTGACTTTACGCCGTAACGCTAAAATCTATATGAAATACACAGGGAGTACTAGCACAGCTTATTGAAATTTGAGAAAATCATAAAATGATGGACGTTTGAAACAAAGATATAGTTTTGTCGTGTGTTTTGTCTCACGTTTCTTGCGATAACTGTTGTTCTTGTTGTGGTTTTCAGTCCTGAGACTGGTTTTATCCAGCTCTCCATCCTACTCTATCCTGTGCAAGCTTAATAATCTCCCAGTACCTACTGCAACATACATCCTTCTGAATCTGCTTAGTGTATTCATCTTTTGGTCTACCTCTACGATTTTTACCCTCCACGCTGCCCTCCAATCCTAAATTTGTGATCCCTTGATGCCTCAGAACATGTCCTACCAACCGGTCCCTTCTTCTTGTCACGTTGTGCCACAAACTATTCCCCAATTCTATTCAATACCTCCTCATTAGTTATGTGATCTACCCATCTAATCTTCAGCGTTCTTCTGTAGCACCACATTTCGAAAGCTTCTATTCTCTTCTTGTCCAAACTATTTATCCTCCATGTTTCACTTCCATACATGGCTACACTCCATACAAATACTTTCAGAATCGACTTCCTGACACTTAAATCTATACTCGATGTTTTTCCTTACCATTGCCAGTCTACATTTTATATCCTCTTTACTTCGATCATAATCAGTTATTTTCCTCCGCAAATAGGAAAAGTCCTATACTACTTTAAGTGCCTCATTTCCACATCTAATTCCCTCAGAATCACCCTACTTAATTCGACTACATTCCATTATCCTCGTTTTGCTTTGTTGATGTTCATCTTATATCCTCCTTTCAAGACACTGTCCATTCCGTTCAACTGCTCTTCCAAGTCCTTTGCTGTCTCTGACAGTCTTTATTTCTTTTCCATGGATTTTAATGCCTACTCTGAATTTTTCTTTTGTTTCTTTTACTGATTGCTCAATAGTCAGATTGAATAACATCGGGGAGAGGCTACAACCCTGCCTCACTCGCTTCCCAACCACTGCTTCCCTTTCATGTCCCTCGACTCTTATAACTGCCATCTGGTTTCTGAACAAATTGTAAATAGCATTTCGCCCCCTGTATTTTACTCGTGCCACCTTCAGAATTTGAAAGAGAGTATTCCAGTCAACATTGTCAAAAGCTTTCCCTAAGTCTACAAATGCTAGAAATCAGGTTTGCTTTCCCTTAATCTATCTCCTAAGGTAAGTCGTAGGGTCAGTACTGCCTCACATGTTCCAATATTTCTACGGAATTCAAACTGATCTTCCCCGAGGCCGGCTAAGTCAAAACAAGGCCCCGGGAGTACAACATTCCATTAGAACTACTGACAGCTTTGGGAGAGCCAGTCCTGACCAAACTCTACCATCTGGTGAGCAAGATTTATGAGACAGGCGAAATTGCTAAAGCGAATTCTTGCAATAACTAATTAATTAAAATAAAAAGCTAGTCTATTATTCCTTGCACACATGCTCATATATTAATTCAACCCCGTTGCAGAAATATAAGTTTATTAGCGCACCTAGAATCCGTTCATCGGCAACATCCCCCCCCCCCTCCCACCCCAAAAGCGACGGACCGTCGTCGTGTATGGAGCACGACAACGGGAGGGAGGCAGGAGCATGGACGCTCTGGTGGACCAGAAGCTGTGGGTGAAGGGGACGTCAGACTTCCGGTCGTACTCCGTCATCCGGTCTTTGCTCTGGTGGAAACGTCTCCCGGAAAACGCCCAGAAGGGTACGCGTCCACCTCCTGAGGCCCATAACAAGATGTAGAAGGCGTCGGCTGCTGCGGCGAGGGCGGCTCCAGCTCCACAGCTAGGACGAGGGAACGCGGAGGAAGCGAAGGCTCCGTCTCCATGGGGTCGTCTCGCGGTGTCGTGAAGACACCCTCTGGCGCAGCAGCTGTGGCCGCACTGTATTCGTGATAAGTGAATCTGGCGGAAGAGATACAGAACAATCACCGTGCACATGACAGTGGCGAATTTTACTGTGATGTCGGTACTGCAATCCGTCTGGTCCTGAAATGAGATATATACATGCGGCATGTCGACGAAGGATCACGCCTCGTCCCCACCGTCTGCTACTGCTAAAAACCCTGCAAAACACAATATCATACAGCGGACTACCTTCGGCACCGGATGCTGAGGAGGCTGGATCAGGTGGAGCAATGTCCGACAACTGCGGCCGAGAGGCAATTCCGCCGGCGATGGTCCATCTCGTGGATGCGAACGATAGGAGGCGAGAAACAGTTGCAATGCTTGATCCCCAGTGTGTGCGGTGCGAAGTTTGACCTTCTGCTGCTTGAAAGTTCTGGCAAGTTCCACTCCGCCGTTGGACTGTGGATGGAACGGTGCACTAATTAGATACTGTATGTCATTGCGATCACAGAATGTTTCAGATTCATTTGACGTGAACTAAGGGTCGACCGACTCTATGAATTCAGGAAAACCTTCGAGGCCAAAAATAGAGAACAACGCCTGAACAGCGCTGCGTGAAGTTGTCGAGTTCACTGGCACAGCAAAAAGAAACTTGCCATGAGTCAACCACAATCAAAAGATTCCGCAAAATCGATGTGCAAACGTTGTCAAGGTGTTTGCTACTTAGGCCAAGCAGAGAATTTTTGTGCAGCAGCGGACTGAAGTTCCTCACATGCGTGATACTGTGACGTCATCTTTTCTAATTCAATGTCCATACCTTGCCAAGTACAGTGTCGACGCTCTAACTGTTTCGTACGAACAAACCTCCAGTGTCCTTGGTGAAGTAACTACAACACTTCTTTTTTCAAAAGCTTTGGGGATCAACATACATGTCTGTCCACTGTCATTTTGAAGAAGAATCACACCTTGCTATACAGTGAGGCTATGCCGACGTGCAAAGTATCGGCGCACTACAGAGTTCTTTATGCTATGAAATGAGCGAGGCCAAGTTGTGGGAAAGTATTTTAGCAAAATTTTCAGATCTGAATCAGTTTCCGTGGCCTGTGCAATTTTCCTGTTGTTCAGAGGAAAGGATTCAAGCAATTCAGAATCCTGAGCATCGATGTGACAAGATGCAGCAGAAGCGTCAAAGTCAGTATCAGGGCCAATCGGGAGACGTGAAAGTGAGCCCGCATTACCATGGTGAGCCGTTGGACGATACACAATCTCGTATTGGTACTGAGTTGGCACAGGACTGCAATGGCTTGTGATCCGTTACTAAATATAATTTTCTACCATACAAATAGTGGTGGAGTTTGGTGACACTATGCACAATAGCCAATGCCTTTTTCTCTATTCTTGAATGGTTACAATGAGTTTTGGACAACAAGTTTGATGCAGAGAGCAATAGGTCTGTCTTTATCACAAATACCGTATGAAAGAACTACATCGAATCCGCAAGAGAAAGCGTTAACTTGCAACACAGCTGGCTTTTCAGGCTCAAAGTGAACCAGGCATCGATCACTGAGAAAAGCATCTTTAAGGTTTTGAAAAGCTTCTTGGCACTCATCTGTACAAACAAAGGGGACGTTCTTGGAATGCAGGCGATGAAGTGGAGCTCCGATTTGTGGAGCATTCGGTATGAACCTAAAATAACAGTTTACTTTCCTAAGTCTGACTGCAGTTCTATGACATTTCGAGAAAATGGCACGTCACATATGGCTAACAAATGTGACTGAAGACGATATACACCTTGACTGTTTGTGAAATGACGAAGATACTGTAACTCAGGTTAAAAAAATACACTTGTCTAGTCTACACTTTAGTCCTGCATCAGATAACACACGAAACAAAGCACGCCAATTTAGAATGTGTTCTTCAGGTGTACGATCTGCTACGACAGTATCGTTCAAATAGTTTGTAGAGTTTGGTTCTTGAGCAGTCAGCTGTTCCAAATACCGTTGGAAAATGACGGGTGCAGAAGCACTGCCAAAAGGCAAACGTAAATATTTACACAAGTCCAAATGAGTGTTCACAACACTCATGGTTTGAGATTCTTTATCTAGTGGTAACTGAAGATGTGCATCGCTAAAACCAGTTTTGGAAATGTAGCGACCAGCTACTGATCTGTCCATGAGATCCCATGGGTGTGGGAATGGAGAGGTATCAATCACAGTTTGGGGTTTGACTATAAAGTCAACACAGAGGGGAATGCTACCTGAAGGTTTTGGCAGCAAAACCAGTGGACTCGCTCATTGCTCGCTTGTATGGGTGCAATAGCTCTGCTACCTTGGAATTCTTTAAGTTCAGCAGCGACTTTGCCCCCTAGTGCAATGGCCCTGACAAAATTTCGATTGAGCGTTGTCTTCATAGCAATATATGCTACAAATTTCTTAGCCTTGCCTAAAACTTCAGAAAAGAGTTCAGGGAATTCTTTAAAGCTAGCTACACTGTCTTTGGAATTGAATACAGTCACTGACAACACATTGTCCTGAATTTGAAAGCTAAACAGATAAAGTGAATCAAGGCCAAATATGTTCTCACAATCACATGATTGTAGCACAGTGAAACTCACAGTTCCCCGTATGCAAGCGGTACATGGCAGGCACAGTACATTTTCCGAGAACAGGATTGTATTGTCCATTATAAGCCGTCTGTTGCGTGCTACCCGTAGGCAGGCGTGGGGAGCCTAACAGTTCATATGCGTTATGATTCAGCAATGCAACACAGGCAATCATGTCCAACTGAAATTTCACACGTTTCCCACTAATATGCAAATGAACAAAAAGTTTGTTGGACTGACATAGCACTGAAGAAACTGTTTGCTTGCTAGATTTGCTAACGCCTGCAGCATGCTTTCATACACTGCACTGATTATATGGACCTTTTGACTAGATTTTTGTGAGTGGGCAGAATTCTTATGTTCGTTCCGTTGCAAACATACGGATTGCATGTGACCTTTCTTACGACAAACGTAACACTGTATTTGTCTGGAATGCCTGTTTTGGCGTTTCTAGTGTAAAGAGCACCGAGGGCATGATTTAATTGTGTTCAGTGATGCAGCCGCCTGTTTAGAGAACTGTTTAAATAGCTTGGCACGTGTATGCTGCTGCTACCCACTGGGCCAGCTCTGAGCATAGGACAACTCAACCTGAAAAATTGGTGGCTACTCAAATGTATTGGTCGCTATGGCACCTGAATCGTACTCACCTAGAATTTGCACTAAGTGATGAAATGATGGATATGACTGTTTCAGAATCTGTTCACTAAGTTTGACATCTTTTAAATTGTACACGATCACATCATGCAACAAAACCCCTGAATATAAAGCACCACAAGCACAAATTAATGTACATTTCCTCGTCATACCCTTCCAATCTGTTACCCACTCGCTATAAGTTTGTTCTGGCAGTTCCTTGCAATAAAAGAATTGGTATCTACCTGCCACCACATTCGCTTGTTGTTCGTAATAGTTAGAGAATCTACAGCCTGAGTAGCATTAGGAAACAATTTCTCAATGAAAGGAAAGACTGCACTTCTTACCGTTGACAAAAATTAATGTAGTTTCCCAATATCTGCTACATTGCGAACAATGCTGTGGGATTCATACTGTTGCAACCACTCGAGCCATTCCTTCTCTTTTTCGTTGAAATCTCAAAAAGGCGGTATGGCACTAGAAGGTACAGTTGTTGCATGTTGGGCTTCGTTAGATGTCTGGTTCGCAAATAACTGCTGTACCGTATTGAGATGGGTTCCAATCTGCTGTGTCTGAAACTGAAACATCTGTGTTAGCAGCGCTGCATCTATCAGTTGCAGCTGAGGCACCTGTGGAGGGAGTGAGACAGGCGGTCGTTTGTTCTGGACTAGGCAAATGCAATAAACAGAAAATTGAAGCAATAAAAATAAATGCAGAAACAAAGAAAATTTCTACAACGCCACCTGAAAACACTCAACGGAAAAAACACTACAAGACACATTGTTGAATTGGATTGTTTGGGGGAAGAGACCAGCGAGGTCATCGGTCTCATCGGATTAGGGAAGGACAGTGAAGGAAGTCGGCCGTGCCCTTTCAAAGGAACCATCCCGGCATTTGCCTGGAGCGATTTAGGGAAATCACGGAAACCTAAATCAGGATGGCCGGACGCAGGATTGAACCGTCGTCCTCCCGAATGTTAGTCCAGTGTGCTAACCACTGCGCCACCTCGCTCGGTAAGAGACACTGTTTAAAACATGTAAACACACCTCTGTGAAGAAAAGAGAAGATAAAATTAAGGCCGGCCGTAGTAGCCGAGCGGTTCTAGGCGCTTCAGTCCGGAACCGCGCCACCGCTACGGTCGCAGGTTCGAATCCTGCCTCGGGCACGGATGTGTGTGATGTCTTTAGGTTAGTTAGGTTTAAGTAGTTTTAAGTTCTAGGGGACTGATGACCACAGAAGTTAAGTCCCATAGTGCTCAGAGCCATTTGAACCATATTTTAAAATTAAGGAGCCAGCAAATCACAAAAGTTCAAGAAAAAAATGAACAAAACTGTGGCAGCCAGGCTATAGGTCGTGGCTATGGTATTCGTTCAACACGTCGCCAATCTTTCGTCCAGCCTCATCGTCAATCTTGTTGTGTCTACGAACCCTGTACGCTCCACTAGATATACAATCAAATAATCAAATACAATATTTAACTTTGGTAACTGTACAGATGTGTCACAACGAAAGGCGACATACCGAAAATTAGTCTTTGTAGTGACTGCTGATCTCTTACTGACAAAAGTCTTTCCTGAACCGCTATCGAAGAGCCTAACGCTGGCGCTGCTATCCAAGTGGTTAATCTTGAAACTGCTACTGAACTCGGGCGCCACTAATCGAGCGCGGCTCTTATGTCCTCTCCACCTTGGGGCCGCTGCTGTTGCGTTGTCGTCCTGGAAGGAAGGTCGGTCAGCATGTCAATGGCTGAGTTCTTCGCACAGCCTTCTCTTCTTTGTCATTCCTGACTGCCGTGCCGGCGCTTGACTTTGAGCAGTAACATTATTAATCTATAGGAAATACACAGGGAGTACTAGCACAGCTTTTTGGAATTACAGAAAGTCATAAAATGATGGACGTTTGAAACAAAGATATAGTTTTGTCATGTGTTTTGTCTCACGTTTCTTGCAATGACTAATTAATAATTTAAAATAAAAAACTAGTCTATTATTCCTTGCAGACATGCCTATATATTAATTCAAACCAGTTGCAGAAATATAAGGGGTTTCACTGCTAACAGACAAGCAGTACTGCGTGGAATAACCGCATAAATCAATGAAAGTCCACTGCCAAACTTATGGCTTTTAATGTCGCGCGGAGCAGTAAGGAATAGCCTGTACAAGCCGTATCGTAAGTTAGGGGTAGCACCTTAACAAAGCAAAGTAATCAGCGTCTTCCAGAAATTACTTTCTGATAATGAATATTATTCGCATCGTAAATAGTCACAATCCGTTGCATGGACGTCTGGCATAGAATACATCAGAGTTTTCTTACGGCAATAATAATGTATTAAACATACATTTCAACGAACTCGATTAATCACTGGACAATTAAAAATTGGATTTGCGTACTTTCCACTTACAAGACTTAGTGGCATAATTTTGTTATTTTATTTCGATTGTAGAAGGCTTTTGAAAGTCAAATTACGTTTATTTTTTGTTTAGTGAATATTTTAGTTGGGGATCAGGATGACATCAGGGGTGGACCGTGCTGAAAAAGCAATTAACCAGGTGTCGTGTCTAATAACTAGGCTAGCGGCCTCAATTTAGCTACGAACAGAGATAGTAGATGGTATTGTGTGTTCGTTGCCTAGCTCTTTGCTTAACAAGCTCCAAGTCGTCACATTTAAGCATTTACGCTCGTCATCGGCAGTACAGCTTTGACAAGATTCATTAGCCCTCCTACTACTCGCTTCAGTTTTTAACCAATTTCATTCAGAATACGAAACTGTTAGACTTTTTCTTTAAGTATAGTTACGTATTTTCCACTAAATAAAACAAAGTTCCGTCTACTAACAGCTGACATATTCATTTCGATCAGATAATATTTTTCATATCAAATGCCACTGGCACGATCACAGACATCATTGAGCTATGGCATGATTTCACCGCTGTGCAATTTTCAGTTGCTACTCTTACAAACTTACGACGACAGGAGTACCACTTAAAAACTGCATATCCTAAAAATCGTGTAATATAAATGAAAGGTTTCGTACCACAGTCGAGATGAAAAATGGAATTGTTTTTTTAACATTGACCAGAACTACGTTCAAACAGAAGGTGTAGGTGCTTAAAATGATACTGTGAAATGATGGTCGCAAACCATAAAAGTAAAAGCTGCCTAACTGACGGGCAAGGAGTTTTCGTTCCACCATAATTATTCTCACGAGCCTTAGAGAAATTGTACTTACGATTCAACCAGAATTACCAAAAAGAATATAGATCACATCTTAAATCATTGTGTTTCGTTGGTGGCATTTTAATAATATCTGTATCTCAAGAACAAATAAAGTTCAACCATTAAGGCAAGTACTTAACAGAAGGAGTCTGAAAGCAAGCATTGACTTCAGTTATAACACCACCCAAGTAATTTAAAGTGAATACTTGGGAAAGAGAATAGTACATATTCATATGAAGTATTCATTTTATGCCTAGTGATATTAAAAATAACGACCGAATGTTTAGGGAAAGAAAAAAAAGATGATTAAACGCAGTTTTGAATGTTTATGTTAGATTAATGATATTTGTTTCGTTGATTAAAGTTGAAAGTGTGTAGAAAGTATTAATAACGGTGTGCTACATATTTTGTTTAACGGCTGCGAGACAGATTTTCAGAACAACAGTAACCAAAATACTTATAATTCTTTGCAAGGAGTGAAGAGATGACTACTGTAAGTCAGTTGAGGAGGGAGGAAAGCAGATTAAATGATGAAGTGCCAGACTGGAGTAAAAGACATAATTACGAGCTTGATATCATTGACTTGGAGTGTGTTGGGAAATGTAGTCATCCGAATGCCTCTCACATGGACCTCAGCAGATTTTTCTTGATCTCCAAGAAGGTGATTATTAAATGACAGGTAGGTGACACTACGAGGCATGCGATCATAATATTTGTTGCCAGAATGAGATTTTCACTCTGCAGCGGAGTGTGCGCTGAAAGTTTGGAAGGTAGGAGACGAGATACTGGCAGAAGTATAGCTGTGAGTAGCGGGCGTGAGTCGTGCTTCGGTAGCTCAGATGGTAGAGCACTTGCCCGCGAAAGGCAAAGGTCCCGAGTTCGAGTCTCGGTCGGGCACACAGTTTTAATCTGCCAGGAAGTTTCATAATCTTTTTTGGTTAAAATACTTAGAAAGATCTGAACCCGTTATTTGGCAGTAGATATGAAAATATTTGTGTATGTAAGTGTGTGTGTGTGTCTGTGTATGTGTGTGTGTGTGTGCGATTATGTGTGTGTGCGTGCGCGGGGCCCGATGGAACATTGTGAATGCTTCTTACAACGAATCAAGAGGTAAAGGTTTCGATACTTTGCCATTTATAACTTTTCATCTCAGGCAATTATCTGTTGCTACTGAAAGCTTCCTCGTACCTTCTTGAGCTAAACTGAGAACATGGGACGCTAAAATGCCGCTTTGCACATAATTTCTACCCAATAATAATTTCTACACAATATGATCACTGTTCGGTTCAAAGATTCAAGGGTAGGAGATGAATTCATTGCGCAACGAAGAAGGAAAGAAGAGCTTGAACGGGTATTCGAGGGCATCCAAGATCACGGTTACGCTTTGCAATTACCTAGCCTGATTCATATGTGTGAGGATGTCCTCCCTGACATGCAGATCACGTGCAACGAGAATGTCCAAACTCACATTTTAAGCCTAACAACTGTTCGCATAAGAACATGTAATAGTCAATTCGAACACAGTATGGATCTGCATAAAGTCTGACATTCTCACGACCTTGCTTTATCTTATAAGGCTGTAAAAGCATGAAAAATTCAAAATATTTGTGTTGATGGCATTTCTATTCACTTTGATTAATGCTTCTGCTGAAGGTAGAATCTACTGAATAATCTGTTCTCAAATCAAGTACTGTTCCGTGTGCGAGAATGAATGAACGTAATAGTACAAATGAACAGTCCAAAAATCGCACAAGCTTCATATATCACTGAAGAATGAAAATAAATTGTAGATACTTTAGTGAACTTCTGATTATTAATAATGAATACCGTACGCTAATCTTACAGATGGAGGACTGAAGTACCGATACTGTGTCGCGTGTATGCATATCTCGCTCTTTGAACATCTGAACGTACGTCTGCACACGACTACAGATACATCTACAGATTTGAATTATTTGTGGACAAAATATTACGCATAGCTGTGAGAGCAATAGCACGGCCTCAACATGTACTGTGCAGCGTGGGTAACGGCTTTCAGGGCGTAACCCCATTGCAGTACACAGCGTTCACAAACCTACTCCGCCATACATGTAAAACCAGAACAGCAAAACTGCCGATTGCAGAAAACAAAGTCGTCAGCAGAAAACCGGAAACGGAGTGGGAGATGGATTGGCAATGTCTCCAGGCTAAGTTATACCTCAAAATATGTTCAAATGTGTGTGAAATCTTATGGGACTTAACTGCTAAGGTCATCAGTCCCTAAGCTCACACACTACCTAAACTAAACTATCCTAAGGACAAACACACACACCCATGCCCGAGGGAGGACTCGAACCTCCGCCGGGACCAGCCGCGCAGACCATGACTGCAGCGCCTCAGACCGCTCGGCTAATCCCGCGCGGCAAGGTATACCTAATTTTCAGCTATAGCAGTAGTCGGAAATGAAATGGAATGCGTGATTATAATCTCCTGCTGTTGAAGAATGATGTAGAATAGTTTAAGGAATAATACCACTGTAACGGCCTAAAAGAAGCATTCCTTGGCCATTGTTTTGGGGGTAGAAGGAAAGGTGATGGAAAAATAATACTTAGGGTAGTTACTGAGAATACATTTCAGTATATCACAAAAAATATTTAGGAAAAATATTACAAAATGGCGACACTGCACCACTTCTCCCGAGGCACAATGAATTTGAGGCGATCTACTGCACGCACTGTAACTGGTACCGATTTGAATCTGGAGAAAAGAAAAGTCTATCTAATCTACATGTGTCTAGCTAGCGAAACTCGTAGGGAATTTGAAAAATATTGACTTTTGTGTAACTGACGAGTGTTTTAATAAAGTCGTTAAATTTTCATCATAAAAATGGTCATTTGCTAATAAATCGTGTTTAAATTAACTTATCAAAAATCCCCTATTTGGTTCACATTGAAGTGTTATTTCGAAGTTCTGCTTAAATTTTCAAATAAAAAGACTAAAAATTGGTGGAATTATGCTGCGTGCCGTTTTGAAACATCGTGATCCGAGTAAAACGCGTTTGAAATTCTTCAGTCTGACACCCAGCCGTTTCATGTCTTCTTCAACTCCATCCCACCTATATCTTTCTTGGGCTTCCCCTCCGTCGTCTGCCTCCAGCTTTGCCATCAAAAATCCTCTTACATGCTCTGTCTTATTCCATTCCGACCACGTCCCCTGCCCACCGCAGTCTTCGTATTTTAATGGTAGTGACAATGTCAGGTTCTTCATAAAGGTGTTGTAGTTCTGCATTCGTACAAATGCACCAACCTTCGTGATCATATGTGGGCCATATAATTTACGTAACACCTTTCTCTCCCAAATGCTAAGGATTCTTTCCTCATTTACAGTCAAGGTCCACGTTTCGGCACAGTATTATAAAGATTTGCTGTAATTATCGCCGGAGTGGTCTTCGTTCAACCACTACTTCTACGTCCTCCCCCTACATAGAGAGATCAAAAGCCACTGATGGCATGCCCACTTTACCTTCGGTGACGCCATTCCACAAATACTGTACACTGTTTAACATTATGGCCGAATTTTCCGTAGCTAAATTGTGATTATGGAGTCTAGGTATGACACATTCAATACAGTTTCCTTAAAAAAGACTTAGTCATTTTGTTTGATCACAATGTAAATACAAACTGACAGCTACCCTACAGTTTTCAGAAAATCCGTTCCCAAAGAAGACGAAGTAAATATTCCAGAATTCAAATCGAGAACAACTGTCAGCATGAGTAACTTATAAGTAGATATCCCGGGTGTAGTGAAGCAGCTTACAGCACTTAATAAAAGCAAGTCTTCCGATCCAAATACCACACCAGCAAGGTTCCTGTCAGAGCGTGCTGATGCCAAACCCCCATACTTTCCAATCATAAAAAATCGGTCGCTCGACAAAATATCCGTACCAAAAGTAATAAAAAAATTGAAAATTGTACAAGTGATACCAAAATTCAAGAAAGTAAAATAGAAATAATCCACTGAACTACAGAGCCATATCACTAATGCCAATTTTCAGTATGATTCTGGGACATGTTGTTGTGTCTAGGCAAGACAGCCTAGACACAATGAGAGGAAGCCGAAAGGCACGCGTTAAGCTCACGCTGATTGGCGTGAGGTCTGGAACAGGACAATGTCTTTAGAATTGCAATAAAGTACGAAAATCTTGTAATACTTAACTTTAATCCATAATCGGTGTACATCGCTCTTGTACAGATATAATCTCCATTTTTATATACTGGTAATGGCGCCTTGCTAGGTCGTAGCCAATGTAGCTGAAGGCTATGCTAACTATCGTCTCGGCAAATGAGAGCGTAATTGAAACTTCCTGGCAGATTAAAACTGTGTGCCCGACCGAGACTCGAGTCTCGGTAGAGCACTTGCCCGCGAAAGGCAAAGGTCCCGAGTTCGAGTCTCGGTCGGGCACACAGTTTTAATCTGCCAGGAAGTTTCATATCAGCGCACACTCCGCTGCAGAGTGAAAATCTCATTCTGGAGAGCGTAGTTGTCAGTAATCCATCTCTGGCAAAGTCGGCTGTACAACTGGGGCGAGTGCTAGTACGTCTCTCTAGACCTGCCGTGTGGTGGCGCTCGGTCTGCTATCACTGACAGTGGCAACACGCGGGTCCGGCGTATACTAATGGACCGCGGCCGATTTAAAGTGCTACCACCTAGCAAGTATGGTGTCTGGCGATAACACCACACATGTATTGTGTTCAAACATTATGAATTACTTCGAAGGTAACAGTCTATTGACACAGAGGTCACGAGGGTTCAGAAAATATCGTTCTTGTGAAAAAAAACCTACATGTTTATTCGCACGGAGAAGTGAGCGCTATCGATAGGGGGTCTCAAACTGGTTCCATATTTATAGATTTCCAGAAGGCTTTTGACACGGTCCTCACAAGAAACTTTTAACTAAGATGTATGCCTATGGAGTACCGCTTTAGCTGTGCCACTGAATCCACGATTTTTTCTCTTTAAGGTTACAGTACGTAGTAACTGACGTATAATCACCGAGTAAAACAGAACAGACATTTGGCGTTCCGCAAGGAAGTATTGCAGGCCTTCGGCTGTTTTTACTATATACAAACGATTTATCGGATCACCTAAGAAACCCTTTTAGAATATTTGCAGTTGATGCTTTCATTTACCGTCTAGTGAAGTCAAAATGACTTAGACAAGATATACAATGTTGCGAAAAGCGGCAGTTGTCTCTCAACAATAAAAAGTGAGACATCACCCATATGAGTACAAAAAAACTTTAAATTTCCATTATACGATAAGTCACACAAATATAAAGGCTGTCAATTCGACTAAATACCTAGGAATTACAATCGGGAAGAACTTAACTTGGAACGATCACGTGGATAATGTTGTACGGAAGGTAAACCAAAGACAACGTTTTATTTGTAGAACACTTAGAAGATGGAACAGGCCGACGGAGACTGCCCACACTATGCTTGTTAGACCTCTACTAGATTGCTTCTGTGCTGTAGGGGATCCTAAACACATAGGATTGAACGAAGACTCGAAAAAATTGAAAGAAAGGCAGTTCGTTTTGTACTATCGTGAAATAGGAGACACAGTGTCACGTAGTAGGATAAGCAAGTTGCGATATTAATCATTACAACAGTGACGTTTTTAACAAAATATGATCCTGCTTCCAGCAATGTTAGGAGTTTTTCGTTGCTGTGAAATGTTTTCATGAAGTGTCAATCACTGACTCTCTCCCTTGAATGTGAAAGCATTTCATTGTCGTTAGCATATGTAGGGAGAAATGGTGATCATAGTAAAGTAAGAGAAATCAGAGCTCGTATAGAAAAATTTAAGTATTCATTTCCCCTACGCGCCGTTAGAGAGTGAAACGGTAGGGAAACAGTCTGAAGATGGTTCGAAGATTCCTCTGCCAGGCACCTAAGTTGAACTGCAGAGTACTCATGTAGAAGTTCATGTACATCAGGGTAACTAAAATCAACAAAATTTATTACAACTCGGAGTGGTACACTTAACTGGTCTGTGCTGTGCACGGTATTGCTTGTAGAACCTGCTTCTTTATTACTTCACTGATCTCAGAGCAGAGAAAAACGAGATCAGGGTTTTAACTCTTCTTGTTCTAACTCTTCTTCCAGCGACGACAATAGAAAGTCTTTGGCTGCTTTGAGTCATGGTTGACTTTTAGTTGCCTGCACTCCGTCCACAACTCAAGTCAACCGTTGTTACATGGACTGACGCGCGCGATTAGCCGAGCGGTCTAGGGCGCTGCAGTCATGGACTGTGCGGCTGGACCCGGCGGAGGTTCCAGTCCTCGCTCGGGCCTGGGTGTGTGTGTTTGTTCTTAGGATAATTTAGGTTAGGTAGTGTGTAAGCTTAGGGACAGATGAATTTAGCAGTTAAGTCCCATAAGATTTCACACACTTTTTTTTTTTTTTTTTTTTGTTACATGGAATGTATCCCCAAACAATGTGGTGTCTGTTGAAATCGCCGATAATGACTCTGCTTTTTCTGGTTTCGGTGATTTCCTGGGGGTAGGAAAACAAACTTAGTGGCAGGGTGCAGTTGTCAAGTTCCAAGGTTAGGATTTCGATGTCGTCATCATCTGCTAAAGATGCGAATTTTATCATTACGCTTGCTTATCAGAATATTGTACTTCCTTGCTTTGAGTGCGGTCTCTCTGTAACTAGACTCATGCCATTGATTCTGGCTGCCACTCGTTACTACTAATGTGGGTTTCATGTTTGCGTAAAACATCATAGTCATGTTTTTGACATACGTCAGATAGTAAAAGTGATTTCATTGTTGAAAATACCTCATTGATGATGGAGATTGTTCTTAGAGAAGATCCTGAAAAGGGCCTACTCTGTAAATCCCTGGTTGCCATAGTAGCGAGGTCTGGTCAGGCCAATGGTACAGTTGTTGGGTGACTCCGGGTGACCTTTTTCGTCGTAAGAACACCGCACGTGGAGTCACCTGTCTTGTCCCCTGCCTCACCGGTAAGACAACCATACTTCCAACGAGTCGTCTACGGCCATACCTTCACTTTACCAGCCAAACACTGCGTAGAAGTCGAGAACCCGGAAACAGCACATCTTTGTAACAGTTTGACGGCTCACAATCCGTGATTAATATTTTGAAAGACGACCTTCAGTAACGAATTTCAGCATGAGAAATGCCATCGTACACGGTGATTCAGATTGAAGCCGTAATTTATAGTGCTCGGTTATTCAGTTCAGGTCATAATAAGTGGAGGAAATATCATCTGCGGCAGCGTTATCCCTAGTAAAGCACTGCATAGACGGCATCATATTTTCTGCAGAATGTGTAACACTACACTGCGTGCAGTTGAGGGCGTCCCTGGGTATGACGCCCGAAGGAGGAATGCGAACGCAGCATACGGCAGGGGAGGTCGCTGCTCCTTTTGAGAGCGTCGCAGACGTCGTCGCCGGAGCTGCAGCAGCCAGAAAGGGTGTCTCCGAGGGCAGGCCCGTATATACCAGACGAACCCTTTTTTCTTCGTACTACTGCTCGGTATCTAGCGCCCGGCGCTATTTTTATTGACTCGGTGAACTTTACTGTTGCCGTTTATCATGAGTACTAAAACTTTTACGACGTTCTATCGCGAGAAGCAAACACTGGGGCACTCAGAAAGCCGTTTTGCCCATCTGTATTCCGGGCAGGCGCCCCGCCCCGCAGCCGTGTCGCATCCGCTGCGTCTGCCCGCGCGCCCTGTCACCGGCCCTGTCAGCGCGGCCGACCTCGCGTTTTACTTGCAAAATGAAACGAGCGGTCGTCCCAAACATCTGCGACAGACAAATAAACAGCGAGACGAAACAGCGCAGTCAAATGAATCTCGTTTCAGAAAATCACAGGCAGCACGAAGGTTTACATCGACCACTGTAAGTGTTAACCGAAATGGGTACGATGCAGGATGTTGATTAATTATTAACACAAAAGCAACCTTTGCTTGTAAAAAGATAAGTAACTTACAGAAATGACTGAATAAGATTAAAAACAGCCGACCAGTTGCAATGGATAAAGTAATCTTTACCTAGGTTTCGACACATTTAAATCTATCTTCTTCAGAAGGCGGCCTGAGGACAATGAACATCGTAATTTATATTAAAAGGTATGAAACATAACTCAAGAATAGAGTTTAACACATATTAGAAAGCTCTTGTATTACAAAATATAAGAAGGATTCCTGGTACGTACAGTATTACATTAATATGGAATGATATGTCATTGTCGTTTTTAAAAATATCTACATAGATCCATTAGTCCAAATAAAATATAGCCCTGAAAATAGGGTTTGTCAAGTAAATAAAAATTAGTGTATGGAAGTTGCAGAGCTCACAAGCGACTGAGTATAATCGGCCAGCGTAGTTACACTGCGGCCAGGGCAGGTGGCGCTCAAGTCGCGAACTATGTGCCAATTGGCGTACTGAAGCAACATGAAAAATATCAATATTAATTGCGTCCTTAGATAAAGTGACAATAAATAGAAGGAAAGCATTTAACACTCCCGTTATAACAGTATGGGAACCTTAGGAACATTAACGTGGATATATACATCAAAAAGGCAGGTGGCGCTTACGCCGTGAGTTACATGCAGTGGCATATACAGCCAGAATATAAAAGTTATATTACAATATTAGTGAAGCACACACACCGAATATAAGTCAAAACTTTAAAAATAATCAGTAATGGCTCTTAAGACAAAAATTACGAACCCTGGTCCACAATCCAGTTAATACACATTCTGCCTAGAACAAAGATGTCTCCCACCAAGTAGGAGCGCCCGGTGAGAGGCTTCGCCTTAATGAATGCAGCCCGCATAACACAACTGCCGCGCTCTTCCTTCTTCACAGCAATTCTCAGCCGCACTCTGCAGGGGCAGTGAAGACGCTCCTGCAGCCTTTTCGATGTGAAGTGTTCGATCACCCACAACACAGCCCTAATTGGCTGGTCCTGTTGACATGAAACACTGGATACGAAGACAACACGTGGGTACAGGCTACGCTCTACAGACCAGCGTAGAGAATTATCGGAAAGCACAGGCGGCTATCTTCTATGACGATGGTGTTGGAAATTTGGTATAGCGCTCCGATAAATGTCTAAGTCAGTGCGGCGACTATGTAGAGGCGTATCTGAAAAGTGTAGCTAACTCTCGCAAATAAAATGTTTCTGATTTTCACTGTGGTTTCCATTTAGTGACCGATTGGAACTTACTTTCTGGACAACCCACATGTAATTCCATTCCCAGAAGTCCATTGACGTTAAATCCAGTGATCTTGGTGGCCAGGATATTGTTCCACCACGTTCAGTACTAGTCAGCACATTCTGTGGAAACACACGACAACTTCAAGATGATAATGTAGTGACGCACCATCTTACTGGGAGATATTCTGTTTTAGTTTAGGCATTACATGGTGTTTAAGCATTTCCAGTTATGACAAGCCAGTTGCAGTAGACACAAAAAAGGAACCGTAGGTCTTGTTTCAATTTACTACGATGACGTGGTTTCTGTTCGCCCCATATCCAAATAATATGCTGATTTACCTCAATTTACCTGAGGTATGAAAGGTGACTTCGTCACTGCAAACAATTTTATTAAGAAATTGATCTTCAGCGTACATTTTGTTGAACATTTCTACACAAAACTCATCCCGACTTTCCGTCACTTTCTTTTAAATTTTGCAACATTTCCAAATTATAGGCTATCAGGCGTTTCCGTAATACCTTCCACAATGTACCAATAGGTAGAATCAGTTTTATGCAGCACGTCTCACTGATTTGCCCGGACTACGAATGTAAGACTAACGAACTTGTTAAATTGCGGCATCGGTGACTTCTGGCCGACGCTGAGCCGGCCTTCTATTTCGGTGAAACGTTGTAATCAGTTATAACAGATTTCTTTGTAGTCATAGCTCGCAATATTTAGTCCTGAATTGTCTCTGAACTGTAATAGCGAATTTTGATTCGTGAAACCATAAACAACACTACACATCCTGTGCAGCGTAATACGACTCCACGATGAATGTTGAAATTACACATTCGCGTAAGCCACCTTGTGGGAACGTCAGGAAGCAGCAGTGTTAGGCGCGAATAAGACTTTAAGACATAATGCATTCAGTGCTGTATCAAACGTTTTAGTAAGTTATGCACCTTTTTCGCAATTAAATGTTATCATCGTATGGCGCCTTCGTCCTCCCACCCCCGTCCAGCTGTAGACTGATCTGTATTGCTAAAGGGTAAGGCGTCCAATCCATTCAAATTGCAGGTTACCAGTCTAGTGGCTTCGAGGAACAATAAAAATTTCATTTTCAGATTTTATACAAGTATTGACAGAAATGGAATAATCCAATCATTAAGAAGTATATTTACGTTTAAAATGAGCTATCTGAAAATTACCACAAGACAGAACATTCTATTTGGTATCGGAGGGTGTCAGATGCACACACAAACACACACACACACACACACACACACACACACACACACACACACACACTGTAAAATTAACAAGTACAGTCTTTCAGACTTTTTTCAAATAACTTTAATTACAATGGCCAGCTTAAAAAATTAAAATCTACGGTAAAGGCCACCAAGGGAAGAGATGTTCTTCCTTTCACCCTCCTAGTAACAGTGGGGTTAATAGGACCCCACAGACACATAAAGAAACATATGTCTTTCTAGTTTCCAAAACTATTGTTTTCAAAGTATATGACTTTCTCGCTGTTAGTTAATTGTCTCCAATTATAAGTCCTTCATTTTTCTTATATTTACAAAATATTGAAATTTATTAATGGTATTTCACTGTCACAGTCTTAATATGGCCCTAATTTAAATTGTTGGTTTGTTCCTTGAACGTATTAGTTAGGGGTCCGCCCCTGGTATCTGAGTGGTCAGCGCGACGGAATGTCATACCTAACAGTCCGGATTTGATTCCCGGCTGGGTCGGAGATTTTCTCCGCTCAGGGACTGGGTGTTGTATTGCCATTATCATCGTCATTTCATCCCCATCGTCACGCAAGTCGCCGAAGTGGCGTCAACTAGAAAGACTTGCAACAGGTGAACGGACTGCCCGACGGGAGGCCCTTGCCACACGGCATTTCCATTTTCATTAGTTAGGGAAATAGAATGATGAACATTGTATTATAACAGCTGTTGTACGAAATAGCTCAAACTACGAAAATATTGTTTTCTACTTACTTCTGTGCCAATTCTTTTACTGCATCAGTTGTACCATTCCCAGTACCAGAGAGGTAAAAATGATACTGTAAGCACGTTGGAAAATCATATCTCCTTTGTTTCGAAAGCATGATTTTCATAATATACGATTTTCTCTTTCTGAGTGAATTGTACCGAACGATGTTTCGATGTTTTGTTCAGTTTTATACTTACAACACATTAAAATCTATTCATAATTTTCTGTACTGAGTATTAAAGAGGTCAGTATGATCCTAGTCTACAATTTTTGTTTTGTTTCTTGAATGAAATATATATGAAAATGGAATCATTACAGTTACACTTTTCTTTTGGTCATCAGTCTACTGACTGGTTTGATGCGGCCCGCCACGAATTCCTTTCCTGTGCTAACCTCTTCATCTCAGAGTAGCACTTGGCAACCTACGTCCTCAATTATTTGCTTGACGTATTCCAATCTCGGTCTTCCTCTGCAGTTTTGGCCCTCTACTGCTCCCTCTAGTACCATGGAAGTCTTTCCCTCATGTCTTAACAGCTATCATCCTGCCCCTTCTCCTTATCACTGTTTTCCACATATTCCTTTCCTCTCCGATTCTGCGTAGAACCTCCTCATTCCTTACCTTATCAGTCCACCTAATTTTCAACATTCGTCTATAGCACAACATCTCAAATGCTTCGATTCTCTTCTGTTCCGGTTTTCCCACAGTCCATGTTTCACTACCATACAATGCTGTACTCCAGAAGTACATCCTCAGAAACTTCTTCCTCAAATTAAGGCCGGTATTTGATATTAGTAGACTTCTCTTGGCCAGAAATGCCTTTTGTGCCATAGCGAGTCTGCTTTTGATGTCCTCCTTGCTCCGTCCGTCATTGGTTATTTTACTGCCTTGGTGGCAGACTTCCTTAACTTCATTGACTTCGTGACCATCAATCCTGATGTTAAGTTTCCCGCTGTTCTCTTTTCTACTACTTCTCATTTCCTTCGTCTTTCTCCGATTTACTCCCAAACCATACTGTGTACTCATTAGAATGTTCATTCCGTTCAGGAGAACATTTCATTCTTCTTCACTTTCACTCAGGATAGCAATGTCGTCAGCGAATCGTATCATTGATATCCTTTCACCTTGTATTTTAAATCCACTCCTGATCCTTTCTTTTATTTCCATCATTGCTTCCTCAATGTACAGATTGAAGAGTAGGGGCGTAAGGCTACAGCCTTGTCTTACACCCTTCTTAATCCGAGCACTTCGTTCTTGATCGCCCACTCTTATTATTCCCTCTTGGTTGTTGTACATATTGTATATGACCCGTCTCTCCCTATAGCTTACCCCTACTTTTTTCAGAATCTCGAACAGCTTGCACCATTTTATATTGTCAAACGCTTTTTCCAGGTCGACAAATCCTATGAAAGTGTCTTAATTTTTCTTTAGCCTTGCTTCAATTATTAGCCGTAACGTCAGAATTGCCTCTCTCGTCCCTTTACTTTTCCTAAAGCCAAACTGGTCGTCACCTAGCGCATTCTCAATTTTCTTTTCCATTCTTCTGTATATTACTCTCGTAAGCAGCTTCGATGTTAAGCTGATTGTGCGATAATTCTCGCACTTGTCAGCTCTTGCCGTCTTCGGAATTGTGTGGATGATGCTTTTCCGAAAGTCAGATGGTATATCGCCAGACTCATATATTCTACACACCAACGCGAATAGTCGTTTTGTTGCCACTTCCCCCAATGATTTTAGAAATTCTGATGGAATGTTATAAATCCCTTCTTCCTTACTTGAGCGTAAGTCCTACAAAGCTCTTTTAAATTCCGATTCTAATACTGGATCCCCTATCTCTTCTAAATCGACTCCTGTTTCTTCTTCTATCACATCAGACAAATCTTCACCCTCATAGAGGCTTTCCACCTATCTGCTCTCTTCTCTGTATTTAACAGCGGAATTCCCGTTGCACTCTTAATGTTACCACCGTTGCTTTTAATGTCATCAAGGATTGTTTTGACTTTCCTGTATGCTGAGACTGTCCTTCCGATAATCATATCTTTTTCGATGTCTTCACATTCTTCCTGCAGCCATTTCGTCTCAGCTTCCCTGCCCTTCCTATTTATTTCATTCCTCAGCGACTTGTATTTCTGTATTCCCGATTTCCCGGAACATGTTTGTACTTCCTCCTTTCATCAATCAACTGAAGTATTTCTTCTGTTACCCGTGGTTTCTTCGCAGCTACCTTCTTTGTACCGATGTTTTCCTTCCCAACTTCTGTGATGGCCCTTTTTAGAGACAGTTACATTACACAACTGAAATGTATGTTTCCATGTTACTTCACTAAAATACTTTATATAATATCCTATGTCAATTACTTGCAATCTGTATGACCCCAGTGGTATTCAATATGATAAATGCCCTGGTAGTAGGATGGTTAACTTATGCAAAATGTAAACATTAAATTCAATTCAATTCTTTGAGGAATCGAACTGCTTATAACAGCTTCGAAATAGCCGCCAGATACGTGTGGCTATCTCAAACACGGTAATTATGATACATAGGGAACCACAACCTTCAGTAATCTAAAACGCACATAGGAAGCATTTACCACCCATACCATAAAACGAAACAAGCCACAATATCCTTTATACTATAAAGGCAAGAGTACACTTTGTACGGTAAAGTGATCAGAAAACCAAATTATGCAACTCAAAAAAATCTTAAATCTGGAGCTTCATTGGAAAAAATGCTACCCTTAACTGGCACCTAAATAACAAGATTTTTCAAATGCTGGACAAGTATCAAGCATTAGAAGGTTAAAATAAATTTGCCACCATTTTATTTTAAAAGCATATTGCTTGACATGAACCTCTATGGACAACAGACCACTAATCTGAACTAAGAGCACAGCTATAAAATATATTTACTTTTAATACATTTTAAGGCATTGGCTGCTATGTGTTCACACTGATTCACAAGGTGACTTCCTGGGCAGGCTAAGTGTCTGAAACTGATATACATATTTCAGGGCGCGTGTATAATTAGGATACACAGCCACGTCGAATTCAAATGAATTCATATTTTCCCAGGCCTTTTGGACAGGCTCTGCGTTTTTGGTTCCGAAATTCGTTGACTGAACTCCTCGATATTTGTCATGTGATTACTGGCAGCCTTTTCTCCACGTTGGCAGCTGTGTGTAACGGTTGTCAGAATCTGAATTTCATATGTTTATACTGTCTTTTCCTTGTTCACATCTGTAAATTATACCACACAATCTGTTAATTAAGTGAAATATGTCGTTGCATCTGCTGCGAATTTGTGAACAAAACTGATGAAGAATGACAAATACGGTATTTATACTATTTTTGCTCCTTTCATTAAAAATAAATGTCTCTCGTCTGAAAATGCTGAAAGGAGTCTTAATTTATCATTAAAAGTTGTGCATAATTCCTATACGCATGGCCTAGCAGGAAGGATATTGAAGAAATCAACCTCACAGGCCATTTTCTAACAACTATGCACACCTGAAAAGGCTCCGGCCTCGTGGGATTCAAGTCCGGCAGCCACTGTGTTAAAGGAGAAACACTAATCAAATCAAGGGACCTACTCAAATACGAAAATCTTTTCTATAAAACCTAGACCGCTAAACATCAACATTATTACACAAAATGTAACAGCACTCATTCGAAACCAAAATGGAAATGTCGGGGTACCATATGGGTATAGAGCCTGTCACTCACAGTATAGACTTCGAAAGAATGATCTAAAATAGCGGGAGTCTCCTAATCAAGATTAGTCTGTGGCGTATATTAATACTAATTCTGAAAAACGTTTTCGCGTCCCACTGTAACTCTCAATATTTATTCCTTTGCGCTATCCCTTTCTTGTCATGATGAAAATACACAGGCAACACGAGCAGTAATCTTTGCACCTCTTGTCCTTTAACTAAAACAGACAGACCATTCAATCGCGCACACACACTCATAATCTCGATGGTGAATTAGCCGGGATGGCAAGCGTAATACATTCATGTCAATACTCAGTTTAAACTCTAAACGTAACTTTAATTGCAGTTGATATGCAGATGATCCCGCGAGCATCTGGTCTAAATGCTGCAGCCAAACTTCCGTCCAAGGTAACACTGTGCCAACTCCTCGGCATCAAATCTACATCCGAACAGCTCGCTCGTTGCCTCACAGTACTTCACCACTCTTGCATGTGACAAGAACATCCGTGAACTGACTAGAGACTAATGAGGAGACCTCACATAAACGATATTTCTTCCAAGATAAAAACTAGGATGAATGCACTGGAATGTGTGACCGGCACATGGTGGGGATCACACCTGACAATCCTGGTGAACTTTTATTAGACTCTTGTGAGATGAAATTTGGATTATGGATGCATATTTTATCGTGATGTGGCAGGAAAATCGAGATCGAAGCTAGACAAACTTCAGTATCGTTATACTCGAATATACACTGGAGCCAAGATATCCGCAACTACTAGTGCTCTCTTTGTTGAGGCAGCGGAACCACCACTGAGTATCGTAAGAGAGAAACTTGCAAATAAATTAATTTTTAAGTGAATCTCACAGACAGGACACCCTGTAGTGGATGTTATGATAATACTGGTCAGACACCGAAAAATTTGATTCTCTGGAGACAGAAGAAAGCCACTGATAACGAAATCTTTTGAATGAAATCTCTTGAATAAAATACAGAAATACGATTTTACTATAATTTCTAGCCACTCTGAGCTAACGCGAAGAAAATGTTCTAATCTTCGACAACACTGTACAATATGAATGTTGTCCGAATTTGAAGACTGCAGTCCCCAATCTACTTTCCTGGATTTGACAAAGAATTGATGCGGATGATTTCAGCACCACAAACATCGATAAAGTATGGTGTGCAATTTATTACCGCGCAGAAAATTATGTAGCCTTGATTCGTTACTTAAGGAGGCAACATCTATTTCGCAGAAGTGATTGCAGTTAGAGAAGCAGTACAGTACGGCATATCTTGCAGACGAAGCAGTATGGTGATATTAATAAACTCCGTAAGTGTACTAAAATGCCTTAAAAAACCAAAATGGAACAAAAGTGTGTCTCCTATATTTATAGACATTATTAAAGACGTCGTTACAAATCAGCAGTCAGGAACAGTAACAAATTTCTTTGGATTCCAGATCACAGTGGCACCTCTCATAATGAAATAGTAGACGGATCAGCGAAGCGAGCAACGAACGTAGGTGAAGTCCTAAATGAGAAACTTCTTTTTTCAAGAAATTCTGAGCTTGATCAATGGGAAAACGAGGATCGATTGGTAGACACACTGTGGTTCGACGAAGACATCAAAAGGGATATAATGTGTCCAGCTGCAGCCTAAAATAGTGTTATCCCCTTGGTGTACTGATCAGTATAAGAGCAGACGATACATAACGATTACGCATTGCCTACATGATGGCAAATTCCCAACCCACACTTTCAGAACCGGTTTGAAAGAAGCTCCATAATGAGATTTATGCAATGAAGAAGGAGGCGCTAATCGTCTGCTGTTCTCGAGTACCAGATACAGTGCACAACAAAAATCCTTCATCAATGCATTGGTTAATGCAACGATTCGCTTCCAAACTCGCCTGCAGTGTTGATGTCAACACAGAAGAGTGCACTAGTTTTAAATGTGATGTTCAACCACTTCTATATGAGTGACCTAACTGTCTGGATTCGCGGTGTACACGGTGTTTTCTTTTTTTATAATTACTGCTGTGGAATAGTCGTTTTATGAGTAGTTTACAGTTGTGACATGTATCAATCATTTACCCGTACCCTAAATATTTGTATAAATAGAAATTTGCAAGGTCTATGGTAAAAAGTTACTTCGTAACTGTGATATATGGCTGTATGATGATGACCAAAAGTCAATAAATAAAAAAACAAACATCCACCAACCACCGACATTAGGCAGAGTTTCAAACCTCTTCGAAAAACTCTTCTCACTGATACTCCACACCAAATAGTGAAAGGAAATAAGTTTATTGCATATTACACTTTCGAAGTTACTTCAACGTAACTTCAACATCAGGGATGACGTTTACAATTATATCTAATTGAATTCGCAACACATTTTTCTGACAGTATCCAAGTATCGGAATGGACCAGATCAGTTTTACCTTGTTCAGAAGCGAGGGAACTTTTATAGTGACCCACGCTTGCTCAGCACGTGAGGGACCGGCCTGGGAAGCAGACATTTGCTCCTACTCGTCGGTGGGATGACGTGGTTGGCAAGATGTAGTTCAGGCTCGACACACAATATAAATGAAATGCGGAGATTAGAAACCTACGTACTGTTTATTTGAAAAATTCTGTTATTACCGCAGCTGTGTTCTCGGTACACTGTTGGATGACCCTAGATTTGGTTGGGATACCAAAACATGAATGAGATGCCGCATATCCTTTGTGGATGTCTATGGTTCTCTATAGAGTTACAAAATTTAAAAAGATATGAGAAGCTTCTGTTGGCTGCAGTTCTGCTGTTGCAAAACCTATTGCTGTGTTTCTGTACTTTTACTGTCACAATCAAAACATAGTGCATCAGCACCAGCGGCATTTAGAAGAAAATCTTTCTTCTTGCTATTCAGTCGAAATCTGACTGTTTGTAGAGCGTGTGTGTGCGCATAATACAAAATGAATCTTATGAAGGAGAAAACAGCACGCTGTCATTGTTAATAACGTTGTTTATTTACACTGTCTGTGAAGCATTAGATTGGAACTGTAAGCATAGCTGGGTCATATATAACGGGGTGTGGTACATTATTAAATAATATGTGCTCTGTAAGTACATACCCTATGCACTGCATTTCAGTGAGTCTCTACCATGTGCTCCTTATACCATATGACATTATAGAAAGACATCACAACAACACGAAAACCGTAGTAGACGGTACTTCCTTTTTTCATGTTATTAGTATTCTTATCACCTAAATCTTGAATGAATTTTGTTAAACTTATTTGATGGCGATATATTTTCTACATTTCTATCACGTCTTGCACAGCGTAGTTGCGATGTGAAACTGTCAAATGTCCCCTTTCGCTATCTAATAGCTATTGAACAAGACCTACTGATCGAGGAGTAGTTTACGTAGTACCTAGTCTTGATGCTGGGCTATTTATTGGTGGTGTATAATAGACTCGCATATGTTGGTTTAAGTATATACTAGTAATTGTCCTTGTGTTAAGAGCAATAGTAATGGACTTCTGTGAGATATTTGTCGATATATTTTCTACATGTACATGCCATATAACTGCTTTGATTACATACGTATTAAGTTATATATGAACATACAACACTTTCTTTTATGTTCTTACAAGATTTTGTTTCCGGGTCTTTGTTATTCGTCCGCTTTATACCTTACATTTTTCCTATACTACGTCTAAACTTCGAGCATCACTTAGTAGTATAGTGCTCATGGCTTAAAATATTGAGATTTGTGTATAGGAAGGTAATTGATCGCATTTGTTAGCACGTATGTTATGATGTGTACTTTCTTCATATTTGTAGTATTCTTATCACTGAAATCTCCAATGAAAATCGTGAATATTTTTTACACTTTCTACATTTATAATATGCCTCCTACGTGGCAGTTAAGAGTGGAACCACTGAATATTATCCTTCGGCATGTATATTGCTCTTTAAACTACACCTAGACGTCGAGCAATAGTTTAAGTAGTACCTAAGTTTCATGCTGTATTGTTGGTGTTATATGTATGATTAAAGAGATATTTACACGGCGCTTTAAGAATACACCAGTTAACGACCTTCGTTTCCTGTAGTAATAACACATGTACTTCCTATATTGCCTCTGTATTCTTGTTATTTACACCTTAAACGACCTTCGAAATATTTTTTTGTCGATATAATTATTTTTTCTGTGAACATCATATTAGTGGGTTGATTACGTATGTACTAAGTGATATATTTAACATACAACACTTTCTATTAAGATTTTATAAGATATTATTTTTTAAAAAAGCTAATTTTTTAAAAATTTTAAAATTTTAAACAAATTCTTTTCGAGATGTACTCCGATTTGGAATATTTATTGTTGCAAGTACAGACAAACTGCATAATAGCATCGTATACTTCAAAGGTGTTATTTGCCCTTATGCTTTACATGCTGCGATTTCTTTCTGTCCATTACTACTACAGTGCCACCTGGAGGCTAATGGTAACGTCTGTGTCGTTTATTTCAGAATCTCAGTCGTTATTCAGAGATTATGTGAACAATAGCATGTTTAGTCAATGAAATAAGCATGACATTTTACATATAAATGTTAGAGATCTGACATACCGGTGTACTTCCCAAATTGAACGAGGGCAAAGCGAATGTCTATACGTCTCCGAACGAGCCCTAACTTCTTTCATCTTATCTTCGTGGCCTTTACGAGAATGTTCGTTGGCGGCAGTGTAATCGATCTGCAGTAGGCATCAAATGACGGTTTCCTAAATTTCTTCAGTATCGCCTCGCGGAAACAGCATCGTCTTCCCTCCAGAGATTCCCATCCGAATTAAGGAAGCAGTTCTATAATACTTGCATATTTATCGAACCTACCAGTCACAAATCTGGGAGCATGCATCTGAGCTGATTAGGTGTCTTCCTTTGTTTTCAACCCTTTCAGTTGCTTCTCTATGCCAGGCACGCATATTACCATGTTCTCCATAAGGGACTCTGTGAAATGGTATAACGTCGATATGTTCGTACGATCCTCTTGTGTGAATGATTTCTTAAGCGGAAAATTTAGTACTTTACCTTTCCTATTATTATCTTCTGTTGCGACAGCAGACTGGTCTACGAGTGAGTCCACAGAAGGCTTCGACTCTCTTAGTGACTTTACCTAAAACCAGAATGTTCTCAGGCTCTTAACAAGATCTTTGGCTACGTATGACGGTGATAACTGTTGTATGCTTCGTGCATCGATCTTCCTACAGAAGGATGAATCTCTACTAACGTTTCGTACCGTCATTTCCTCGTTCCCTTTTGAACCGCTAACGTAACCATCTCTGTTCCCTCAGCGCCCTCTGAATATTATTATTTAACCATGGAGCGCCTTTTCCATCCTTAATCCACTTAATTTGCATATACCACTTGAGAGCGTTATTTACAGTCGGCTTAACCTCTGCCCATAATTGCTCTACGTCCGTCGTTTGGAATTAAATGATGTCCACTCACTGCCTATGTGAGATGCTAACAACTGTATATCTGTGTTTTCTAGCATAAATACTCTCCTAGCCTTCTTGCTGGATATATTAACTTGAGTAACCATGCCGGCCGCTGTGACCGAGTGGTTCTAGGCGCTTACGTCCGGTACCGCCTTGTGCTACGGTCGCAGGTGCAAATCCTGCCTCGGGTATGGATGTGTGTGATGTCCTTAGGTTAGTTAGGTTTAAGCAGTTCTAAGTGAAGGGGACTGATGACGTCAGATGTTAAGCCCCATAGAGCTTAGAGCCATTTGAACCATTTTTTGAGTAACCATGGTCGTTATGATATCATGATCTTTAATCTCAGTCACTACAGTGACGCTGTCCACAAGGTCGGGTCTGTTTGTATCTGAGAAGTGTAAAATATTTCCGTTGAGTGTGGGTTGTCTAACTAGTTTTTCAGGGCAGGTGTTGAAAAGTACTTCATAACACTGTCCATCCCTACCGTCTGTAGTGAATCCATAGACGTCCAACTCTTTGCTCTGCGGATTAAAGTTACCCCCCCCCCCCCCCCCATATTATACTGCACAATGTGGATATTTCCGTGTGACTGAGCGTAGACTTTCCTTGAATGATTCTACAACTGTTGCGGCGGAATCAGGTGGCCGGTGTAAACATTACCTACACCTGCTACTCGTGTTCAGGTAACTTCAGAGACAAACTCAGCTTAGACCTGGATAGACAAAATCTCTTGGTCCACAGCAATGAATCCAAAGCGTGGAATCCATATTTCCGAATTATGTCTCGTGATAAGAATTTTGGAGATTTGTACTTCGGATATCAGCCAGCATTCTGTTCCGAGAATAATTTGAGCGCGCGAACTTTCCCGGGGGGAGTAATTTCAGGAAAGCTGTTACGAATGCTTCGACAATTTAATGCTGAAATTTTGTACGGTAACATGCGCATTTTTGATGAGAGCTACGGAATCTAAACTGCCGGAAAAAGAAATTAGTACACCCTTTTAGAGGTTTCCAAGTCGAGAGTTATCGTAGCAACAGTGCATTTGGAGGGCGTGAGACGTTTACATTTGCAGATCAATAGCACAAGCGGTCCTGAGGGACCAGGTATCGAACCATGCTGAAACAAATTAGTACATGGTGTAGCCTCCAAGGGCGGCAATGCAGACGCTGACTCTGATATCCTGTCTATCGTACAGATGGTGAACTTGTCCTGGGGTACGCTACGCCAGGCCTTGATAGACCTGTTTACGTAGCTCTGTAAAAGTTATTGGCCGACATGTCGCACAGTTGTGTAGAAGTTGTTGGCCGACAAGTCACACGGGCCGCTTCTCATCCCATCATATCAAGCCTATCCTGACCGAAAGCACTTTAAGAGATAGCGCTCACCAGGTCTGCTTTCATCCCTGAAGACCGTGACGCGGCATTCTAAGAGATCCAGTCGTGCTGTGAACGTCGGTGCTGTGGCTTGGGTGGAAGACGGGCTAGAGGTGTGCGTGCCTGCAGTCGCACTGCTTATAACCGGTTCTCGACAGTTCTTATCCAGATGTCTGGGCTCAAAAGCCCTCTTATCTCTGATGTGGTAGGTGATAAGCTGCTGTCCTGCGCGGACGATCGAAACCTAGTCTACTGAAGTGACAATGTTCACGTGACTACTGATCCGAGCATCGTTGCACAACCGACGTAGCACGTCCAAACTCTGTGGCAGTTCTTCCACAGAACCATCCAGCTACTCAGAAGACCACAATCTGACTCCTTTAAGACTCGCTCAGTTGGCTGTAGCAAGAGTGACTGCGTCTCGGTGGTGTGGTTGCCTGCGTGCTTCACATGTTTGCACCTCATTGAACTTTCTGGCTGTGAGTATTCCCTATTAAAGGGCAGACGTTGATGGCACTCTTGTAGCTCTGTCGCTATGCTATCTATTGGGGGATAACGTTGAAACCATTATCAGTACATCTGCTACCACCCAGGTGACATATACCGTCATCGGGTAAAAATCAGCGTCGTTTTCCCAGGTGCACAATTGTTTTTTGGAATCTTTTATTTTCAAAAAACATTTGGAGTTTTTGAGACATTTTACTTAACCAGAAAGTACATTTGTAATGAATTTCCTACAAGTAAGACAGTTTCATGTGTGAACACTTGAGTAACGTACCTCATAGTTCTACCATTGCGTCCGTCGAAAACTGATGTTTGCCTATATCAAACCAATTCTATCTTTCCGTCCAAATGTGTGTTATTTACTCATTTGCCGTTGGATCGGCGAATATGAAGTTATGCATCTATCGCCGAAGTGATCCTCCTGGAAATACACTACAGACCATTAAAATTGCTACACCGCGAATAAATGCAGATGATAAACGGGTATTCAGTGGACAAACATATTGTACTAGAAATGACGTATGGTAACATTTTCACGGTTTGGGTGCATAGATCCTGAAATATCAGTACCCAGAACAACTACCTCTGGCCGTAATAACGGCCTCGATACGCCTGGACATTGAGTCAAACAGAGATAGGATGACGTGTACAGGTACAGCTGCCCATGCAGCTTCAACACGATACCACAGTTCATCAAGAAAAGTGACTGGCGTATTGTGACGAGCCAGCTGCTCAGCCTCTATTGACCAGACGTTTTCAATTGTTGATAAAACTGAAGAATGTGCTGGCCAGGACACCAGTCGAACATTTTCTGTATCCAGAAAGGCCCGTACAGAACCTGCAACATGCGTTCGTGCATTATCCTGCTGAAATGTAAAATTTTTCGGAGGGATCCAATGAAGGGTAGAGCCACGGGTCGAAAGACATCTGAAATGTAACGTCCACTGTACAAAGTGCCGTCAATGCGAACAAGAGGTGACCGAGACGTGTAATCAGTGGCACCCCATATCATTACGCCGGGTGCTACGCCAGTATGGCGATGACGAATAGACGCTTCCAATGTGCGTTTACCGCGATGTCGCCAAACACAGATGCGACCAGAACCTGGATTCAGCCGAAAAAATGACGTTTTACAATTCGTGCACCCATGTTCGCCGTTGAGTACACCATCGCAGCCGCTCCTGTCTGTGAATCAGCGTCATGGGTAACCGCAGACATGGTCTCCGAGCTGATAGTCCATGCTGCTGCAAACGTAGTCGAACTTTTCGTGCATAAGGTTGTTGTCTTGCAAACGTCCCCATCTGTTGACTCAGGGATCGAGACGTGGCTGCACGATCCGTTTCAGCTATGCGTATAAGATGCCTGTCATCTCGACTGCTAGTGGTACGAGGCCGTTGGGACCCAGCACGGCGTTCCGTATTACCCTCCTGAACCCACCGATTCCGTATTCTGCTAACAGTCATTAGATCTTGACCAACGCGAGCAGCAATGTCGTGATACGATAGACCGCAATCGCGATAGGCTACAATCCGACCTTTATCAAAGTCGGAAACGTGATGGAACGCATTTCTCCTCCTTACACGAGGCATCACAACTACGATTCACCAGGCAAAGCCAGTCAACTGCTGTTTGTGTGTGAGAAATCGGTTGGAAACTTTCCTCATATCAGCACGTTGTAGGTGTCGCCATCGGCTCCAACCTTGTGTGAATTCTCTGAAAAGCTAATCATTTGCATACCAAAGCATCTTCTTCCTGTCGGTTAAATTTCGCGCCTGTAGCACGTCATCTTCGTCGTGTAGCAGTTTTAATGGGCAGTTGTGTGAGTGACGATGCAAAGTGGTCACGTATATCTCTGCACATCAGTGTTCGTTCAGTTGGCGAAGATAGATAGAAATTTCGAACGGCACGCAAAATAACGGCTTAGCGGGTTCTGAATCGCATAAATTAAGTCGGAGGCGCGTGCTGCCGCCGCCGGCGGGGCATTAAATAATTTGTAATGCTGCGGAGTCACGCACGCTTGCTAAATCCCGCGAAAGCCATTACTAGCCAATACTTGGGGGATTAATAACTAACCAAGTTATGATTACGGTTCAAGATTAGGCATTAACGCCCGCCGCGCCGTGTGAGGGTTGGAACGGGCGTTGCGCCGGCCCCGAGGCAGGGGCAGAGGGAGGCTGGCTATAACTCTGCTTCCGCCTCTAATATCTGGGGCTTAGCAGGCGCCCCGGGAGAGCAGCCAATTGATTCATAGATGCTCCTTATTGTTCGCGCAGCACAATGCGATAACTTGGCAAATGGATCTCGGAGCGTGGCTCTGGATCCCGAGGAGGGGGGGGGGGGGGGGGGGGGGGAGAGATGGAGGGGAGGCATCGCTGTACCAGAAGCTCTCGTAGCCCTACAGGGAAAAGCCGGGGCTTCCGCGCTGGTGGAACCGACCCTACTAGATGGAAGCGTTCGCATTCGGGAAGCCCATTTGACATTTAGCCTATATGGAATACGTCTGTGTCAAATGAACACAAATTCCGAGAATCCTGGAATGGGCAACAGTCATTCATCCGAGCGTGACACAAGTGGTGTGCAGATCCTACAGACGAAACGCTGGGAAAAAAAAGAGAAAAAAAAGGTATGCTATGAAGAAATTATGCGAATGTGACAGAGATCGGTGGATATGATTTACACGTGCACGCAAACATACGATTACAACGTCAGAAAAACTGGATGGTGTATTCAAGAGAGAGAGCTTCATAGACACATCTTCGTCTTGGAATTTCATTTACTATAAAGTTGTCTTCAGTGATGAGTCCCGCTTCTAACTGAGCCCCGGTGACCAGTGGAGACATATCTGGAGACGCCTTGGACAGCGTGGTGATACCTTTTTGACTGTCGCTCATCATTTGGACCGACAGCCAGGAGTGACCGTCTGTAGTGGCATTTCTGTTCATAGCTGGACCCTGTTGCTTGCCATCTGCGGCCACTGCATCCTTACTGCACAACGGTACGTCGACGGTATTCTACGCCCCGTTTATTGCACTTCACGGCAAGATAATACCTACCCGTACGCGGCCAAACTTTGTACAGTTTGTCTTCGTACTTGCCAAACCCTACCATATCCAGCAAGGTCACCGGGTCTCTGGTTCAAATGACTCTGAGCACTATGGGACTTAACATCTGAGGTCATCAGTCCCATAGAACTTAGAACTACCTAAACCTAACTAACCTAAGGACATTACACACATCCATGCCCGAGGCAGGATTCGAACCTGCGACCGTAGCGGTCGCGGCTCCAGACTGAAGCGCCTAGAACCGCTCGGCCACACCGGCTTGCGCCGGATCTCTCCGCATCTGAGAACTTTGGACCATTATGGGCAGGGGCTTCCAACAAGATAGGGATTTTATAATCTATCGCACCATTTGGAGAGATTTTGTGAAGATGTCACTCAGGAAGACATCCAACAACTGGGTCAATTAATAACCATATTATGGTGTAGCAGCTCTTCTTGTAATGTCCGCACTTGCTAAGAAGTGGGAATAGGAATTCCGCCCTTTTTCGTGTTTTATTTCACCCAGACACGTTTCAGCACTTTTTGTGCTATCTTCAGTGGGTTAATGTCCGCACTTGCTAAGAAGTGGGAATAGGAACTCCGCCTTTTTTCCTGTTTTATTTCACCCATACACGTTTCAGCACTTTTTGTGCTATCTTCAGTGGGTTAATTTTTTTAGAAAATAAAGAAAATAACGCACTGGAGATAGCACAAAGAGTGCTGAAACAGGTCTGGGTGAAGTGAAACGGAAAAATGTGTTTTGCATACGTCGGAATTCCTATTCCCATTCCCTATCAATTTATGCTCGACAAATAACTACTTGCAGAAGGGCCAGAGATGCACCAAAGCGTTGACTTGCTGAATTTGTGAAGTTCGTGAACTTGCATAAATCATTCTTTTGTTCTGAAATTGTAGTCATTCCTTTGTCAGTACAAGTACCTCGCATCTAACCACTGTGGTTCCATTCCGATAGTTCTTTCGTGGAACCTCATTTTCCCCCTTAGTGTGTATGTCATTGCCAATTAACAGAGTTCTATGTAAACAGGATCATTCATAGAAGGAAGTGCTAGACGATTGTAAAGATGCTAACTGAAAGAAATACGCAATGAAACGAAAACAAATGACCCTTTCTTTCTAAGACAATACTTACACTTAAGTAACCGCTATTTGTGATGTTCACTGGACATTAAATAGGGCGGGTGTGGATCTTAATCTGGTGTGTGATCATCACGGACAGCTCTGCATGCTGCGCAACGTGCTCCCATGGTGGCCACAAGGTTAGTAAGGAGTTTTCGCGGTAGAGCCTTCCATTCCACCACCAGCACGGTGGACAGCTGCTACTAGTCATTGGTGTCTAAGTGCTGTGTACGTCTCCCCAACATAGCCTACAAGTACTCGATGGGATTTAAGTCGGGGTAATGGGCAGGCCAGTCCATTAGCCACCAAATTGCACTGCAACCTCTCGCTGTTTGACACGCACTGTCTTTCCCATTTCCTTCATGTGCCTTGTGTTCCAGGGCATATTCCATTTGGTATTATAGACAGGATGAGCTCGCACCACGTAAACAATCCACCCACCACGCTCTACAATTTCTCATCGATATGTTTTTCCTATTCTACTGCTTCCTTCAGCACCAACCTAACCATTTCTGAATGTCGTAAAAAATGTCCTACTAAGAGAACTACTAACCATAGTGAAAGAACGCTGTGTTAAACACCAACAAGAAAGTCAACGTCGATTCAGATAACAAATGTGTTGCATTTTAAAGCTCATTACATAGTCCCAATCAAAGCTGTAATAAACGATCAGAAAACAGAGTGAATAAAATCAGACGCTTAGGAAAATTCCATCTCCTTCACAAACGAGAAAGAAATCCAGGAAAAACTGATAGATGCATTGACATTAACGGGATTGTACGTGAATTCTGAACAAAAACGTGAGGTAGGGTACCTCAAACAACTACAGCATAATGACAGTACCATCGACATAGATGGAAATAAACAAAGAACACAAGTTGAGGAAATGAGATTTCGAATAAGGATATCTGGCTTTTGACTACATCAGCTACCGACCAATGAGAAAAAGACTAAGAGGTAGACCAAGGTGTAAGTGGAGACATAAAATAAAAGCTTAACACAGACTATAGATGACGTAACAGGCATATACCCGTTTGAAGGAACAAGAAGAAGAAGAAGAAGAAGAAGCACCAGGCATAAAAGTAGTCGCATTTCGGTAGGTTGTACCTCACGGCTTACGAAGGGCTGCTGTGGTGAATTACTTTATTTATGCATACACTTTTAATAAGAACCATGTGTCATCAAACACATAGCACACAAGGCAAGGCAGCCTGTTCCATATACATGCAGAACATGTACATAAATCGAGATGAGGTTTCGTCTATGTTGTATAATGGGGATGAAAAAGTTTTTATTTGAGGGTGTTGCTAGAGTGATTAGGCAATGTAGCCCGGCTCTGATGCAGGCATGTAAGCAAAGACGTGTAGAAAAGGGATTACAGTGGTAGTCGTCTCTTTGCGATGTTCGTGCGGTAAATGCAGAAACGTGAACTGTGGCAACGTAAATTTCTAAATGAGTCCAAACCGGACCTACGTGCTGTTATTCTTTTCTTGGCTGACGAAAGACGAACACTGGAAGACGTCCATCGGAGAATAAAGAATGTATATACATTTAGAGCGCAACGTCTAGGAAAACTGCGACAAGTATTGTTATCGCTCCATGGCAACGTAGTCACACATCTCCGAATCGCAAATGTCGTAACTCAGAAATCAGGCCAGCTCAAGTGGGAGACATTCGACCATCTGCTCTACAGCCGTGATCTCTCCCCTTCCGATTATCACACCTTCAGTTCCCTGAAAAGGTCTTGAAGGATCCCCAATTCCTGTTGGATGAGGATAGCGTAGAGGCACAGCTAACAGGGCGCCATCTGTATCTACCTTTTAATAGGCAATGATCACAGCCAGAAGGCTCTGTGTGGTGTAAACGTGTGAAGCAAGCAGGCAATCATGCCACGCAGACACACTCGAGGTTCACACAGCCAACTGAGTGAGTTCGAAAGTGGTCAAAGTGCGAATTTTCGAGTGGCGGGATGCCTTTCGGAGAACTGCCACGCAAGTTCGAATAGCTGGGTCAGTTGGTAACGATACTGGTATCAGTGGCCAAGTGAACATTCTCAGCCATGGAGACCAGGCCCTGGACGTCCACCCAGCACAGACGCGCGCTGGAATCTTTGAATTGTAATGGAAGAAGTGACGGATCGTACAGCCACCTCAGTAGAAATAATAGGGCATGTGAGACCATATGTGTCAACACGGACTGTTGAGAACCAGTCGCTAGGAGTGGTACTCCTGGCACAGACACGTCTAACCCACCTTCTACTCATGCCGTCAGAGGAAAGCAGATTCTACCTGCATACACGTGATAGTTGTTTGTGCGTCTGACGTAGACCTGGTGAGCGCTGCTTTGTAGAGTGTATTCGACCAGGAAACACTGGCCCCATCTCAAGCATTATGTTCAGGAGTACTATAACTTACTCCTATAGTTCAACTTTAGAGGGGACGCTATCCATCATTCGGTGCGTACAGTATGTTGTTGGACACGTTCTTTTGCTATTCCTGCAACGGGAAGGCGATGTGTTGTTCCAGCAGGATAATGCTAGCTCACACATTGCCCATGAAACTCAATGTGCTCTGAAAAAAATTTAGCAGCTTCCCTGGTCACCACCTCTCCGATTTGTTTCCAGTGGGGCACCTATGGGATATGATGGGACGAGACGTGACTCGTGCCACTCGTCAGCCAACAACTATTAGAACCACGTGAAAAGGTCAGGCAGGCGTGGCGTAACGTATCCCAGGACAGTATTCGTCATCTGCACAGTCGACTGGATGCCAGAGTCAAAACCTGCGTTACTGCCCGCGAGGGCTATAGCACGTACTAGTACAAACGTTTCAGCATCGTTCGATACCTGGTTCCTCAAAACCGTCTGTCCTATTGATCTGTAAACGTAGTAATTTCATGTACTCCATATGCACTATTTCAACAGTAAATCTTGAGTAAATTAGTAACCTCTAAAAGAGTGTACAATTTTTTTCCGACAGCGTGTAGTACAGTTTTTATTGGCATAATACATGCAGATAAGAACAGTTTTAAAAAGTTTTGTGGATGCAAGATTTCAATTTTACCTGTCTGGGTACTGCATTATTCCTTTCTAATTATTGTGATCTGAAGCCAGCCTACAGAGGACTTTACTGTATTCTATTGTATAATTTCGACTTGGTTTCTTGACATGGAGCTAAAAATTATGAAATGTTTCGGATATAATTTTGTCTATTGAATTACAAGTGTTCATAGCTTCCATATTCTTTGAATTCCATCCATGATCTTGCAGTGTTTTGCTGCTCCTGTCGTTGCTGTGAATTTTAACGGAATTATATTGCAGGGAGCATTGCACTTAAATACGAATGTGTGGGAACTTCGTAATACTTCGTTAAACTGTTTTGTTTCAACTTTTGTATTTTTAGGTTGTTTAATCTGCTACAGAAGGGACACAGATTGCATACTGACTCAGATGACTTTAGGGTGCTTATTTAATTGAATATGATGAGAAATTAAATTTTTCCTGAGTGCTTGCAGTTTCTGTAACCATGCCTGCTCTGTACTGGTTATGCTTATAACTGAGCATTTCATCTTTTCTTCATTGAACTTTTCTGATTTAGCAATTATTAGTATACTTTTTCCTTAGAGAGCTTTCACAGTAGTGCAGCATATTGCTCTTTTGAAGGCAGTGTTGGTGTTGTGTGATACTTCAAGCTATTGTGGAGTGAACAATTAAATTTTACACAGGAAAGTTATCTTGTTACTTGCGTTAGAAAAGAATGATTAAACTCTTTGTTGAAACTGGTGCATGCAAATTTATTATATTATCAGATGACTAGTTTGTTTTGAAATGATTTTTTTTTATTTCACTTCATTAAATACTGGTATAGATTTAATGCATATACTTGTGTGCAATCTTTGTATGAAGATGTCATTGCTTGTTAAGTGGAGCAGTGCCTATGTTATAGGTTATTTATGTGGGTAATGAAGTATATCTGTTACCAAATGGTGGACTTAATACTTTAGTGAAGTTCACTAAAAGTGAAGCTCTGGCCTCTAGTTGCTCTAGTGGGATGTTGGGTTGGTATAGTTCAAGTTGCAGCTTTATTTTTCGTAGTGGAGAAAGACTGTAGAACTTGGTAGTGTACAGAAACTTAATCAAAACCTGCCAACCTCCTTTCCCCTCTCTTGTTAGCGCTAACCGAGAGTCTTCTACAGTGTAGTGTACACTAATTTTCGCACAAATATTAGAATTAATGATCTTAGTTAGTTTGCTTGTTTTGTTTACTTACGAAAGAGTGTGTCAAAGTTCGAAAAATTTTGTTGGCCTGATGTGGTATGAGATACTCTTGGGTCTTCCCTGCTGAGGTTTTTCAACGTTTCCCCACTACTGTCAGTCAGTTGCTGGTTTTGTTTAATGCAAATGACTCGGTGATTAATTATTCTATTCTTTTCTGTATTTGAAGGAAACTTTGTTTTTGACTCGTTGTTGTTTTTAAAACACACTCTTCGGTCTTGATTTAAAATATTCGACAACTTTAATTTTTGTTTCTACCTTTGTGGTTCTACACAGAGATTGTGAAATACTATTTTTTTGTTGTCAGTTTGTTGAGTTTTAAATATTGCATTTCTGTTTTGTTCACTGAAATATACTTGCAGGAGATTGATTATTCCTTTTCTTTCCTTTACATTTATTACAAAATTGAAAGAAATGTAATAAGTCAAAGGTAGACAAAAAGAATCATAGTAAGATAGCAGACAGGAGTGGGAAACGCAGGTGTGTCGTACAGCCATGTACCGCTGATACTCTACTTTTTTCTGCAACTCGATATCTATTCTGGATATTTCTCCTAGTAGGATGTGTTAGTATGAGTGAACATACAGGTGGTTCAGATGTGGTGACTCCACTTGAATCTAGCAGTAGCTGTAAAGTTTTGTCAGACTATTCTACAACTCCTACCATGTACACTGTTTAAATTCCACTGCAGATTACCTCTTAATCTTCCACGCTTATTAGTGTTCAGAATATTGTAGTTTACTGTTGGAGATACTAAGGGTATTCATGGAACACAAGGCTGACACACAAGAACAAATTGAGAATAAGAGTACAGTTACAGACTAGTACCAAGAACAGAAGTGACCTGTTCAACAACAAAAGACTAGGACAGATAGTATAAATAAATGAGTGGAAGTTAACTCAAGAGAACAGCAATTTAATGTGTCTGAATTAATGATACACATGTAAAATTTGGAATTCAAATTTGAATCCTGTGAGCAGGACATTTTATTAATTTTAATGAACTCACCGATCAGATATGGGGAGGGTTCGATTCGAAATAAGATGGGATAATCTCTACTGTTGAAAACATAGATGGTGTAGTAGAAAAGAGATTAGCTTAAAGAAAGCTGCGGAAAATCAGACTATATCACTGCATAGAGATCTGAATATCTTGCAAGAGAGACATGCAAAGGAAAACACAGTATTTCCAGATAGTTTAGATGGTGTTTCAAGAAAGGAAGTTGTGGATCAGATTGAAGAAAAAGATGCTAATCATACAAAAACTTGAGTGGGGAGCTGAGTCATTGAAGGTCGATACCGAGAAAGGAATTGAAGAAAACAAAGAGTAGGTACACGAAGTTGCTGCAGAGGTTGATGAACACGCTGCGCAATAGCACAGCTGATATTTATTGGTGGGTGGAGTTCAAGTAGCACAGACTCAGTCAGTGATTCAGAAGAGGTAGGATCACTTTTAAGCCTAAAGAGGGACAGACAGAAATTCACAAAACACTAGGTAAGGAACTCTAAGAGGAATTCCAAAATGGGGGAAAACTAGGCGATTGTGCATCAAGATATCAATGTTATGTTAGAATCCAGGGGCTCCTTGAGAAATTTGATTCGGGTCTGAAGATGAACCGGAATCAGAATCTGATTACAGGAAACAGTCATCAAGGTAGGAGGCAATTTAATCCTGAAGTTGTAGGCAAAGAAACAATTCTGGTTTTGGTTACAGGCATTTTTTGTCATTTGTTTCGCATCCTTATGCTTGTTTAGAAATTTCTTTTCGCTTCATCCAAATTCACCACCAGTCATCAATTTTTATTCATTTGTGGTTGTTTAGAGGTCAGACGTGCAACGTTAATGTGTACATTGGCCTCAAATTCGAATTGTGGAGAGTTTCGTCACTTGTTCCTGTCTGCATAATGATCTGAAACAGCTCAGGTCTGAGTGAAATGGGGCATATTATTATTATGTCTGATATTTCGATCACTATTGCTTCGTTTATTACGCTATCCCAGAAGCTGTTGGTGCGTTTCATGATACAAGTCTCGACGAAAGTACACTACTGGCCATTGAAATTGCTACACCACGAAGATGACGTGCTACAGACGCGAAAATTAACCGACAGGAAGAAGATGCTGTGATATACAAATGATTAGCTTTTCAGAGCATTCACACAAGTTTGGCGCAGGTGGCGACATCTACAACGTGCTGACATGAGGAACGTTTCCTACCGATTTCTCATACACAAACAGCAGTTGACTGGCGTTGCCTGGTGAAACGTTGTTGTGATGCCTCTCGTAAGGAGGAGAAATGCGTACCATCACCTTTCCGACATTGATAAAGGTCGGATTGTAGCCTATCGCGATTGCGGTTTATCGTATCGCGACACTGCTGCTCGCGTTGGTCGAGAAGCAATGACTGTTAGCAGAATATGGAATCGCTGGGTTCAGGAGGGCAATACGGAACGCCGTGCTGGATCCCAACGGCCTCGTATCACTAGCAGTCGAGCTGTCATCTTATCCGCATGGCTGTAACGGATCGTGCCGCCACCTCTCGATCCCTCAGTCAACAGATGGGGACGTTTGCAAGACAAGAACCATCTGCACGAACAGTTAGACTACCTTTGCAGCAGCATTGACTATCAGCTCGGAGACCATGGCTGCCGTTACCCTTGACGCTGCATCACAGACAGGTGCGCCTGCGATGGTGTACTCAACGGCGAACCTGGGTGCACGAATGGCAAAACGTCATTTGTTCGGATGAATCCAGGTTCTGTTTACAGCATAATGATGGTCTCATTCGTGTTTGGCGACATCGTGCTGAACGCACATTGGAAACGTGTATTCGTCACCGCCATACTGGCGTATCACCCGGCGTGATGGTATGAGGTGCCATTGGTTACACGTCTCGGTCAGCTCTTGCTCGCACTGACGGCACTTTGAACAGTGGACGTTGCATTTCAGATGTATTCTGACCTGTGGCTCTACCCTTCATTCGATCCCTGCGAAACCCTACATTTCAGCAGGATAATACACGACCGTATGTTGCAGGTCCTGTACGGCTCTTTCTGGATACAGAAAATGTTTGACTGCTGCCCTGGCCATCACATTCTCTAGATGTCCCACCAATTGAAAACGTCTGATTAATGATGGCTGAGCAACTGGCTCGTCACAATACGCCAGTCACTACTCTTGATGAGCTGTGGCATCGTGTTGAAGCTTCATGGGCGGCTGTACCCGTGCACGCCATCCAAGCTGTGTCTGACTCAATGCCCAGGCATATCAAGGCCGTTATTACGGCCAGAGGTGGTCGTTCTAGGTACTGATTTCTCAGGATCTATGCACCGGAATCGCGTGAAAATGTAATCACATACGGTTCTAGTATAATGTATTTGTCCAAAGAATACCCGTTCATATTCTGGATTTCTTCTTGGTGTAGCAATTTTAATGGCCAGTAGTATAATTCGATTTCCGTTTTCCAATGCATGTTCCGCTACAACTGACTTTGGTATAACATAGGCGAAACCACCTTTTACTTTCTATGTGGCGCTGTTCAGTGGTGGAGACAGTCTGACCAATACTAAACGGCGCACATCCGGATAGTACTTTGTACATTCAGGTGCTAGAGGCCCACATCGTCTTCCACGGACTTGAAAGTTGCCGGATCTTTGGTGGAGCCTGAAGGCTACGTCGATCTTATGTCTCTTCCTTGTCATTCAGCCACAAAACGCTAAATACTCAATCTTCTTCGAATATTCTTCGGAGGCCTTCTGATTCCATAGCTTAGATGAAACTGCTTGCGAAATTTATCTGTTGTTGTACCTGTCTTCGTTGATAACTTTGCGTAAGTGGCTCAGTTCCCTTGACAGGTTTCGGCTTCTGTGACGCTTTCAGGATGATCTACTAAGGTCTTCAGAACAGACTTTTAATGCGTTGTGTTGTGAGAGATAGTGGTGTGCAGGTACTGAAGTGTGCGGGTGGGCTTGTGGTAAATTCTGGGACCAAGACAAGCGATAAAACAACCAGGCTTTGTAGGAGCCGTGTTCAAGACGAAGTCCTCAAACCGCTCCATTATGAGGTTGGCTACAGCTGGAGTTATGGGCTTCCCATCATGACACGTCTGACTGAAATACTCTCCACCTTTTAGAAAATATGATAACGTCAGAGTATGTTTAAATTTATTCACTATTGTGTCGTTAAAGAGATGGTACAGCATGTCTTCAGAGTCAGTGAAAGGCACTCATCATCAAAAATAATCTTAATACCTCCTTCGCAAGGGTGTAGACGTTTAATTCGCTTGATGAAGTCCGCTGAATTCTTTTTACATACCTGTATGTCGGCGGGCCGATGCTGCTCACTATAGACCCTAATAGTGTATGAGTACGTTATTTCAACTGCCACCATGATTGCAGGAATGGAAGCAAGCGAGTCAACTGACCACCATAACGTCAGTAACATCCCCCATTCATTTAGAGTTCTTGCGGAAATTTGTTAAAATTTTGCTGTAAGAATGCAGTTGCGTGGGCGATATCGTTACAAGTCTGCTGTAACATGACAATGTATGTAGATATTTGTTACTATTTCATCGTAATACGTCGATGTATGCGTGAATTCGTTACACTTCTCTTGTAACATGATGATAAATGGAGGAGGTTTTTAGAATATTATGTAACATTTTACTGCATGTGCCAGTTCGTTACTGTTTGGCTCTGACATGATGAAGTATGGGTCAATTTGATACAATTTAGCTGTAACTTAGTACTGTACAGGACAATCTGTACAATTTATCTGTAACTGACGCTGTATGTAGAAATTTATTGGAATTTAGATTAACACGGTGGAATACTAATATATGGCATTTTGATACAACTTGCCGTAACATGTGGATGTATAGGGGAATTTTTCACAATTTTGCTATAACATAGCGGTGTATGTTGAATATGTTACAGTTTCGTTTCGTGATTATCTGTATCTGAATGTCAAATAAGGCAACTTGTTGCAAACTTTCTGTAACGAAGGAGATCTACAAGGATACAGTTTGTTAAATTTTTGTTTACTGCTTATCTTAAAAAACGATGATGAAGACGGCGATTTGTTCCAGTTTCCCTGTAAAATGGTGATGATTGGGACAAAGTGTCATATTGACTCACAATTTGATAGCATGAGTTAACTTTATTCTTGGAAGATGACAAAACTTTTGTAATGCAAGATGAAGTTGATACTCTAGCATTAAGTTCCGAGAATGGGTTGGTGACTGAAGAGTGCTTTATGAAGTTAAATTCATTGTATTACAAAAGTATGCACTTTATGTGATGCAACTCCTTACGATCATGAAAAAAAACAGTGTTTTGTGCTAATGTGTCAAAAACGTGAAGTTTCTTGTTAAAGATACCAGCACAATACAAAGCTAAAAAATCAGGAGTCTACCAATCCATTATACACTTATCTTAGCAGCCTATATAAGAATACTATTGTAATCTTCAGTCTGAAGTGTGTTTTTATGCAGCTTGCATACCACTCTGTACCGTAAAAGCCTTATGATCATAGCTACTGCAGTCTACATTCGTTTAAAGCTGCTTCCTGTTTTCAAGCTATGGTCTTCCTGTCTCTGTGGATTACTTTCCATTATGAAATTGAGATTTCTTGACGCCTCTGGATGCGTCCTATAATCTGAGGTATTATTTTAGATAAATTGTGCCATACATTTTATTTCTTCTGAGTACTATTCAGTATCTTGTGATTATGTACCAGTTCTGCACACCGAATCTTCAGCATTAGTCAGCAGAAACACATTTCAAAAGCTTGTACCTTTTTCTTATCTGAACTTCTTATCTCCCACGTTCCATTAATGCACAAGACGCACTCCACACAGTAATCTTCAGAAAAGACTTCATAGTACTTAAATTTATATTCCACATCAAGAAATTTTTCTTTTACACATGCGGTTTTCTTATTCCTCACAATCTTCATCTTATATCCTCTCTGCTTCGACTATGTGCAATTACTTTTCGGCTCAAATACAAAACACGTTGGTTGCATTTAATGTCTCATTTTCTAATCTAATTCTATCAGCAACACCTGTTTCAGTTCGTGTACATCCCGTTATCCTTGTTTTAATTCTGATAATATTCATCTCATAACCTTCCAGTCACTATCAGTTCCTTTCAACTAGTAGTCGAGATATTGGTCTTTTTGATAGAATTACAGTCATTGGCAGTGCAACGTCCTTATATCCTCACCCTGAAATCTGGTACTCTTTCCTAAAATTTTTTGGTTTATCTCATTGTTTGCTCTGAATAAGTAACATCGGGGTGAGGGTAAACCTTGTGTCACTCTCTTTTACTCCACTATTACCGTTTCAAGTCATTTCAAACTGCTGTCGAGTTTCTGTCATATTACGCCCCATGTTTTTAATCTCTAGTACCTACAAATCTACTTCAGTCAACATAGTCAAAGGTTTTTTCTAACTCTGCAGATGTTATAAACGTAGGCTTGCATTTATGCAGTCTACCTCTTAAGGAAAGCAATGTGGGCTGTATGGCTTCGCTGCTTCTTACATATCTCCAGAATGGGCTCACCTCAGGTGGGCTTCTACCGGTTACTCCATTCTTATGTAAATAGTTCGTGGTAGTATTTTGACATCCATGACTTAGTAAAGCGATAGTTTGGTAGTATTCATACCTTTCCGCACCTGCCATCTTCAGAGGAGGGTTTATTACATTCTTGTTGAAAGAAGAGGGAATGCCGTGTGTATATCTTGCATATAAGGCGGAATAGTTTTACCATGACATGCATTTCCAAGGATCTCATGGTCTCAGGGAATTTTGTCGGTTCCAGGAATCCTGTTCCGGTTTAGTGCTTTCAGAGTTTTGCAAAATATTTTCTGCTGTATTTTATCTCCCAATGCGTCTTCATTTGCTTCGTTTTCTCTTTCTATTGATATAATACTATCCTAACTTTGGTTTCCCTTGCGTAGAACTTCAATGCATCCATTTCAACTTTCAGCTTTCCCTACTATGCTTAGTAAGGGCCTGCCATTTGAGTTCTTTATGTTCATGTATATCCTTCTCTATCCTCCAAAAGTTGTTTCTTATTTTTACTATAGGTGGCATCTGTCTTTCCCTAGTACTGCATGTTTCTGGATTTGCAATTATTGTCTAGTTATTCCTGCTTCGCTAGTTCACACTTTCTGTCCATCTGAGTTTTGAGATGCCTTTCTTCAGTTATGCCAGCTTCACTTGCTGCATTTTTTATATTTTTTCCTTTCGGCAATAAGTTTCAGTATCTCATTCCATGTCCAACGATTTGTACTAGCTCTTATCTTATTCCCTTCATCATCCATTGCTGCAGTAATTATTTCATATCTCAAGTTCTCTATTCGTCTTCTATTGTGTTCTTCACTCTCTGTTGCCTAAATCTCCCTTTGTAACTTTCAGCAACTTCCAGTTATTTCAACTTATACAGATTCCATATCCTTAATTTCCTACCTTTCTGCAGTAAAAAATGTATTGAGGACAATAATGAATACCTCACGTAAATATCTTATAGCTCTCTTACAAAGTTATTTACGTATTTCGTTCAGTCTCATGAATATAGATAAACGAGGAGAAGCTAAAAGTTTTGTAGAGTTACATTAAAACTGTTCATAATAGACGCTATATTCTCATTGTCTTAAGTGGACACTTCACTCACTTCACTCAAAAGTTTTACTATCCCTCTACTTTGCCCGATGCAACCAAATCATGTTTATCGCATAAAATGTAGCAGTGTGCAACCTTTGATGTCCAGAACTTCGTTGGTTATGTGTCTGGAAGTTATAAAATGATTTTATGGTATTTTTGGAAGCCAAATTTAGGTGCTCAGACAACAGTTTCCACATTCTAGATTCGTTAGATAGTCACAAGCCATTGTTCTACATTTGCGTGCATTTATTTTATTAGAAATACTACTTTAATTTCAGTTTTTTCAAACTTCAAACAAATTTTCCTTCATAATCGGTAAAATTTAATAACAAAACAGACAACTACATTCCTTATAATATTTATGCGTAGGAATAAGCAAACGCCTTAAGACTACTTAATGCAAAAATTTATATGAGATAGGGTAATATTTAGGATGAAAAAATTGGTACTGAACTTAAAAAAGTTACGGGGAGATGGATTTTAAAATTTTATCAAACAATTATGGTAGTATGAAACACGTACCTGTTACAGTGCACCAGTAGCATACGTTTTCCTTTCCTGCTCTTGTAAAGCTCTTCCTTCTTGTACTTTCAAGACCAGCTTAGCATTTTTCTGGAATTTTTTCTTCTCCAAGCAGCTTCTTGTGAACTTCTTGATCCGTCTTTGATCTCTAGGTAACGAGATCTTATTCTGAGAGGCTGATAAAGGTGAACTGGGACTCCTGCTTTCTTCAGTTTTCAAACAGCCGGTACTAAACAATGTGACTGCTTCTTCAAGCCACAACAGTACCATTCTCTTCTTATATTTTTTATATTTTTTCTTTCGGTCACTAGGACAATATGACGCTGTGCAAACTATCATTCGTATTTTGTGTCTTGCCATCACTGCGTCTCGCCAGCAGTGCATAAGATGAATGTCTCTCCTAAACAAGTACTATTTCGACCACTTTGCTGCTGTACTACGGCCCTTATCTCAGTCCCTATTTCAGATATTTTTTAGACATACTTGTAATTTAAATACAGCAAAATTGCTTTGCGATAGAAAACACTCACAGTATGTGAAATAACCATTAAATCTTTAAAAATTAATTCTTAGTTTCCTGTCCCTCTTATATTTATTTAGTGCTTGAACCGAACTCCACACAACAAATGAGACTGTAAACATTATTCATTACACAATCGAAAGCCTCGCCGACGTAGGTACAACCATCTTTCAGTATATATTACATCACATATCGCATCTTTGTTGTAGGTTTTAGTCGCGTTACTTAGTTTTATTGCTTTGTCTCACAGATGACATAGAAATTTCTTTATTATATTTTAATTTCGACGATCCCTATATTTTGCCGAATACTACTTCGTCCTGCAAATCAACGATGTTTTCAGGAATGCTTGTAGTTCCAGGTCAAGTTCATGAGAGTACATATGGATGTACGTACCTCCTTTGACAACTTTTTATATTTAAGTGGGAGATATCTGTCTGAATTCACAACATTTTTGATTAATTGTGGAACGTATATTGTCTTCTTGTTTAGCAACGTGGAGTCCTACCAACAGTCTATGTTCACGTTTACCAGAAGGCCCTGCAGCGGGGAGCTCGTCTATAAATGGACTTTGCCGTTGCGTAATAACTGTTTTTCTATTTCGTCGCTTTCTACAAAATGGTTGAAATGGCTCTGAGCACTATGGGACTTAACTTCTGAGGTCATCAGTCCCCTACAACTTACAACTACTTGAACCTAACTAACCTAAGGACATCACACACATCCATGCCCGAGGCAGGATTCGAACCTGCGACCGGTGCGGTCGCGCGGTTGCAGACTGAAGCGCCTAGAACCGCTCGGGCATTCTAGCCGGCCAACATTTTACAACTTATGTTCTCCTTTACAGCATCAAAAGTTCTTTCGCTGTTATTTTAGAGACCGAACTCCTAATAATTATACTTCTGATACTCGGTCTTCGAGGACTGTAATCAAGTCTCACGGCAATTGGCTACCAATGGCATTGTGCCAGACACAACCGGTGGGGTTTCTGCTGTCTAACTACCGGCAGCAGAGCCGTATGTAGCAGTATTCTCCATACCTATACAGACTGACCTGCTCCACACCAGTGGTTCCTATGGTCATCAAGGGTATATCACCTGCACCTTTTTCCCTACAGTATTTTATTTGGGTGTCCGTCTCGACTGTAACTGAACCATTATGTTTTATGTCCCTTCACAGAATGTAAGAGCAGAAGGTGATAGCTTAGGAGATCTAAACCGTTCATCTAAAAATAAAAATAAACAACTTAAATGCTATCACTGCTGTGTGTACTGAAATAAGTTATATATTATTAAAACGATATTTTCCCTGGAATAATGCTCCACAAAATTTTAAATTTGATTGTACGGCGACAGCAGTATAAGCAGCAGTATCTTTCTAATCCGCCCCCGTCTATTTGACTTTTCCGGAACTCTCCCTCTATAGGAAACGTAATGGTTAAGTTTGACTTTTTAAAAGTATACCGCTTTTCTAGAACAATACAAGAAAATATTGTCTTCTGTAACTTCTACTGCGTAACTGATACACATACATCTTCAAAATACCAACACTATCCCATAATAAAAACAGACTTTTTACATATTTCTTCTTGAAACACAAAAAATTCAGTAATTTATACAGCGCTGTGATGTATATTACTGGTAGCCAACTGGTTGCTGGTAATGTAGTGAAAACAGAACAAGATTATTTTTCGTTAGGTGATAAAGTATCGCAGACGAAATAAGTCACAGGTTTTGCGATATAGTGACTGACAGCACCGAGTCGTTTGCAGCATGAACGTGCACATAATGAGTGTATGGAACAAGCGACAAACGAAAAGTCGTTAACTACGTAATACAAAGTAAAAATTATGTAACCCCTGTAATGCATGTTGCGTACGTTACCGAATTAGGTGTAGACAACACAGCGCCCTCACTGAAACACTTTTGCCGATTGAGGAGTGGCAACCGAAATATAATTAACTCTTTTTAAAATTAAAGGATATTTCAGAAACAGAAACTGTGAAGAAATCATAAACGAGACATTCAGTTGTCTTTCTTCAAATACTGATGAACACAGCTCCTCGCTTACCCCACCCAGTGCTTTACAAGTGACTCTACATAAACAGTACAACTTCCGGAAAGCTCTGAACCTAGGAGACAGATAGTAGCGTACTGAGGCTCAAATTCATTCGAGGAGGCTGTTTGGATAACTCACTTGATGACACCCGATATTCCACACAAAGTCTTAAATGTGGGATCGAATGCCCTTATAATGCACATCTTTAAAATTTGAATATACGTGAGTAATGTCAGCAACATAAAACTGATTATTATATAGAGAATATATCCTTAATTCAACTGGGGGGGGGGGGGGGAGGATACTTAGCAAGAGGAGAAACATAAACACTACTTTGAGTAAAATGTTCTGTGATTGAGATGATTAATCTGCCATTACTTTTTGAAAGTGCTTATTTACAAGGTCACAGTCATCTTTATATCAGATTCAGAACAGTATTTTTGACGCTAAGAAACATTCTATCAGTGAACTGTGGTGGCACCAGATTCAGGACGAATAAGCAAACAATGTAATAGTGATCACAGGTTTTTATCATTTTCATCTTCAACGCTTTATCAAAAGTTTTCCGTTTTTCTTCCTTCTTAGCAGCTGAATTTAAATTTCAGACTCGATTATGCAAACTACTTGCCGAGTGTAAGAAGCGATGCCCAACTTTCAATTATGCATTAAGAGCTTTATAATTAGTTGGAAGGAAGCCGTTAGTCTGTGGTTCCCATTCCTTATGAAAGACAATACCGGCGTAACGTTAAGCAACGTTGTTTACTTTTCTAGAACAAAAAGTCAATGAAATAATCAAAATTGTAAAAGAAAAAGCAAATTAATTTAGAGCTGATTCGTTTCCACAAGACGCCAGACCAAACTGTTCTTTTTGAAATGGAAGCGTAAGGTAAACCGTTCTGTCACGCAGTTTTTAGATATACCCAATAACAAATTACTTTGCTTATTCTTTCCATCACGTCACCCATGTGCAAAAGAATGTAAGTACTGCTATTTTCATTCAGATAAAAATGTATAGGTCTTAAGCTGGCGGAAATAAATATTACAGGATAGCAAGTTGGGTAGTAACCATTAATACAATGCTTTTATTATTTCATACAAGAGTCCTACTCCTCTGCATTGTGTTATAACAAAGAGAGCGTGTTCTACGGTACTGCAATAGTTTTTCACTGGGAAAGATTCTGGAAATTACTGTAGCAGAAATTATTTTTACACTTGTACACAGAAAATTTGTGCACATACTGTAAGTTGTGGATAATTTGCTTACCAATTTATGTGACTACACTAAATACAGTTTTTGCACCATCTACAAATCACTAAGCTAGTTTTATGGATTTAACTTCTATGAAATAATAGTATCTTATTCTGTCTGATGAACACGAAGGCACAAAATGTCGTGATTGTTGAGAAAGAACTGAATTTTAGATGTTTTCGGACGTTCCCGCACACATGCTACTTCCAACTATCTGCCGTAATACTCCCTGTCATTACCATCTTGCATTTTTAGTTCAACAGATTGTTATTCCTCGTATGTCTCGTGTTTTACTCTAGCGAATTTTCGCTTACGTCATGATAAGAATTGGCAACGGAGGTGTCCTTCTTAAAGCCGCATCCGTTATGAAATAGTTTTATTTATTAGGTGTCTGGTTATAAACGATACCTCCATCACGGGTAAGGATTGATGGTAGAGTACCTGTGGAAAAGGAAAGGAAAAGCACCGCCATTCTGGTCAGATGACCCAATCAGGCCGACCAATGGCCGTGTCATCCTCTGCCAATGGGTTATCGAAATGCTGTATGGAAGAGGGGAGCTGTAAGAACACCAGGTTCCTGGCCGCTGTAGCGTTAGCAGACTAAGCGTCACTCCCACCCATTCAATGACAGACGAGCAGGATGAATGTATGAATGTGAACAACAGCTACAGTAAATCATACTCCACCCATTACTTTTTGCATGTTTGTGAATGCAAAGTCCACTCCGCCACCACGGGAAACAGCAGCTCCATGGAGAACGTCGATGACTTGGCGGTGTCCACATTCATATTGTAATTAGTTTCCACATCGACAACAGTTTTGTACGTGGTAGGATGCCAGCGATACACATGAGGCAGAGGACTGCGAGGCATCTTGCCGACTGAACGCCATCTTCGCAGCAAGCCAAAAATGTGATAACGAATGATAATCTTAATAGTTCACATCCAAATTTTGACGATTTACGTGAACGCTTATCTTTCCCTTTTAATCAGATTCGGCCATAAATAATCAAAGGCAAGTGAATTCATAATTTGTTTAGTTTATCCTCGTCGACGAGAAAACCACTCTTCAGTAACAAATTACATCCCATGTAACAACTTACGAATCCTGGTCACCAGTCACCACCGGACACAACATACATTACGTCCGGTGCACCAAATGAAGTCTGTGGCGCTACGCACTACACTACCTACAGGCGAAAGCATCAGAAGCCCTAGCAAGCCATTTCTCTCGCAGCGGATCTAGAATCGCTTACCACACCTTTAGATAGATTTATTGTAAACCAGGCCAGCATGTCAGCTCCAGATTTCTATAGGTGTCACTTATGCTAGGTGGCTAGTAAATATGTCAGCTGAAGGGACCGTGGTGCAACACATCTAAATTTAGAATTAGGAGGTAGCCCTTGTTCACGCAAAAAAAAATTTTTTCCTGTGGGTAATTAAGTTAAATATAGCACTGACAAACAGTACTGAAAGGCCAAGCAGAATTTGTTTTATCAGAACTTAACAAAATCGCTAGTTTTTTGCTCGCTATGTTGGAAATCGGAAACACACCTTCTGGTATTTTCTACCATAAATCGTAGGGCGTGTACCACCTTCAGAGGAACTACCGTTAGAGAGGCAAAACCTACGCATTCACCACGCGTATGGTACCTAAAAATGAGTCCAAATATGAATCCTAAATAGAATAAAATCTTGCAAATTTAGCACACGTGTGTATCCCCCACATCGGTGTAAAACTCACTAGCGAACACCCTCATAACGATCTGCACAGACAGAAAACATGAACGACGCATGGCTTGCTGTAGACTTACGCAAGGCAGACAGAGTAACAACCACCCCGCACGACAAAGCTAGAACACCTGTTGTGGGCCGGGCTCTGTGCTAGCACGTGGAGTTCGACTCACAAGGAAACATGACCAAATCGACCTCACCTTGTACGAAGAAAAGGACCACTAACACATCAGCACTAGCAATCTATCCCACACGAAAATTTGGGTCAACATTCTGACAGTACGCAATGATGACCTGAAATTAGAGCTTTTAAGTTTCATGCAAAGCAGTTCTTTGTCACTCACTCCTCCAGAAAGCAGTTGCCTAATGCGGGCGGGAAGTACTCGATAGCAGTGAAGGTCAGAGGTTTCTGAATACTGTGTCGACACTATATGTAAACTGAAGGTGGAGGGGGAGGAAGGAAAGGAAAAGGGAGGGACGATTGGTATCATCTACATCGGGACTTTCGCGGAATTAGCGGTGACGAGTGAAAAAGTATGCCAATCCGAGATTCGAGCTCAGAATCTCCTCCTTATTAGGCAGCTGCGTGAACCCCTGCACTACTCCGACACAGTGTTTATCGCAAGTGCGCGGACTGTCAAATGGTTCAAATGGCTCTGAGCACTATGGGACTTAACATCTGAGGTCATCAATCCCCTAGACTTAGAACTCCTTAACCTAAGGACATCACACACATCCATGCCCGAGGCAGGATTCGAACCTCCGACCGTAGCAGCAGCGCAGTTCCGGACTGAAGCGCTTAGAACCGCTCGGTCACAGCGGCCAGAGCGCGGACTACCTGGGCACGCCACTTGGCCGATTCACACCCCCACATGGTGCCACCTATCAGCAGTCCCTGTCCATGTCGTCCACTCTCCCAACTTGGAGATTGCTGCAGGACGTCAGACGTGATCGTGAATTCGTACTGAAAACGTGGATTCGTTGTCCATCGAGGCGAATGAATTACATGAACTTGTGGTGTCTGTTCTTTCGGACATGCCCGAAAGTACAGACACCACGCTGAATCCTCAGTTGTCGTTTATTATATGTAGATTGAAGGTAGAGAGGGGAGGGGAGGAGAAACGAGAGGAAAGGGAAGCGGCTGTTAATGACATCGGGACTGTCCCCGGAATCAGTGGCGACGAGTGACAATGTGTGCCGGTAGGTGCAGTGGATAATGCAGCTGTTTAGTAAGCAGGAGATCCCGGGCTCGAATTCCAGAATGGCACACATTTTCACTCGAGGCCGTTGATTCCACGGAAAGTCCCGATGCAGCTGACCAATAGTCATTTTCTTTCCCTTTCCTTTCTTCCCTGTCCACCTTCAGTTTACATGGAATGTATCACGGCTGCGGATTCCATGTTGTGTCTGTTCTTTCGCGCATGTCCCAAGGAAGACACCCCGCATTGATATATTTGTTTCGACACTGGAACATGCTTTGTTCACTGTTAGAAAGTGTGCAGTTTCGAAGCTGTAGGTCGTGCCAGTGATCACTTAGTTTTGGACGCGTTTGTGTTGCGATTTACAGCTGCAGTATAAATGAATGAAATGAACTGTCATGTCATTAAAGACGTAGCGGACTGCTGTTTTATTCATGATGTTGCTGTTGTATGTTTCTTCTTTGGATTTTAAAGCTGGCACTGTTCAATTGAAGTACATTTGCAGGAGATGCGCTATTCCTCAAAGATATGAGTATGATTAAATTGTGAATTAGGAATCGTTTACATCATTTCACAGTTATTTTTCAGTTACTTCGCTTTATGAATTTTGATTTTGAGGGGTATTTGCAGCTGGACAATATAAACACCATTGCTTTGTTAAAGCAGCATTCAAATACTTGTGCATGCGATTGACTTATTACGTTCCCACATTAATTGTTATTTTAAGCATGGGATGACATGACTGTTCTCGTTGAAGGTTTCAAAACACATTGAGTAAACATATTCACCGCCCTCCCTCTTCTCTCGCCTACAGCTGGGATGGACTCCACTTTGCAGTACTTCCCGCTTCGATGTTACGCGGCTGTAGTGCGGCGAAGCGAGTCGCAAACAAACGGTGCGCACGAAATTTTAAGAACTGTTCTTTTAGAAGATTGTAACTGCGTAGTATAAGAATTATGGCCGAAATTTTCGAGCGGGGTCAATTTATGGGGCCGTCCGTTGTGGCTGAGCGCTTCTAAGCGCTTAAGTCTGGAACCGCGCGACCACTACGGTTGCAGGTTGAAATCCTGCCTCAAGCATGGATGTCTGTGATATCCTTAGGTTAGTTAGGTTTAAGTAGTTCTAGGTTCTAGGGGACAGATAACCTCAGATCTTAAGTTACATAGTGCTCAAAACCATTTGAAACAATTTATTGGTCTGATACCTTGCGAGTATGTTTTCCCTCCTTAAAATATGAAGTTGTGTTAGTGATGATTCCTTGTCTGACTACACTCACTTTGTTATGAGACTTGCATAGCCTGACACTATTTGTGGACGTTTACTATACGTCGCCGAACGTGTGACTTCGAGGAACCTTGTGTGCAAAACCGCAAACTATGTGTATAGACGTGATGAACTATCTATGTTTGAAATTTGTTTACAAACTGTTAATGTAAAATCGTGTTACGAATTGTTTGCCTAAAGACTTGTCAACGAACATTAGTTCTACGTCACAGCTACTTGTGTACGAATATACACTCCTGGAAATGGAAAAAAGAACACATTGACACCGGTGTGTCAGACACACCATACTTGCTCCGGACACTGCGAGAGGGCTGTACAAGCAATGATCACACGCACGGCACAGCGGACACACCAGGAACCGCGGTGTTGGCCGTCGAATGGCGCTAGCTGCGCAGCATTTGTGCACCGTCGCCGTCAGTGTCAGCCAGTTTGCCGTGGCATACGGAGCTCCATCGCAGTCTTTAACACTGGTAGCATGCCGCGACAGCGTGGACGTGAACCGTATGTGCAGTTGACGGACTTTGAGCGAGGGCGTATAGTGGGCATGCGGGAGGCCGGGTGGACGTACCGCCGAATTGCTCAACACGTGGGGCGTGAGGTCTCCACAGTTCATCGATGTTGTCGCCAGTGGTCGGCGGAAGGTGCACGTGCCCGTCGACCTGGGACCGGACCGCAGCGACGCACGGATGCACGCCAAGACCGTAGGATCCTACGCAGTGCCGTAGGGGACCGCACCGCCACTTCCCAGCAAATTAGGGACACTGTTGCTCCTGGGGTATCGGCGAGGACCATTCGCAACCGTCTCCATGAAGCTGGGCTACGGTCCCGCACACCGTTAGGCCGTCTTGCGCTCACGCCCCAACATCGTGCAGCCCGCCTCCAGTGGTGTCGCGACAGTCGTGAATGGAGGGACGAATGGAGACGTGTCGTCTTCAGCGATGAGAGTCGCTTCTGCCTTGGTGCCAATGATGGTCGTATGTGTGTTTGGCGCCGTGCAGGTGAGCGCCACAATCAGGACTGCATACGACCGAGGCACACAGGGCCAACACCCGGCATCATGGTGTGGGGAGCGATCTCCTACACTGGCCGTACACCACTGGTGATCGTCGAGGGGACACTGAATAGTGCACGGTACATCCAAACCGTCATCGAACCCATCGTTCTACCATTCCTAGACCGGAAAGGGAACTTGCTGTTCCAACAGGACAATGCACGTCCGCATGTATCCCGTGCCACCCAACGTGCTCTAGAAGGTGTAAGTCAACTACCCTGGCCACCAAGATCTCCGGATCTGTCCCCCATTGAGCATGTTTGGGACTGGATGAAGCGTCGTCTCACGCGGTCTGCACGTCCAGCACGAACGCTGGTCCAACTGAGGCGCCAGGTGGAAATGGCATGGCAAGCCGTTCCACAGGACTACATCCAGCATCTCTACGATCGTCTCCATGGGAGAATAGCAGCCTGCATTGCTGCGAAAGGTGGATATACACTGTACTAGTGCCGACATTGTGCATGCTCTGTTGCCTGTGTCTATGTGCCTGTGGTTCTGTCAGTGTGATCATGTGATGTATCTGACCCCAGGAATGTGTCAATAAAGTTTCCCCTTCCTGGGACAATGAATTCACGGTGTTCTTATTTCAATTTCCAGGAGTGTATGTATATCGACCGACAAACTGAGTACGTGAAGAAACTGTCGTAGTGAAGTGGACAGACACTTTTGAGTGCGTCGCAAATTGACATTTACTGCACTGCATTTCTGTGGATCTTCATCTCTGCACGTCTGAATAGCAAGAACTGGTTCATTACTATACCTACGGTCGCTTTGCGCCATAACGATGAAGACCACTCGACGGGTGGAGGATATTCTGGACGGGTCATCAGGGAGCAAAATATTATCGAAAATGATGGACACCCTTATCCGGTCTAAACAAGGATCTTGGCGTCCGAGGTCCTGCTTCCATGCCTTCACGAACTTATGCTGTGCAATGGGAATCCAACAGTCTTCTATCAGGAGATGTACAACCTAGGGCAAGAAGAAACACAGTGACATCAGTCTAAATAAACAGTGTAACCAGTGGAAAAATATAAACTGTGGTAGAAGTGATCGCGCTGTATCAAAACTGCGAACTGTGACATTTAACTGCCATAAACAATGTTCACCTTTATAATGTTATCGCATGTTTTCGGTTCATGAAACTATGAACGACGACACGCCGTGAAAAGATTTTATATCTCAAACAAAAATACATTTTAAGCACAATACTCTGCGAAAGAGACTATCAACAATAAGAATCTGTAATTTCAAGTTAACGAATGTAGCAACTTTAGGATTTTGTACCTGTTTCAAATGTTGATCCACATTTGTAAAATCCATGATGATAAATGTTGTCTCTGCGACGTCTTGTGCACATGAACATACGGACTGAGTATAAACTATGTTTCATGTGATGAACTCGCTTCGCAACGCGCTAGTACTGAACTACACGCGACTGCGCATGCGCGGTAGGCGCAATACCAACATAAAACTGTTATAGGGGCGCCGGCCGGAGTGGCCGAGCGATTCTAGGCGCTTCAGTCTGGAACTGCGCCACCGCGACGGTCGCAGATTTGAATCCTGCCTCGTTCATGGATGTGTGTGGTGTCCTTAGGTTAGTTAGGTTTAAGGAGTTCTAAGTTCTAGGGGACTCATGACCTCCGCTGTTAAGTCCCATAGTGCTCAGAACCATTTGAACCATTTGTTACAGGCGCACGCGCCACATTCAGACACTGAAAATCTGTTTTGTGTTAATATTATGTTATGATGTGTATGTGTATTTCTAGACTTATGTATGGAATGTGCTTTGGAGTGAGTTGCTCGCCTGCATGTGTGTCGTTTCGCCTCGCAACTCAGGGAACAGTTTAAAGGCACATTTGCATGCTGAGCTTTTATTCGCAGAAAACGTAATTATAAGTAATGAAATAAAGTGGTAATTTGAGCCATAGATATAGTCCACGACTGTGTAAATACTGTAAGCAGCCGCTGGAAATATTTGAAGATTTATAATCGTCATATGATTAGCAGAATAAGAGTCACCATTTGCTTTCTAGGTCTTGTCCAGATTAGACGTATTTTGTCACACCGCCATTAATACTAATTTTATTAATACATTCACGAGTGTGAACCAAACTGCACTCGTAATTGCACAATGTAAGTGTAGTGATTTAAATTGTGTTTCTGTTTCATAATATACTGTTATTACTAACCAGTGTATGTTTTATTTTGTATCTTTAATCATTGTAAGATTGTTGGGTGACTTGGCATGGCAAAAGGTTCCGCACTTCTAAACAAAAAGTCGCCCAGCTCGATCCACCGTCGTCTTGTGGTGCTGTCTTATTACGAAGTCTGATTTTAAAAACAAGGGGAAGAAACACGGTTACAAAATACACGAAAGGACCTTTAACAAAAAAAGCAATGGACAAGTATGTCTGTGACACTATCTCCCCTATTTCGCGATAATACAACACGAGCTGCCCTTCCTTGTACTTTTTCGATGCCATCCGTCAGTCCCACCTAATGCGGATCCCACACCGCACAGCAGTACTCCAGAATAGGGCGGACAAGTGTAATGTAAGCAGTCTCTTTGGTCGACCTGTTGCACCTTCTACGCGTTCTGCCAATGAATCGCAGACTTTGGTTTGCTCTACCCACAATATTATCTACGTGATCGTTCGAATTTAGGTTATTTTTAATTTTAGGTTATTTCTAACTGTAATCCCCAAGTATTTAGTTGAATTTACAGCCCTCAGATTTGTGTGACTAATCGCGTAATCGAAATTTAGCTGATTTCTTTTAGTACTCATGTCAATAATTTCGCACGTTTCTTTATTCAGGGTCAATTGCCACTTTTCGCGCCATACAGATATCTTATCTAAAACATTTTGCAAGTCGTTTTGATCATCTGATGATTTTAGAAGACGGTACATGACAGCATGATCCGCAAACAATTTAAGACCGCTACTCAGATTGTCTCCTAAGTCGTAAATATAGATCAGGATCAATAGAGGCCCTATAACACTTCCTTGGGGAACGCCGGATATTACTTCTGTTTTACTCGACGACTTTGCGTCTATTACTACGAATTGTGACCTTTCTGACAGGAATCATGAATCCAGTCGCACAACTGAGGCGATAATCCGTAGGCACGCAGTTTGATTAGAAGACGCTTGTGAGGAATGGTGTCGAAAGCCTTCTGGAAATATAAAAATATGGAATCAATTTGACATCGCTTGTCGATAGCACTTATTACTTCATAAGTATAAAGCGCTAGTTGTGTTTCACAAGAACGATATTTTCTGAATCCGTGCTGGCTATATGTCAACAAATCATTTTCTTCGAGGTACTTCATAATGTTCGAATACAGTATATGTTCTAAAACCCTACTGCAAATCGACGTTAGTTATATAGGCCTGTAATTCAGCGGATTACTCCTACTTCCCTTTTTGGGTATTGGTGTGACTTGAGCAATTTTCCAGTCTGTAGGTACGTATCTTTCTGTGAGCGAGTGGTTGTATATAATTGCTAAATATGGAGTTATTTTATCAGCATACTCTGAGAGGAACCTGACTGGTATACAATCTGGACCGGAGGCCTTGCCTTTATTAAGTGATTTAAGCTGCTTTGTTACAACGAGGATATGTACTTCTATGTTTTTCATCTTGGCAGTTGTTCTTGATTGGAATTCACGAATATTTACTTCATCTTCTTTGGTGAAGGATTTTCGGCGAACCGTGATTAATAACTCTGCTTTAGTGGCACTGTCATCAGTGACTTCACCGTTGTTATCGCGCAGTGAAGGTATTGATTGTGTCTTGCCACTGGTGTGCTTTATGTATGACCAGAATCTCTTTGGGTTTTCTGCCAGATTTCTGGACAGAATTTCGTTGTGGAAATTATTAAAAGCATCTCGCATTGAAGTGCGCGCCGTATTTCGAACTTTTGTAAAACTTTGCCAATCTTGGGGATTTTGCGTTCTTTTAAATTTGGCATCTATTTTCGTTGCTTCTGTAACAATGATCTGACCCGTTTTGTGTACCATGGGGGATCAGTACCATCACTTATTAATTTATGTGGTGTATATCTCTCAATTGCTGAAAACATTCCACAATTTTTCTACACTTACATGATCAGATCGGAAGGAATGAAGACTGTCTCTTAAAAAGGCGTTAAGAGCATTTTTATCAGCTTTTTTAAATAGATATACTTTGCATTTCTTTTTGATGGTTGTAGGTGTTACGGTATTCAGCCTAGCAGCAACTGCCTTGTGGTCACTAATCCCTGTATGCGCCACAAAACTCACTACTTGTCCAGGAATATTTGTTCCTAAAATCTCAAGTATGCTTTCGCAACCATTTACGCTTCGAGTGGGCTCATGAACTCATTGTTCAAAATAATTTTCTGAGAAAGCATTCAGTACAATTTCGGATGATGTTTTATGCCTGCCGCCGGCTTTAAACGTATAATTTTTCCAGCATATCAATGGTAGATTGAAGTCACCACCGACTATAACTGTATGAGCGGGGTACTTATTTGAAATAAGACTCAAGTTTTCCTTCAACTCTTCAGCAACTATGTCTTCTGAGTCAGGGGGTCGGTAAAACGATCCAATTAAAAGTTTAGTCCGATTGTCAGGTATAGCCTCTATCCATACTATTTCACGTGAACTATCTACTTCAGTTTCGCTACAAGGCAAACTACCTCTGACAGCAATAAATACCCCACCACCAACTGAATTTAATCTATCCTTTCTGAACACTGTTAGATCGTTTGAAAAAATTTCGGCTGAACTTATTTCCGGCTTTAGCCAGCTCTCTGTACCTACAACTATTTGAGCTTCAGTGCTTTTCTATTAGGACTTGGAGCTCTGGTTCTTTCCCAACACAGCTACGACAGTTTACAACTACAATACCATTCGTTTCTACAACTACCTTACTGTGTTTTACCTGCCCACTATCTGACGGTCGCCTCTTCTGTGGTTCCCTGAGACCCTCTAACCCAAAAAAACCGCCCAGTCCCTTCCACACAGCCCCCGCTACCCGTGTAGCCGCCTCCTGTGTGTAGTGGACTCCTGACCTATTAAGCGGAACCCGGAAACCCACCAATCGATGGCGCAAGTCAAGGAATCTGCAGCCTACACGGTCACAGAACCGCCTGAGCCTCTGATTCAGAGCCACTACTCGGCTCTGCACCAAAGGACCAAAATCGATTCTATCGACGATGCAGCAGATGGTGAGCTCCGCCTTAATCTCGGAAGCAAGACTAGCAGTCCCGCTGCACCCTGTTCTCTTCATGGCATCCGGAAGCATCCTTTCCACATCCGGAATGACTCTCCCGGAATGCACACGGGGTGCACAATGGCTTCCTTCCCCTCCTTGGCAGCCATGTTCCCAAGGGACCCCATTAAGCGCCTAACGTTGGAGCTCCCAACTACAAGCAAACCCATCCTCTGTGAATGCCCAGACCTTGCGGGCCGAGGAGCTTCCTCTGGAACGGGGTGGACGACTGCATCCGGCTCAGAGACATTGTCAGCCACAGATAACGCCCGAAGCCTGTTCTTCAAATGAACCGGGGAGGCCCTACGATCGGCCTCACGGAAAGTTTTTCGCTGCCTGCCAGGCTTTGGAATGATCTCCCACTCGACCACGGGTGAAAGGTCAACCTCAGTGTAGGCAGTACCCAGGGGGACCAAAGCAGTGGACTGAACAGGGGACACGTGGGACGTGCTCGACGTCTCTCGCATTCCCGCGTCCGATCCCCCACAGTGACGCCCCTTGGTAGCGGCCTCAAGCTGTGTGACGGAAGCCAACGCAGCCTGAAGCTGTGAGCGCAGGGTCATCAGCTCAGCTCGCATCTGTACACAACAATCACAGTTCCTATGCATTACTGCAATCCTCCTGTTTGAAGCTCGTAAAAATATGTAATAAACGAACGGTGTACTCGCCTTATTAGTAGCAGGAACTAGCGGTGCGCTCTCGCTGACGGTCTAACTGACCCTGACAGTTCTAACCAAACAAACAAAAGCCTGCACGATACGAGGGTCGATAAAACGGTCGATAGCAACGGCGGTACTGTACACTACATTGTTATCGAAATAAAAGTTTGTGCCTAGTAAGCACTCGAACACGCAAGAAATTACAAAAATAAACTAGTAACTACACAGATGTATTTGGTTTTTATGTCCCTCTACATACTGAACTACCCGTTCAGTATCCCAACAGTCTTTGTTTATCTCTTCATCTCCTGCTTGCGACGATAGCATTGTAAGAGGTCCATGACAATGTAAGAAACAACTTAATGAATCGAACATACAACTTAATGAAAATCTCAAACAGTCGAATGAAAAACAAAACAGGTCGTTCATACAAACTAATGAAAAACTTGACAGCTCTATGGAACAGCTTACTGAACAGATTACAGCCGTTGCGCAGAAATGTATTGAAACTAAAAAACAATTGCGTGAGGAAATTAAGACCTGTGCAAGGAATAGTAGTGAAGAGATACGCAATACACATGCAGCCACAACAAAATTACTTAGAGATGAAATTAGTGCTGTTGCTAAACAATGTTCAGAAAACGCAACAAAGTTACACGACGAGTTTAAATTAATGTCAGCAGAATTTTCACGCACACTGGATGTGAAAGTAGACAAGAAATTTGAGCAACAGAACAGCCAAGTTGACTAACGTTTTAATCACCACCTACAAAACAGTGAAACGCGTTACCGCAAATTCATACAGGAACAGAACAAAGTAAAGAAACAAGTCATGGGAACAATTACTATACAGAGACAGGAAGATGAGCGTAAGTTGTTTACGAAAGCAAAAACATACGTAGACAACAACATTGCTACAGTATCAGGCGAAATCAGTACTATCAAATAGTTGACCACCGAATTGCATGATGAAATCTCCGATCTTAAAAGAAAAACAGACACACACATAGTAGACATTCAGGCAGTGACCAACAGACTTGAACAATTAGAATTAATACAGGATCCTGATGCCATTAAAGCAAACGTTAAGAAATTAAACAAAACCACACGTAAAATGCAAAAAGAAGTTAATGCTTCTGACAGTAAAAATGACGATCAGGTAGAAGCACTAACTGACAAATATGATGACTTGGCCGGTCGTATTGACTTTATCGGAAATAACAACGACACCAAATCAGACGATACGTCACCAATTTCGTTCAATCAAACACCCGAATTCCAAAATTTATAGCAGATGATCAGTGAGATAGGCTCTTCCAACAATACATTGCGCAGAAAATTGTCATCTTTACAGCAAGAAGTGACAGAAATGAAAAATGTGTCAGCCTCTAGCACGTACAGCGTACGCCACATTCTGTACATTTGTCACATTCACGCAGCCAGCCTAACTTAGGTAACTTACAGAGAGTACGTGACTTATATTCCAAACAGACACAGACAAACAGATTATCATACAATCCTGAACCTGTTCAGACATTCAGAGACGATAATTTTGATTATAAGCACTTTCCATCCGTTAGGAAACTTAAGGTATTTAAAAACGACAGAACACAGATTCACCCCTTGGATTGGATACAACAATTTAGTTTTGCATTTCCACCAATTTGGCCCGTAATACACAAACTTTAATTTATTTGCAGTTTTTTCGAAGGCGAACCGGCAACTCGTATGAGACCGTTTGCGAGACAATGTTATTCGGTAGAAGAATTTCAGAAGCTTTTTGTCAGCCTATTGGTCGAAGACGACACAGCGCGGAATCAAGGATCAGTTAATTATCTTACCGAATTATGAGAACACATATTTTCCCACTGTCACGCAATTTTTTAACACATAGTACAACAAAACCAATATTTATGTGAGCCATACAGTGAGTCAGCACTTATCCAATTACATATTTCAAAATTACCACGCCGCGCGGGATTAGCCGAGCGGTCTCAGGCGCTGCAGTCACGGACTGTGAGGCTGGTCCCGGCGGACGTTCGAGTCCTCCCTCGGGCATGGGTAGGTGTGTTTGTCCTTAGGATAATTTAAGTTAAGTAGTGTGTAAGCTTAGCTGATGACCTTAGCAGTTAAGTCACATAAGATTTCACACACACTTGAACATTTTTTTGAAATTACCACGATCGTTAAGAGTATCACTTTTAACAGGACAGCTGAAAGAAAAGGTTTCGGCATTTAGAGATCTGTTACAGCTTTTGAAAGTTCATCAACCATACAATTCGTTCATAAACAAAACTTTCTCACAACATAATCAAGGTCAACAAGCATACAGCCACGCTATTTTAATATCAAAGGTGATAGACGCTTCAGGAATGACAACCACCAGAACTTTAATAACAGACAAAATTTTGATTATCAATATCGTCAAAATTATCAGCAACAGCAAACACATTTTGGCAACAATAGAGGCTTTTCCCCACAACGGCAACGAAACCAGCGAGTTAGCATACCTAATCAACAATGTAATGTGCAAGGTCAACCAAGCTTTAATGTTTCACCGCCTACACATATAGCGTCGGCTCCGCCAAATAGTAACGCACAGCAACAAGGAAATCACTACGTACAGAAGACACATCATTTCAACTCTTATCGCAACGCGCCGTATAGTAATGATTATCTTGACAGACGTAAGAGTAATGAGCACCGTTTTCAGCGTACGTTTAATAACAGTAGGTCTTATCAGCAGCCGAATCAACCACAATAAAAGATTATCATGAATGAACCAGACAGTCGGTATCATCCCGAACCTAATACGTCATGACGAAATAAAAGAACAGTACAAATAGTTGAAATGCCACAGCATCCTCCTGCAAATAACAGCACGTGAGATAGAAGTTAACTAGATACAGTACAGGCTGTATCTTCCAGCAACGTAAGCACTATATTTGATACACAGAATCTTGTTCACGCAAATGTTATTACTTTTGACGACATCCGAGACACGCTTTTACATGACAAAACCAATTGTACAAAAAACCATTTTCCACCCTATTATTGAAGTAATGATTGGATCGTTCACATTTTGAGCAGTAATCGATTCTGGATCACCTATGTCAGTTAAAAATGAAGAAACTTTCAACGAATGTAACAATGAGAATACTTATCCTACGTTACCACTAGACAAAACTAAAGTAAAAGGAGCAGTATCTGGTAAAGGAGTAGATGTAAAATTACAGACACAATTATCATTTTGTATTGCAGGTCATACGTTCCACTCAAATTTCTGGATTGTTACCTTATTGACAACAGACGTCATTTTAGGTACGAATTTTTTGGTACAACAAGACGTAATTATTGACTTTCTAAATTCCTATTTAATGTTAAATGATGAAAAGATACAACTGACATTAGAATTCAAGCACGCTTTATCTGCAGAAGAACAAGCAATTAATCGAACAGAGGTCATTTCTACATCGCTTAACATAGATTGTCATTCGACATTGTTCACAGATACGTATGTACACAACTACAACACACCAGACAAAGCCGACTGTGACGTTATGCAAATGATTTCAGAGAAAGTAAAACAGAGCAGTGCAAATACAGACGACGAACGTACAGAGCAACTCAAAATTCTTTTACAGCAAGCTCCGGTTTTTGACAACATCCCTGGTACTATGTCCGGATGTATGTATGAATTTCAAGTTAAACAGCATGACACATTTAAAGCTAAACATTACCCTGTTCCTTATATCCACAGAGAACAAGTTAAGACAGAATTGCAAGCTATACTTGACCAAGGGATTGTTGAACCGGCAGTTTGTCCGTACATAACATTGTTAAGAAAAAGGATGGATCACGTCGCCTCGTACTTGATTCGCGTCATGTCAACGACATTATTATTAATGAAACAGATCGCCCACAGACACTAGAAGAACTTTTGCAGAAATTTCATGGTACTGCTGTTTATTCCACATTAGATCTAAAATCGGGTTTTTGGCAAATTCATCTCCATCCGAACTGCAGAAAGTACACAGCATTTCTCTGTTTTGGTGATAGTTATCAATTTTGCAAATTACCGTTCGGTTTAAAAATTTCTTCAGCAGCATTTATTCGCGTTTATTTGCGGTTTGAATACTATACTTCCAACAGAACTTAAAGACAGAATCAAAACGTATGTAGACGACATCCTTATCGCAGAAGCTAACTGGTCTAAACAGAGTTTGATTCTTGAACAACTGTTGCAAACTTTTCATACACAAGGACTCGCAGTTAATCTTAGCAAATCGCACTTTGCCAAAACTTCCATAAAATTTCTTGAACATGTAATTTCAGCAGAAGGCATTGTGCCTGACCCGTAAAAACTTCAAGCTTTACATGACATTACTGTTCCAACGAAGAAGAACCAATTACGCAGCTTTCTGGGATTGATTAACTTTTTCCGTAAAGTTATTCATTACTCTGCCTTAGACGCCCCTATATTATGCCAACTGACGCGTAAAATCGCTATTTGGTCCTGGGATAGCCAAGCACAGTCTGAATTTGTTAATTTGAAACATGCTTTGTTGAACGCACCACGTTTATCGCACCCAGATCCTACTAGAAATTTTTCCATTGCCACCGACAGTTCCAACATCGCTCTAGGCGTACACATTTTTCAGGAAATTGAAGAAGGCGGTACTACAGTAATTAAAAACATCGCTTTTTAAAGTCGCATTCTGTCACCTGCTGAACGCAATTATTGTGTTACAGAACTTGAAACATTATGTTTTGTATGGGCATTTACCAGATTTAGGCATTTTCTTTATGGAAGACATACTACCGTTTACACAGATCATAGAGCTATACAGTTTTTACTTTCCGCAAAATTTACACACGGCAGGTTAAGCAGATGGTAACTTTATTTACAGGAATTTAATATTACAATTGTTCACATTCCTGGTACACAAACTATTGTAGCAGAGGCACTATCCCGTTCTCTCAGCAACAATCAGCAAGACATCGCAACCGAGTTCTGCCAAGCAAATTTTAGCCTCATGTATATTCAACAAATTGCATTTGAAAAATTGCATTGTTGATTCTTCCGCCTTTTGGGGCACTTTCCCACACCTAGGACAAGATAGTGACTTGAACCTCTGTCCACTCCTCCGCCCTCTTTGACAAGGCTGTTGGCAGGATTATGGCGTCTTCTTATGTCGGAAGTCTTCGGCCGCCAATGGTGACTATTAATCAAAATTTAAGCAGTGGCGGGATTTGAACCCAGGACTGAGGTCGTTTTGATTTCTAATCAAATACACTACACCTAGATTATTTTTATTTAAAGTCGGAGCTGTGGCTTGTTTCGACCACGGAACCCATCACATTCTGTTTAGTAATCAAAGACGATAACCCTATCCCACAGGTGTACCGGCACGTATTCGCAAAGCGGCGATAGTGTGCCAGACTGTAGACAGAGTTCCGAACATACTGAACAGTTTCTACAATACGAATGGCTCGAAGAGGTTTTGAGTGATAGAAGCCCTTACGTTTGGTGGACGGTTGTGTACGAATGGGATATAAAGACAGTGTTAGCAGAGTCTAAAGGTAGTGTGACAGGACATCTCCTGTCCTCCACAAAATAACTGGATAGTTTAGTCAGAAATCTAAGACACTTTGCTGGTGATGCAGTAGTGCAGGGGAAACTGTTGATTGCTGAGTTACTTTAAGGAGGTTAACGATGATTAGAAGAGGATTTGTAATTGGTGTGGCGAGTTGTATTTAAGTTACTGTAGATGACATGGAGGCACATTCCAGTACTGATCAAATAAAGTATAATTCGTATACTACTTCATTGAGTCACGCCGATGAAATATCTACGCCTGACGTTTCGAAAATACATGAAACGAGTACATACTGCGTCTTGTAGTGAAACAGACTACGCTTTCTTCATTCTGAGTTTGGGAACCTTCTCATTTTGGACGAAAGGAAGACTTCGGAGCAGTTCAGAAGCGCGCTGTTCGATTTCTTACGGATCGGTTACCAGCATTACGAGTATATGAGTATATTAAGGAAACATTCGGATAGTTTAGATGGAAACTGCAGAAGAAAAGAAGAGTATCTTTTCAAGAAACACAATTGATGAAGGTCAGCGACTCACAATTTTCAGCAGGGGGCTAAATATAAAAATAAAACGAGGGTGATTAAGACTCGTACATAATCATTCTTCTGAGTGGTTTGACTTGGCCCGCTAAGATTTCCTCTCTTGCGCTAGCGTTATCGTCTCAGAATTACCGGCACCCTACAACGTCACTTATGCACTGGATATATTCCAACCTCTGTCTTTCTTTACAATTTTTATCCTTCACAGCTCCCGTAATAGCATCGAAGTTATTCCTTGTCGTGTTAAAACTTGTGTTATCATCCTAGCATTTTTCTTGTTAGTGTCTTCCATAAGTTCGTTTCTATTCTAAGGAGAAACTGCTCATTCCTTAACCGTCCACCGAACTGTCAACATTTTTTTGTAGCACCACATCTCAAGCGCTTCGCTCCTCCTGTGTTCCAATTTTAAAACAGCTCATGGTTCATTACCATTCGATGTTGTGCTCCGAAAGTACGTTTTCAGAAATTTATTCCTCAGCAAGTACAAAGGGTATAGATCTACATGCATCCGACGCAGCCTGTTGGAGCTTGAACAGGAAGCATGTTTGCTCTTGTGTTGGCTTCCATTGTCCTGAAGCTACCCACGCCTCCGATCACAATTTGTGCGCGAACGCTTCGTACGCATGTTGGACGAGGAACTGGTATTTACAGGGGAATTCCGGTTCAGCCATTTGCACAGCAGTCGACGTGTTTGCGTTATACGCTGCGACCGTGACTACGGTCTCCCGACTTGGGTGTCGAACACAGTAACGGACGAACGATTGTTAGAGACTACTGAATATCTCGTCGATGTGGACTCCTTTGTATTGAGGAAAACGTCACTAGCAGCTGCTTCATTACAAAGGTTATGGAACCTGGGGAATCTGCCTTCACTTCGGCGAGTTCCCTACACATGTGAGGTAGAACATGTGAGACTTCCATTAATATCTGCCATCCATGGCTGATCTGCAAACTTTTCGTTCCACTCTTCCTCAAAATAAGTTTTTTTCTGCGGGTGTGTGGATACCAATACAAGCAATTCAGTTACATATTCACGACTGAAACACAGTGCAATACTATTACAGTAAAAAAATTATATGCTTTAGTCCACAATTACACTTTTAATTTTCGAAATTGCGGCACCAAAAAACATTATCAGCTCATTCATGGACGCACAGTCATCAGAATACTAGAGCATAATGTCACACCTAGTTGAGTGATTTATTTCAATAACTGCGTGCACCAGGTCAGGGCCAGATGAAGGCACTTGGAACAGAGATCGGTAGTCATTTGAGAAGATGCTACTGTAAATTAAAATATTTTTTTGCCTCTTGAAAATATTGGGTTGGCTTCCAATTGAAGGCGTCAGTCTATCTGTTCGATATCTCAATAAGTAAATGAAAACACAAATTTCAGTTCGACTGAAGACAATACCTCAACGCAGAAGCCATATACTTTCAGGTTAATAAAATAGGTCTGATGTGGGATATTGATGCGTAATTTATGACTTTAAGCAAGTCAATGTCACTTAGCCTCTCCTACTGAGTTCCGTCTTTCACCTCCAAGCAGGCGAACTCGGGGAACCTGTGCATCCCTGTGGAAGATTGGGTACCCAACCCCACTGGCGAACAGAGTCAGGAAAGGCAAGGGCGGGAGAAAAGGTCTTCCTAAGAATAGGGGGTTAGGCTATGGGATAATAGCCCATACCCAGAAGAAAGTCTTATTACGGAAGTTCAAGGAAATATAGCCGGACGGACCCTTAGGAAAACAATTAGCAAAGTAACAAGCAATATAAGAGCTAGACAGTGTAATGTACGGAAGTTATACAGAACTGTAACCCTTGGAAGCCTGACTGAAACATTGAAACATACAAGTTGGATATCAGGGCCTTGCAAGATATAACTTGGACTGGACAGGGTACCTTCCAGAAACAGCAGTGTACTACGTACTACAACAGCCACAATAGCGAACACATATTTAGTGTGTGATCTATAGTTAGCTGAACTACTGAATAGTTAGTAATATGTTTAAAGGAACAATTCCAAGGATATGTTATATGCGATGTTCCTTCTGAGGGACTGAGCGAGGTGGCGCAGTGGTTAGCACACTGGACAGGCATTCGGGAGGACGACGGTTCAATCCTGCATCCGGCAATCCTGATTTAGGTTTCTCGTGATTTTCCTAAATCGCTTCAGGCAAATGCCGGCAGTGTTCCCTTGAAAGGGCACGGCTGAATTCCTTCCCTAATCCGATGAGACCGATGAACTCGCAGTTTAGTCTCCTCCCCAAATCAACCCTACTGAGGAGAAGACAGAAGAAGAGAAGCGGATGTTCTATGATGAGCAAGCTCATCAACAGTGTCCAGAAAATGATATAAAAATGGTGATAGGAGATATAAATTCTAAGGTAGGGCAGGAGCGGGTCTTATACCCTACCACTGGCAAATAGAGTCTCCATAAATAGAGTATTACCAATGGACACAGGTTGATAACTTTTGGGGCTCCACTTAACATGACAGTATCTGGCACCTGGTTCCAGCGTAAGAATAGGCATAAAATGATCTTGGTGTCACCAGACAACAATACTAGGAGCCAAATTGATCATATATAAACAAAAACCAGGCATGGCTCTGATGTACTAGACTGCCGTAGTTTCAGAAGTGCTAATATAGACTCTGCTCATTACCTCCTCAAAGCAAAATTTAGAGGCAGAATTTCAAATGCGCATAAAGTAAAAGAGAAAGACAAAATAAGCATATCTCAGAGCTTAAGATCAAGTGAGGAGCATCTAGCTATTAATTTATAAAACAGACTGACAGGAATCCTACAGAACTATCCTCATAACATAAATGAGCAGTGCAATAAACTCAGAAATGCTGCAGAAGAAGTGATTGGTATGGAACAACTGACCAGAAGGAATAAATGATATGTCGAGGAATGTGAGAAGGCAACAAGAACAAAAAATGAAGCATATAAAAAAAGGCATGCCAGAAGAACAATAGTGCTTACAGATAACTATAGAGAAAAGGGTGAGCAGAAAAGCAGATTCTGAAAACGAAAAAGAAAAGCTTTCTTCTAGAGACAGTTGCAGGAGACTGAATCACCGAATAACGCTAATGAAAGTAGGAAATTGTACAGAAAGGTCAATAACCTAAGAAAGGAATTTAAACTAAAAACAAGACGCTGTAGAACAAAAAAATAACATCACGGAAGGAGTGTTACATCGCTGGGCAGAATACTTTAAGGAATTATTATACTCCAAGGATGCTTAAGCATGGGCACTAACTGAAAACCGACAACTGGAAAAAATGGAAAATGCGATGAACTGGATGGAAGAGACTGCTAACAATAAAGAAAATAGCCAACAATGTGTCACCTGGCAATGACAACCTTCCAGCTGTGCTTATTAAGTGTGCTGAAGAGCATATTGTTACATGCACTGACACCCTGATCTCATATACCGGGTGATCAAAGAGTCAGTATAAATTTGATAACTTAATGAACAACGAAATAATGTAGATAGAGAGGTAAAAATTGACACACATGCTTGGAATGACATGGGGTTTTATTAGAACCATAAAAAAACAAAGTTCACAAAATGTCCGACAGATGGCGCTGCACAGCAAAACGTCAGTGACTGCGCATGACAATCGTGCATAAAAGGAGCTGTAATGAGAGAGAGAATCAGATGCGCCAGCACTCGCAGCATGTTGACGTTACCTGAAAAGGCGCTTTTAGTGAAGCTGTATTATCAGAATGGGGAATGTGATAGTTCAGCGTTACAATCCTATCGCCATAGGACAAATGCAGCTATGGCGAGAATGATTTCGAAGTTCGAAGCCACGGGTTGTTTAGACGATACACCCCGTAGTGGCCGACCGAGCACAAGGCGTGATGCTGCTGAGACAGTTCAGGAAGAAATGGTGACCGTAGCAGGTTCGTGTATGCACGGGGAAGTCAGCGCTCGTGCAGTCGCACGTCGCACCGGCAATCCATACACTACTGTTTGGTTGGCACTTAGGCGTACCCTCCGATGCTATCCGTATAAAATTCATCGGCATCATGAACTGTTACCTGACGATTTAGTGAAGCGGAGGGCATTTACGGTGTGGGCGTTTCAAAAGATGGCGGAACATGACGATTGGTTGAGTAAAGTGTTGTGGACCAACGAAGCTCATTTCACGCTCCGAGGGTCTGTCAACGCCGAAACTACAGAATTTGAGGTACCGAAAAATCCTAGAACTGTCGTGGAAACTCAATTGCAGACGAGAAAGTCGCGGTATGGGTTGTATTTACCACATCTACCATTATCGGGCCTTTTTTCTTCGAGGAAATGCGTGATTCTGGTTTTCTAACTGCTACCGTGACGGGTGAGAGGTACGCCGATATGTTACAGAATCGCATCATCCCCAGCCTGGCTGATAAACACCTGCTGGAATGTATGATGTTTATTCAGGATGGCACTCCACCCCATATTGCTAGACGCGTGAAAGATCTCTTGCGCGCGTCGTTTGGTGATGATCGTGTGCTCAGCCGCCACTTTCGTCCCAGGTCCCCCGACCTCAGTCCGTGCTATTATTGACTTTGGGGTTACCTGAAGTCGCAGGTGTATCGTGATCGACCGACATCTCTAGGGATGCTGAAAGACAACATCCGACGCCAATGCCTCACCATAACTCCGGACGTGCTTTACAGTGCTGTTCACATTATTCGACTACAGCTATTGTTGAGCATTTCCTGTAAAGAACATCATCTTTGCTTTGTCTTACTTTGTTATTCTAATTTTTGCTATTCTGATCAAATGAAGCGCCATCTGTCGGACATTTTATGAAATTTCGTATTTTTTTGTTGTTGTTGTAATAAAACCCCATGTCATTCCAAGCATGTGTGTCAATTTGTACCTCTCTATCTACATTATTCCGTGATTTATTCAGTTTTCAAATTTATACTGACTTTTTGACCACCTGGTATATGGACGCAAAAAATCGTCCCAGACTATTGGAATGTTGGTGTGAAATGTGCTACTCACAAGAAAGGGGATATCCTGGATTACATAACTGAACACCGCATTGTATACGTGTACAACCTTTTGCAGAAAAGCAATTGGGAGATATCAGGCCGGTTTTAGATCTGATAAATCAGCTTCTGACCAAATATTCAGCCTGAGGCCATATTGGAAAAACACCAGGGGACACAATATAGAGATGGATCATATATTGGTAGATTTTAAAGCAGTACATGACACTATAAAAGAAATAAGTTTATTGAAGCTATGAATGAACTGGGCATACCACAATGTGTAATACGCCTCATAATGCTGACTACGGAAAAAGTACCATATGAGGTACTAATTGTGGACTGAGGCATACGGGAGATGCACTCTCATGTATTCTTCTTGGTATAGAACTAGAGAAGATAGAAGGACAGCTCAAATCAACACAAGAGGCACAGTATTCAGTAGAATAGGGCAGCTTCTGATCTATTCAGATGATGTGGATATTATTGAAAGAACATAACTACAATACCTGCTAAAGAAACATAGGGCTGTGGTGGTGGTAGCAATAGCAATGGGAGCCGAAGTGAACATCAATAAAACCAAATACATGCGAATAATAAGACCAGAAGAGGAAACTAACCAAAATCAAATAGAATCTGTAAGTCAATTTGTCTATCTGGGAACAATTGTAAACTCACAGAGTGGTATTAGTATGGAAATAAATTGGCGCACCCACCTAGCATAAATGCTTTTCTTGGCTGGTCCCATAACTTAAGTCCAGAAACCTGTTCAGGAAAACAAAGTGTAAGCTATATGAAACTTAAGTAAGTCCAGTATTAACATATGGCTGACAAACCTGGATACTGACACAATCGAGTGAAGAGCTAACGGAATGTTTTGAACGGACGGTGTTACGCAAAATCTAGAGGGCAACTAATGAAGCTGGAGAATGGCAAAGACGATATAATTTTGAACTTTACAGTTTATATAAAGACCTTGGAATCATAAATTCAATTAAAGTAAATCGCCTGAAATCGGTCTGCCATATTTTTCACGTGGAACATGAGACCCAACGAAAATACCACTACCGAAAAACCCAGTGGGACGAAGAAACAGGGGAAGACCCAGACTCCGATGCCTGGATGACATAAAATAAGATTTAAAAATTGTTGGTATCTGAGAACGGAATGACGTCTGTAATGACGTAATGACGTAAAAACATAAATTTGTGAGCATTTTCAACCTATTTTTTCGCGCCATGAAAATGCATTACAGAATCACGAAGCAGCCATAAAAGAACTGCAAACCATTGTTCATGAAAGTCATGACACCTTGCAAGCTAAGACTGACTCAGTTGCATCTACCGATTCGGTTACACAACTTGCAAAAACTCAGTAAAACTTAAAGGACACCGTAGATACGATTTCAACACAAATGGACACTCTGAAACTTCGGGTCAAAAAAACACACTGAGGAAATAAGTACACTATCGGAGAAAGTAGCCGAACTATCGGATCAGTTCACTAACTTATCTACAAAGGTAGATGATGATCTGAATGACACAAGACCTGTAGCCATCACTGACACAGAAGAGTATGAACAAATTAAGAAATTCAAACAAAATCAGAATCAAATTAATACGCAACACAAAAGAGAAATCCGGGAAGTACAAGATCAGTTGGCACAAGTAATACAAAAATTACGTATTTCAGAGGACACTCGCGCTCCAACACGGGAAGAGGGACTTAGAAATTCGGAAAAGCCACAAAATAATAACACAGGGCATTTCGGAAATTATGAAAGAAATTGGCAAGGTGCACCGAATTTTGAGATGGAACCGCCGACACGACGTAACAATGACCGTTATGCTAATCGCCGACACGATGATTTTGACTATAAGCTGTTCATTACTACACGTAAATTCAAAACATTTAAGAATTCTGTCAACGACATTCATCCACAGGCGTGGCCCCATCAATTCCCTCATTGTTTTCCTCCCAACTGGTCAATAGAACACAGATTAGAATTTATATTTTGCTACTTAGAGAATGAACCAGCTGTGTGAATGCGATCGGTTATTCACGATTGTCACAGTGAAGGAGAATTTTATCATGCCTTTCTCTCAGCATATTGGTCTCAAGCTACACAAGACCAAGTAAAACATAGCATCATGATGATGAATAACTTCGAACAATCTGAATTTTCCAGTCTTGTCAAATATTTTGAAGACTTGTTGCATAAGAATCAATATGTTTCAAAACCCATACAGCCCTTCAGAACTCATCCACAGTTGCTTAATCAAATTGCCTGAACATTTAAGAAATATTATTTTGGCAGGACGTTGCAAAGACGACAATGAAGCTTTTCAGGGACTCCTACAAGAATTAGAAATTGACATAGACAGTCGCCGGATGCGAAAACAGGAAAATAATCACTACAGCTCACATACGTCACAATTCCGTGACGACAGAAACAATAACTGGACACGACAAGGCTATTCTTACAACGCAAATCGTGACCAAAACAGACACCTCCCATATGACAACCACTGGCGGAGTAATAATAGTTACAGAGAAAGATCGCATTTCCATAGTAATGAATATGACAGGTAATCATAGAAACAGACAATATGGGAACAAAAACAATTATTATCAAGGCAGACAGAATAACTTCAGACGCAACAGCTCAGCGCACAGTTACGATTGAGGAAGAAATTCCCCACCACGTAACCGGCAAGAAAGAAACTATGGAATCTACCGACATGACGACAGACGATATAATCGTAACGACAGACCTGAATTTCGTCAGAGCTGGCGAGATTCAAACAGGGCAGGGCCCTCTTGACAAGGTGAATTTGTAGAAGTTAGACCTCCAAATCCCAATAACGACGTGCGCCAACAAAGAGACAGACAATGACTCGCACCGCAAGCAGCCACGTGCGCCGGCTGGCTCAGAGAAAAATTACATAGACGCTAACCTTGAAAAAAATTTTGGCATTCTTTACCGATGTACCATATACCACATGACAATTCCATTGAATCTGGAGCTCTGCATTGTAGGAAGAGTAAAGGTTTACACCATATTTCACATGTAAAACCGTTTATTGAAAGATAATCGGCTTTTTAACTTAGCCTTTGCTATAAAATTTTTCGCCTCATGTTACTAGTACGCTTTGTCAGACTTAGAAACTGTTAACATGCAACTATGTTTTAAAGTTAACTATCCAGTCTAGAACCTGGGGAACATATTTGGACAGTAACTACGAATGCATTGTTATAGTGAACAGATGACACAGTGTTATTGTGCGTGTACATACTTGTTGTTAGTTGTATGATTATGTAACGACTATAAGGCTCACATACTTGGAGCATATACCAGTACTGCTGACGAGATTTTAATGCAACATTTTGGTTTACTTGAGAATACATTTTGGATTTAAAGTACTTTCTGTGGGATTAAAGATGACTTAGCATTTGGTTTCTTTGACAGCTACACGATTATATCACGACGCTACTAATGTGTGACACAATTTACATTGTTGCTTTTGTGCTGTATTGCTTTATATCTGCACAGTTTTTCTGTATTATTCTGGAAAGTAAAATGTGTTTTAGTAGTAACTTTTGTAGCATAGCTACAATGAGACTGCCTTTTCTGTAGCACAACAATACGTTACAGTACAGTACTTTCTTCATCACAGCAACAAGCGTAATAACTAAGATATCTATACGCAAAGCATTTCACTTTTATTTATAATGAGGTAAGTACATTGACTTCTGCAGAACTTAGCTTGCGGAGGACGATAACTACGACAGTTCCACAGAGATTATCGTACAACAAGACGCACAGTTTAGCGCTACAGTACACGTATTTGAGTGATTAATTTTGTACTTAATCCATTTTTTTCAAGATTTTTGAATTACAAAGAAAGTTGTCCGTGATACATTTCATTCCATTGCTGTAATCTGCAACACCTGAGGGTATAATTACATTAATCCTCAGGGGGTACACGCCTACTTTGTGTACCATGTGTTTGGCAAGCACAAGGAGCCCTAGTTAATATGATATTTGCTTATACAACTTTAAACATCGGTACCATATTTCTCTAACACATAAATTACACAGCTATCTGATCATTTAACTGAGAGAGAAATCATTTATTTTACTACATCAGTGACAGATGTTTGCGTAATTACACGGTTGGATAACTTCACACTTACGAAATTGCATTTTGTCTGTACTTTGTGAACTATTCATATTTTTCGGAACCATTGTGATACCATGAGAGCTTTGAATGATGTATTTGGTATGGGATCATGATTTTTAAAGTACATTTGAGGTAGATGACGCTATTGAAGTGAACAGAGAATTTTTCTTAAGTTTTGAAATTATTGGAGGAATCTACGACGATTTTGAGATTTGGCTGAGTTTTTATGATGTTATTATTATGATGACAATGTGTAAGGTGCTGTTGAGGTATGTTTATGATCAATAAGCTGATGCTATATGAGGAATTTGATTATGCTACGTATTTATTATGATTAAATATTGAAGAACTGTCAACGAATATGTATATGTGTAAAAAGGTAAGGCAACGGCAAACCACCTCCATTAGGACCTTGCCTAGTAAGGCGGTGCGGATCTCCCGCATCGTTCCCCTATGCTCTGTAAAGAAGCATGGGACTTCATTTCATTTCAAAAAGGTAAGGAATAATGAGTAGTGGTTAGGGACTCTGACTTGTGAAAAAGGATGTTGGAAACCTAGAATCATACTTTAAGAGCTATGAAATGTGTGTATATGCGTGAATGTATCACAATGCCACCAAAAATTTTTTGGACACTGTTATATTTACAGGATTTTGTTTCTACACATTTTAAAGCAAATTCTCGAACTGTGAAATTTTTATATGAGACTGTCACTGCTGTCGTAAACATTTCGGTAAGAAAGTTAACTGACCTTCACGTAATGCGCCGTGGACGCCCAGCTGTACCACCTGCTTGGAAAAAAGCCATTAGTGTGTGCCTTTCAGAGGCACAGGTGGAGAAAAAAAGAGGCCATTATCCTTGCTATTGACATTTCTTTGTAGAAAGCATCGCAAATAGGACACGCTCATTAGTTGGAAATATGATTACTCATACTTTGTGCTACTTACTGAAATGCTTATGAATTGATGGGAAATATTCATACATCTGCACACCTGATTATGACAAGTGTCTTTCGGCAAGAATTGAGAGAATTTCTACTAACTTATGAAATGCCTCATGACTACTGAATGATATTTTTATGCTTTAATTTTTACATAGTTGCTTATTTTATTTGCCATCTGTTTTCCAGGTGTGTTGCACCATTTGCGCTACTTACTGAAATGCTTATGAATCGATGGGAAATATTCATACATCTGCACACCTGATTATTACAAGTGTCTTTCTGCGAGAATTGAGAGAATTTCTACTGACTTATGAAATGCCTCATGACTACTGAATGATATTTTTATGCTTTAATTTTTACATAGTTGCTTATTTTATTTGATATCTGTTTTCCAGGTGTGTTGCACCATTTGTGCTACTTACTGAAATGCTTATTAATTGATGGGAAATATTCATACATCTGCACACATGATTATGACGAGTGTCTTTCTGCGAGAATTGAGAGAATTTCTACTAACTTATGAAATGCCTCATGACTACTGAATGATATTTTTATGCTTTAATTTTTACATAGTTGCTTATTTTATTTGATATCTGTTTTCCAGGTGTGTTGCACCATTGGTTTATAAAATAAAATTAAATGCATTTGCTAATGTGAACACTTCTTGTCAACAGATCTGTTAGATAATAGTTTTATGATCCACATTCTTCAAAAAAGGAGCACTTAGAAAGGAAAGAACAATAAGAAGGGACAAGTAACTGTAACTGCATACATAATTTTCTTTTGAAGTAGATGGTAATATTTTTTTTACAATACGTTGTTGTGGTGCACTACTTTAATTTCATAGACACTAAGATGTGACATAGGTATTAAACATGGCCATCTTTACTGCAATATTTTTTCTGCTTGAGCTTTGTCATGTTTAGATATAAGTTATTGCATTTGCTGCTGCTGCTTGCCAGGCATAGTGCTACTGAATTTCACTTTGTATTACTCTGTTAAGCCAGTTTTACTACTGATTTATTTTTCGTTTTGCTGCACATTGCCTTATATTAGTTGTAATGTTGCAATTGCTTTGCTAATTTATGCTGCTTGCTTTGCCAATTTGCATTTTTTATCATTGCTGTTTGTGTTAATTGTTTTGCGCTGCTGCATTACCCCATCCCTTAGTTTAGCATCTGAGCTCAGTAGACTTAAGTTAGCTTAAGATGGGGTAGGCTATGTGGGAGAACGAGTTGTGATGAATTGGAAGAAATGCATTGAGAAGCTATAAGAAAATGGTTTGGCCAAAAAAGTATTTTGAAAGAGGATATGAACAAAAAAGTAGGTTTAGGGACAACAGGTTTAGGTAGGATTTTCTTGGAAATAAATGATGAGGTGAGATAATGGAAAATAAATAATGAGGTAAGAAACATGTAAACATATAAATACAGAAAGCATACTTGGATAGGATTTTTTTGGTGGAAACAAATGTTGAAATAAGACGAAAGATCTATGGAATGAAGTTTTGGGTTGGACTGCAGTACCAAATGTTACACTGAAACCAAACCCTGTCCTGTATTTTTGTGTTATTACACAATGTGAATTTGTGTTTTTCCTGTCTGTATATGTTTAGCTAATAAGATTTATGTTGTAGAATTTTTCTGATAATACGTTATTTACCTTGTAAAGATACTTAGACATTATTTGTTCTGTTTTGTTTTAATGCTCACGTGTGAAGTTGATGTTTCAAAATTATTCTGATCTTTTGTGTATTTACTTATGACATAATTCCTGTAACACTGATGTATATGTTTATTTCTATTGTTTTGTAAAGCCGGTATTACTACAAATGTTATTTGTATTATTACGTTTTTAATGATGTATTTTGTATCTTTGTTATTGTATTCTTATGTTATAAAATTGTAATTGACACCAGTTCAGCAAATTAAGTAACTTGTAAGTTACATTTCACTGCTCATGTTTCTGTTGGTCATAGTATATGGACAATATGTGAGAAGTAGGGACTGATAGTGTTTGCACGTGTGTTAATAATTCAGCAAGGGACTGGATAACAGCATTGCTGGTTCTAAGGACATTTCCAAAAAACAAAACAAAAAATTTTGAGTGCACAAGTGGTGGTTCATGGACTTGCTATATTGTCCACAAAACTCTTCCATGGTGATTGTGCACCTGCACAGTCGCAACGGATGGCTGCTAGCCATGTCTACAAGGACTACAGTGGGTCTACACCTTTGATCACTCACCAACATCATTATTTCTACAAGGACTGCAGTGGGTCTGCACAGCTGGTGGCCCACCAATACTGTAATCTCTAACAAGACTACAGTGGTCTGTTTTGTGATGACCTACCTAGCAATATTCTTCAAATCTTCGACTGACTTTGCTGTGGGTTTGCTCTGGTGTGGCCCATTACCTGTCTGCATGTCAAGAGTCAGCACTGTCTTTCCGCTGGAAGGACAACACTACTTCTTCAAGACTGCATGGAAATCCACTACTTCTGTGTGCATTTACCTTTACTGCTCAGACTTTGAGAAAAACACTGCAATTTCACTGTGATGAACGATCAGGACTGTCTTTATGGACTGTGAGAAAATTTTAGCTTTTGACCAACATAGTATCAATAAGTGCGTGCATTTGATTTCTTTGTTATTGTAATTATGAAAATTTTTTTTTAAATCTGTATTGGCCACTGCCCAAAACAATTTGTAAATTTTTTTGTGGAGAGCATGGGGGCTACGTAAGTAGGCTGTTTAGGTTTTTATGTTGGTAATGCCACGTAGCGCTCTGTATGAAAATCACTGGCTGTGCTGTGTGCAGTCTGTGGCTGGTTTGCATTGTTGTTGGCCATTGTAGTGTTGGGCAGCTGGATGTTAATAGCGCGTAGCGTTGCACAGTTGGAGGTGAACCGCCAGCAGTGGTAGATGTGGGGAGAAAAATGGCGGAGTTTTTTGAAAATCAAATAGTGTAACAGGTTTATCAGCTCAGTAATTCAATAATTTTTCTAAGGGGCGTTACAATTCTTATTTCTACAACTTCGCTAATTACAGAATCCCAGTATGAAGAACTTGGCCAAAACGTTGGTTTCGTTAAAAAATATTTTGTGTTTGATTGTAAGGCTGTGCTCAGCAACTGCATATTTCTCCGATTCTCGATTTTTACTACGCAGCTGATGTTCTGCACGGCGGTTGGAAACTCACAAATGGTGTTACGAATCTCAGAGATCGTGAATCCAAAAGTTCCCCATGTTTTACCAAAATATCTAAAAATGACAGCCTTCCTTCTCTCTTTGTCTCGACAGTGAACTGGGTGCTTGGGTGCGCGCTGTTCATAAGTTCGAGGAAATGATCAAGCGCTACTACGCCATGTGGCCAGACCATAAACGTGTTGTCCATATAGCGATGAAAAGAACACGGACGAAGGGGAACCAAACTCAACACACGTTTCTCAAAACGTTCCATGAAAAATTTCACCACTGCTGGAGACAACGGACAACCGTAGCCTTTCTGCCGGTCATTTCATGAAATTTACCGCCACATAAGACGCAGGTGGTCGTCATAACATGTTGGAACAAAGTTATCCTTTCAGGAAGAAAATCGTGTACCAACAGTTTCAATGTGTCCCTCACAGAAACTTTTGTAAAGAGTGAGACCACATACAGGCCTAAAGAGGCTAAAGAAATAAGAATGTGTGACATGTATTTCAACTGTGACAGCGGATTTAATCTTAGTGGTGCGTGGAAGCGAGCTTTAGATGCAGAGAAGTGGCACAGATATTCGTCGCAGCTTCTACGCTACTACGAAGCGGTGGCTCCACCAGCGCAAAGTTTGACACCATCTGCGACAGCAGTACGTAATTATTGACCAATGTCAACTTGCCTCTCGGCTATATAACACCACCACAGCGTCAGTCCAGACAGTCAGTTGCTCCTGACGAAGGTGATGCGGTAATTTTCGGAAGCTCAGGGTTTTACTCTGAACTGACGCGTCAAGAAGTCGGAAAATGTTTTATACAACAGTGCTCTCGCGAAACAGTTCATTGTAAATAACCAGTTATTTGTCCTAATGTACAGTCGTGCTCAAAAGTATCCGAACGACCTGAATTGCATTTCGCCTGATTCGAATGCAACCCATATAGCGCAGCTGTCTAGCAGGTCCTCTAATCGCCCCTCGGTACAGTCGTTTGTCTATTGAAAATGGTTCCAACAAGTCACCACTAGAAAACACTGCTCTGTATCGCAATAACTCAAGGTGTAAAGTAATATCGAGGTACTACAAATATCATGGAACATCTTATCACAGATAGGACGGTTCTTCTGGCATGTAAGCTCACATTTGTTACAATAAATGACATACATGAAATTTTACCACTCTCATTATTACGTCAGATAGGTAATTCACGTAGTAAGTTCGTCGTATTCATGATTTCCTCTTCAAAATAACATACTGTACTTATTATTTATCACAAAATGACATTAAAAATTTAAGTTATTCACGAGCAGCTAGTTGAGAATATGTATGAACTTCAAACGACACGACGAACCGTCTTGTTCTGCATATGGATTCAAACCCATGTCATGCAGACTAAGCAAAGACTTCGTGACTGACGGAAAGTAACAGTCATTCCTGACTAGGCATACAGAGAGTGATATACCTCGATTTTAGACAATATCAGTTAGCAAATGTCAACTTTAAATTACATAACGTAAACATTGTTAACGGATGTGAATTCCTACCCAGCACCTATTGTCGTACGAGAGATGTTAAATATTGCTTCTTCACAAGTAACTTACTTGAAATGCTCTGAGGTAAAGCTTTGTATTGGACAGGGATTCGAACTTAGATCCTAACTGGATTGTCATCGAAGCACAATCAACTGTGACATATCGGATTTTCTCGGCAGTAGCTAGATGTTTTAACTGAAATGACGAGACGAAACATTATTTCTTTCTTTCCCAGGACTCCAACCTGGCACCGATCGCTGTTATATTCTACAGAAAACGAACGTTAAAAATGGATTTGTTACACCAGCAGCGACATGTGAGCATGTTTGAACTAGAAATAATATGACGAAAAGTTCAGTGCTGACTGGGAATCTACCCCCACACATATCGTTGTTGACTGCACACAAAGAGACGTCAGCTACCGAATTTTTCTCCACCACCAGCTCGGAATAACATCCTTGAATTTACAATGATTTCTCAAACAGTTCTGTGCCTCACTGGGGCTCAAAAAGTCAGATACCGTTAGTGTTGACAACGAATGAAAATACATTAAAAATCAAAATTATTACCCAAAAGCAGATAGGTGTTCTCATGCTAGAGCTCGATAATACATAATGAAAGCTCTAGTGCCGGGCCAGGATTCGAAACCTTTCACGTGCAATATGTGGAGATGTTGAGGAATCTGTAGTTTTGAACAAACAACAAATTGCGGTCGAGCTGTACTATCACGAAGGGATCAAATCCCGCATTAAGGGCGATCTTAGTTGCATTCCCAGGTCAGAACGTTTTCGTGCCTCGCCGACAGTCGAGTACAACAAACCAATAAAAATAATAAAAGAGTGTGCGTGTGTGTGTGTGTGTGTGTGTGTGTGTGTGTGTGAGAGAGAGAGAGAGAGAGAGAGAGAGAGAGAGAGAGAGAGAGAGAGAGAGAGAGAGAGAGAGTGTGTGTGAGGGAGAGAGATAAAATTAAAGAAGAATGAGAGAGATTAAAAAATTATTGCAAAAAACTGACTCATGGTATGTAAAGAAATCTTACATTAATGTGACACGTTCTACATCATTACGAAATGTCGTATTCATCATCTATGGAAAAAGTATTAACCTAATATAATCTAATCATATCATGTTGCTGACTAGTCATGAAGATGCACAAATTATAGAAATTTTTGCCAATATCAGTAACCAAATCTAAACTTGAAAATAAAAAAAGACGACAGTATTTCTAATAAACTCGAAATCCTTTAAAGACCCTTTCGTCCCTGTTAACTAACCACGAAAAATGTGTGATATAGCTCCATTCAGAAGGAACGAAGTGTTCATGCATTTAAAGATGATGCGCATGATGTGAAGTTCTATGACGGAGATACGAACCCAGCACGCAATCGGATTGTTAAGTAAGTAAAATCAAATGTTACGTATCGGTTTTACTTACCAGCTGCTAGATGTTTGAATCTAAAATAATTATCATCCACGAACATAGCTTAAGTAACACTGCCTTACTCACCAACTGTAATATGTGTGCGTGTTTGACCAGAAATAACGACACCTATTGCGATTGTTGGCAACACATGAACAGACATTAAAAATACACGATAATTTTCGCTATCTGAATGGTATGCACGTGATAGGGCATGAAATGAAATTATGAATATTTTTGTACTGGATCAGGATTCGGACCCTCATACTTACCTTAGGAGGAGACCTAGAGAAGATTGCAGTCTTGGGAAAAGGAACGAAATGATTGAACTATACTGTTCCGAGAGATCCAGATCCTCGAAAGATGAGATACGAATTCGAATCACAGTCCAGCACCAAATTTTTCAACGTCTCTAGTTCAATCAAGTACAAGAAAAATAAGTGCCCTGTTCCTATAAATGGCTATCCTCTCATTTCATAAAATAAAATTTTCTATTGTAAGTAAATTTACTGGAGGCAGTATTTCTGTTTACCATGACTTCCGCCTACTTCATTTCCCAACGTAAACCGTCTCTGCCCAATCGGTAATGAAGGAACGTGATGTTAAATACGGATTCTTTCTCTTGAGGTTACCAGAGGTAAAGTAAATCTGTTTGTGCCTCTTAAAAGTAAATGCCTGAACCCACGCATTGCAAGTGTGATAGTTCGTTCCACCAGACCATTGTGGCCACATTTCCCAGCCCCAGGAGTGTTCTGTAACGGATGATGTGCTTAGCTTACAAAATTAGTCACGGTGGAAAAAATGGGAGTCTATCAAATGGTTAAGTAGAATCAATCTTCTGACGTAGAGATTATGCTATTCTCATGTCAGCAGGATGTAAAACTCTTCTAGGCATCATAGCCTCGATGTAAAGCCATTTTGAAATATTCACTAACTCAACAAATTTCTTAGCTCGAGAAAATCCACTGTGAAGTGTGAAGCTACCGGACAATTCGATTATTACCGTCATTGTTACTATCATTTTCTTCATACCGTTGCTGGAACACATGTGCTCGATGATCAGTTAATGCCTTTTGGTCATTATAGAAATAGTCGCCCAAGAAGAGTTTCTTTTCCTGTCTACGGAGTCTTTTTCGTATTAATATCATACAACAGCAATTACTCGCAGATTACGTTAAAACTAAAGTAATTGATGACGACGTCACTTGATAACAAAAACGCGCTGCCTTTCTTAATTTACTTGCGCCTAGAAATGGCTGTCGAATTCTGCCAAAATCAATTGTTTTCCTTTGCAATAAACAGAAAGATTTTCATTTGAGGCACCCAAGTTCAAAATTTTCGCATTATTAGTTCAGATTTAATATTCACTACTATAATGTAGGAGAGTATTTTGATAGTTGCAAAACCCGCGCCCGACTCATTGACCTTATACTTAGTCGCTGACCATAAATTCTCGCTCAGAGTGACACCAGTTTAAGTAACCTAATGTAGTGAAGGCTGTTTGCCAGTGCTCTTTTTCAGCGGAAAATATACAATTCACTCATTGGGCTCCAATAGTACACTGTAACAGTAATTTCTGTGTGTATGCAATGCATGCGGATTGTTTAATTTACTGGTGCTCTCTCTTCCACTTCTGTATACAATATGCCTGACCTAAACCATTACAGGATCTGGGCAGTGCAACATCATACTGACAACAGTAATGTGCTATACTGACAGCCTCACTGTTCGTTTTAGCTGATTTTGCAATCATTTAAATAGAACACCATGCAGTTCCAGTGGGCGACATTTCGTCCCACTTTTCCTTGTGTGAAATTTGTCAGTAAGCTTTTTGCCTTCCAGCCAGCGAAATGCGGAGGAGTATAGCCAGTAAACGACTCACAAAGCACGATTTAGTGCTGTTAAGACGATTTCTTTAAACACTGTCGTAGCTGAAGGAATTTAGTTTCTTCTTAAATCGTCTTATGCAGCAACGTTCACAGGTATCTCAAATAGGAGAAGCTCTTTATCCAGGTACGAAGGTTGTGAGGCAAACTTCCCAAAGTTCGTGTCAGGTTGATCTTTTCGTCTGGTACCACTGCATAAGGATTTTGCCTGAGATATTCAAAATGATTATCATCCTGAGTTCATCCACAAATTGAGATGTATTTATAATACGGTAGCTAGACTGTGTATGTTTGTCTTCTTTGAGTTGGCATTCCAAGACATTTACACACACGTATACAATACTATGAATACTTCGAACGCTGTAGCTATCGTTGTTCTCAAATCTAATTTTTGTAGATGGGAGGATACAAAGAAACAACCAGACTTATGGGTGTGGACAGAAACTAAAGGGCAGATGCGGGCAATGTGCAGACTTGCGCTTTTTCTTCTTCCGATCTATACAAATAATGTATACAAATCAGCGTATGCATTGCTTTCATAATGTTTCCCTCTTGTTTAGTTTTCTAATCATGAAGTGGATCCACACCCGTGAGTCTGACTGTTTCTTTGTATCCGTCCATCTACTATCTTTGTGTGTTACTGCTCGGTGTTCGAAAAGCAATAAATTATGCCTGCTCCACGAGGTATTAGAAAGAGGTCGCAAGAAGGCTAACGAGATATAATCAAAATACACTGAGACGCCAATTTGTCCGTCGTCGTGGTATTAAGTCGGTAGAAATAGTTGGGTATTATTGCCTGCATCACCGGCATCCCATTGCCGTCTTCTCTTTCGTTTGTGTGCTGCGCATGGTGCAAGAAATGTTTGTGTTTTGCTTGCTTCTGTGACGGGTTTCAGCCCACTGAATGCAAGCAATCACACGAATAGACTGTCAATAATCGGAATTACTCAATAATAAACTTAAAATGTGTATTTTGCATTATGTATCCCGATGAAAACAACTGTAAATAGATTATATGCCTACTGGCTTATTACTCGCGCTTCTCGATGCTTTTCTCAGAAAATAAAAAGAAAAATAAAGAGGGGGAGAGAGACAGAGAGAGAAAAGAGAAATGTATTTCAAATATCAGCTCGGTGACGCCATTTTCGTCTCATGATGTAAAGCAAGGATAGTTGATAGGTAGTATCTCGTTGTACTAGCGATATGTAGGGCTACAGGGGTCTTTCTTTTCTCTCTGCAAACTACCATAACATAATTCAGTAACAAAGAAGTAAGAAGACCTATGCAGTGCGACAATTAAACACTCAGTCTTTCTTTGTTATTTTGTTAATCCTTAACAATCGTCTGTAATGCAGTAAACATCTTTGATTACTGATTTTTTATTACTACCATTGTCATTGTTATTCGTCACCTCACAACAGATTTCCTATCACTCACTGCTGGCGATGCACTTTACGAAAGGATCAGGATGAATGGAAAATTGGATGTTTCGTCACGGAGAATATATACATTTCTCTCAGCGTCTTATGTTCAGGGTTATATGAAAATCTCAGTAAGAGCAGACGACAACGGGACACAGGCAATAATATTCTACTACTTCTGTCGACTTAACACCATGACGACAGACAAATTGGCGTCTCGGTGTATTTTGATTATAATTCGTTAGCTTTCTTGCGACCTCGTTCTAATACCTCGTGGGAGCAGGCACAATATTTTGCTTTTTGAAAACCAAGCAGTAACACACAAAGATAATAGACGGATGGATACAAAGAAACGATCAGACTCATGGGTGTGGATCCAGTTCATCATTAGAAGCCTAAACAAGAGGGAAACATTACGAAAGCAATGAATACGCTGATTAATATACATTATTTGAGTAGATCGGAAGATGAGAAAGCGCAGATCTGCACTTTACTTTCTGTCTTAATGGGCATGATTTTTAGTTTCTTCTCTTCTGAATTTTCAAATCAATTGTTTATTACATGGCACAGAATAATTAGTTAACTGTGTTTCTTACAGCTTCCATTAGTACCAACATTTTTCTACATTCTCGTTCAGTTCATGAAATTCTACCTATATCATCACAAGACTGCACATAGATGCAATGGATTTCGAGGTGCATAGTGTTTGTTATCTTCCTTTTTGTGGCAGGTGGGCAAAGTTTATTTCTAAAAACATTTTATTGTACTGAAATAATCTTTTGTCATTAAGTAACAAGGTAAGTGTTTTATTTTTAAATATTCTGTGGGAATCTATAATCGTTATGGAAGTTTATACACCCGAATGTTTGACACAATTGGTAGGAGAAAACGCTTCATATTCACCAAACCAAACGCCTCCTCTCCGTATGCTGCTATGACAAGAGCATGGGACTCTACTCACATACCGCTAAAGAGCTGTTCCTAGCACAGCTGAGAATTGGCAACACCGTCACAAACATTTGGCAACACTGTGACAGTGCAATCACTTCCACGTATGGTACTGAATTGATTCGCTTGATATTCCCTTTCCATTTGAATGACTCGTGCTATATAATCCTCATGTAAACTAAGACATTGAGACGGAAAATTAATTTTTTTGGCTAAAGAAATGCTGTTCTTCACATAAGTGACAACTTTTATTATCTTCCACGATGTGTTATGAGGCTGAGCGACCAATACCATAATGAGAGTGAAGTGCTCGCAGCCGTGTGACCGTAGCCCCGTGGTACTGCCCGTGTCTCGTGTCGCAACAGCTCAATGAATCGTCAGTTCTAACCGTGGTAGGAGCCAGCGTGTGCGAGCTTTTTTTTTTATTTATTTTATGGAGCTACGAATTTCCAGAAAAAATTCTGTAACAAAATCGGAAGAAAAACCTTCACAATTCAAGTCCACTTGGTAGCTGGACCAAGTAAGTTGTGTTAATGGTCATAGATCTTGGCTTTCTGACTGTCAAGCTGCTTCACAATACAAGTGTCTCTGAAGAAATTCGAATCTACTGTCAACGATACAAATTTCAATCTTGTTCTTCACATTAGACTCGCATGCCAGGGTGACAAGTATGAAGGGAATGAACCTCTTGATTACTGCAGGACCTCTATGCTAAATTTCCACAGTAGCAGTTAGGAACTCTCTGCAGACATTTACTAACAGTGGCTCTAGCGACTTACTTTCTCTCTGGGTAGCTTCAAATATGGGCAATTTTGTCGCCATAAATCCAATTGAATATTTTAAATATCACTTCTGAACAGCGTTCACTTCTCCATTAATTAATGTGTAGACCTCAAAAAAGCAATATGCCTCAGTAGCTATGTAGCAGGTTCTGAAAGGTATTGACACTATGTTTTGCATCCGTTTACCTGAGGGAATCAAAGAAAGGAACCAAACACATTACACTGCATTTACTCTCTATGCCCTGACTAACACATATGAATGCATGAAAAAAATAAATTACTTGAAGAATCTCTTGTGAAAGGAAAAAGAACAGGATATGACACTAATTATAGCGCACTGAATCACAATGAAATTAAATCTGTGCCACATTGATGTAGTCCATACTAGTGTAATAAAATTCTCACCAAATAAAAACGGTTTTGTGCCTCCGTTCCAATAGGGTGTGAAACACAAATTGTAGACAGATTTTATGGGTCACCACTCAACAACATTAAAGCATTTCACATCGTCGAGAGTGAGGAGTGGAGCAGATGCTGCTGGCAGAAGGCGAGGAAGCGCCGTGCCTCAGCCCCCGCCGGTAGGCAGCAAACGGGACCCAGACAACTCGGACGCATGCGGTGTTCAGAGGCGGATGGTCGGCCAAGAAATCTCTCGCTAAAATATTGTTGATCCAAACTGTTATTACCAATGTGGCAGAAAGCGAAATATTTTGTAGATTCGCTTGAAATACACTCTAGCTTCAGCACCGAGAGGAAAGCGGTGATAAAAATTGTATCGACATGTGCCCTCGGTTGCCAGATGTCGCAGTAGTTAGACCTGCATTTTACCTAAAGACTACAGTCGTAGTGGAAAATGGTGCACTCAGACTGCACTCAGGACTTCCTCCAGGAAGTGACGCAGTCTACAATGTAGACAGATCGAGCATATTCTGATGGCAGCACGATTGTATTGTCCACCTTACGGAAAATTTTTTGGTTTAAGACTGTATTTACAACACATATTGCACGCTGAACACCCAGAACAATTAACCAAACAAAGTTATTTTATGAGAGCACCGTTAGCTACAGCGTTCGAAGTATTCATAGTATTGTATACGTGTGTGTAATGCCCACTCAAGGAGGAGGATACACAGTCTAGCTACCGTATTATAAATACACCTCAGTTTGTGGAAGAACTCAGACAGGAACACTACTCGTGATACCTCATAGACAAAATACTTATGCAGTGCTATAAGACGAAAAGATCGACCAGACTCAAACTGTGGGAAGTTTGTTTTACAACTTTCGTACCTGGATAAAAGCTTTTTCTATTTGAGATATCTGTGAACGTTGCTGCATAAGACGATTTAAGAAGAAACTAAATTCCTTCAGCTACGACAATGTTTAAAGAAATCGTCTTAACGGCACTAAATCGTGGTTTGTGAATCGTTTACTGGCTGTACTCTGCCGCATTTCGCTGGTTGGAAGGCAAAAAGCTTACTGACAAATTTCACACAAGGAAAAGGGGGACGAAATGTCTCCCACTGGAAGGTCATGTTGTTCTGTTTGAATGATTACAAAATCAGCTAAAACGAACAGTGAGGCTGTCAGTATAAGCACATTACTGTTGTCAGTATGATGTAGCACCGCCCAGGGCCTGTAATGATAAAGGACCCGTTTAGGCTCAAATGGTTCAAATGGCTCTGAGCACTATGGGACTCAACTTATGAGGTCATTAGTCCCCTAGAACTTAGAACTAATTAAACCTAACTAACCTAAGGACATCACACACATCCATGCCCGAGGCAGGTTTCAAACCTGCGACCATAGCCGTCTCGCGGTCCCATACTGCAGCGCCTAGAACCACGCGGCCACTTCGGCCGGCGGCCCGTTTAGGTCAGGCATATTGTATACAGCAGTGGAAGAGAGAGCACCACTAAATTAAACAATCCGCATGCATTGCATACACACAGAAATTACTGTTACAGTGTACTATTGGAGCCCAATGAGTGAATTGCATGTTTTCCGGTGAAAAAGAGCACTGGCAAACAGTCTTCGCTACATTAGGTTACTTAAACTGGTGTCACTCTGAGCTAGAATTTATGGTCAGCGACTAAATATAAGGTCAATGAGTCGGATGCGGGTTTTGCAACTGTCAAATACTTTCCTACATTATAGAAGTGAATATTAAATCTGAACCAATAATGCGAAAATTTTGAACTTCGATAACTTAAAATGAAAACCTTTCTGTTTATTGCAAAGGAAAACAATTGATTTTCTAAAACATTCTCTGCCATACACAACTTTAAACAGGACATGTCGACCAAATCTTGTGGAAGAAGTGACAGCGACGTATCACGGAAGGCAGTAAGATACCTTGGCATTTGGTTTGGCAGAATTCGACAGCCATTTCTAGGCGTAAGGAAATTAAGAAAGGCAGCGTGTTTTTGCTATCAAGTAACGTCGTCATCAATTACTTTAGTTTTAATGTAATCTGCGATTAATTGCTGATGTATGATATTAACATGAAAAGGACTCCGTAGACAGGGAAAAAACCTCTTCTTGGACAACTACTTCTGTAATGACCAAAAGGCATTAAATGATCTTCAAGCACATGTGTTCTGGCAACGGTATGAAGAAAATGATAGTAGCAATGACGGTAATAATCGAATTATCCGATAACTTCACACTTCAGACAATGGTCTGGTGGAACGAACTATCACACTTGCAATGCGTGGGTTCAGGCATTTACTTTTAAGAGGCACAAACATATTTACTTTCCTTCTGGTAACCTCAAGAGAAAGACGTTATAGACCAGAATCCGCATTAAACATCACGTTCCTTCATTACCAATTGGGCAGAGACGGTTTACGTTGGGAAATGAAGTAGGCGGAAGTCATGGTAAACATATATACTGTCTCCAGTAAACTTACTTACATTAGAAAATTTTATTTCATTTGATGAAACGATAGTCATTTATAGGAACAGGGCACTTATTTTTCTTGTACTTGGTTGAGCTAGAGACGTTGAAAAATTTGGTCCTGGACTGTGATTCGAATTCGTATCTCATCTTTCGAGGATCTGAATCTCTCGGAACAGTATAGTTCAATCATTTCGTTCCTTTTCCCAAGACTGCAATCTTCTCTAGGTCTCCTCCAAAGGTAAGTATTTGGGTCCGAATCCTGATCCAGTACAAATATATTCATAATTTCATTTCAAGCCCTATCACGTACATACCTGTCTGCCAGTGAAAATTAACGTGTATTTTTAATGTCTGTTCATGTGTTGCCAACAATCGCAATAGGTGTCGTTATATCTGGGCAAACACGCACACAACTTACTGTTGGTGAGAAAGCAAGTGTTAGTTAAGCTATGTTCGTGGATAATAAAGAGAGACGTTAGGGGCGCGGTTCGATTGTCGCTCAGGCACAAGAATTTGTATCCTTATTTTAGAACCAAACATCTAGCAGCTGGTAAGAAAAACCGATACGTAACATTTGATTTTACCTACTTAACAATCCGATTGCGTGCTGGGTTCGTATCTCCGTCACAGAACTTCACATCATGCCCTTCATCTTTAAATGCATGAACACTTCGATACCTCTGAATGGAGGTATATCACACATCTTTCGTGGTTAGTTAACGGGGACGAAAGGATCTTTAAAGGAGTCCCGGTTTATTAGAAATGCTGTCGTCTTTTTTTATTTTCAAGTTTAGATTTGGTTACTGATATTGGCGAAAATTTCTGTAATTCTTGCCTCTTCATGACTAGTCAGCAATATGATATGATTAGATTATATTAGATTAATACTTTTTCCATAGATCATTAATACGACATTTCGTAATGATGTAGAACGTGTCATTTAAATGAAAGATTTCTTTACATACGATGATTCAGTTTTTTGCAATAATTTTTTACTCTCTCTCATTCTTTTCTATTTTTATCTCTCTCCCTCTCTCTCTCTCTCTCTCTCTCTCTCTCTCTCTTATATATATATATATATATATATACATATATATATATATATATATATATAATCACACACACACACACACACACACACACACACACACACACACGTACAGTCTTTTGTTATTTTTATTTGTTTTTTGTGCTCGACTATAGGCGAGGCACGAAAACGTTCGTCAATGATTTTCTTAGTTTTGAGTACACTTACGAAACATAGATAAAAACAACTATGAGAGTTACTGATTTATAAAGCTTAGTTTGCAGTCAGTTCTGAGTATTTTTAGTAACTACGCTCCAGTCCCTAAACCCAGTTACACAAACGTGAATCAGACGGATTACGTATTCCAGGCCCTAGCAACCGCGTCTTTGAGACGTCAGATATGGTCACTTCCCAGCCCAACGTAGGATCACATCGGTTCGTCTTCCTCCTGCTGGTCATGTAACTCAGATTTGGCAACAAGGCAAGGTATATTTGGCAACTCTGTGATCGACGAGTTACTTCCTGGTGTGCACGGAATTAAGCCTCAAAGTTCACTTGATTTTTCCTGTCATTTCCATTGAATATTCTGAGTTATTATTAACGCTTGAGCTGTAACAAAAGATTGTAAATTTACGGTTTTCAGACCAGGAAAGTGGTTGCACGTGAAAATCAAATGTAATCTCGTCCTTCAAGCAGCGGTTTACGAGTTCCAGCCACTACTAGTCTCGTAGCCTCTTCCCTAGCTCTGTGGAAACGTGCTAACCTGAGAGACAGCGTCTGTTATGGTTTGCGCTTCCAGTCTTGCTGACTAATATTTCTATCCCGTTTGTGAAAGAGCTACAAGCAGTCAGATCACACATAGATAAGGAAATCGCAAGAAAATACTTTCTGTTCATAGTGCAATGGTGAAAAACTTACAACGCTGCACAACAGATAACGCCTCTTTCCGCTGCTGACAAACAAACTTTGGTTTTCTAGGCATACATACCTTTATTTACGAAATGCCACATTTGCATACCACTTGAGTATGACACAGCATACCAATCAAACACAGACCCAATCGTAATCTACGTGATTAGTATTTTACTAATTCGTGCCGATAGAGGCACGCTTGTGTACAGATACTCAGTTTTATTGAAACAGACTTTCGTCGTAAAGTTATCGCGGTTGTTTTATTTCATTTTTTATAATACAGTGCACAATTTTCGTACGGTTTCTTTTCGTGTTGTTAAAACATTAGTTTACATGAGAGAGAAATTAATCATCAACGATATATGCGAATTCTCTGATGTTATCTATAACTGTCTGACAATGCACACGCAGTTCATTGATTACATGCATGCAGAAAACTTGTTCTGAGTTAAAGCTGTCAAACAAGGTTTTATAAAGAATAAAATGCCACTGCCAGACGACAGCTAATGTACTTTTCTGACGTATTTTGGCACGATGCGCTCTCCCCATACATAATATAAAAGTTTCGAGATGCATCTGCAGCCTGGCCATCTATTAAACCTGAAAAGAACAAAATGTCTCAGAAGTTAGCCCTTTTTCCACATGCGACTATTTTGGGTTGAGAAGTGAAGGGAATTATGTTCAGAGATCCATTAGATCTATAACTTCAGCAGACAGTAGTATGGCGTTTTAAAACAATTAGCAGTGAATGCACCCAAACTCGCGACGTCTTATCGACAGCGCGCGACGCTTACCGTTCCTCCAGAACTTGCGCATTGCACAGTGCTGTGAGATAATGCATATGGCTGGATCTAGACTTCTGAGAGACAGAGAGTTACAGCTTTTCTTTTGCACTGCACGACATTTTTAACAAACAGATAGCACAATAGAGTAGCTCAAGTCAAAAGGAACTCTTCCTGTTTAAATTTCTGCATCCTACACTGTTGGCAGTTCTGTGTAGGTGTCAGTTACGTGATTTTATTTCGGTGATTACAAAATAGAATCGAATGTATGCACTGGGTAGCCGAGGCAGCTAGTTCATGGCGATTCGGTCAAGCAAGTAAATGAATGTACTGAACATGCTGCAAACCGCTACAGGGAGTCTGTGTGTCAGAATTCTCAAGCAGTGTGCGGATTGATGCTTGGTTCGTATACTTATGGTCTGGGTTCGATTCCAACTTCTGCTGATGATTTTTGATACGGAGAAACAGATTCTGTTCTCTTCTGGTTACGCCAAGTGAAGAAGGTATAATGGCATTGTGGTCTGACATTCATGTTAAACATGATATTCCTTCTCTACCAAGTAGACGTTAGGTTGAACCACAATGAAGTCAGGAGTCGCGACACGTAGAAACTCTATCACCAGTAACCTGTCTTATACTAGTTATTTATTTCTAGTGACGAAACAAACGCCATGTAGGGTCATAGGACACTTATTCCATCTTTTATTTGAGATTCTGTATGTCGATAAAATTGGTTCTGATCTGGGAATGCAACTCAGACCGCCCTTAATGCGGGATTTGATCCCTTCGTGATAGTACAACTCGACAGCAATTTGTTGTTTGTTCAATACTGCAAATTCGTCAACATCTCCACATATTGCGCGTGAAAGGGTTCGAATTCTGGCCCGGCACTAGAGCTATGTATTATCAAGCTCTGGCACGAGAACACCTATCTGCTGGTGGGTAATAATTTTGATTTTTAATGTATTTTCATTCGTTGTCAACACTAACGATATCTGACGTTTTTGGGTCCCAGTGAGACACAGAACTGTTTGCGAAATCATTGTAAATTCAAGGATGTTATTCCGAGCTGCTGGTGGAGAGAAATTCGGCAGCTGACGTCTCTTTGTGTGCAGTCAACAACGATATGTATGGGGGTAGATTCCCTGTCAGGACTGATCTCTTCGTCATATTATTTCTAGTTCAAACACGCTCACATGTCGCTGCTGGTGTAATAAACCAATTTTTAACGTTCGTTTTCTCTAGAATATAACAGCGATAGGTGCCAGGTTGGAGTCCCGGTAAAGAAAGAAATAATGTTTTGTCTCGTCATTTCAGTTACAACATCTAGCTACTGCCGAGAAAATCCGATATGACACAGTTGATTGTGCTTCGATGACAATCCAGTTAGGTTCTGGGTTCGAATCCCTGTCCAGCACAAAGCTTTACCCCAAAGCATTTCAAGTAAGTTACTTGTGAAGAAGCGATATTTAACATCTCTCGTAGGACAATAGATGCTGGGTAGGAATTCGCGTCCGTTAACAATGTTTACGTTATGTAATTTAAAGTTGACATTTGCTAACTGATACTGTCTAAAATCGAGGTATATCACTCTCTGTATGCCTAGTCAGGAATGACTGTTAGTTTCCGTCAGTCACGAAGTCTTTGCTTAGTCTGCATGACCTGGGTTTGAATCCATATGCAGAACGAGACGGTTCGTCATTTCGTTTGAAGTTCATACATATTCTCAACTAACTGCTCTTGAATAACTTAAATTTTTAATGTCATTTTGTGTTAAATATTAAGTACGGTATGTTATTTTGAAGAGGAAATCATGAATACGACGAACTTACTACGTGAATTACCTATCTGACGTAATAATGAGAGTGGTAACATTTCATGTAGGTCATTTATTGTAATAAATGTGAACTTACAAGCCAGAAGAACCGTCTTATCTGTGATAAGATGTTCCCTGATATTTGTAGTACCTTGGTTTTACTTTACATCTTGAGTTATTGCGATACAGAGCAGTGCTTTCTAGTGGTGACTTGTTGGAACCATTTTCAATAGACAAAGGACTGTACCGAGGGGCGATTAGAGGACCTGCTAGACAGCTGCGCTATGTGGGTTGCATTCGAATCAGGCGAAATGCAATTCAGGTCGTTCGGATACTTTTGAGCACGACTGTACAAGAATTTATCAAGTTACATTCGTAGATAGTTTGGTACAGCGTTGTTTGTAGCTTGTTGCGGTAGCTCTTGCGACTGTAGTAGTAGTAAGGGCAATTCATGGTAATGTGCTATGATCCTAGTGAAGTCTATAAGTTGTTTAGACAGTTTATGTTTTACTGTTGAAGTTGGCTCGGATATTATGACGTTAAGGTCGAAAGCCAGGCATGTATTGTCAATCTTTTTTCCTGGTTGTGTATGTTAGAACAAAAATTTGGACAAAAATTGGAATTTAATTCTTTTATTTATTGGAAGAAATTTTTGAATTGGTCATGTTAAGAATCTTTATGGACCATTTTTCTTTATTAGAACAAAAATTTGGAAAAAAATTAGAATTTAATTGTTTTATTTATTGGAAGAAATTTTTGTATTGGTCATGTTAAGAATCTTTATGGACCACAGGAATGGTTCGCTTTTTTTAAAGTGTATGTCTATTATAAGCAACCGTATACAAATTTCAACATAGGAATCACACGGACAACCGGTTGCAAGTAATTCTTTGGTACGTGGACCTAGGTTTCGAAGGCTCTAAGAATGCCTTCATCAGAATGCAATTTTAAGAAACCGTAAAGTCACACTGCAAGAAGGCAATAGTCAAGGTTTCGACCAGATATACTTCAGTAAAAATTAAAACAGATCGCACAAATCTAAGAGCTGTCAGTTCGACTAAATATCTAGGAACTACAATTACGAGCAACTTAAATTGTCGAAACCACATAGGTAATATTGTGGGGAGGACGAAACAAAGACTGCGCTTTGTTGGCAGAACACTTATAAGATGCCACAAACCCACTAAAGAGACAGCCTGCATTACGTTTGTCCGTCCTCTGCTGGAATATTGCTGCGCTGTGTCGGATCCTCACCAGGTGGGATTGACGGAGGACATCGAAAAAGTGCAAAGAAGTGCAGCTCGTTTCGTGTTATCGCGCAATAGGGTGAGTGTCACTGATATGATACGTGAGTTGTCGTGGCAGTCACTGAAACAAAGACGGTTTTCTTTTGCGGCGAGATCTATTTACGATATTACAATCACCAACTTTCTCTACCGAATGCGAAAACATTTTGTTGACCCCCACCTACGTAGGGAGAAAAGATCATCATAATAATATATGAGAAATGAGAGCTCGAACGGAAAGATTTAGGTGTTCCTTTTCTCCACGCGCCATTCGAGAGTGGAATGGCAGCGAAGTAGTATGAAATGGTTCGATGAACCCTCTGCCAGGCACTTAAGAGTGAATTGCAGAGTCACCATGTAGATGTAGTAGATGTAAAATTAAACACTTTTCAGCCACTGCACGCATGCCTTGCTAGGAACAGCATGATACTGATGTTGCTTTCTCGCAGTGTAACTCTAATGTTTCTTAAAATTTCAGTTTGATGAAGAGACATCCTTAGAGGTATCGGAACCTAGGTCATTGTGCCAAACAATTATTTGCAACCGGTTGGATGTGTGATTCCTATGTTGTATCTCTATTATGGTATCAGAAGTATTTTGCTGTTTAACAAGGTAATTATTATAGTGGATCCCATTTTCGCACCACACCTAGCTTGAACTCCACTCCATCTGTTTCCTGCACTGCAAGCGTATCAACATATCAGAGGGAAGCTCTTGTTCCAGTTTCACCAGTTCCGAAAACGCTTAGATTTCCGTGTCGAGGGAAGTCAATGTGTAAATGGTTGACGCGAGTGCTTTCCTCATAGTAGCAGGATGCTGATGGTGTGACGTGAATTCTGTTTAGGTGTTGGTGGTTAGAATGCCTAACTGAATTTTGGGGAATGGTCATTAAGATCAGCATGTTGCTTCCTTTGCGAAGGAGCTGATGGATGCAGCACGGCTCCAGTGTTGCCGGCGTGATGGGATTTTAATTTCTCTGCCGCAGTGTGGAGCGACTCTGCTGGGAAATATAAAGGCTGCGGTTACGCTAAACTGCGTGAGGTGGAAGGACACGCGCCTCTGCTGCGGTGACTTCAGCACGAGTTGGTCGGCGCAGCAACAGTCACCTAGGCGAGAGTGATGTTGCTGCTGCGCAACCACCACCATTCCACGTGGCAGCAAACTGGGCACACGGCAAATGTGGTGGATCTCCACCATGACAGACATGAACATTCTGTGCCGAGTGCCATCACCAGTTGTAGTGTAGCTGTTGGTAAAGCTCCTTTAATGCCAAGCCAGCTGGTACAGTGGTATTTACGATTACTTCTTTTCCAAACTCAACCTCTAATATTGGAAAAGAAAACTTCATTTGGTGAGGGATAACCTGAAGAATTCCTATTGAATCCCATTAATATCTGCTCTGATCCAGTTTTTATCGTAATCGTAGATCTAGCGTAATTATTTTAACATTTCAAACTTATTACTACGGTTAAGAGCTTTCCTATAAGATTTTGCTGTCAGCTATCTATGTAATATGTCATATTGAGAACTACAGTGGCTGCAAGGTACATTTTATATTCTTTTTCTTCATTTTTTTTCCTTTTTTCATTTCCCTGTAGGTTTGCTCGTATTATATTCAGCTGTTTTGACAATGCTGGTGGCACAGTAACCGCAGAGAGGAATCTGTGTACCACATCGGTCTGCATCTGGTGTAGAGTTCATGGTTAAGTGAGACAGTGTTTTTCTAAATATTTGCGTAATGTCAATCTGAGGCGCAACGTGGTTATCATCACAGTATTTAGAAAGTAAAATGTGGAAAACCGCCTGAAACCCCATCCAGGTTGACCGTCTAGCGAACCGTCGTCTAGTTCCTTGAGGTGGGTTCGAACCAAGGCTGACCTTTTGTTACTTTCTTGCCCTTTACTCTCCATGAGTGCCTTCTTTGACCTGGCTTTTCCGCATTCAATGTACTCTTTTGCAATGATGAATTCAGATTCGAGAAGTATAAAAATACTGTTTTTGTAAGACACTTCACAATTTTTTTCTTCAAATGTTAAAAAATGGGAAACTGTAGAGTTTCTCTTCTTTGCAAAACTAAAAGTTTCTTCTTATGCTACAACATAACCAAATACTAAAATATTTGTTAGCCTCATAAACTTAAATTGTGCCTTTGCAGTTAAGTAAAGGGGACTTGAGAACTGCACGTGAAAATACAGGTTGAGAGTCTTGACAACGTAAACTGGTTCCAGAGTTCTAAAACAATTTAGGATTTCCATCCTAGGCGTGGGCTTCTCTTACCTTCTAACACAATAAATATCACTGTTCACAGATGCACAAACGTACACAGACACGTACTCACTTCTGGATTCATCGTTCTTCACGATCGCTCAGTAAGTAACTGTTTTCTTCGTTGACGTTATTTTCACTTTGTCCTTCTGAGCTGAAGGGTATCGTTACCAAACATTCTGTTTGCTGAACTGCTGTATTCGTTTACTGTTACTATCTACACAGTTTTACAGAAGAAATTTGCAAAGTTCTTGTAATAGATTTCACCCCGCGTCTTTTGATACTATATCGTGAGGGCAATGAGAAAATTTTATTTGCTTTCGTCTTCGTCGTTTAGAAGGTAGTAACCGGTGTGTCCATTACATCACTTTACCGGGAGTGCCTTTTGATGTGAGGAAATGGCACGGCATCCGAGCTGAAGTCTGCAGGGTTTATGGTACTTGAGGATCTAGTAGTTCTTGCCAGCAGTTACTCACCATACTTCTCTGATTTTTAAATTTTTAGGACCACACAAACACCCAGACCCCAAGCGAAGGAAATCTCCGACCAGTCCTGGAATCGAACCAGGAAGCCCGTGGTCTGGAGGCTGTATCGTTAATCACTAAACCGCAACCTGTGAACTATTTCGCCTATCCAAGTGGATCGGTTGGTTGTATACTGTGCAGTGATTATCAATAAATACTATAACATTGTGCATGTAATCAACCCAGTCCTACCACTCTCCTAGCGTTCCATAACACTCGTCATAGCCCACTTTTCAGCGTACGTTTGTGCTTTCTGTACATGCGGGTGGATTAGAAGAAAATCCTCTGCAGAACTCTTTCTTTCCCACTGGTACTTACATTCGCTTCTGACGGCTATTGCTAGCTAATTTACGATATTTTTCTTTCAAAAATTCAGTCATGATCACACCACGTTTGCTTCTATAACATAGGTGACCGGTTTCGGTCATATCACATGACCATCATCAGACCCATGGCAACCTTCGAAGATGGTATGTAGAGCACTCTTCTCAGTTGACATCACAGCAGCTGAGAGGAGTGCTCCACCTACCATCTTCGAAGGTTGCCATGGGTCTGATGATGGTCAACTGATATGACCGAAACCGGTCACCTATGTTCGTCAAGCATACACGGTGTGATCAAGACTGAATTTTTGAAAGAAAAATTTAAAAAAATTTTTGATCACTGTTCCAAAAATGTTTATTAAAATAATTTACGATAGTTAATTTTCCAGAGAGGTTTCGTCACTAGCATAATTGGGCTGTAATCGGTCTCTTAACCCATTTAAGCTCAGTATGTTACATGTGTTCACGTTCACGATCAACTATTTCACGCTGCACTATTCATCGGACTTCCGCAGGTCTTCATGCCTGTCGCTACTACCTTCTGGTGTTGCAATCTTTGTACAAACAATAATCTGCCGGCAGCCCCGTAGAAGTTCCGATGTTATCGACTACACTAATGTTATACAAGGTGAAGATAAAATACCACACTTGGGGGCAGCACGTGATTCCTCATCTCAATTTACGACAAAGGTGTATACAGAGAAACTTAGCCCCACCAATAAGTTTGACAGAAATGCGATTTAAAAAACGAGGGTTTGTCAACGTTTTAACTGCGTGTAGCGTTTCCAAAAACAGGTAGCATGCACTCTGCTCTGTACAGAATTGTCCCATTAACTCAGTGAGACGAGGCAACCCCGCGGGGAACGGATTGTGTAGATTAGCCAATGTTCAGTGGTGTCAAAGAAACACAGTAGGTAGGCTACACTAGATTTCACATTATGTCATGCACAGTAATTCAATTCTGTACGTTTAATGTCCAGACTAATCTTCACAGAGCCGGTACGTACACGTAAGACCACCACTCAGTGTAGAGAAGATGTTCAAAGCGACCATTTTGCATTTCCAGACACTTCGCTACTCACTGTATAATATTTTGCCGAGCCTACGCAACACATCCGCATCCTCCATTGCCGAATCGGCAGCCATTCGAGCTATTACATCGTGTACATCCATTGGTGGATCACTAAAAACTTTTTCTTGTACTGTCCCCACATATAAAAATCTAGTGGATTAATGTCTGGGGAATGCGGAGGCCAGAACGTCGGATGTCCACGATCAATCCATTTCCCTAAAAATGCTTCATTGAAGTCCATACCACGTTGTTTATAAGCTGTTCGTTTATCTTCCACTTGGAGCAAGCGCCGTTCACAAAAATATACTTGCTGAATGCAATCTTCTAGCTGTTGGTGTTGAGTTATTGCTTAATGATATGGGTGCAGTTCACCATTGTGCAGCATTTTAACAACCAGTCTTTGAAATATCGGGAACTGCCTTATCATATCACTTGCACTTCGCTGAGGTGCTTGGGGGAAAGGTTCCAATAATCGCGTCCTCTGTCTGTATAGTACATCTAGTTCTCGTGCGACCTCTGTCCGTTACTTGTGGGCGAAGTTTGTTAACAAGGAGTCAGAAGTAAAAAACATACTTATTAATCATTTTTAAGTGTTGTAGAGAAAATTGGATCCAGCTATTCATCAGAAAATGCAAGACAGTATATGGACGAGGCAGTACCTATGAAATTTGATGAAACTTAAATCCAGCCCCCCTCACCTACTGAAATTAGGAAATTAATAAATTCATTCAAAAGTGGAAGCTCACATGGAATTGATGGCATTTCCAACAGAGTACTGAATGCTTGTTCCCAACAAATAAGTCGGATTTTCAGCCACATATATAGTAGCTTACTGCAACAGGGCATTTTTCCAGACAAATTGAAATACGCTATTGTTAATGTGGTGTCACCGCCAGACACCACACTTGCTAGGTGGTAGCTTAAATCGGCCGCGGTCCATTTAGTACATGTCGGACCCGTGTGTCGCCACTGTGTGATCGCAGACCTAGCGCCACCACAAGGCAGGTCTCGAGATACGGACGGGCACTCGCCCCAGTTGTACGGACGACATTGCTAGCGACAATTCGTACAAAGCCTTCCTCTCATTTGCCGAGAGACAGTTAGAATAGCCTTCTGCTAAGTCCATGGCTACGACCTAGCAAGGCGCCAATTGTAACAGTGCATGTATCTTACGAGTCTCATTTGTATAGCCAAGAGAGATGTATCACAAGGAATAAATAAAGTTAAGTATATTCCAAAGCTACGTATTTTCTTGATAGCAGTCATAACGTATCTTGTTCCAGACTTGACGCCAGTCGGCGTGTGTGTACGCGTGCCTTTCTTTCGGCTACTTCAGTGTGGCGTAACAGTCTTGTTACGTCACAACAGTTAAACCATTGCATAAATAAGGGGATAGATCTGATGCTAACTACTACCACCCAATCTCACATATGATAGCTTTACTCAGCATCACATATTTGTAAAAATGAAGTACAAAGAAAATGGTTTTCAAAACAGCTCTTCAACAGAAAATGCTATATATGTTTGAGTGATCAAACATTAAAGGCATTGAATAACCAAGCATCACCTACTGGGACATTTTGTGATCTCTCAATGGCTTTTGATTGTGCGAATCATGAAATTCTTCTAAATAAGTTTAATTATTGTGGTATGAGTGGGACAGTGCTCAAATGGTTTAATTCATACTTAACTGGAAGAATGCAGAAGGTTGAAATTAATAGTACAGATAGTCTGCAAAAACCAGCAGAGTCCTCTAACTGGGAAGGAATGAAGAACGGTGTCCCACAGGGTTCAGTTTGGGGTCCCTTATTGTTCTGAATGTATATTAACGACTTACCACTCTACATTGATGAAGATGCAAAGCTAGTTCTTTTTGTTGATGATGCTAGTATAGTAATCACACCAAACAAGCAAGAATCTGCTGAAGATATTGCAAATAATGTCATTAGAAAATAAATAAGTAATTCTCTGCAAATGGACTCTCACAAAATTTTGAGAAAACACAGTTTATACAACTCTGTACAGTAATTGGCATAACACCATTGATAAACATAGACTATTAACGGAAGTCTGCTGCTAAGACAGAATACTCCGAATTTCTGGGTGCGTGCATTGATTATTGAAATTATATTGTAAGAAACACGTCGATGATCTGCTGTAACGATAGGTTCAGCTATGACACACACAGTAGTTACGGTTACTACAAGCCACACCACAAGTTGTGAAATGGGGCCAAATTTCTAGTAGCTTACTGTCGAGTTGAGATTTTCACAAATGTTTGAGTCGTATCTTACAGAAATTAACAGAACGGCAATAAACAGCCTTTTAAATGCGCCGCTAACGGCTATCAAGTAATTTATAGCAATACAATAATTTTAAAAAATTTAAAGAACATTAGTAAACAGGCTACCAAAGTAAATACAGAACCCCGATAATAAAGTACGGTAAGGTAGTGAAGCTGCCAACACCGCCATTAAAAAAATTAAACAGGTCTCAGCAAACACACGATTAATGGCAATCAAAGGATTTTACAAACTTGTCGGAATTAAAAAAAAATTAAACAAAGATGTTCTGGAATATGATTAGAACATAACAGATATGATGGACCCGTGTAAGGCGCCCACAGATCACCCACTCAGGGATGCTCTGGCAAGACAGGATACTGACCAATTTAAATACCCTCGTAAACACAATTGCCACTCTCAGGCTGGTCACTGCACCGACTTTTAACCAGCGAAAACTTGTAATAAGATGGCTTAACTTGCTGACAGAATTAGAGCTAACCTCGTGGAAGGAAACATTACACCACACAGTCCTGAATGAGCGACCACATGATCAACCAACAAGAAGCATGAATTTACTCATAACCCACGACAGAATAGCGAAACAATTAAACTGCCAAAACTACACCTCCCATTGGACAGCAACGAGAGGAGGAGGAAAGATCTCTGTCTTCAATTACGCCGGTGCCAGGGACAGGAAACCCGGTCGCCGGAGGCCACAACGCAGAAGAGACGCTGGTTACACCAAATTATTACTTAATAATTAAACCTTCTACGAACTTAACTTGCAGTTATGCTCGAACAGGTAGTACACGACCTCCGATGGCAAGGATCCACACATCCGACCGCGCACGCGTCGCCAGCGTACCCGACACGCCACGGTCACGCTACAACACGTTCTGTCACCGGAGTTCACGTCTTCTCTGCAACGTTGACGGGTAGTGACCGCTCCTTCATGTTAGGTGTCTCCTTTTAAACTCTAGTGATGAAACAAAGGATTTAAAAAAGCTTGTTAACGTCCCACCAAGGCAAAATGAACACCAACTACTCGTGGGGTGATTCTGTATACAACCAACACACGGGGAGCTCTTCCGTCAACTCGACCCGCTCGTTAGACACAACCGACAAACATCACGTGGTGACTCGGTGCAACCGACCACGCCCGCTTCGCGCTGGAGAGCCACACTGCCCTCCCGTGTCCATCACACTCTCTGCGCGCAACGCCCCTACTTCCGCGCCACCACACGAGGTTACCACCGGTCAGAGATCTCACTTCCTCCACAGCAGTTTCCCGGAAGCAAAAACACAGATATAGATAGCAGAGGAAAAAGACAACCAAGCAGCAACTTAATGACAGAAAACATATCAAAGAAGCACGTCAGGGGAAGAAAAGGAAAACCAATTGAATGTAAAGATGGGGTGTAGCACGAGTTGATACATGGCTCAAGCTACTTATGCTATTAGGATTAATACAAATTTTGGTGATAAACATATCAGTAAATTAGCCTACTATGCCTATTTTCGTTCAATGCTTTCATATGGCATCATATTTTGGGGCAATTCGTCATGAAGAGAGAACGTATTCATTGCACAAAATCCTATAATCAGAAAATCTTTGGTCATTTTCCAAATAGTTTTAAAAGTCTGACAAATAGTCAACCAACATTTAAAAGCAAATTAAAAGAATTTCTGAATAACAGCTCCTTCTACTCAGTAGATGAATTCTTAGATATGAAGAAGTAAAAAAAAATGTGTAAAGAATACTTATTTTAAAGTGACACATTGCACATCATTAAGATATGTCGTATTCATGATCTATGGAACAAGGATTTATGTATGTATGTATGTATGTCAGTCCGTATCATGTTATTTATAAGATGTTCCTTTATCTTCCACTTGGCGCAAACACCATTCACAAAACTATACTTGCTGAATACGGTCCTCTAGCTGCTGGTGTTGAGTTAATGGGTAATGATATGGATGCAGGTCACCATCGTGCAGTACTTTAACAACTAGTCTTTTAAATACCTGGTACTACCTTGTGATATCACGGGTACTTCGCTGAGGTGCTTGGTGAAAGGTTTCAATAATCGCGTCCTCTGTGTGTTAATTACGTCTCGTCCTCGTGCGATCTCTGTCCATTACTTGTGGGCGAAGATTAGCGGTTTCCTGAAGGCGTTGCTCTGGAAGGCGATGAACGTTGTTATAGGAACTGTGGCGTTGAGAGTACCGTGCAGCATATGCACGAGTAGCAGCAGCCGCAGCTTGGTTATCACAGGCACCCAGCACCAAAAGCCAATAGACGTATTTATCGTTCTCGTACTAAATCGGGAAGCCGCCCTACATTTGACAGGACCAGTTACGTTTGTCCACTGGGTGGTTAGTACACGCATGCATGCAGTTTAATGAAACATAGTGTCATGAGACAGGCTATTGTCATATAACAAAATGAAGTCCTCCTTATAAACGACGAAAACTAGGGCAAGGACATGTAACAATTGAAAAAGGAACTTAACAACGAATCAAACCATCACGCCATAGGGGATGTGGTGTCCCAGCATTCTACTCAGTGTGCTACGACAGCTGATACACAAGTACAGGGTCACACACGTTCCTCTACGCATTCCGATGCTCTTCACGGTGTGACAGTGTTGGCAGCTCCTCGTTTTGATACATCTGTTTTCAAAATAGGCATGATCTGACTTTGCTAGATAACCTTTTGTCTTGAATCCAGATTAGGAAGCGCATGCCCACCTTCAAGTGCGGAGGCTTTTTTCTTCACCATATACACTGGAAACGGTACCTGCCAGTGATACTCACTTGTGGTACTCCCTACATCACATATGACGGTCTCTTCCCAGTACGAACAACGTCTTAAGCTGTGCCAGGAAGTCACGTGTTCCGTTACTCATTCAGTTCTTTTTTTTTTTTTTAATTAGTAGACGTCAGTGCGAAATTGTAACGAATGCCTTCTAGAAGTAGAGGGACACGGCTCCAACTTCGACGCCTTTTGTCTACAGCACGTTGGATGTACTACGAGAGTACCACGCACGAGACAATATTACACATTTAGAACTGCGTGTCGATGACGTTCGTGTCACGTGCCGACACCACATATGAGACTCGTATGTGCACCCTCAGCCGGACGCTGACGAGAGAAAAAAAAAGGGGTTTTGTAAAATTGTTGCCAGCTTGTGAACATAACGAAGCGGCGGCGTTCATTAGCACGCGTTTTAATGAGCGGCGCTCCGCCATTATTGCGTGCAGCAGACTGGCCACCGCTGTCTGACGGCCTGGTGCCTGCTGATGCTCTTCTGTTCAGTCCACCGCCACCACACTACGAACTACCCCATATCCCCCTACCCGTTTCACTTGGGCGCGTCCTGGTCCTCCATCACTTTCGCTGTGGCCCCCAACCACTGCCACAGTTTGCTCGTTATCTGATTAGTTGGTGCAGCTTTGTGGTCTTTGTCGACGATGTTCTCGTCGGTTGGCCCTCATTCTCAGGTTAATTGCGAACACTCTAATGCGATATCAACTGAATTCATTATTACATTCACCACTAGTGGTCTAAATAGAAAGTAAGGTATTTTTGCTTGTATCGGTGACGGCTATACTTCAGCGGAAGCAACAGAGTTTGAAAAGTTGAAGTCAGACACAAATAGATTTAATATACGGAAATGCCTGTAGCACCACTTGTCAAGGTCATTCATATGCACAAATTTCTGTCACCTTTCATCACCTGGACACTGAAACATGACTCAGCAGTACAGTTGATAGTTTCCAATCACTCACGATAAGGATTCAGGTAGTATCTTCGGATCAAGTTGCAGAAGCTCTTTGGGCAAGATAAGAAACGGGAAACACTTGTGTCCATGCAGCCGTGATTGTCGTCATTTCGGTTTCTGTAAAGTATTTTCGACCCCTTCTGATTTATTGTCCATGATTCTGTTGCGTGAAGAGGGTTTTTGTCGCTATCGGTGCCATGGATGTCTCATGGCACTGTCATGTGTGAGGCCTTTGTATAGTCATATAGAAATGTACGCGGAAACGGACACACTTTGGTAGGACATGTGCTTAACCTTGAAGGAATGCATAACACCCAGCAGATATTGCAGATGTATAATCACTAAAGATATTTAGATAGTAGATCAATATATACTTGGGAAAAATTACGTTTTATGGGATAATGCAATCTCCAAAATGTCAACTGTGGTGAAGGAGGTGCTAATTAGAGACTATGCAGGACGCATCAGTACTATGAAAATGAATCAGCTCATATATACACTACAGGCCATTAAATTTGCTACACCAAGAAGTAATGCAGATGATAAACGGGTATGCATTGGGCAAATATATTATACTAGAACTGACATGTGATTACATTTTCACGCAATGTGGGTGCATAGATCCTGAGAAATCAGTACCCAGAACACACAACTCTGGCCGTCATAACGGGCTTGATACGCCTGTTTGTGTATGAGAAATCGGTTTGAAAGTTTCCTCATGTCAGCACGTTGTAGGTGTCGCCACCGGCGCCAACCTTGCGTGAATGCTGTGAAAAGCAAATCAGTTGCATATCACAGCATCTTCTTCCTTTCGTTTAAATGTCGCGTCTGTAGCACGTCATCTTCGTGGTGTAGCAATTTTAATGGCCAGTAGCACACACACACACACACACACACACACATATATATATATATATATATATATATATATATATATATATATGTATATAACAACAGGCACTATAAACGGCAGCGGTGGACGAGCAGTTCTAGGCGCTTCAGTCCGGAACCGCGCGACTGCTACGGTCGCAGGTTCGAATACTGCCTCGGGCATGGATGTGTGTGACGTCCTTACGTTAGTTAGTTTTAAGTAGGCCTAAGTTCTAGGGGACTGATGATCTCAGATGTTAAGTCCCATAGTGCTCAGAGCCATTTGACACATTTTTTGAACAGGCACTATATATTACCTAGTATACAAAGAATGGCCAAAGTACAAGTTACATGTTTCATATACACCTTGCAGGACTGAGTAATCAACAGAAAAGCAAAGCAGGCGTTAATTCGTAGGCTAAGAATCTTAATGTGTAAGAGAATGACGACAACAGCTTTACCCAAGACAGTACGTTTTTTTAACGTAATTATAGGAGGATATTAAATTTGTAACTTGGAAACTAATTCATTTACTAATTTATGAAAGTGAAAAATATTTTAGAACTGAAATAGGATGTATTAGCAACGAAAGCAGATTAAGTAATCATGTCTAAGAAGTATATTATCTTTAAACTTTGATGATAAAATCTATTCATTCTGCATTTTCAGAAATTTTGATATCAGAAGTTCTACGGATTTTAAAATGGTGCTGATGGTTCGTTAAATGGCTCTGATGCACTGCTGTGTTAAAAGCAAAGTTCATACATGAAATTGACTTATCACATATTTTCTACGAACTGCTAGCAAAAGGTATCAACACTGCCTTTAGGTTTCAATTAACGCACTCCATGAACAACGGTGCAGGATAACGTGGGATAGCTGTGATGTGTGAACTGGCACTGTTAAATCAGAATTTGTTGAAGTCTCTAAACGCAAAAGCGGGCGCGTTGTCAGCTGCGAATACGCTGGGTGCAACAACAACCCCAAAAATTCCACTTAATAGGTTTATAGTAACGTCCGTATTGGCGCATTTACTGAGGACCAACCACACAAATCTTGATAAGGCGTCGACACGAACTAACAGATGACGATCACGCTCCTAAGTACGTGGCAGGGACCCTAAATAATGGAAAAATATTTTATCCAAGGGGGGATCTTTCTTAAGTGACATAAGCACTCGCTTCCTAGTGTTTTGATTAGGTTTACTTTTTTACACGTGTGACTTCCCTTTACTAATATCCTGATGTCCTTATCAAGAGTTTGGCCAAATCCAGTGCTCTTTAATTTTCACAATTGTTTTATAAATACCCAAATGTCCTCCGCCAATGGACTCATGAAAATACCAATTTCTTAGGCAGTGATATCTTCTTTTTGTTATGGTAGGGTGTCTTGAAACTCCGACATCTCTTCTGTGAAGAATACCTTCGATATTCGACATTCACCGGGATCTTTTCTCAAATTTCCACTAGCAGTGTCCCCTCCTTTTGTCGCTCCTCCAGACTTCTAGAAAGGGTCAGAATTGCACAAGGTACGACAGCCACCCATTTCTGCTGTGCACCTTCTACATTTCCATCCCGCAGTTCAGCATCCTCTTGAGACGCCGTATTAAGTGCATTGGCATCTTTGTTGTTGAAATGGTTCAAATGGCTCTGAGCGCTATGGGACTTAACTGCTGAGGTCATCAGTCCCCTAGAAATTAGAACTACTTAAATCTAACTAACCTAAGGACATCACATGCATCCATGCCCGAGGCAGGATTCGAACCTGCGACCGTAGCGGTCACGCGGTCCCAGACTGTAGCGCCTAGAACAGCTTGGCCACACTGGCCGGCTCATCTTTGTTGTCTACCCCCTCGACATGCTTCACCTTAAACCTAAAGGCTGATATTCCATCAGCCTATCCAATATTGTAGGACCCCAAAAACCTTGAGAGAGGATGATTTTCAATTTTAAATATCAATTCCTTGTGCTCCAAATAAAAGAGAAACTTTTCTAAACCAAACATCACGGTCAAGTCCTCTAGCTCATAAACAGAATATTTATGTTCAGCTCCTGTCAATGATGTTGAAGCATAGGCAATAGCTCTCCTCCCCTCTTAGTGTTTCGTAATAATACTTCAGCAAGTCCGGAATTAAAATCATCCATTTGGAGCACGAAATCCCGTTCAAATTGTGGAAGATCCAGAAACGGAGCACTTGTGAGGACCTGTTTTAGACTTCAAGAATGTACTTGGTGGCTACGGGTGCACTTGAAACTTTCTCCTGTTCGCCTCTGTTGGTTCAATGGCACAGCCAATTGAGCGAAATTTGGCACAAATCGTCTAAAAAAACATTGGTCGTTCTGATGAAACACGCAACTCCTTTTTTATCATGAAGAGTCAGAAACAGATGAATGCTTCGAACCCTTTCCTAATCTACCTTAACTCCCCCAGAGGAAATTCTTTATCCCAGAAAGAAAATTTTTCACCACGCAGAGTTCACTGTGATAGTTTTACAAATAATCTGGCATTCCGCAATTTATTCAGAACGTGAATCAAATGTTCCTCCAAATATTTATTGTATACTGGCACATCATTCAGGTAATATAGACAAATTATACTTCAGATCCTGTAGCACAGATTCTAATAATTTAGATAAAACTTCGCCTCCTATGGGGAAACTAAATTGTATGGTACCCAGTTATATTTATGCAAGTTACAACGCGTTGTATAAGCTGTAAGTGCTTTTGCCTCCTCAGTTAATCGGACTTTGTGGTAAACCTCGTTGAGATCTTACACCGTAAAGTACTGAATGCCTGCATGTCAGGGAGAGGCATTGAGTGTAACACAAACTTCTGATTAGGCAGCCTGTAATCTACCACTGGTCTGAATTCTTTCCCAAACGGTTTTTCTACTACAGACACCGGCGACGCACAAGGTGACACAAGGATTATTGGTAGTTGGGAGCTTCAGTGTTAGGTGCGTTATGGGGGCTCTTAGAGACGTGGATGCTGATGAAGGGAAGACAGCCTAGGGCACTCCGTGTGCATATCGGGTGGAGTCATTCCAGACGTGGAATGGGTGCACAGTGTGCACCCAACTGCAGGTGGTGGCTCAAGCCAGTACCAGTTGTGTGTGTCGCTGTGGATCGGAAGAAATCCTGGTCTCGAGCGGCTTACAGAAGTGGTAAAGGCTGGCAGTCTTGCTTGCGAGATGAAAGCAGAGCTCACCATTTGCTACACAGTCGCCAGGATCGATTGCGGATCTCTGCTACACAGCCGACAGGAGAACTCCGAATCAGTGGCTCAGACGTCTCTGCGACATTGTAGGCTGCAGATTTCTCGACTTGCGAAATAGGATGCTGGATTTCGGGTTCCGCTGAATAGCTCAGGAGTCCACTACACACAAGAGGCGGCTGCACGGGTAGTAGCGACCGTGTGGTGTAGACTGGAGGCTTTTTCTGAGTTAGAGGGGCTCGGGGAAACACAGAAAGACACAAAATAGGTTCAACCTCAAAGGACAGGAGTTCGTTGCTGCTGGGAGTAGTTTATCTTGTAAAGAAATTGAATTAGATAGTTTCTGTGGGTTAGTATGGGCAGAGGCCATTCCTGGCAACCGGAATAAAGGAATAAAATAATAACTGGATGCTTTTACCGACCATCCAAATCAGATGATACAGTTGCTGAAAGGTTCAAAGAAAACTTGATTTTAATTTCAAACACGTACCCGACTCATAAAATTTACCCTTGATATGTTTGCGAAAATACGTGTTTAAATCCGGAGGTAAATATGAGCCGCCCGGAGAGGCCATGCGGTTCTAGGTGTTACAGTCTGGAACCGCGTGACCGCTACGGTCGCAGGTTCGAATCCTGCCTCGGGCATGGATGTGTGTGATGTCCGTAGGTTAGTTAGGTTTAAGTAGTTCTAAGTTCTAGGGGACTGATGACTACAGCAGTTAAGTCCCATAGTGCTCAGAGCCACTCTGTCTTGAAAACACTCTTGACCTCTTAGGAACAACTAATACTGAGCTAAATCGAACATCAAAACCGATACAGAGATACTGAATATAGGGTTCGCGTAGCGAGAGTGAACGTTGTAACCTCCGAATCCACCAGAAATAAACAAAAAATACATCCCTTTTCGAAAGAGCGAAAAAAAATTCACTTGACACATTCCTTTAGTTTCCACTCCTTCCAAATTAACAATGTAAGTGTAGACCTGATGCCGGTTGTAATCAGAGAAATATAATTAACAGCAATTGAGAGATATATACCAAATAAATGAACAAAAGATGGAGCTTAACTCATTGGTACACAAAACGGGTCAGAACACTGTTGCAGAAACAACTAAAGACGGATGAAACATTAAACGCACGTAAAATCTCCAAGATTGTTGAACTTTTACAGAATCTCGAAATTTATCGCAGACTTCAATGGGAGATGCTTACGGTAGTTTCCACAATAAAATTTTGTCTCAAAACCTGGCAGAAAAATCCAAAGACATTCTGGTCATAAGTAAAGTATGCGGCAAGACACAAGCAATGCTTTCTCTACGTGATAGCTATGGAAACACTATCGACGGCAGTGCTGCCAAAGCAGAGTTGGTAAACACAGCCTTCCGAACTTCGTTCACCAAAGATGACGAAATAAATATGCCGTAATTCGAATAAAGAACAGGTGGCAAAATGAGAAACTTCCAAGTAGATATCCTCGATGTAGTGAAGCAACTTATATCACTTAATAAAAGGAAGTTTGCCGATACATACTGTATACCAATTACATTGCTTTGAGAGTGTGCTGATGCAATGCCTACAACTTAAGAATGATATACAACCACTAGCTCGACGAAAGATTCGTACTCAAAGACTTGGAAGTTGAACACGTCACAGCAATATTCAAGAAAGGTAGTAGGAGTAATCCGCGAAAATACAGGCCCATATCAGTAACGTCGATATGCAGCCGGATTTTGGAAAATATATTGTGTTCGAACATTTTGAATTACCTCAAAGAGAACGGTCTATTGACACACAGTCAACACGTATTATAAAACACCGTTCTTGTGAAACACAAGTAGTCTGAGTGTTATTGACAAAGGATTGCAGATTGTATTTCTCGATTTCCAGAAGGCTTTTGACACCATACCACACAAGCGGCTTGTAGTGATATTGCGTGTTTATGTTACTGGATTCGTGATTTCCTTTCAGAGAGGTCACAGTTCTTAGGAACTGACGGAAAGCCATCGAGTAAAACGGAAGTTGCTTCTGGCGTTCCCTAAGATAGTGTTATGGGCCGTCTGCTGTTAGCGAGTAACCGTCTTAGTTTACTTGCAGATGATGCTACGATCTGGTAAAGTCATCAGAAGATCAAAACAAATTGCAGATCGATTCAAAAAATATATCTGCAGGGTGCGGAAATTGGCAATTGACACTAAATAATAAATACTGTGAGGTCACCCACATGAGTGGTAAAAGCAATCCGTTAAACTTTGTTCACACAGTGAATCAATTAAATCTAAATCGCATAAATTAAGCTAGATACTTGGGAATTACAATTACGAACAATTTAAATTGAAAATAATATATATAAAATGTTGTGGGGAACATAACAGTATGACTGATGGTCACGAAACAGAAATTCTACTATGTAGGCAGCAAAATAATCAGTGACGGACGTAGATCGGAGGACATCAAAAGCAGATTCGCACTTAAGAAGAGCATTTCTGGTCAAGAGAATTCTACTAGCTTCAAACTTAGGCCGTAATTTAAGTAAGAAAGTTTTGAGAATGCACGTTTGGTGCAGAGCAGTGTATGGTTGTGAAACATGGATTGTGTGAAAAACCGGACCAGAAGAGAATTGAACCATTTGAGACGTGGTGCTACAGACGGATACTGAAAATTAGGTGAGCTACTAAGGTGAGGAATGTGGAGGTTCAGCGCAAAATCGGAGAGGAAAGGAAAATATGGAAAACACTGACAGGGAGAGGGGACAGGATGATAGGACATCTGTTAAGACATCAGGAAATAACTTCCATGGTACTTCATGGAGCTATAGAGGGTAAAAACTGTAGAGGTAGACAGAGATTGGAAAACATACTGAAAATAATTGAGGACGTTGGTTGCAAGTGCTGCTTTGGGATGAAGAAGTTGGCACAGGAGAGGAATTCGTGACGGGCGGCACCAGATCCGTCAGAAGAATGATGACTCAAAAAAAAAAAAAAAAAAAAGTAATGGTCCTATCACACTTTCCTGGGTTACCCCGGACATTACCTTCACATCGTCGAACAGGTCCCGTGAACAACAAAGTTTTGAGATCTATAAGCTGGTATTAGTTGAGCTGGGTTGACATGGTAGTGACAAGGTGCAGCCTAATGTCCGTATGACTATATGTTTTTGAGAGCTCTCTACTTCGTAAATCGGGTGTATGGAGATCTGTAAGTTCCAGCTATTTATATTGAACACCTACTTAGAAGTTCCAAAGGTACAGCCAGTTATTTTGAATGTTGACTTTGCCATAGAAGACAAACTGTAAAGAGCAAGTGAAAGCTAGGGTCCATAAAGAAGAACAGTTATAGTTGGTGTACGAACGTAACGCACAAAATCTGTTCACCTTGAATGACTTCATTTGGAAATCCCCGTGGCCAAGGTAGTGATGTCGAACATATCCTCTGAACAACTTTTTACGAGTTAGCTTCCGACATTGTATATTATCTCTAACACACAATAAACAGTAGTAGGCCTAATTATAGCTAAAATGTTAACAAGAGCAATAGTTGACTGTTTAGGAACGTAAAGAACAAAAGCGATTTATCTCTACTGTGTGAAATGAAAAAGAAAAACAAATAACCAAAAGTATTTCAAGGAAACTTCCTGGCGGATTAAAACTGTGTGCCGGACCGAGACTCGAACTCAGGAACTTTGCCTTTCGCGGGCAAGTGCTCTACCAACTGAGCTTCCCAAACACGACTCAAGCCCCGTCCTCACAGCAGTACTTCCGCCAGTACCTCGTCTCCTACCTTCCCAACTTAACAGAAGATCTCCTGCGAACCTTGCAGGACTAGCACTCCTGAAAGAAAGGCTACTGCGGTGACATGGATTAGCCATAGCCTAGGAGATGGTTCGAGAATGAGATTTTCACTGTGCAGCGGAGTGTGCGCTGATATGAAACTTCCCGGCAGATTAAAATCTCATGCTGGAAACATCCAAGACGGCCAGTGGGGCCGAGCGGTTCTAGGCGCTTCAGCTTGGAACCGCGTGACCACTACGGTCGTAGGTTCGAATCCTGCCTCGGACACGGGTGTGTGTGATGTCCTTAGGTTAGTTAGGTTTGAGTAGTTCTAAATTCTAGGGGACTGATGACCTCAGATATTGAGTCCCATAGTGCTCAGAGCCATTTGAACCATTTTTTGGAAACATCCCTCAGGCTGTGGCTAAGCCATGTCTCCGTAATATCCTTTCTTTCATGAGTGCTAGTCCTGTAAAGATCGCAGGAGAGCTTCTGTAAGTTTGGATGGTAGGATAGGAGGTACTGCGGAAGTAAAGCTGTGAGGACGGGGCGTCATGTTTGGGTAGCTCAGTTAGCAGGCACAGTAGCTCAGCGAGTTCGGTCAGAGCGCTGCGTGCTCTCTGTAATAAAAAAACGGAGTCAAAGAATCAACGATCAACTTGAACAGACGTCTTGTGACGTCCGCCCAGACCAAACGCAACGAACTATACCGGAAAAAAAAAAGTTGGTAGAGCACTTGCCCGCGAAAGGCAAAGGTCCCCAGTTCGAGTCTCGGTCCGGCACACAGTTTTAATCTGCCAGGAAGTTTCATATCAGTGCACACTCCGCTGCAGAGTGAAAATCTCATTCCAGTATTTCGACGCTCAACAAATAATTAAACGGGGAGCGAGCTGCCTCGAACTTCCTTATAGCACAAGCAGTGTCATAGTGGCGACAATGGATGACAGATGTGGATTTGGGTGAACGCGTGCGATACCTCCCTCGTGAGTCTCATCACCTCTACTTCCCTCTTAGCTGTCGATCCCAAAGTAATTTTTAACAGACAACACGTGCGTAGATCCCTGTATGGTAGGCTTCTTGGCTCGCCTAACACTCCATTTGGTCGGTGCCAGTGAAGCAGTTACTGCGTACATCGTTTCCAGCCGTGTCCCCTCCTGACGCTCGACTGCCCAGGCGTGGGCCGCACAGTGGTTTTATAACGGCGCGGCGCGTCCCCTGGAGAAATTCGCCGCCGGCCCGCAGCACTGCTCTGCCTTCCACGGCGCGCCGGTGGCCGGTCTGCTCCCCAGCACCCGCCGCATTATGGGCGGCCCTCGCTGATAGTTTTATTTCTGCGGCGCGGCCGCCTTATCTCCGGAAATAACGGTTACTGCTCCCATCTCGCCTCCGACGCTCTCCTGCCCGGATCCCGAATTGCCCGGCTTCCTCGGCCCCTCCTTACAGCGGCAGGCGACGCAAGGTGTTTTATTTTGGGTTCACGACTCTTTCCATCCTCTGCTCCTCTTCGAAGTAGTTTGTTGTGTTCTCGGTGTGGCGCACTTAGCAGTATGGTAAATCCACACCGTGGTTTAGTAGACGTGGTACCGTTGTCATACAGAAATTGTGCAGCATCGCCGAGAAGTGATGATTTAGGTAAGATATCTGTATGGTGCGAAAAGTGGCAATTGACCCTGAATAAAGAAAAGTGCGAGGTTATTCACGTGAGTACTAAAAGAAATCAGCTAAATTTCGACTACGCGATAAGTCACATAAATCAGAGGGCTGTAAATTCAACTAAATACTTAAGGATTACAATTACAAATAACCTAAATTGGAACGTGTTGTGTTCTACAGTTTATTGAACGTAACTTCTTCTACAATACAATAACTGGCTGTACAATGGATGTAGACGTCCGTCGATCTAGCCGGAGATGTGGTTCCTCTCGCTTGGCTGGAACTTCGATCGGTAGTGCAGTACAGCGGCTTCGGTGATATCCTCTCGGAGACTCTGCTATAGCGGTTGGCATTAGCAGTGGACGAACACTGGTCTGCCTTCGACCGGCCGGGCCTATATAGTGAGCTGGAGCCAATAGAAACACGGTGTAGGAATCCGTGGCCGGATATGTCGCGGCGACCTCTGCAAGGAAAGGTTCCTATTAATCGACTGGAATCTTCGGCGTGTTTACCGGATGTCTTCGCCTGTTTGGCTGTTGGGTTGTTTCCCTCATAGCGTGGCTGTTATGCGGTGCTGCCTGCATTTAGGGGAACCCGACGGCAGACAGTACAGAACGATCACATAGATAATGTTGTGGGTAGAGCAAACCAAAGACTGCGATTCATTGGCGGAACACTTATAAGGTGCAACAGGAATACCATAGAGACTGCTTACACTACGCTTGTCTGCCCTATTCTGGAGTACTGCTGTGCGGTGTGGGATCCACATCAAGTGGGACTGACGGATGACATCGAAAAAGTACAAAGAAGGGCAACTCGTTTCGTATTATCGCGAAATAGTGGAGATGGTGTCACAGACATGATACGTGAATTGGAGTGGCAATCATTAAAACAAATGCGTTTTTCGTTGCGACCGGATCTTCTAATGAAATTTCAACCACCAGTTTTCTCCTCCGATTGCGACAACATTCTGTTGGCACCCACCTACATAGGGAGAAATGATCATCACGATAAAATAAGAGAAATCAGGGCTCGCACAGAAAAATTTAAGTGCTCGTTTTTCCCGCGTGCCGTTCGAGAGTGGAACGGTAGAGACAAACCATGAAGGTGGTTCATTGTACCCACTGCCAGGCACTTTATTGTGAATAGCGGAGTAATCACGTAGATGTAGATGTAGAGAAACTAGCCACCTCACGGTACATGTCACGGTATGTAATGAATTTGATGATTGTGCAATGAAACAGTTCTAACGTTTTGTGCAGCCTCTTCTTCGCTACATTAGGCTCAATTTCATTTTTTTAATGACTTAAGAATTTTATTACTCGGCATAATATTGGGAGCTCTCGTAAAAATAAATCCACTTCGAAGTGTTGGGGAAAATAATTAGCTAGCCTCCTTTCTGTCCTCAAGTCCCAAGAAGACCATGACGAGAAAATTAATACAACAAGAACTGTTACAAGTAATGTATTTCAATCCAAAACTGTTCACAGCGTTCTCAGTAAAAGCAAAAAATTATACTAGATCCCTGCTGCACCCAGCATATAATGTAAATGAGCTGTAAAGAGAAGTTTATGTGCCGGCCGGTGTGGCCGAGTGGTTCTAGGCGCTTCAGTCTTGAACCACGCGACCGCTACGGTCGCAGGTTCGAATACTGCCTCGGGCATGGATGTGTGTGCTGTCCTTAGGTTATTTAGGTTTAAGTAGTTCTAAGTTCTAGGGGACTGATGACCTCAGATGTTAAGTCCCTTAGTGCTCAGAGCCATTTTTGCTGTCTATGTGAAATTTCAAGTAGGAAAGATTCAAAAGAAGTCAAAAACCAGGTGGTAAACAAAAGCTGTACGAAGCGAAAATGAGAATAATGAAAGCAATTAGACAAGCTCTCAGTGACTTCGTAACTAAAATTTTGTCAGCCGACGTGACTAAAGATCCTAAGAGGTTTTGGTCTTCCGTAAAATCAGTAGGTAATAAAAAAACACCCTTTCAGTCACTCGGTGATCATACAGGCTCGGAAACGGAACATCACAGAGAAAATGTTATAATAATGAATTCAGTCTTTCGGAATTCTTTGAACACGGCAGATGGTAACACGGTCCTTCCACTCAATCATCGTACGAACGTTGAAATGCCAGATATTGAAATAATCTATCGCTGAATAAAAACACAACTGCAATGGTGGTAAGGAATCAGGACCGGAGTGAGACACCTGTCAGATTCTACAAAGATTGTAGGAAAGAACTTATTGTCCTAGCAGAAGTTTATCGTAGTTCGTTGGAGCAAGGTATGGTACCTAATGACTGGAGGAAAACACAGGGGCCCTAGGACAGATGGACATAATTATAGGTCTGTATCGGTGATAAACTGTTGTCAAATTATGTAAACATCATAACTCTTCAGTATAAAAAAGGGTTATGGTGTTTTTGGAGAAAGAAAATTTCCATAATGAAAATCAGAATGGATTCCTCAAACAGAGATCTTGCGAAACTCAATCCACTCTATTGCTCCATTAGGCGATGGATACCAGGTTGATGGCATGGTCTTGACTCCAGGAAGGCATTTGACACCGTCCACACTGACATCTAGCGTAAGAAATACGAACTTGGCGAGTATCGCAGCACGTTTGCTAATGGATTCATTGTTGCCTTGCACACATAACTCAACACATTAAAAAAACTACTTCGTCTGCTGTCGAGGATTTGGGCAACGACGTTGTTACTAATGTATTCGCTAAAGAATGAAACCACTTAAAAGGAATAGGTGAAGGAAATGATCACTTCGTCAAATAATATTGTCACAAGTCACTTTGAAAGCTACGAGAGTAAAGCCATCGGCGTTTCTTCATAGTGATGACTCGCACACACTAAGTGGACATTCGCGCGCCGGAGATCATCGCCATCAGTTTAGTGTCTGTGCCGTCGTGATTGTGATTTCGCCGCCACGCTCCTCGTTCGCTTGTACCGTCTCGTTCGTCAGTGTTTGCGTGCAGTGCCGACAGTATTTTCGTGTGTTTTCGTCTAGTGCGAACGGCTTCATGTTTTTTATTTATTGTATCTCCTGTTTTTTAACCTCCGATTTGTTACTTTTGTGTCTCCTTTTTCTCAATTATTGAAATTCTTGTGGCTGAAGAGCGGAGTAGATGTAATCCGCTACCAGCCCGCCTTTGTATAAGGTGAACAAATAACACTAAAGGACAAAAAATTCATAGTGATGGCAAGAAGTCGTGCACAGACAGATTCAACAGTATTTTTAATGTGCCTTGTTTATGTACGTCCGCAGCAAAATTTTGTCTTAGTACGCTTTCTTCTAAACCATTGAGTTTCCGCGCCTCGATTAAGAAGGGTATCTTAGTTGCGTTGCAGCTAGATAGAAAGTTTGATCAGTGCTGTATCTCGTCCAGACGTGGTACACAACGTTACTTTCAGAGACCACTAAACTCTAACACAGTAGCGCCCCACGTGTGGTATGTTAAATAGCGGTCATACCAGGAACTACTTCATACTTCGGTGTAAGACATTCAGATAAGGTATTCAGATAGGCGTTTCATCACCAACAGCTATTTCTGCCAACCACAGAGAGTGTGATGTTGTCGATACCTATGGCAGCGCCAGCTATCGACGTCACTAAAATGCTTCATGTGACGTAATGAAGGTGAGGACACAGTACGCCACATCCTTCTACCCGTGCAAATTTATGACTGGGGTTTCGCGTCCTACCGCGTTGAAGTGGAGCACCTCAGTTACTTGTTGAACACAAAATAACTGGCGATGGGAATTTTCAGATTATTCCAGCCATTTCTACCTGGTGACAAAGAAAAAGTGAGGAAACGTGTTACTAGTTTAAAATAAACTGCCGAAGACAAGAAGTCCTCCGAATAACGTAGACTGACGACACTGGCTGCGAAATTTCAAGGGGAATTAAGGAAGGACATGCGCCACGACATCAAATTGTCAAACAATTTTTTTCTAGGTCAGTTTACGTTTTCTGAAACTGTCTTAATTTAGAGTGTGGCTTTGCAATTTGAATCTTATCTGTGTATGCACTCCTAATCTCATTTACAAGCGAATTTAAGTTAATTTTCCGTACTGTTCTGAGTTCAGACATGGCCCAACCAGAGCTACTGCAGCCTCTGACGGTGCTTTCATAAATTATTCCTGCAACGCTACAGCTGCTTTCGGCGTGGCTGACCCGCCAGGAGCTGAGAAGTAACATGGCCAAGAAACTTTCGAGATCAATTATTCAAGAACAATCTTAATCGCATTTATTATTATTATACCGCCAACCGGTTTCTACCCGACGTAGGGGTCATCTTCTGGGCGTTTACACCATTGGTCGACTGCTGGTGGTGTCACTCCTGTCTACATAACGGCCGCATTTATTATTATTATACCGCCAACCGGTTTCAACCCGACGTAGGGGTCATCTTCTGGGCGTTTACACCATTGGTCGACTGCTGGTGGTGTCACTCCTGTTTACATAACGGCCGTTATGTAAACAGGAGTGACACCACCAGCAGTCAACCAATGGTGTAAGCGCCCAGAAGATGACCCCTACGTCGGGTTGAAACCGGTTGGCGGTACAATAACAATAAATGCGATGAAGACTGTTTTTGAATAATTGATTCATCATAATAATCTCTGCTTCGTCTCCACAACCATGTTGTCCAAACAACTTTCAAGATGCCATCATCACCATTAAGTGCGTTGAGCAAGATATTGCAAATTGGTCGAAATGTATCTCCAGACTGGAACAACATTCTACCAAGCATCAAGTGTCACGTGGTGTTGAAGGCAAAGCTGTTCTTATTGCTAATGCAGCCCATGTCGTCTTTCCTTATTGCTAATGCACCCCATATCGTATTTCAATTAGTGAAAAAATACGTCCAGATGTCCAGTGTCGGACCAGTGGCTCTGTCCTATTTAGAAATTAAAGATAAACAGGAATCAAATAAACCATGTGGCCGTAGGGCATAATTTTTTTTCGATGTTTTAATAATTAGAATCAGTGTTATGAAAAGAGTAGGTAGCTCAAATGTGAGGCTTAATTAGAGAGTCTAAATTTCAGTACGAAATCTTAAAAAAGTTAAAGAGTTATACGCAGATTCTCTCATTCAAGATATGCTGATCATGCACACGCCAGACAATAAACGACAAAAGAGCAGTGTAGATTCATTGATCCTTCTTTGCAAGTCTGTGGGCACATGAACGGACGGTGGTATCTGTTGATGCGCTTCAGAATGCAGATGATACCATTTTTACGCTGCATAGGCATCAGGTATGTCCACGAGGTAAGCACTGCCGTACACATAATTCACAGGGCATGCAAGGACCAAGACGGAATCTACATTCCATAAATAGATTTTCACCTGCTAAATTAAAATTTTGTGCACACGGTGATATTAACGACAAATTAGAGCTTTATCTCTTTGGAAACACACCGTGTAATAACTGTCACAAGCCAGGTTATCGATCAGAAGAATCATACATCAAAGCAATTGGGCAGTGAAACAAGAAACTTAGATACACCAAACTAGTCCAGAACAAAAATGCAAACGATCTTCACAACGACAATAAACAAATCAATATACTTTCAAGATTAAAATGTATGGTGAATATGAGCTTTTCAAGGATTTATCTACAATACTCCATGTAAACAAAGTGCTATTAAAATTTCAAATTGACACTGGATCGTTAATTTCCATAACTAATCCATAGACATACAAATAATTATGACAAAGAGACTAGGAGATATTAGTCAAAGGTCAATTTTTTTAAGGATATTGCATACAAGCTGTTTACCAAACAGGCTGCATTCATAATTATGGAGATTGGATTCTACACACATCAAAAAAAGATTTGCATGACCCTGGTTCTTAGAGTTCCGGAACCTGTACGTAAAATTGGAATAGAGATCAACATAAACATCATTTCCTCACTTTTTACTGGTCATGAAAAACACACTTCGCGTGTTATACCACCATACAGCGTGACCTTCAGAGGTGGTGGTCCAGACTGCTGTACACACCGGTACCTCTACCCAGTAGCATGTCTTCCTGCACTGATGCATGCCTGTATTCGTCGTGGCATACAATCCGCAAATTCATCAAGGAACTGTTGGTCCAGATTGTCCCACTTCTCAATGGCTATTCGGCGTAGATCCCTCAGAGTGGTTGGCGGGTCACGTAGTCCACAAACAGACCTTTTCAATCGATCCCAGGCATGTTCGATAGGGGTCATGTCTGGAGAGCATGCTGGCCACTCTAGTGGAGCAATGTCGTTATCCTGAAAAAAGTCATAGTATGAAAGCTCACCGGAGGAGAAACACCCCTCTGAAGATGTCCAGCGCAGCTCTGGACGAAACGTTAGGAGCTGAAGAGTTTCATGGACCACGACCTTACATCCTGGAAGGTTTACCAGAAGATCTGAATAAAGTCATTCACAAGAAGTGCGCAATGGGGGCGCGAATTGTCGTCCATGAAGACGAATGCCGCACCAATATCAGTTGCAGGATGGCATTCATGTATGGTGCAGCCGTCACGGCACCTTTCACGACCACCACCAGCGTACATCGGCCCCATATAGTGACACCCCAAAACATCAGGGAGCCTTCACCACGCTGCACTCGCTGGACAGTGTGTCTCAGGCGGTCAGCCTGACTGGGTTGCCTCGTAACAAGTCTCCGACGACTGTCTGGTTGAAGGCATATGCAACACTCATCGGTGAAGAGAACATAATGCCAATACTGAGCGGTCCATTCGGCATGTTGTTGGTCCCATGATGTCATGACTGCAAAGACTGGCCTCACCATGGACGTCGGGAGTGAAGTTGCTCTTCATGCAGTCTGTTGCGCACAGCCTGAGTCGTAACACGACAGCCTGTAGCTGCACGAAAAGTATTTTTCAACATGGTGGCGTTGCTGTCAGGGTTCCTCTGAGCCGTAATCTGTAGGTAGCGGTCATCCACTACAGTAGCAGCCCTTGGGCGGCCTAAGCGAGGCATGTCATCTACAGTTCCTGTCTGTTGTACCTCCTCCATGTCCGAACAACATCGCTATGGTTCACTCCGAGACGCCTGGACACTTCCCTTGTTGAGAACCCTTCCTGGCGCAAAGTAGCAATGCGGACGCGCTCGAACCGTGGTTAAACTGCAGTCAACACGAGCCGTGTACCTCCTTCAAATGGTACAAATGGCTCTGAGCACTATGGGACTTAACATCTAATGTCATCAGTCCCCTATAACTTAGAACTACTTAAACCTAAGTAACCTAAGGACATCATACACATCCATGCCCGAGGCAGGATTCGAACCTGCGACAGTAGGGGTTTCCCGGTTCCGGACTGAAGCGCCCAGAACCGCTCGGCCACCTCGGCCGGCAATAACGTTGTATTTCAGCGAATGTTACAGTGCGATTTATTTTTGAATATGTCTTTAGGATACGAAATGGATTACCGAATAAAAAATACAGGGTTCCATTTAAAAAAGTCATACCACTGTTCCTATCTGTATAGAAAACAAAGCTACAACGAAGGCAATCATTGTGATTGACAACCCCCTGACGGCTGAAGAAAATTTTCTTGAAACATTCTGTAACTTGCATCTGGACAAACAGGTTTTTAAGGTGGTCAGGATAAATGGGACACCCTGTATGTAAAACCGAGTAAGAGTCACAACACATGAGATAAAAAAATTATCATTTATTAAAATAGTGTTAACCAAAGTACACTCAGCTTTTTCTTGCAGAGAAATAGTGGCGCTGATGTAAAGTTCTGAACCTAATCCAACCTAACACTGCAGATGATTGCTAACTAATCTAACTGATGTTTCGAATGGAGTGGAAAGAGTTTAAGTACAGTCTGTCAATAAGTAAACGCTCTGACTACCACTTGTGTTCGACACTCAGCGTAAGCTTTACCACTATTTTAAATAGTAGGGCTGCTGGGGCAGATTATAAACGAGAACTAATGTCTGATTTAGTGGACACGAACAAATTCCCTCGGTTGATGACACACAAAGATTTATTTTTATAAATATTCTGCTCGGTCTGTAGCCCCTTGTGATGGCCAGTGCTCCAAGTTTGTTCCAACGCTATTTAGAAAGATTACTTAGGAAGCCTCTTCACACTCGGAACTACCTGGATGACATCAATGTCTTAGCTACATCTCCGGAAGATATTTTATGTAATTTCTAAACTGTTTTCAAAATTTTGCAAGCGTCAAATTTAAAATATAGTAAAGGGAAACACATATTCTTCCATCGCGAAGTGCAATACTTAGGACGCACTACTTCTGCTCATGGCATCGGGCTGATGCCTAAAGTAATTAAAGAACTTTTGTCTTCCATATACCTCAAGCTGTTTCGTGCCATATTTAGCCAAATAAAGTATCAAATGAAGTTTGCCCTACATGCATCATCCATCAGCGAAACGATTCAGTAATTATTATGAAAATGCGCGAAATTGAAGTGGAAGTGTGAATCTAACGTGCATTCGAGAAATTAAAACAAAATTTGCCCGACGCCGAATGTCTCACGTCATGTGACCCACATAAAATATTGTTAATTGCAGCTCATGCGTCAGAATACGGAATTGGAGTCCCCCACTAAATACATGGTTTTAAATGGCCAGTAGCATTCGCGCAAAAAACAATGGTAGTTCTCAGACGAGATATAGTGAAACTGAAAAAGAAGAACTTGTTACGATTTTCTCTGTAGAAAAGATTCATCAATATATCTAGTGCTGCAGATTGATACTCCTTACGGGCGACAAGCCTTTAGTACCTATCTTTGCACAAAATAATACGGTTCCTTCCAGGACAGCCGAACGTTTGCAGTGCTGGGCGCTGCTTTTGTCGGATGACTATTATGAAATACTTTTCACATCCACAACACAACATGCAAACATAGATTTACTTAGACGATTGCAAATGACGCAGCATAAAAATTTTGATTCCTTAGCAGTCGTACGATTTTCATTAAATTTAGTTAGTCAAGATAATGTCTAGAATTTCCCATTGAATTCTAATTTAATTCCAAAGCTCGTGCTGAAGGATGTAATATTAAACGGTACATTCAGACGGAATGATTTTTAATAGAAAACTGTTAAATCAAGCTTAAAATAAATCATACTGCCATATGAGTCGTGGTGTCACAGTTTACAAAGGTATCATTCTACTATATATATATAGAATCAAAAAGACACGAGTAATAATTCCGCAAATGCTTAAATCCAAAGTGTTTCGAATGCTACATCGGAGTCACGGGGGCAAACTGAAAATCAAACGTATTGCCAGATGGCATAGCAACTGGAGAAATGTTAATAAGGATACAGTAGTCATGCCAGCTAAATGTATGTCAAAAATGCCATTCACCTCGTTCACAACAACATTCTCGGTGGCAATGCCTGCATGTTGACTTTTCTGTTCCATTTTTAGGAAGCTACTGGCTCACTGTAACCGATTCATATTCAAAATTCCCTTTAGTGGTACCAGTGTCACTTATTATATATAAAAGAAATTCAGGCTTAGTCAAAGATCTCCTCCATTGACAGTTTTCCGAAAGAAATAGTTATCGACAAAAGCATTCTACTCTCTCCTCAAAAGTTCAGACTTTTCTTGCGAAAGAATTGGCATGTCACACTTTAAAACTGCACCATTCCACCCAGAAGCCAACAGACAAATCAGTAAAATTTTTTGTGAGGCCGTTCAACACTCATTCAACAATACACCAAGGTCAATATTTTAATACTATCTCTTTCGCAGTACAAAGCGAATCTACGTGATGCAAAATCGCCAGCGGACAGCCTGCGTGGGACCATTGTACATCAGTGTCGGTTATAAAAACCACTGGGGATCCTCAGCTTAAGCATCGAACCCCGTGTATCGACCATAGTCGACTAAAGGTGTTTTAAGGTTAATTGACTGGTACACATTACAGTGTATAAGTCTCGGAAAAAAATTTTTAATATCAAGCAAAATCACATAGCAGCTTGGCAAGGTAATTTATAATACAGCAACATCCCACTTGATCGCTATACGCCATAAAATCAGAGGCAGCAGCAATGCGCTCATACATATATAGGCAGAATTCAAAGCTGTTTCGTTTCTCATATTCAGAAGACTTCTATGCAACCAGCCGTCCTGGGGGACTTAACGATGTCCCGGGAGCTATTCCGACATTGGCTCCAGCAGCGGGGCCCAGCTGCAGACAACTGGCGATGACCGGCGGGCATAGGACGTCGCACCTCACTTCACAGTAGAGACTATAGACGCGACCGAAGTTTACCTAAACGTGTATCACACCTCCCCTCTCCATGGATTTTGGTGTGGTTTCCCACAGAACTGCAGGCAGATGCCAGGGGTCCAACATGCTTGCAACCACCATATTCACACATCAGCAAGCAAAGAAGCTACTAAGCCCAAGTTCATATTCTTCCCCCCCCCCCCCCCCCTTGCCCACAACCCACCATCCAGCCCCCAGGGGAGGGACGTTGTGTCTCTGCCAAGCGTGGTAACCTGCTTCACCTTCAGAGGGTATCACACACAAGGCAGTGACAGCATAATGCCTCACATTTGGTATGGTCCATCGCCTCCTAGAGGGCTATCATACTAGGACTACTTTATGCTTCGCATATGACATTCAAATAGGCTATTCATCTGCTGTCTGCCGGAACGGTTTGTTGTGTCAGCCAAATTTAAATGAGCGCACCCAAACACACGGAGAATTATCGCGCAGTTCTCATTAGTTTCTGTAGTTCCAGTTCCCAGTTCTATTTCTTCAGCTGCACAGCTACCCGACGATTTCCAGTAGTGGTAAAGCTTACGCCGAGTGTCGAACACAAGCAAAATTGGTAGTCAGAGCGTTTACTGATTTACAGACTGAACTTAAACACTTCCCACTCCGTACGAAACATCAGTTACATTAGTTAGCAATCCTCAACAGTGTGGGGTTACATTAGGTTCAGAACTTTACATCAGCGCCACACCTTCTCTCCAAGGAAAAGCTGAGTATACTTTGATGTACACTATTTTAATAAATGATCATTTCTGTATCTCAGTTGTTGCGACACTTACTCTGTTTTATAGATAATGCCCTGTGATGTAACCGAGGTAAGTGTGCGGTAAGCTACTTTCCTTCAGTCACGGTATTCTTTACCTGGAGGTTCCCTTCCTGCTGCCTTTATATTGGGCACATAAACTTACGGACCACATAAACATAATATTCCGCCGTTGTGCAAGTACCGCGTTAAAGTAAGTACGAGGTTATCAATGCCCATAAACATACAAACAGCTATCAGAAAACGCAGTAACACGCCGTGATATTGTAAATGTTTTTATGTACCTAATGATTACCTGCAAAACTAAACTAGTTGTTAAATAGAGAAATTTCAGCAGCAGCTCTTGGCGTTATATCGTGAAGTACATAGGGCGAAAAGTACTAACATGAAAACGTGCATCTCATGCAGGAGAGAAGGATGCCACTTCCATTTCTTTACAATGAATGGTTTACAAGTTTGAAAGATCTGAAATACATGTATGATTACGCCTTTCTTCTGCGCAGAACGTAGTTATTCTTCTACGCCTCTACATCATTTCCTGCCGAAATTTCATTTTCGAAACAATGGTATGTAAAAAATGTTTCTCATGTAACATCTGATGCGTAATCAACGGGACAGGTACTATTCGTCTGGCCAAGTTTTACTCCTCAAAAGTGAAACTAGGCACAAACAAGATAAACGTATTGCAGTACTTTGCCCCCTTCACACAGGTATCATCAAGTTCGCTTGTTGACACTTTGAAATGTTCCCTTTAGGGTTCTGTGCAGTCATTTTCAACGTTCTCGAAAACTTTGTGAACGAATTTTGTAGTAATTTGGAAATCTCCAAAATACCAAACCAATTCATTTTGAAAAATTAGAACTTTTGTTACAACGTTAATTAAAGGCCGGCCGCTGTGGCCAAGCGGTTCTAGGTGCTTCAGTCCGGAACCACGCGGCTGCTACGGTCGCAGGTTCGAATCCTGCCTCAGGTATGGATGTGTGTGATGACCCTATGTTTGTTAGGTTTAAGTAGTTCTAAGTCTAGGGGACTGATGACCTCAGATGTTAAGTCCCATAGCGCTCAGAGCCATTTGAACCTTTTTTTTATTAAAGAAAATTTCAAGCCGCATACATCCCTGTGTAATAAAGTTGGTTTCTTAAATACCATTTTTTTTAAATGCGGTGTACACAGTGTTCTGTTAGAGTACTTTCGACATATGTAATTGAAATATCCATTCATTATTAGTCTAGTATTTTATTTCACTTATATTTATTTTATGTTTTAAATTGATTTACATTCATGTTTATTTGTTTTATTATTTTACCGTTTCACATCTCTGTATCCTGTTAATTGAAAACAATAACTAACTTGTTATTGTGATAGAATATAGTTACATTAATGACAATTTCTAAGGAAATGCCTAAGACATAACGTTCTTTTTTGCACCAAGCACATAGAATAAACGAAATTTCTTCACGTAATATACACAACGCAGAGGACAATATAACACAAAATTAATAAAAATTTAAAATTTTCATGGGTGGTGCTCTAAATATCCTGATTTGTATGGGGAGCTTATCAGTACATTGGTAAGTCGTGGGGAAAAATGTTCATTACATACTTGTCTCTACATTTTAATTACATTGTTTCTCAAGAAGAGAGAGAGACATGACATTCAACATAACTAAATCTGAAAATCTTTTCACATAGTTCTTCAAGCATCTAACACAGTGGGTGCACCATATCTGTACCAGTGCCGTCGAGTCTTTGGGATCGCCAAATGACCAAGTTTCCTTTCCTCGTGTATACGGTCAAAACTTTTTCCCCCTTGATCACCCGTCTTTTCGTATTTTCAAAAGCAAGTAATCGTGAGATTGGACCGAGAGTTGGAGAATGTCTTTTCGAAAACCCAAATATTATTGTGACAGCATGGAAATCTGCTAAACAAACATATGACCAGGACAAAAGATACTTGAAAGATATTTTGTTTCCCAGTGAGAAAGAAAAGTCTGTATTATTGTTAGGTTCTAAGGGTTGTCAATTTAAAAGTGCCATATAGAGTATCGTACGCCAGGACAAGGAACTTGTTAATCTGGTGATCCCAAAGGACCCGACGCCACAGTTATGGTCGTGAGATGTATACGACTTTCGATGCTGGAAGAACTTTTGTGAAAAGATTTTCACATCTAATTTTGTTGGATGATAGTGATGTCAATCTGCTCTTGAGAAACAATGTAATTAAGCTCGAGTCACTAGTACATAATCGATTGTTTTTTTCCTAGGCTTATATTATAATTAAATATTCCTGATACAAAACAGGATATTTATAGGAGCACCCACAACAATTTGAAGTCCTGCTGAATTTTCTTTTATATTGTGTTCTCTGTCGTATTAAGTGAGGAAATTTCGCTAATTTCGTGCGCATGGTGTAAGAAAACATTGCGTTTCAAGCGTTTCTTTAAAGATTATTATTATGATGATGATTTTGTATCATAATAATGAGTTACTTATTATTTTTAATTAACAAAACCATGAATGTAAAACGAAAAATAACAGTTTCAAATAAAAAACAAATATAAGTAAAATAAAAAACTGTGCTAGTAATTAATATTTAGATATTTTAATTAGGTACGTCAAAAATATTCTGACAGCACATTGTGTACAACTCATTCTCCAAACATGACACTTGAGTAACCAGCTTTATTACATATTGGCTGTATGTAGCTTGAAAGCATCTTTAATGTACGTTGTAGCAAAAATTTCCATTTTTGAAAATTATTTAATAGTGGTAGGGTATTTTGTAAAATTTCAAATGATTACAAAATTCGACTACACATTTATCAAGAACGTTAATTACATATCAATTTTCATTTGAGAAACATTTTCTATACATCATCATTTTGAAGATATTTCCTCCAATCCTAATACGTCAAATTACTTTTCGGGTTGGATTGTACCCATTAAAAGTGAACTCAGGCACAAACAAAAAACATACATATTACATTATTTTGACCCTCTGACAGCCGCCATGTTTCATTAAGAGCGTTTATTGTCTCTTAAAGGTGTTTCCTCTCCAGTGGTCAATTGCTTCCTTGAGTCCAAGTCTCGAACGGCAAGCTGCAGGTCTAGTTGCAACGTATATTTCTCGTCTTTGGCAGCAAAAACTGCTGTATGTACTAAAATTTACGATTTAAATGTAACCGAGCGGTCCTGGGCGCTTCAGCCCGGAATCGCGCTGCTGCGACGGTTTCAGGTTCGAATCTTGCCTCGGGCATAGATGTGTATGATGTCCTTAGGTTAGTTAGGTTTAAGTAGTTCTAAGTCTAGGGGCCTGATGACCACAGATGTTAAGTCTCATAGCGCTTAGAGCCATTTGAAACATTTCACAACATTCGCAGCAGATTTCGCAGACAGTAGGCCCATATACTACTGGATGTATCTGCAAAATTATACTGTATTAATGTACAGCAAATAGATCAGGAGATAATACGTCATAAAAATTAAGGTGCGTGGAAACTACATGGCGAAATTCGTTAGACATACAGGTGAAATAAGTGTACATACACCTGTGAAATATATTTTTAATGTGTATACAGGGTGATACAAAAAGGTACGGCTAAACTTTCAGGAAACATTCCTCACACACAAATAAAGAAAAGATGTTATGTGGACATGTGTCGGGAAACGCTTCATTTCCATGTTAGAGCTCATTTTAAATTCGTCAGTATGTACTGTACTTCCTCGATTCACCGCCAGTTGGCCGAATTGAAGGAAGGTAATGTTGACTTCGGTGCTTGTGTTGACATGTGACTCTTTGCTCTACAGCACTAGCATCAAGCACATCAGTATGTAGCATCAACAGGTTAGTGTTCATCACGAACGTGGTTTTGCAGTCAGTGCAATGTTTACAAATGCGGAGTTGGCAGATGCCCATTTTATGTATGGATCAGCACGGGGCAACAGCCGTGGCGCGGTGCGTTTGTATCGAGACAGATTTCCAGAACGAAGGTGTACCGAAAGGAAGACGTTCGAAGCAATTGATCGGCGTCTTAGGGAGCACGGAACATTCCAGCCTATGACTCGCCACTGGGGAGGACACCAGCAATGGACGAGGCAATTCTTCGTGCAGTTGACTGTAACCCTAATGACGTTGAGCCACGTCACTGTATGGAGAGTGCTACGTGAGAACCAGTTGTTTCCGTACCATGTACAGCGTGTGCAGGCACTATCAGCAGCTGATTGGCCTCCACAGGTACACTTCTGCGAATGGTTCATCCAACAATGTGTCAATCCTCATTTCAGTGCAAATGTTCTCTTTACGGATGAGGCTTCATTCCAGCGTGATCAAATTGTAAATTTTCACAATCAACATGTGTAGGCTGACGAGAATCCGCACGCAATTGTGCAATCACGTCATCAACACAGATTTTCTGTGCACGTTTGGGCAGGCATTGTTGGTGATGTCTTGATTGGGCCCCATGTTCTTCCACCTACGCTCGATGGAGTACCTTATCATGATTTCATACGGGATACTCTACCTGTGCTACTAGAACATGTGCCTTTACAAGTACGACACAACATGTGGTTCATGCACGATGGAGCTCCTGCACATTTCATCGAAGTCTTCGTACGCTTCTCAACAACACATTCGTTGACCGATGGATTGGTAGAGGCGGAACAATTCATGGCCTCTACGCTCTCCTGACCTCAACCCTCTTGACTTTCATTTACGGGGGCATTTGAAAGCTCTTGTCTACGCAACCCCGGTACCAAATGGAGAGACTCTTCGTGCTCGTATTGTGGACAGCTATGATACAATACGCCATTCTCCAGGGCTGCATCAGCGCATCAGGGATTCCATGCGACGGAGGGTGGATGCATGGATCTTCGCTAACAGAGGGCATTTTGAACATTTCCTGTAACAAAGTGTTTGAAGTCACGCTGGTACGTTCTGTTGCTGTGTGTTTCCATTTAATGATTAATGTGATTTGAAGAGAAGTAATAAAATGAGCTCTAACATGGAAAGTAAACGTTTCTGGACACATGTCCACATTACATATTTGCTTTCTTTGTTTGTGAGGAATGTTTCTGAAAGTTTTGCGGTACCTTTTTGTAACACCCTGTATACGCACAAAGCCACGGGTAAATAGCTCAGCCTACACCAGTTGAGTCATTTCAATCAAATGGAATGCATCCTCGTTAAATTCTAGAAAAAAAATACTATAGGGGTAATAAAATTCACCCTGTTGTTGGGGAGAGTGTTATAACGTGTAGAGAGAAGGGAGGCCGAGGAGATGGACTGACAGTGAGCGGGAAGGAGGAGGTAGGTACATGTAAGAAGTGCAGGAAATGTAAGGAAAGGGGAATGTACTGAGAGAGGAGAGAGGAGGAGATGGACAGAGAAATGAAAGTGGAGGAGACGTACAAAGGCAGGGAGAGAAAGATACAGACAGAGGGATGGCGAAAGGGGAGATGAACAGAGGGGAGGAGGAAATGAACAGAGAAACAGAGGAGGAGGAGGTGGAGATGGGCAGAGAAGAGGAAGACATGGTCAGAAAGGAAAGAGTAGGAGATGAATAGGGAAGATGAAGAGAGAGAGGCGAGAGGATGTGATTGTCAGAGAGAGAGAGGGAAGAGGTGATAGAGAGATTAGATTAGATTAGATTAATACTAGTTCCATGGATCATGAATACGATATTTCGTAATGATGTGGAACTAGTCGAATTTTCCAATACATGACATAATTAGGTTAATTTAACAACATACATAAGTTAATATAACAACTTTATTTTTTTGTGTTTTTTTATTTTAATTTTTTTTATTTTTTAAATATTTTTTTTCTTAATTTATATCTAAAAATTCCTCTATGGAGTAGGAGTTGTCATTCAGAAATTCTTTTAATTTCTTCTTAAATACTTGTTGGTTATCTGTCAGACTTTTGATACTATTTGGTAAGTGACCAAAGACTTTAGTGCCAATATAATTCACCCCTTTCTGTGCCAAAGTTAGATTTAATCTTGAATAGTGAAGATCGTCCTTTCTCCTAGTATTGTAGTTATGCACACTGCTACTACTTTTGAATTGGGTTTGGTTGTTAATAACAAATTTCATAAGAGAGTATATATACTGAGAAGCTACTGTGAATATCCCTAGATCCTTAAATAAATGTCTGCAGGATGATCTTGGGTGGACTCCAGCTATTATTCTGATTACACGCTTCTGTGCAATAAATACTTTATTCCTCAGTGATGAATTACCCCAAAATATGATGCCATATGAAAGCAATGAGTGAAAATAGGCGTAGTAAGCTAATTTACTAAGATGTTTATCACCAAAATTTGCAATGACCCTTATTGCATAAGTAGCTGAACTCAAACGTTTCAGCAGATCATCAATGTGTTTCTTCCAATTTAATCTCTCATCAATGGACATACCTAAAAATTTGGAATATTCTACCTTAGCTATATGCTTCTGATTAAGGCCTATATTTATTAATGTTGTCATACCATTCACTGTACGGAACTGTATGTACTGTGTCTTATCAAAATTCAGTGAGAGTCCGTTTACAAGGAAGCACTTAGTAATTTTCTGAAAGACAGTATTGACAATTTCATCAGTTAATTCTTGTTTCTCAGGTGTGATTACTATACTTGTATCATCAGCAAAGAGAACTAACTTTGCCTCTTCATGAATATAGAATGGCAAGTCATTAATATATAATAAGAACAACAAAGGACCCAAGACTGACCCTTGTGGAACCCCATTCTTGATAGTTCCCCAGTTTGAGGAATGTGCTGATCTTTGCATGTTACGAGAACTACTTATTTCAACTTTCTGCACTCTTCCAGTTAGGTACGAATTAAACCATTTGTGCACTGTCCCACTCATGCCACAATACATGAGCTTGTCTAGCAGAATTTCATGATTTACACAGTCAAAAGCCTTTGAGAGATCACAAAAAATCCCAATGGGAGGTGTTCGGTTATTCAGATCATTCAAAATTTGACTGGTGAAAGCATATATGGCATTTTCTGTTGAAAAACCTTTCTGGAAACCAAACTGACATTTTGTTAGTACTTCATTTTTACAGATATGTGAAGCTACTCTTGAATACATTACTTTCTCAAAAATTTTGGATAAAGCTGTTAGAGGGGAGATTGAACGGTAATTGTTGACATCAGATCTATCCCCCTTTTTATGCAAAGGTATAACAATAGCATATTTCAGTCTATCAGGGAAAATGCCCTGTTCCAGAGAGCTATTACACAGGTGGCTGAGAATCTTACTTATCTGTTGAGAACAAGCTTTTAGTATTTTGCTGGAAATGCCAACAATCCATGTGAGTTTTTGCTTTTAAGCAAGTTTATTATTTTCCTAATTTCAGAGGGAGAAGTGGGTGAGATTTCAATTGCATCAAATTGCATAGGTATTGCCTCTTCCATTAACAGCCTAGCATCTTCTAATGAACACCTGGATCCTACTATATCCACAACATTTAGAAAATGATTATTAAAAATATTTTCAACTTCTGACTTTTTGTTCGTAAAGTTTTCATTCAATTTGATGGTAATACTGTCTTCCTCTGCTCTTGGTTGACCTGTTTCTCTTTTAATAATATTCCAAATTGTTTTAATTTTATTATCAGAGTTGCTGATTTCAGACATGATACATATACTCCTGGATTTTTTAATAACTTTTCTTAATATAACACAGTAGTTTTTATAATTTTTGATAGTTTCTGGGTCACTACTCTTTCTTGCTGTCAGATACATTTCCCTTTTCCGGTTACAAGATATTTTTATACCGTTAGTAAGCCATGGTTTGTTACAAGGTTTCTTACGAGTATATTTAACTATTTTCTTGGGGAAGCAGTTTTCAATTGCATTTACAAAAATGTCATGAAATAAATTATATTTGAAATTGGCATCAGGTTCACGGTACACCTCATCCCAGTCTAACTGCTGTAGGCTTTCCCTGAAATTTGCAATTGTTAAATCGTTGACTGAATGTACTACTTTGGAGGACTGTTTAGTATTGCTGAATGGAGCTATATCATATATTGTAACTAGCTGTGCACCATGATCAGAAAGACCATTCTCAACAGGCTGAGCATTTATCTGGTTAAACTTATCTTGGTCTATAAAGAAATCATCTATCAGTGAGCTGCTATCCTTTACCACCCAAGTAGGAAAATCAATAACGGGTGTCAAATTGAAAGAACCGAGTAAATACTTCAAGGTCATTTTTCCTATTACCCTCTTTCAGAGAATCTACATTGAAGTCCCCACAAATAATAATTTGCTTCCCCCTGTCTGACAGATAGCACAACAAGGAGTCCAAATGTTTCAGAAATAGATGAAAATTTCCTGATGGGGACGTATATAGAGTTACAATTATAAATGTGCCTTTATTTAATTTAAGCTCACAGGCACATGCTTCTATATGTTTCTCTACGCAAACTTTTTTGTTTCTATACTTTTTGCACAATGATAACTTTTGACATATATGGCAACTCCTCCTTTCTCCATATTTTCTCTCATTACATGTGCAGAGAGCTTATAACCACTTACATTTACCTTATCCATATCAGTAACAATGTGATGCTCAGACAGGCGTAGTATATCTATTTCATTCTCAGCTTCTAAATCTTCTAAACAAACCAGAAGCTCATCTACTTTATTCTTTAAACTCCCAATATTTTGATGAAATATACTTACATTATTTTTAATTATACTTTTATGAGAACCTTTCCTTATTCTAACATTTGCAGTACTCTCCTCTCTGAGTTTCTCATTGTGCTTAGGCCTAGTTCCTATACCAGTGGTCACATGGTGTTCAGAGAGGCAGATTATGTCAACTGGGTTGGGTGACTTTAATTCATCAATGGAATTACCTAGGACTGAGATACAACTTGGTGGAGAAAAAATTTCTGGTGATTGGTGAAAATTTATAATTGATAGCTGTGATTGGTGATCCAATGCGCTAGAATTGTGCTGTTTAACTTCTTTCCTAAACTGAAGATTTGTTTCAATCCTGACCTCTCGTAGAACTTGACATCTTTCTGTCTTACCTATCCTAAAAAAGGTGCTGCTCCAACACCTGCAACCACTGGTATTTTACCATTCATGGCAGTGCCTCCCCCCCTTAAATTTCCTGCTATTACACCAGCCAGTTTCCTCTTCCCTTTCCTGTTGAGATGTAGGCCGTGCCTGGTATAGTCCCACCTACTGAGATAATCAACAGGAACCACACCAATATGAGCCCCCGCACCCGATCCAAGCAGCCATTCCAACTCCAAATTAACTCTCCCAACAGAAGAGTTCAAATGAGGCCGGTCATGGCGTCTCAGGACAGATACAAATTCATCATTGGTGTGTCTCGATGCTGACGCAATCTTTAGCAGGTCACACTCTATACTGTACCCAGGATCTCTGTCGATGCTGTTGCCTGGCCCTCCCACAATAATCACGGTGTCTTCCCTGGTAAATCCTTTACAGAGTGAACCTAAATCCTCTGTCACCTGATCCAGACTAGCACTTGGTTTGAAAAAATTTGTGACCTGGTATTCTGGTCCTAATTCCTCTTGCAGAAGTTGGCCTACAGCTCTGGCATGAGAACTGCCTAACAACAAAACTTTCTTCCTTTTCGATGACTTTCCTACTTTCTTTTTCAGTTTCCTATTGAAAGTTTGCTGTGTCCTGTCTACACCTACCTCTGCCTGAGGCTCATCAGTTTCTAACTGAAGCAACAGGTCAAACGTATTTTTGACATTCACCACAAAACTGTCAGACTTAGTTCTAGGCCTATTCCTTCTGCTACCTGTTGCCACTTCCCACCTCTCTTTGCCCTTCTCCCTCCTTAACCTGTCCAGATCTTCCCTAGCCTGATCTAGCTCAGCCTGAAGGGCAGCAATTTTCCCCTCCTGTTCCACTATCTTCCTATCTCTGCTGCAAATCCTACATAACCACTGATGAGCCTGATCCACTTTCCCAACACCCACGCCACTGCAGTCCCCCCAGTGAAAAAAACTACTGCATCCATCACACCAAACCCCGGAACTAACAATTCTACGGCAAGTCAGGCACTTCTCACTCATGGCAAAAATAATACTTTAGCTAGAATAAATCAATTAAATTACCGAAAATCAAAAAAGACGTTACAAGAATTAAGCCTATTAACAAATGTATATAAGCAAGTTTCTGATTTAAAATTCCGGTGTTTTTCTGAGATCTGTATTAAAACAACGAAGGTATACGCTATTTATTATATATTTCACTCGACGGAATGAAAAAAAGGACAATTAAACGGGATACTTTAACTTTGATTCTCCAAAAACGTTACGAGAATTAGGCCTATAAACAAATGTATATAGGCAAGTTTCTGATATAAAGTTACGCTGTTTTTCTGAAATCTGTATTAAAACAATGAAGTTATACGCTATTTACGGTAGTTTACTTATTTGTTACCGAGAAACTAGTTAAATTACCGTGAAACAAGAAACAAACACGTTTACAAAATTTAAGCCTAAGCGCGACTTCGCGAAGTTACGATCTTTTCGTGTTTTCTGAAAAAATACGCAAAGAAAAGTCAAACCTTTAACGGCAAGACTAAACGATACACTAATGCACGTATTTACTTTGTTGTCGGCGTTAAACTAAATTACATTCCTGTCTAAATCACTTAACTTTCTGGAAATGGTTTCTGGCGTCACTTACTCGGCGGCCATCTTGGAACAGAGAGAGGGTGAGGAGGAGATGGAATTCGAGGTAGGATGAGGTGATGAACAGAGGGGGAAGGGGTAGGAGAAGGGATGAAGAGGAGAGGGACAGAGAGAGGCAGGAGGAGGTCAACAGAGAGGAGGTGGACAGCGAGAGGGTGAGATGGAGGTAATGGAACTGCCATGTGGCTAGGGCTTTCGAGTTGACGCCACGTCGGCGACTTGCGTGTCGGTGGGGATGAAATGATCATAAGGACTACACAACACCCAGTCCCTGAGTGAAGAAAATCTCCGACCCAGCAGGCAGTCCAACCCGGGCCGTTAGGTATGACCACTCAGCTACCAGGCCCGGGCGTGAGATTGAGGTGATGGACAGGTATCTGGAAAGGTAAAGGAGAGGTAGGTGGGCAAAGTGGAGATGGGTTAATATAAGACTGGAATAAATAAACACCCGACCAACGCTGGGTGTATCAGCTAGTGCATTACAAAATAGGCAATGATTCAACTTTATTTTGTTATCTTACCCCGATCATCAGTGTGAGATGTAGTGAAACCTACAACAAAGAATTTTTACCGCACATAAATATTACCGTTTGGTCGTATACATCGGTTATCAGATTGAACAAGCATTGGCAAATATGTTTGATTAATTTGGTTTTGACACTAGCAGACTTTCCCTCCACAATTTCATGTAGAAGGAAAAAGTATGGCATCTGCCCCAACGCACTTAAATACATTAACTCACTCGCAAAGCAATTGGGCCGTGTCGGCTCGTATCGATCGCGGTCTGTAGATTGCAGCTCTGGTTCAATTTCCCTTTGGTCGCCGGTTGGCGCTCTTTCACCGCGTCTTCCGGTTTGAAATGTTGACGAGGAAGGCGAGTGCGGAACGGTCAGACGCCGGGGACGAGAAGGAAGTCGGTTGGAGGAGTAGTGTGTTGGCGCGCCACGGTGGTCGGTGCCTTGACCGATTCGGCCTGTGCAAACCGTTGCAACGCGAACCACTTTATGATTAACTGATTCCGGTGCTCTGAAATAGCGCCTTTTTCCTGTTGTCGGACCGTGCTGTGTGTGATCTAGTTCGGCGGCGTCAGATGGCTCTGTTGTTACTGCCCTGCCCTTTGTGATTCTTCCTGGAGTTGTGAGTTTGTTCTTTCTCGGTAGTTTGGATTTGCCGTAGCGTGGTCTGTATTCCTTATAGAAACTGTTTGAACCTGTGCACCACTGTGTTCGCTGAGCGCCTTGTGCTACCTCCGCGAAAAGTAATTGAGTAGTGATTTCCGGGTGTGATAATTGTGTTGATGCTTTTTATTGTTTGAATTTAATAATGTTTCTCCTCTAAAAATGATGCCTAACATTATTACTGTCATAGTCTGTGCAAGCGAAGGGAATATCACGGCGCTCACAGGTGCTACTGGTGCTGCTATAAACATTTACGACTAATGTGTTCTTTTAATTATGTTTTAGATTGTGATATGGCCAGATTATTAGTATACTAGGTGCACTGCAGCAGAGGTGAGAAATTTTCTATGTTGGTACAGTTGGGTGTGGTAAGACCTGATTCGTTACCTGATATTTGTAGTCTGATTGTGTCCGTGGGCCGTGTTTCACTGGTACCTGACCGTTGTATTATTAACAGAACTAGGGTTTTAACCCAGAAGGGAAGTTAAAATCGTTGTTTAAAAATTACTTAAGTCCTGTTTGTAACTTGGTTATGTTTATATATTTATTCTTGGCTCTGAGCACTATGGGACTTAACATCTGAGGTCATCAGTCCCCTAGAACTTAGAACTACTTAAACCTAACTAACCTAAGGACATCACACACATCCATGCCCGAGGCAGGATTCGAACCTGCGACCGTAGCGGTCGCGCGGTTCCAGGCTGAAGCGCCTAGAACCGCTCGGCCACTAGCGGCCGGCCATTTATTCTTGGTTCTCGCTAGTCTTTAAATCGCACTATTCATGAAATTCTTAGTTTCATTGTTTAATCGCTGTTTGCTGGGTGTTGGGTAACTTATTCTGCATTGCTTATTCAGGCAGTTATTTGCTGAAGGTGCGTTATTATGCTAATTGGCTTGTTGATGTTTCTAGGCATCTTGTTGTCGCATGACGCTTATTTTACATGCGCCCTGCTGTTTCCTGATGGGTCTGCTACCGTTTCTGTTGTCTATGCGTGCAGTTGGCGTGGCCTGACAGGGGCGAGAGCACCGGCTGCAAAACACTACAGGACAGCATTCGGGATTCGCCGCTGCCGCTACCTCGCGTGAAGGAGCTCTACGGCGCGGTGACTGCTCTTAAAGTGATGTTATTCTTCTCTGTTTCGCGTGGATGTAAATCTTTTCACGTAATTTTGTCTTTTGGATTGGATCCCTTTAGGGGACGTGCCCTTTCTGTATAGAGGTTTCCCTACTCAGCCGGGCCATGTACTGACCCTTGAATCGCTTATATTTTCAGGTTTCGTAAGAAAGCGTACGAAATTTTAATTTCTAATTTAAAATCATTCTTTTATCTGGGACATATAAATGCGCTTCGGAATTTTACCCGTTACTAAATTGGTGCTGGTCGTTTTTAGATTTGATCCTTAAAAATCTTGCTTTAATTTTGTCAACTATCTTAAAGTACAGTGTAAAATTTTGGTCTGTAATCTAAAGCTACTCTGTTACATTTAAACTTGTTTAACCATTTTACCTGTCACTAAATTGGTGCTAGTTGTTGTTACACAACTGGCCACTAAAATTACTACACCAAGAAGAAATGCATATGATAAACGGGTATTCATTGGACCAATATCTTATACTAGAACTGACATGTGATTACGTTTTCACGCGATTTGGGTGCACAGATCCTGAGAAATCAGTACCCAGAACAACCACATGAGGCCGTAATAACGGCCTTGACACGCCTGAGCATTAAGTCAAACAGAGCTTGGATGGCGTGTACAGGTACAACTACCCATGTAGCTTCAACACGATACCGCAGTTCATCAAGAGTAGTGCCTGGCGTAATGTGACGAAACAGTTGCTCGGCCACCATTGACCAGACGTTTTCAATTGGTGAGAAATCTGGAGAATGTGCTGGCCAGGGCAGCAGTCGAACATTTTCTGTATCCACAAAGGCCTGTACAGGACCTGCATAATGTGGTCGTGCATTATCCTGCTGAAATGTTCCGTTTCGCAGGGATCGAATGAGGGGTAGAGCCACGGGTCGTAACACATCTGAAATGTAACGTCCACTGTTCAAAGTGCAGTCAACGCTAACAAGAGGTGACCGAGACATGTAACCAATGGCACCCGATGCCATCACGTCGGGTGATACGCCAGTATGGCGATGACGAATACACGCTCCCAATGTGAGTTCACTGCGATGTCGCCAAACACGGATGCGACCATTATGATGCTGTAAACGGAACCTGGATTCATAAGAAAAAATGACTTTCTACCATTCGTGCTATCAGGTTCGTCGTTGTGTACACCATCGCAGGTGCTCCTGTCTGTGATGCAGCGTCAAGGGTAACCACACTCACGGTCTCCGAGCTGATAGTCCATGCTGCCGCAAATTTCGTTGAACTGTTCGTGCAAATGGTTGTTGTCTTGCAAGCGTCCCCATCTGTTGACTTAGGGATCGAGACGTGGCTGCACGATCCTTTACAGCCATGCGGATAATATGCCTGTCATCTCGACTGCTAGTGATACGAGGCCGTTGGGATCCAGCACGGCGTTCCGTATTACCCTCCTGAACCCACCGATTCGATATTGGATCTCGACCAACGCGAGCAGCAATGTCGCGATACGATAAACCGCAATCGCGATAGGCTACAATCCGACCTTTATCAAAGTCGGAAACGTGATGGTACGCATTTCTCCTTCTTACACGAGGCATCACAACAACGTTCCACCAGGCAACGGCGGTCAACTGCTGTTTGTGTATGAGAAATCGGTTGGAAAGTTCCCTCATGCCAGCACGTTGTAGGTGTCGCCACCGGCGCCAATCTTGTGTGAATACTCTGAAAAGCTAATCATTTGCATATCACAGTATCTTCTTCCTGCCGGTTATATTTCGCGTCTGTAGCACGTCATCTTCGTGGTGTAGCAATTTTAATGCCCAGTAGTGTACATTTGACCCTCGAAAATTTAGGTCCATAGATTCTGATAGTTTGGGACATACAAATTGTTTAAACAATTTAGCTTTAACTAAGTTTATGCTAGTCGTTGTTACATTTGATCTTCAAAAATCTTGTTCTTTAATTAAAAGCATTCTCTTGGCTTGGGACATTTAAATTGTTTTAAACGTTTTACCTGTAATCAATTAAAGCTGGTCGTTATTACGTTACACCTCCCAAAAATTTTCTTTTCATTTCTCAGGTTTGTTAAGGGGATCTGTTAAATCTTAGGTCTGTAATTCAGAACCATTGCGTTAGCGTGGTGTCATTTTGGTGTCGCTGTTAAATCTAGGCTCTGCACTTCAAAACCGTTCTGTTAGCATGGTATCAATTTGCTGTCATTGTGTTTTACTGTTTTTTAATTGCTAAATAAATATGAATCACTTATAATTAATGATGTCATAAACAGGGTCGTAGCTCTTCCACAATTTCCAGTTAACATGGCTCGAGGTGCCCGGTAATTGCTCGTTTGAATTTGTTGTTTGCATGGGACTCAGATTCTTTAACAAATTTGAGGTAGGGCGCGCGGGTTGTGATGAGGTGTGTGGTGGGTGGGGGGGGGGGGGGGGGGGGTACTGGTTCCCGTATAATACCTCAGTGTTGTCCAGACCATCACAAGTTCAATGCGAAAACATCGTCTTTATAACGGAGCATGAAAAGCTGTCTTTTCAGCTCTCTGAAGTCCTGCTGCTGCTGCATGCGTTTGCGTTGACCTCAGCGAGAAATCGCTTCCGCATGCCACGAGCCAGATGCCGTCGAACATGCCTGGAAGCGGGAAGCCAGCATCCGTTCCAGTAACGAAGCCTCCGGTACAGATTCCTCTCTGGGTATTCACCGCGCTCCGCTCGCATAGACGCTACTTCCTTTACTGCAAACTGCAACGAGAATTGTGAATGAGGTCTCCTCCGTACCTCATACTCATTCATGTGCAAGCAGCATCAGAGATCCCGATAGCAGTGGTGTGACAGCTAAAGAAATAACTCCAATCTCTTGCAAGGCGCGCAAAGAATATATCAAATGCGGTAACTTCAGGAAATTCTCAACCATATTGCGTCATTGTACTTCAACAGCTGTTTCGCTATTCGTACCATAGCCCGCTACGTACCTGCTCCAGCATTCGGTTCCAGATTCAATTTGCAGTGCTTTGTAAAGGAGGTAGCCTATATCCAATTTATTATCACTGTCAAGTGTTCTGAGTGCAGAAATAACTAACAGTTATTTACGACAGATCAGATAATCAAGCATAGATAACACATAGCAGCTGAACTATTTGTGCATCAGTTACATATTTCATGGGCCCAATGCTTATGGTTAAGAACCTTAGACGTAATTGCACAGCTATTAAAAACTCACAGTCACAAGCTATCAGTTGTATCTGTGTCGACTGAGGAATCTGTATAAGGGTAGGACCAATTAATTTATTATGTTTTTAGTCGAATTTAGAAACATGTTATATTAAAAACAGATTCTTATTTAAATGACTATTTCCTGTTTTTTAGTAATGTGTATGAGTAATATTCCAATGTATTTCAATTGTTATGATGAGATTACAAGAGAGACATGCGGTAACATTCAGGTTTATTTCAGTTTCTCTTCACCTGAGTTGACCAATTTATAACTTCCTGGCATGTAACAGTATATCTCACGAAGAGACCATAATAGAAAAACGTAGAGAGTTTCGAACGCACGGTAAGGCTTACTATCAGTCGCTCTTCCCGCAAACCATTCACAATTGTAAATTGTGTTGGTACACACAGTGCACTCTTCCGTGCACAAGAAAAGACAGCGAGATAATACAGTATTATTATCTGCGCTGTATTAAGACTTTCTAGTCAATAGCTCTAGCTACCTCGACCTAATAATATGTGATATAACAAAGCACTCTCGCAACACTTAAGACAACAAAGAGAGTTATTATTGCATTGTTACTCAGTTCTGAATTATGTTAAAAGTCTTAAGTCTCTCTCTCATCATCTGAAAAACTTATATCGAACAGACAGACAGACAAGGAAGCGACATAATGAAAACAAGAAGAACCAATCCAACCTCCGTCACACACAAGACAAGAAGGTGAACTGATATTGTAGTGTTATCCAGTTATGTGCAATGTTGAAACTTTAAAGAGTCTAGCTCATGGTGATGTTAGTTTAAAATCAACAGCAAAATTTGTAGCGAACGGATTGGGAGACAAGAAGTGATCTAACAAAAAATGTAGAATTAAATTTTAAACGACATTCGGTGTGCAATTAGAACTTTCATGACAAACTTGAACATCGCTAGATAAACACCACGAAGGTTCCTATACATGGGGTCGACCTATAAATAGACCACAAATGAGACTCATCGATAAGCGAAATCTTAACCGTCGCTGACGTGTCGATTCATCACTGGCCAAAGTCTATGAATTTTCATCCCGGGTATTAATAAACTACTTCAACTGTATTTAGACTTTTATTATTAGATGACTACCGCTGTCGTGCCACCAAAAGTCACATATCCAGGTGAACATTAAACTTAAAAATTCAGTGCCACGAAACCGGTAGTGATCCCATATTAAAGGACTAAACGCAGTAGAAGCCGTTTATTATTACCCAATATTACTCATAGCAGTGGTTGTCCTACCTACACGATTTTATGCATGTATGAACTGGTTTCCGCAGACTAGCTGTAACAACGATCTCTTGTCTCCAACCAAGTTGATAGTTGCAAGCATAACATCGTTGTTACAGGTAGTGTGGGAAAACACCATTCATAGATGTTGGTCACTGATGAATCTACTATACGGATGAAGTTAACCCCTCAGCGTCAGTTAAGGCGTGAAGATGGTGCACTGGAGCTCCGAAACTGATAGCCATGTAATAAATATTTTCATACGGACGGCCGTAGTTTAATCAAAAGAAGACATGAGACAATAAACGAGTCCGCAATGACATATGGAAATTTATACATAATGGTCGGTCTTGTTGTTCATACGTTACTATACAATCCTCTTAATGAACAGCTACACTCATGCTTATAAATTAACGATAATGCTGATACATGGTGAAACAACGCCCTGGTGGACGGTTTTCGGTTTTAAATCACCTCGTGGTATGACCATGATGTGCATTTGACCCGCCGTCGTCGCATGGTGGTGCTGGCAGCGGTCCACATACGCAGAGGTGTGTTGGTGCGTGTCAGAGTACGGTGCAACGAGTAAGTGAGCAGACGTTTTCAGACATGCTAATGGAGACTGTGTATTGAAAATGCCTCAAAGAACACATATTGATGATGTTATGAGGGGTAGAATACTAGGGCGACTTGAGGCTGGTCAAACACAGCAGGTCCCCCCGTGTGCCACAAAGTGTGATCTCAAGATTATGGAAACGATTCCAGCAGACAGGAAACGTGTCCAGGTGCTACAGTACAGGACGTCCACGGTGTACAACACCACGAGAAGACCGATATCTCACAGTGCCCACAGACGGCCACGGAGTACTGCAGGTAGCCCTGCTCGGGATTTTACGGCAGCCACTGGAACAGTTGTCTCCAGACACACAGTCTACAGACGACTGAACAGACATTATTTATTCGCCCGGAGACCTGCAAGGAGCATTCCACTGACCCCTGGTCACAGGAGAGCCCGTAAAGCCTGGTGTCAGGAACACAGTACATGGTCTATGGAACAGTGGTGCCAGGTTATGTTCACGGACGAGTCCAGGTATAGCCTGAACAGTGATTCTCGCTGCGTTTTCATCTGGCGTGAACCAGGAACCAGAAACCCCCTTAATGTACTTGAAAGGGACCTGTACGCATGTCGTGGTTTGATGGTGTGGGGTGGGATTGTGATTGGTGCACGTATACCCCTGTATGTCTTTGACAGAGGAACTGTGATAGGTCAGGTGTATTGGGACGCCGTTTTTCACCAGTATGTACGCCTCTTCAGGGGTGCGGTGGAGTACCTTGAAACAGAAGATACCAGGCGAATGGAGTGGCCTGCCTGTTCTCCAGACCTAAGCCTCATCGAGCACATCTGGGATGCTCTCGGTCGACGTATCGCGTCACCGCTTCAAATCCCTACGACACTTCAGGAGCTCCGACTGGCACTGGTGCAAGAATGCGATGGCATACCCCAGCAGCTGCTCGACCACCTGGTCCAGAGTAAGCCAACCCGTTGTGCGGCCTGTGTACGCGTGCATGGTGATCATATCCGATATTGATGTCGGGGTATATGCGCAGGAAACCGTCGCGTTTTGTTGCACATGTGTTTCAATACCGTGGACTTACAGATCTGTGTCGTGTGTGTTCCCTATGTGCCTATGCAACTGACGTCACTTTTGTGTAGTACCACATTGTGTGGCACCACATTCTGCAATTATCCATAATTTATGAGCTTGAGTGTAGATAAAGTAACACAACTCATAACTTGACAGACATCATCGATTAGTGTGTTATCTGTGACTTACCAATTGTGCACAGTTTAGACGTTAAATGGAGTGAGGTCACCTTGTTTACAGCGCCAAGAGGGGCTGGCCGTACAGTATGAGTCAGTTCAAGAAAAGGGATAGGGCGAGCAGTTACGGTGCACTGTGGTGGCGCGCTTCAGTACAACATGGCCCGCGAATTATATTCGGATGACTTGATGATGGGAAAAGTCATGAGGCAACTGTAAGATGGTAGAAGTGTGATGAGTGTAGCCCAGAAGTATGGTATTGCTCACAACGTTATTTTACGTGCGTGGGGAGTGTTACAAAGGACAGGCACCGCTGTCTGAAGGCAAGGAATTGGTTGATCACGGCTGCCTACAGCAGCACATCATCGCTACATTGTGAAGGCAGTCAAGAAGGAACTGAAGTTAAACAGCAGATGTGATCATAACCATATCTAACTGGACTGCAAGGCACGCGGCATCATGTTGCAAATTGGCACGGTGAAAGCACGAGGGTGGTCTCTTTGCCTGAATCCTTTATGTTCTGTTTCACCTACACTCGCACACTGGCGACACCGTTTGCGATGGTGCAGCATAGGATGGGGCCAACATGGAGTGGGATCGCGTGCTCTTCTCGGCCGAGAGCAGATTCAGTCTGAATAGTGATTATGGCCGTTCTCTTATAAGGTGAGAGGTGTTAAAAACGTAGTGCACCCAGGAACATCGTCGAACATTATCGTTTGGGTGTTCCAGATTTTATGATGTGGGGAAGCGTACAGACCACCAAACCTTTGAACACGGTATTTTCACCGGTCAGCGTTATTGTGATACTGTACTCCTTTCTCAGGTGAGTGCTTGTCGGGCTGAATTCGGTTCCGGTTTCTTTTCTATGGATAACAATGCACGATCGCGTCGAACACGACATGTGAAGGAGTTCCTGGAACTAGAGGATATTCGGTGAATGGAATGACCTGTCCATTCCCCCTAACTTAAATCCCCTCCAGCAGATATGGAATTTTTATCGAGACGTACTGCAGCGCGTGCCCCAACGACAATTCAAGAGTTGTCTACCGCTCTGGTTGAGGAATGGAAAGCGCTTCCGAGATGTCCTTACCAAAACTTGCGACCAGCACGGAAACACATTTCAGAGTATGCACTGCTCTCCGTCGTGACCACACGCCCTGTTGGCAACCATGTCTAGCTTTTTGTAATGTCCAGGGGACTGTCATAAATACCGATCAACTCACTGTAATTGTCGTCTTTGGATTAAAGAATCATTCCTGTTAGTCGTGTTGCGAATCTCTTTGACTAAACGGTTCAAATGGCTCTGAGCACTATGGGACTTAACATCTGTGGTCATCAGTCCCCTAGAACTTAGAACTGCTTAAACCTAACTAACCTAAGGACATCACACACATCCATGCCCGAGGCAGGATTCGAACCTGCGACCGTAGCAGTCGCGCGGTTCCCGACTGCGCGCCTAGAACCGCTAGACCACCGCGGCCGGCTCTCTTTGACTAACCTTCTATATTATGGCGCAGTAGTTCTTCGTAAATATGGTCCAAGTTTCACCCAAGTACGTTACTTGACAATGACACATCGTTAACTTCATCCCGAGGTTCGTACGCCAGTGTATAACATACAATACGACCGGTTTTGGTTTGCTGGCAACAGCAGATTGTTAAGGGCATTCGGATAAGAGAATCAACGTCAGATGCTTTATACACGCTTTCAGATGAAGAAATATATCTTCATACACCTGCGTGTATAAAGCGTTTGACATTGATACTCGTATCAGGACACATCTATTGATCAGACTGTGGCAGTAGGCCAAATCCGATCATATTGTGTACTTGCAGCTCCGGCACCAGATGTGGCGGTGCGAGCGCTGCGAACCAGTAGATAATGTAGAAACAGGAGGTATATATTAACTAATGAATAGGCACTGTGAATACTATACGAACAGTTCCTTCATCCGTACTGCCTGCTGCGTGTTTAAGCTGTCAGTCCACAAGAACATCACGCCAGATAAGTCGCGCCAATGGATTCTGTAGGACGATGTAAGTCCTCGATCGATCATGGATGCAACACGAAAGGTCACTTTAGCATCCATGTACATTAACTTGGTAGACACATTCCAAGACCAAATAACAACTGTTGGTTAACATCAGTTTCTTCGAAATGTATTATTCTTTCTATTGGAGAACGGTACTTTCCAGAAACACAACGCTTGTGTTTTTTGCACGTTTCTGATCCTTGAACGAAAGTAGGTAACACGTAAATTAATGAGAGACATAGTAATTTCGAAATTCCAGTGGTATGGTATGCCCTCCTGCTGGCCTTAAATCCTTAGATTATCTCTGGTAACGGAAACATTAAATGCATATGTGTATTCAAAACCCACAGATGCCGAGCAAACTTTACAGCGGCAATAATGTTTGCACGTTTGCAGGTAGTGAGGTATCTTCTCAACGTGATTATTAGAAGGTACTGAAAGACGTGTAACAATTAGCGGTAGTGACATTGAAAACTTTATGTAATGCTAACAGACAGATGAAGCGAATGATTCTTAACTAAAGAAGCATTTACATGAAATGTATTCGCAGCTGCGAATACGAGCAACCTTCGTCTTTATAATGGAATGACGACTACGAAAATTTGTGCCGGATCGGGACTCGAAACCTGATCTCTCGCTTATCGCGAGATGTCATCTTACCATTAGGCTAGCCGAGCATTTCCCACCGCCAAACCCTAACTTGAATACGTTGTCAGTCATGTGTCTACAGCATGCACTCGCACACTCATTATATATATTCCCATCCAGGGGAGACATTTGAATTGAAATTTACATTCACGGTATCGGCGAATGAATATGATTTTGCACTGCCTGTGTTTTTCAAAATTACGATGCAATGTTCCTTCGGAAATCGTAATTCTGAACAACACAGGTACTGCAGTATGTAAAGAAGCATTTGTTCCTGACGTACAATAGTGAACCAAAACGTTATGATTATTGCCAACTGCTAATTACAAGGCTAATTCGGAAAGTAAGATAGATTTGATAACAGAAAAGGAATCGAATACAGATAAAGAAAGCAGATTATTTCACTAATATCTATAATACTTACATTACTTTTCAACATAGCTCCCGTCATTTTCCAGGCATTTCTCACTATATTAGATTAGATTAGATTAGATTAATACTTGTTCCATAGATCATAAATACGACACTTCGTAATGATGTTGAACGTGTCAGGTTAATAAAAGATGTCTGTACAAGATATTACATTACACAAAATATTGCATGACACTAATGTTTAAGTTGGTTTTTTTCCCCTCCCTTAATTTATATCTAAAAATCCGGCCAATGTGTAGAAGGAGTTGTCATCTAGAAATTCTTTTAATTTATTTTTACATATTGGTTGGCTATCTGTCAGGCTTCTGATGCTGTATGGTAGATGACCAAAGACTTCTGTGGCAGCATAATTTACCCCTTTCTGTGCCAAAGTCAGATTTAACCCTGCATAGTGAAGATCATCCTTTCTCCTGGTGTTATAGCTATGCACACTGCTATTACTTTTGAACTGGGTTGGATTATTAACAACAAATTTCATAAGTGAATATATATACTGTGAGGTTACTATGAGGATCCCTAGATCCTTAAATAGATGTTTGCAGGATGACCGTGGGTGGGCTCCAGCAATTATTCTGATTACAGGTTTTTGAGCAATGAATACTTTTCTACTCATCGATGAATTACCCCAGAATCTGATGCCATACGAAAGCAGCGAATGAAAGTAGGCATAGTAAGCTAATTTACTGAGATTCTTATCACCAAAATTTGCAATAATCCTAACAGCATACGTAGCTGAACTCAGGCGTTTCAGCAGACCATCAATGTGTTGCTTCCAGTTTAACCTCTCATCAATGGACACACCTAAAAATTTAGAGAATTCTATCTTAGCTACAGACTTCTGTTCAAAGTCTATATTTATTACTGGAGTTGTGCCATTTACTGTACAGAACTGTATAGACTGTGTTTTATCAAAATTTGAAGAGATTCCGTTTGCTGAGAACCACTTAATACTTTTGTGAAAACATCATTTACAATTACAGCACTTAGTTCTTGGTTTTTGGATGTTATTACTATACTATCACGTATCCTTCATCATAGAATGTTGCAGCCTGTGTTGTCAACCATTTAGTAACAAGTTCTTTTAGCTCTTTATCGTTGCTGACGCGGTTAACACCAAGGAGAGACTTCAGCTGCCAAAGCAGAGCAAAATCACTAGGAGCGAGATCGGCACTGAACGGAGGATGGCCAAAAACGTCCCAGCCAGGGTTCTGAAGCAGTTCTTTTTGAAACATTCACAAAGTGTGGTCGGACGTTTTCGTGAATGAAAACCACATTTTCTGAGAGCATTCCTCTGAGCTTGTTCTGTTTTGTGCGGTGCAATTTCTTTAGCGTCTCGCAATAAACATCCTTATTGATTGTTTCGCCTCGTGATAAAAAATGAGTCAGTAAAATGCCTCATCTGTCCAAAATCAGTGTGCTCATATCTTCCGGGGTGTCAAGAAATGCTTGCATTTAACCTCTCCTGGGAACATAGTGTACCTCCACTCCATCGACTGCCGTTTCATTGTAGAGGTGTCATAAGCAAACCTCGTTACTATCTGGGACAAAAGTTTCTCGCCATCGTCATCGTAAACTGCCAATAAATCAAATGGACTGCTAATCCGTTGTTGTTTGTGTTGTTCGTTAAGATGTTTAGACGCCCATGGCACGCAAAGTTTTAGAAAACGAAGTTTTTCAGTAACAGTATCGTAAACTACTAATCGTGAATGAGATTTTCACTCTGCAGCGGAGTGTGCACTGATATGAAACTTCCTGGCAGATTAAAACTGTGTGCCTGACCGAGACTCGAACTCGGGACCTTTGCCTTTCGCGGGCAAGTGCTCTACCATCTGAGCTATCGACGCACGACTCACGGCTGGTCCTCACAGCTTTACTTCTGCCAGTATCTCGTCTCCTACCTTCCAAAGTCGTCCTTCGGTAGCTCAGATGGTAGAGCACTTGCCCGTGAAAGGCAAAGGTCCTGAGTTCGGGTCTCGGTCGAGCACACAGTTTTAATCTACCAGGAAGTTTACTATTCGTGAAATTCGTAGAAGTTGACGAGCAATAGCATTAACAGTAAACCTACGATCTTTATTAATCATTCCTTCGACTACACTAACCAGTTCATCAGAAACAACAGATGGACGGCAACCTCGTTCATCGTCATGCACATTTTCGGACCCATTTCCCGCCACTGAAGCACTCATTGCATTTTCTCCGTAAACATGGCAGATTTATCGATGAATGTCACTTGGTTTAACGTTATTAATATTTATAAAGTGAATCATAGATGTCAAGTCACACGCGGTGGGATTTTCGATCAACGATTTCATCATAAACAATCCCTATGAACGACACACAATACAGAGTGTGCTCGAAATGGTATCATTTCGTTCTGCTTGAGCCACAGATACTACTGCGCATGATCGAGACGAAACGGAACTTACTTTCCGAACTACCCTCATAGAATGGGGCCTAGTGGTAAGGCGCACACAAAAAGCAGTCAAAATAGTATATACGTAGATTGAAACTTAAATAGTGGCAACACTGCTGTGGAGACACTATGCATTGGAATCTACTATTGTCGCTGATAGCACACGTTGTTGACATACCTACTTTACTTCCGAGCAATTGGACTCGAGGGTCCCACGTCACCAACGTGCGCACAATCGAGGGAAACACAGTCACTTGTGAGCGACCGGTCTAACGTAACGGTGTCACTATGTTTTAGAAACAGGACAACGGAGTTGGATCAAGATTGAATGTGCCTGAGGTCGTAAAGCACGGCAATGTCATCAAGGTCTGCAAGAAGCGTGCGGGGAATATACGTAGATTGAAACTTAAATAGTGGCAAAACTGCTGTGGAGACACTATGCATTGGAATCTACTATTGTCGCTGACAGCACACGTTGTTGACATACCTACCTTACCTCCGAGCAATTGGACTCGAGGGTCCCACGTCACCAACGTGCGCACAATCGAGGGAAACACAGTCACTTGTGAGCGACCGGTCTAACGTAACGGTGTCACTATGTTTTAGAAACAGGACAATGGAGTTGGATCAAGATTGAATGTGCAAGAGGTCGTAAAGCACGACAATGTCATCAAGGTCTGCAAGAGGCGTGCGGGGAATCGGCATTGCCGTATAGAACAGTGGTACGCTGGGTAAAAGCCTTCAACGAAGGTCGGCAAACTGTGGCAAACATGCATCGGGCAGTTCATCCTAGCGTCTCTGAAGAAACAGTGCATGCTGTTGCCGCGTTAGTGGACAGTGATCGACGCTAGATTCGTGAGCTCACCCACGAAACATGATTAACGCATACGATTGTGCTTCGCATCCTGAAGGAACGCCTCGGCTTGCGAAAAACTGCATTGTGATGGGTACCGCATGACTCGATGGAAATGCAGAAATGGATGCGTTACGTCGCTAGTCAGGGGCACTTGGAGCGATATGAGCGCGAAGGAGAGGCTTTCGTAGGCCGTATCGTAACACTAGATGAGACATGGGCCACATAGTACGAGCCAAAACTGAAACGCCAGTCCAACGAATGGCGTCATTATGGGTCGCCGCGGAAGTTTAAAGTGCGTCAGAGCCTCAGTATGCTGAAAGTTATGGTGACCCTCGTGTGCGACTGTGATGGTGTTAACCTAACGCATTAAATTCCTCCACGGCAGACCGTCAATGCACAGCATTACTGTTCGTTTTCGGCGCGTCACCTGCGATCAGCTTCTCGAAAGAAGCGGCGACTACTGTACCATCGACCATTCTCCCCGGACTTTAGTCCTTGTGACTTTGATTTGATTCCGAAGATCAAGGATCCACTTCGTGGCTTCGCTTTAGGACTGTTCCAGAGATTCGACAGGCAGTAGACCGCTCTATTTGCACCATCAACAGAATAGGCAGGCTCTGCTAACGGTATACTACGGCTTTCACATCGCAGGCAACGGGCTCTACACAAAGCTGGTTACTACTCTGTAGGACAGTAACAGGTGCAAACATGTATCGGTTGTGAATAAATAGTTGCCACTGTTTAAGTTCCTGCTCTCGTAAACATAGAAGAGGAGAATGTGAAATCATGCTGGTGACAATATGGACTGAAAATGAGGAAATGTTCTAACATAAGCAAAAACGGTTCAAATGGCTCTGAGCACTATGGGACTTAACTTCTGATGTCATTAGTCCCCTAGAACTTAGAACTACTTAAACCTAACTAACCTAAGGACATCACACACATCCATGCCCGAGGCAGGATTCGAACCTGCGACCGTAGCGGTCGCGCGGTCCCAGACTGCAGCGCCTAAAACCGCTCGGCCACTCTGGCCGGCATAACATAAGCAACTTCGACATTCTCATATTTATCCAACGAGATAGTCAGTTAGCACTGCAATGGGCACTGAGTATTCCAGATTAGATCGCGCCTCATTGTAAACGTGTAGTCTGGTTAGGTGATTCACGTTCCTTGTTACACCATTCGGTGGTCTTGTGCGGATGAGTCAGGAGTCCTGCTACTGTGGTTTGAGGAGAATCAACTCACATTTATGTCTTTGCAAACTAAGTTCATCTGACCTAAACTCTACGAAACACATCTGGCACGCTATCTGTGGACGGTTCCGCTCCCACAAAGCACTGCCGCGAAATTAATGGGAACTGTGTGAGCTGCGCATAGGCATCTGGCTCCACATAAGCTCACCGGACAAAAAAAAAATAATCAGCCAAAGAGAAATCATTAGAACAATCATTTACCACCGTGTAATTACGTTACGGGACTTCATAACCGCCTCGATTAGGTAGGGAAGTGAGTCGACAAGGTTGTGCATGTACGTCGCTTCCAAGTCAAGCCCCTCGCTAAAGATTTAATTGTGCAGTTCCATCAAGTTGCAAAATGCTGCGTTCGGCATTTTGCATACAGTTCCAACATCCCCCACATATTTTTCGTGGCGTTCGCAGGCCAGTCGGTATATAAAAGGGTGGAGTAGTTTTCAGGAAACCAGTCACATATTCTCCCATTCCGATGAACTCTGCCGTTGTCGTCTTTCAAAATAGGAGTATCAGTACCATACTCATCATGCTGTTCTTGATTGAAAGGCAACATCTAATGATTCAGAAAGTTTAAACACGCTGAGGATGAAATGCTTCATTTGGCCTTTGAGGCGTCATTTGAATACAGGCAAATACGTAGTTCTTTAGACCTCATTACGTTCCACTAGTGAGCTACACTCCATGTTCGAAGACTTATAAACCATTGAAGACCCTCAGCATTATGTGCCTGTGTCAGCAGTGGTTTCTTGCGGAGCGACCGACAATAAATGCTCATTGAACGCAATAGCGTCGCTATATTCTGTGAATAACAGGTGGGGCTGGATCTCCATTCACTGCCTGCAGCAGTTTCTGCCTAGTTTGGAAGCGATTTTCATTCACAAGCCGTGACGCGAGTCTCCAATCCCTTTCAGTCTGAATCTGATTCCTACCACACCTCTGACGTCGTCCTTTATGGTCTCGTGTGTTAGACCACTACTTGGAGGCACGCTCATCAGGTGGCTGTGTCTTGTCCTTACGTTTGCCCATGTTTACGTACTGTGTCCGGTTGAAACATAACTTTTTCAATAATCAACTGATTGCTACTTTCTTACGCTTACGTAGAGGCAGTGCGCTCGTGGTTGACCGCGGGCCTCGATTGCTGCGCCATCTGTATAAGCTTAACGATTCATTTGCGCGTGCGCACTGGGATGACTAATTCTTTGTTACCTTTTAACTTACCAAGTTCTTGTCGAATCCATACCACGAGTAAGCACTGCTCTATTGTGTTCTAGAGACGATCATACAGGCTGTTAAGAAGGTGGTAATAATGTAAGAAGGTGGTAATAATAGAGTTCGTCAGTGTACATTTTTCTTAGTTTTACGAAATCTATACGTTTCGGGAAAATGATGGTATGCAAGGGCGCACATAATTTTGTGCGAGCCACATAGTCGAAGAAAGTGTGTTTTTATTTTTACTGGTGCTGTTTACACGGCAGTCTACAACTACAAGCTAAAGCTCTTGAAAGGAGGAGCATAGTAATGTAATTCAGTATAATAGAGACGTCTAGTTTCGCAAAATTTTTCAAAAACGTGTTGAAATTAACAGGCAAGACAACCCACATTCACAACTGCTCTTATTCCTAGCTTCGTCTGTAATGGAATACGATGTGATGACAATGCAGCTCTTTTACTTAAACGTGGACGCTGAGAAATGTGTAAAATAGTTTCCTAAGTTCTCTCTGATATGCTAAAAGCTGTCTTAAAGGTCTATTCTATAAACTCTTTGGCTGAGTGTCTTTTGCGTCTTGTATTGTAGTAGCAGAAAATGGTATAACAGGTGTAGGATTCGTTATGAATAGGAAGGTAGGGCAGAGGGTGTGTTACTGTGAACAGTTCAGTGACCGGGTTGTTCTAATCAGAATCGGCAGCTGACCAACACCGACAACGATAGTTCAGGTATACATGCCGACGTCGCAAGCTGAAGATGAACAGATAGAGAAAGTGTGTGAGGATATTGAAAGGGTAATGCAGTATATAAAGGGGGACGAAAATCTAATAGTCATGGGCGACTGGAATGCAGTTGTAGGGGAAGGAGTAGAAGAAAAGGTTACAGGAGAATATGGGCTTGGGACAAGGAATGAAAGAGGAGAAAGACTAATTGAGTTCTGTACCAAGTTTCAGCTAGTAATAGCGAATACCCTTTTCAAGAATCACAAGAGGAGGAGGTATACTTGGAAAAGGCCGGGAGATACGAGAAGATTTCAGTTAGATTACATCATGGTCAGACAGAGAATCCGAAATCAGATACTGGATTGTAAGGCGTACCCAGGAGCAGATATAGACTCAGATCACAATATAGTAGTGCTGAAGAGTAGGATGAAGTTCAAGACATTAGTCAGGAAGAATCAATACGCAAAGAAGTGGGATACGGAAGTACTAAGGAATGACGAGACACGTTTGAAGTTCTCTGACGCTATAGATTCAGCAATAAGGAATAGCGCAGTAGGCAGTACAGTTGAAGAGGAATGGACATCCCTAAAATGGGCCATCACAGAAGTTGGGAAGGAAAACATAGGTACAAAGAAGGTAGCTGTGAAGAAACCATGGGTAACAGAAGAAGTACTTCAGTTGATTGATGAAAGGAGGAAGTACAAACATGTTCCGGGAAAATCAGGAATACAGAAATACAAGTCGCTGAGGAATGAAATAAATAGGAAATGCAGGGAAACTACGACGAAATGGCTGTAGGAAAAGTGTGAAGACATCGAAAAAGATATGATTGTCGGAAGGACAGACTCAGCGTACAGGAAAGTCAAAACAACCTTTGGTGACATTAAAAGCAACGGTGGTAACATTAAGAGTGAAACGGAAATTCCACTGTTAAATGCAGAGGAGAGAAAAGATAGGTGGAAAGAATACATTGAAAGCCTCTATGAGGGTGCAGATTTGTCTGATCTGATAGAAGAAGAAACAGGAGTCGATTTAGAAGAGATAGGGGATCCAGTATTAGAATGGTAATTTGAAAGTGCTTTGGAGGACTTACGGTCAAATAAGGCAGAAGGGATAGATAACATTCCATCAGAATTTCTAAATTCATTGGGGGAAGTGGCAACAAAACGACTGTTCACGTTGGTGTGTAGAATATATGAGTCTGGCGATATACCATCTGACTTTAGGAAAAGCATCATCCAAACAATTCCGAAGACGGCAAGAGCTGACAAGTGCGAGAATTATCGCACAATCAGCTTAACAGCTCATGCATCGAAGCTGCTTAAAAGAATAATATACAGAAGAATTTAAAAGAAAACTGAGAATGCGCTTGGTGACGATCAGTTTGGCTTTAGGAAAAGTAAAGGGACGAGAGAGGCAATTCTGACGTTACGGCTAATAATGGAAGCAAGGCTAAAGAAAAATCAAGACACTTTCATAGGATTTGTCGACTTGGAAAAAGCGTTCGACAATATAAAATGGTGCAAGCTGTCCGAGATTCTGAAAAAAGTAGGGGTAAGCTATAGGGAGAGACGGGTCATATACAATATGTACAACAACCAAGAGGGAATAACAAGAGTGGACGATCAAGAACGAAGTGCTCGTATTAAGAAGGGTGCAAGACAAGGCTGTAGCCTTTCGCCCCTACTCTTCAATCTGTACATCGAGGAAGCTATGATGGAAATAAAAGAAAGGTTCAGGAGTGGAATTAAAATACAAGGTGAAAGGACATCGGTGATACGATTCGCTGATGACATTGCTATCCTCAGTGAAAGTGAAGAAGAATTAAATGATCTGCTGAACGGCATGAACAGTCTAATGAGTACACAGCATGGTTTGAGAGTAAATCGGAGAAAGACGAAGATAATGAGAGGTAGTAGAAATGAGAAGAGCGAGAAACTTAACATCAGGATTGATGGTCACGAAGTCAATGAAGTTAAGGAATTCTGCTACCTAGGCAGTAAAATAACCAATGACGGACGGTGCAAGGAGGACATCAAAAGCAGACTCGCTATGGCAAAAAAGGCATTTCTGGCTAAGAGAAGTCTACTAATATCAAATACCGGCCTTAATTTGAGGAAGAAATTTATGAGGATGTACGCCTGGAGTACAGCATTGTATGGTAGTGAAACATGGACTGTGGGAAAACCGGAACAGAAGAGAATCGAAGCATTTGAGATGTGGTGCTATAGACGAATGTTGAAAATTAGGTGGACTGATAAGGTAAGGGATGAGGAGGTTCTACACAGAATCGGAGAGGAAAGGAACATGTGGAAAACACTGATAAGGAGAAGGGACAGGATGATAGGACATCTGCTAAGACATGAGGGAATGACTTCCATGGTACTAGAGGGAGCTGTAGAGGGCAAAAACTGTAGAGGGAGACAGAGATTGGAATACGTCAAGCAAATAATTGAGGACGCAGGTTGCAAGTGCTACTCTGAGATGAAGAGGTCAGCACAGGAAAGGAATTCGTGGCGGGCCGCATCAAACCAATCAGTAGACTGATGAAAAAAAAAAAAAAAAAAAAAATTGTAGTTGTATCTTCTCTTCGCATACAGTTGCCGAACGTGCACTGAGTGTCACACTTATTGCCGGTTTTTACATCGCGATTTCTTACACCGGCCGCCTCTCTATTTGAGGATATGTCTCAACCGTTCCTCCAAAATATTTCAACTCCAACGCTAGCAGTGTTGTATCACTGTAGAACATTAATTTAATAAAGCAAGTTTCATTGAATTGAGTGTGCTGCTGCTTAACACAATGTACGGGGTGCGACAATAATGTAATGAGACTGATTTTCTTTGCAAGATGTGGCAACCCTGCAGACTTGCGTAGGCACATCGATGCAACTGGACAGTCGTGAGTTGTGCTGTAATAAGTTAACACGTTTTTGTGACTCTCATCACGGAAATGGAACCGCATAAAATTGCGCAGCGGTATGCTATTTCTTTTAGCGTTAAATTGGGTGAAAACGCGATGACAACTTACTGTAAGCTTCAGTAGGCTTTTACAGAGGCGGTTATGTCAAGAGCTCAAGTTTTTCGTTGGCATAAAATGTTTAATGAAGTCAGAACGAATGTAGAAGATGAATACCGCATTTGACTACCATCAACCTCGCGGACGGATGACAACTTCGCCAGGGTGCGTGAACTCGTACGAGCTGATCGAAGGTTATCAGTGAAAATGGTTGCAGAAGAACTGAACATCAATCGGGAAACGGTTCGTCTAATGATAACTGAAGATCTTGGTATGAGAAACATTTGTGCACAAATTGTCTTCAAAAATCTCACACCACAACAGCGAGAAACTCTGAAAAATGTGGCAGCCGATCTGTTAGAGCAATCGGAAACCAACCCAGAACTGTTGAGCCGTGTTATCACTGGTGATGAAAGTTGGTTTTTTCAGTACGCTCCAGAGACAAAACGCCAAAGTTCGCAATAGTGCTCAAAGGGATCACCAAGACTTCCTCGATACCAAGGGAATTGTTCATAAAGAGTGGGTTCCTCCTGGACAAACAAATAACCAATATTACAACAAGGAAATTTTGGAAAGACTTCATAAAACTGTTCTTCGTGTCTGCGCCAGCACTGCTGATAATTGGATTCTGCTTCACGATAATGCGCCATGCCGTACTCCTCTGTCAGTACAGCAATTTGTAACCTCAAAACAAATTTCAGTACTACCACAGCCACCTTATTCACCAGATATCGGTCTGTGCGAGTTTTTTCTATTTCCAAGAGTCAAAACGACGGTCAAGGGACACCATTTTACAACAACACAATATGTCCAAAAAGCTGTGACGAGGGTCTTGGAGGATATCACAGAATATAGGTTCCAGAAACGTTACCATCAATGGCAGGAGCCCTGGAAAAAGTGTGTGCAATCAGAAGGGAACTACTTTGAAGGAGACAACACTAAACTTGACTAAAACGGTAAGCAACATTTTTTCCTCTTCAGTCGCATTACTTTATTGTCGCACCTCGTATACACTTCCACAGTTACAAATATATATTTACAGGGTATGATCCTCTGATTAATCGATGAAGTGATGAAGCCCACTTTGTGCCATGTTCTGTCGTAATGCTTTCTCACAAGGAATACGAGTATAGGAGCTTTACCACTTCACCATTTCTATCGTTAAAGCTAAGTGAGCAGCTATTATGAAATTGTGACTCAATAGTTCTTCTAACTGGTGGTAATCTCTACACTACACCAGAACTGAGGTGTTCCGAACCGATATTGGTAACACTAATTCTCGTGTTAGCATTCGATCATGAGGCAGTGGATTAGAATCTCAGTTGTGAATAAAATTTCCGTTGCCAGTAGTTGGAAAAAGGAGAAAGGGGGTCTTCCCATGCAGTTCCAGGTCGCGAGACGATACACCTGTCCTGAGAATAATGCCGAACTCCTCGTACTATCGTCTGGAATTAGGGTCATTATGTTGACGATTATGTGACTGGCGCACTGGAAAGTTGAGGTCAGTCCCCCCTCCACGCCTGATGTTCTTTGAGAGGAACAGGTTGTTCTAGCGAAACCACAAGTGTCGGAACGAAGACGACGAACACAAGACCAGAGAAGGCGGTGAGGAAACGTCAACCAATAGCTCATTGACAAGGACAGCGCCGCGTCAGGAGCGCCGTCTGCAAGAAGTGAATACAAACGCCGCTCCTGCCACCCTCGTTCGCTCAGATCGGCTCTATATACGGACATTAGTGGACGGTTGTAGACCAGCACTCGCAGAACAGATTTTAGTGATCCGTATCAAGTGATTACTTGGACTATGTCTATAGCGGAGATTATTACAGTTCACATGTCGCTTGCGACACCGATGTAACTCCAAAGTTAAATATTGTCAATCTGCGTTATAGAAATAAAACTATTAATGGTATTTGCTTGAATTGTTGTATAGCATTCCGAGAACGCAGCATCCTATAGGCACCCAATAAGCGACGAGTGGGCAAGATCCAACAAGGGTTATTTATCGGTTTCACCTTCTTCATTGTCTCACGTCATCATAAAGAAAGCGCAGTGATACTTTCTCACGTACTCGTCATTGATACGCAACTAAAACGTCGGACACATGGTCTTCAGAAATCCCACTCAGCTAAAAGGGTTAGCAGACAATAGCGATGCTGGGTGTGAGTATGTGCTGTTTAACCACGTAGACAATGTGCAGCAACATTCAGACACTTCTAGCAGAATTTACAGTTTTGTCTTTAACATTGTCTGCAAACACGCCGCAAATGGGCTGTAAACTGTAGATAAGACAGTATGATACAGCCGTCGTAATACTGCCATCGACTCTTAGTAAATGAAAGGGAAATGTGGTGGAGTTTATTTTAGAACATTGAAAGTTAATTAGTGGTGAAAGTTTTTCATCATGCAAGATTTCTGTAGCAATCTGAATGAAGCAACAGAGGCCGTCAGGAGCAGACCACGGACGTCAGATCCCCGCGGCGGTAAGACGACAGTTTAATGAAGGAAATTCTCAGCTGTCGGCTCCAGTTGAATCTTCGCTTGGTTAAAAACTTTGTAAATGAAAAAGAAAGATATAAGAAAATTCACGAGGATATTTTGACAAAAGAACTCAGTTGCTCTGAAATTAAAGAAATACTACAATGATTCTGAGCACTGAAAAGAAAAATTAAGAAAACTTTCAGGAACCATTGCTTGTTGTTTGTATTACCTTCATGTCTACTTAATCATTGCCTTCGGACATCCTGAAACGTATGTATACTATAGACATACGCAAACATAAAAATACAGTTTTTGTTATATGTATATTTGTGTAAATGTTTAAATATTCTACGACACCAATTTAAGATACTATTAAAGTCGTATGATAATTGTTATGTTTGTAATTTCACGTCTTTGATTTCACGTAAATATGTAATAGTAGAAGTATGTAAAACTTGAGGGAGGAATTACTATTTAAAAATATTGAACCGAATGTCACCATGAGCTGAACTTTAATTCTTATATATCTTAAGATGAGTTATACCGGTGACGTGGATGAAGTTACCATACTCGCCAAAAGACAGTGTATTAGTCAATCGCTAGATAGGCAGTGAGTGTAAGCAGGTAACACAAGAGTGCACACACAGTGCTGGTGTCAGAAATCCTCTGCGCTAATCATTCACACTGAAATGTGAGTTAGTGTATAGTATAATGTCGTACATATATCAGGAAAAAAATGACCGGTGCTCTGTGCGTAGTGATGTTCCTAAAATTTGGGTCATAGTAATGAAATAGAGAGCGTGCTGTGCTCTACATAGCAATGTGGCTCGTTAAAGCATATTAAAGATAGAAAAGCTTTGCTCAAAATTACGAATACCAGCTTCAAAACAACAGTATATCACGTTCAATTGGCGCTGAAAGAATTCCTAGAGACGTTTTATCCAGCGAAGACTAATGTGCAATCAGTAAGTGATCTGTACAAAATGGAGCCACATTCATGAACAGCTACTAAATGAACACAAAACATCCTGGACCTCGCCCATCCAAGACGTGATCTATGCAATGAATTGATTTTTCTCTGTCGAGGGGTACATACCATCCTCTCATGTTGCTGTTCAGTACACAGAAAATTATAAACTTCGTGTTCATTATAGTTAAAGAGTACCCTAAGGTTTACTTGGTAGTACTTTTCAGTGTGTAGTGCGTATAACGTAATAACGTACTGTAGATTACTGTTACAAATATATAATTGACTAGTAATGCTCCTTCAGAATAGGAAAGCCAGTATAAGCTAGTAAAGAATATATTCATTGACATTTGTCTGAAACAGAGTTAAGCGTTCAAAAGCTTCATGTTGAAGAGTGCAATTTTAAGCGCACTTTTAGATCACTGAAGTAACGAAACATCACCTACAATGCTGTTGCAATATATTCGGGTAGCCAGTGTATTTAATTACTCTCTGTCCTAAACTATTTCAAAGATAATATCTTCAAATTCACACTACTTTCAGTAATATAGTAAATATGAGAGATCAGCAATTTTATAAAGGTAATTCAAATTTTAAATTGCCTAAATTCTTAGTCTAAATGGTCATAGAAATGTTCTGTATGTGTTACCTCCAAGATGTTGCAGATTGTAAAACTGAAATGTATGTACTCTTGCAAATGAATCATACGATATTTAATACACATAACAGATCTAATTGTACATAAAGACACCTAAGTTCATAAAAGTTGGTTTCGTTAGTAACAGAAGTAGTTTGGCACATATAACAGATACTGTACAGTGTAAACAAGTTGATTGTTTATATTATTTACTCATTCCAGGTACATTCAATATGCAGGATTTGAATATCGATATATCAACAAGAGATTGTGTTTGTTTCACAGAGTAATAAACATCATTAGAAAATGGATTAGCTTTGATACTTCACTGTTAATGTACAAATGTTGCATTCAGATTCTGTCAGGCCCAACAATTTCATTCCGAAGTTTTCACAACATTTTAAGCACAGCGCCTCGCAGGCGAACTGATTAATAGTAAGTACCAGCGCCCATCTTAGCTATATGTGCTGCATAGCCACAAACTTTGTTGATGTGCAGCTGGATTAAGCACGTATTTGGTTTGCTAACAGCCATAGTCCAGTGTATCATTGTGTCTTCGGATACTGACTACCTTTAAAGTTAAATTAGGTAACGATCGAGACACACTGGAACTGTTTAGTGAGGAGCAAGTTAGATACTGTGAGAAACGTGAAGTTGATACTATTACTTTCCTGTATTAATAAAGTGACAATGTAAAAATTAATCTGTTGGGTGATCGTCAATTTGTTCCAAATTAATCAGTTCCATTAGTTGCGCAGTTGTAACTACTGACATAACCCTGGTTATTGTCAGTTTTACCAATTAAAGAGCGTGATCGAACTCGTAAGGTTATTGTGATAATCTGATGTAAATGTTTCGTTAACTGAGGCTTCTCGTACGACAATTGGTGGATTTTGCTATTACGTGAAACCAAAAGCAAGACACTTCACTCTGAGTGTCCGTCCCGAGGTCCACATGTTTATACCACCGATTTCATTCTCCCATTGCCTTATGACTTCATCTAACGATGCTTGAAACAGAAGCGAACAAGACCATTTCCTTGAACTGCTGTACGTGCTTCAGAAGGATCATATACTTCACCAGGCCATTTCCTTGAACTGCTGTACGTACTTCAGAAGAATCATATACTTCACCAGGGTGCTTCATTTGAGGTCTTGTATCTGTGAGAGTCAGACAGATTAGATCTCTAGCTGTTCCGTTTACTCTGAATTCTTCTAAAGTGTCCAAAAGCGTTTGTCTGTCAACGGAGTCATACACTGTCTTACAGTTCATAACGATGAAAAATGTGTTGGTAATTTGATGAATCCTTAACACCGTCTGCAAACACCGTATCTGTTCATCATACCATTTATACAGGGTGAAAAGTATTTAAACCAACAAACTCTGGGAGGTTGTAGGGGACATCGAAACAAATATTTTTCTCTAGTGTCATTTTTTCCTATGAATATTTAAACCAGTAGAGGAATATTCATCTGACGGCAAATTAATTAAACCAACAAACACTTTCCCATTTTTTTTATGACAAAGAGACAACAAATTACCACAACCCAATTTCAATTACAGTAGATTTTCAAACCTTCCTCCATTGGCACGTAAACAAAAGTTACACCGTCGGTTTATGTTCTGTCTGACACGGGCAAAAGCCCCAAGAGTATCCTGAATTGTTGCTGCTGCTACTATCCGGGCAACCAGAGCCTCTTCTGATGCCACAGGAGTTGCGTATACAAGGTTGCGCATCTCTCCCCACACAAAAAAGTCCAGAAGGACGTATCTGGGGATGGAGCGGGCCATGGTACAGGACCACCTGTGCCAATCCACGCTTCCGGGAACCGTCGGTCCAAGAATCGACGCACACGACGACTGAAATGTGCCGGCACCCCGTCATGTTGGAACCACATGCGTTGTCTTGTAGGGAGCGGGAATTCTTCCAGCAATTCTGGCAATGCTGTGGAGAGAAAATTGTAATAGTGCCTGCCATTGAATGGCCTAGCTAGCACATACGCCCAATTAAACAGTCCCCAACAACACCGACCCACACATTAACGAAGAACCGCACTTGATGAGCGCAAGTAACTGTGGCATGTGGGTTATCCTCACTCCAAGCATGAGAATTGTGCCATGATGAAGACTCTATCACGCCGGAACGTTGCTTCATCAGTAAGCAACACAGAAGATGGAAATGTAGGATGCATTTCACACTGTTCCAGGTAACACTGCGAAAACTGTGCTCTGCGTGGATAATCACCTGGTTCCAGGTTATAGACACGCTGTAAGTGAAATGGACGTAACAATTGCTCCCGAAGGACTGTTCTTACATTCTTCTGATTCGTCCCCACGTTACGTGCAATTGCACGAGTGCTGATTGAGGGATCCCGCTCCACATGTTGCAAGACAACTTCCTCAAATGGCAGCGTTCTTACCGTGCGACGGCCTCCCTGTCCAGGTAATCTGCTCAATGACCCGGTCTCACGCAGACGTTGGTACACTGCAGCAAAGGTCGTGTGATGCGGGATTCGACGATTAGGATATTGTTGTTGATAAACCCGCTGTACAGCTCGTCCGTTGTGGTGCTCTACGTAGTACGCACCAACCATATCAGTGTACTCACTCCAGGTGTATCGCTCCGTTAGTAAACAGAGACAATGCACTACTACACTGGTGGACAGCAGTTTACAACTGAAGAGCGTAATATACCCTCTAACAACCGAAGATCTTAATACGGCCTCCATCGGTTTAAATAATTCTCATACGAAAAAATGACATTAGGGAAAAATATTTGTGTTGATATTCCCTACAATCTCCCAGAGTTTGTCGGTTTAAATACTTTTCACCCTGTATACCCTGAAGCCTGCTTCATATCTGTTCAACACTATTAAAGAGCTGTCCGGAAAAAAATTTGCAAATAATAGCAAAAATATGGGTGTCTGTAGTTGCTGAAGTTGGTTTATCACTATTATTATGCACAGATACATAATAGATTTCTTTCAGCTATTTTGAATCATTTCTGTATCCCATATTTGCGTTAACATTGCATAAATTCTTCATATAAGGTTATCTCCTATTTGTAACATTGTTCCACTTATGTCGTCTTTTCGACGTGCTTTGTTATTTGTGAGTAACTGAATTATATCTCTTACTTCCTTAATTATTGCAGAATGAGAGCCGGGAATTGGCACAGGTTCAGTCGTGCCACTGGATGATTATAGTTCAATACGATACTGGATGTTCCGCAGTCAGCTAGTTTCATGGATTTTCCTTTATTGTTTGTCTCTGGTTTTCTATTAATTTAACGAAGACGTGTTGATGGTTTATCCTTAGATAATTCCTCACGGCATGTCTTGTAGAAATTTCTGATGTTGGGGCTTTACTAGAAATTCCGCTCTATCTGTGAGCCTGCTTTCGTCGTAGGCGCGTTTTCTGGATGACTAGCCTCTGAGTTTCTATATTTTCAGGAAGGAGTCCCATCTTTTAACGGTTCGATCTCCATTCCACTGTTTCCATTGTATGACTCGCTCACCGACAGCTTCATTTTAATTTCTGTTCCACTTTCTGTGTTTACATTCCCAGAGTGGCTTCCAATCACTCACACGCGGAAACGGATAGCAGTGGTACCATCCTCTGAATCCATGCATGCGCACTAGATGCCAGTAATACATGCATGTGCACAAGATAGTAATACTAGTGCGCTTTCTACCTGTTATAGTTTACGGTTAACTTTTACAATCGATATCTGTAGGTATGGCAATCAACCAACTTCCAGTTTGTCCATTTTTCAGTGAGTAAATTTTCGTAAATTCACTACTTTACTGAAATAAGCATATTTGGTTGCCAGAGCCTTATGTGACGAATGTTCGCGTTTGATTTGATTGCATCTTTTCCTTTATTTGAGCATTCCAGGAACGAGAAACTGGCAGTACTGAGCTTTAGAACCCGATTACAGAATGAGTGAAGTGGTTTTTACTTCGGACTAGTTCTGAAATTAGTGCTTCAGTCCCTTCATAAACAGAGAATATCGTGTCCCTGCTGACTTCCCTTCTTCCCATTCTGGATCGAACCCAACTGCGTCCGGCGTTTCGTCGTTTAGCCGTTTTTCTCTGATCCCAAGGGCTGAGGCACTACCAGGGGCAGTGGATGCCGAAACAACTGCGTCCTTCATGTACAAAATAATGTACAAGCGTAAATTTTGATAGTGTCGTAATACACAATGTGAACAAAAGTATACGGACACATGGCTGAAAATGACTTACAAGTTCGTGGCGCCCTCCATCGGTAATTCTGGAATTAAATATGGTGTTGGCCCACCCCTAGCCTTGACGAGCAGCTTCCACTCTCACAGGCATACGTTTAATTAGGTGCTGGAAGGTTTCTTGGGGAATGGCAGCCCATTTTTTATGGACTGCTGCACTGGGGAGAGGTATGGGTGTCGGTCGATGAGGCCTGGCACGTAGTCGTCGTTTCAAAACATCCCAAAGGTGTTCTATATATTTCAGGTCTGGACTGTGCAGACCAGTCCATTGCAATGATGATACAGTCGTGCAACCACTGCGCCACAGGCCGTGCGTTATGTATAGGTGCTCGATCGTGTTGAAAGATGCAATCACCATCCCCGAATTGCTCTTCAACAGTGGGAAACAAGAAGGTGCTTTAAACATCAGTGCAGGCCTGTGTTGTGATAGTGCCATGCAAAACATCACGGGGTCCAAGCCCCCTCCATGGAAAACACGACCACACCATCACACCACCACCTCCGAAGTTTACTGTTGGCACTACGCACGCTGGCAGATGACGTGCACCGGATATTCGCCATAACCACACCCATCCATCGGATCTCTACATTGTGTACCGTGATTTGTCACTCAACGCAACGCTTTTCCGCTGTTCAATCGTCCATTGTTTACGCTCCTTACACCAAGCGAGGCGTCGTTTGGCATTTACCGGCGTGATATGTGGTTTATGAAATCGACCATGAATTCCAGGTATTGTCAACTCCCGACTAAGTATCGTAGTACTTCTAGTGGACCTGATGCAATTTGGAATTCCTGTGTGATGGTCTGGACAGATGTGGTCCTATTACACATTACGACCCTCTTCAACTGTCGGCGGTCTCTGTCAGTCAACAGAAGGGTTCGGCCTGTACGCTTTTGTGCTGCACGTGTCTCTTCACGTTTCCATTTCACTATCACATCGGAAACAGTGGACCTAGGGGTGTTTGGGAGTGTGTAAGTCTCTCGTACAGACGTATGCCACAAGTGACATCCAATCACCTGAGTTCTGAGGAGCGCGCGTTCTGCTCTCTCATGACGTCTAATGGGTACTGAGGTAGCTGGTAATGGAGTACCTGGCAGCAGGTGGCACCACAATGCACCTAACATGAAAAACGTATTTTTGGGGGTGTCCGGATACTATTGATCGCATAGTGTATCAAACGAACAGTCCAGTCCACATGGTATTACTATCACTTCACTTATTGTAAGACATCGTAACAGCTTTTCGTTATGTACAGTACTTTTTCCCTTCTTTCAGTCGATCACAGTTGTTTTATAGGTTCAGTTGCTACAGACACTATAAGAAAAAAAAAAAAAATACGCACCAAGAAGGAATTGTCCCAATTGGCGGGAAATCGATACATGCGATGAACATGATTACAATTTCTGAAAAATTGGTTGATATACTCAAGTGAAAAAGCTTCACAAGATTATCAATTTGATATCGCATTGGTCCATCTCTGGCCATTATGGGAGCAGTTTTTCGGCTTGGCACTTACTGATAGAGTTGTTGGATATAGTGCCCTATTCTGTCCAGTGAGCTCGTTTTATCGTCAAAATCCCGAGTTGGTTAGATAGCTTTGCCTATAATGCTCCACACGTTCTCAATTGGGAAGAGATCCGGCACCGTTGCCGGCCAAAAAAAACACGGGTTTGAAAATCACGCCTAGAAGCAGTAAACTCTCTACGTGTGCTGGCGGGCATTATCTCACCGATAATTTATGTTTGTGTAAGGCCGGTAGATCGCTGTCATTGTTATACTTGATTTTTGTAATAATTGTGATGTGGTTTTCAGTGCTCGTTTTACCTCGTCTGCTGGGGAGGTGCTGGTCCGTTTTGTGGGGGTCAGCCGAGCTCCAAACTGGAAGTTCGTTGCATGTTGTTCTCCCTGTCTGACTATCCTGACACAGCAGCACTTCTCTGGCGCTCGTAGTTTACCCAGAGGGCTCAGTCGCAGTTGTTTGAGCTGCTGTAGCACCACTCCGAATCCACCTGTTGCGGTGCTATCAAGAATGGTTTTGACATAATCTGGAGGCCAGCGCTACTGCCATGGAAGAAGCGGCAGATAATCCTTTGGTACGTCGTCAGACCCAAGGATCAGCGCTTCAGCTGAGACTGCTCACATCGTCGGACTGGGGCCCTGTGTGTCAGCTTAAGGTGAGAAGCGGCGGCTACAACTTCAGCCACTGCTGGAAGCCGCTGTGACTAGGGGCGGGCGAATCACGGGGCGGCACTAGTTCTGCTGTCTGTAGTGTCCTGAAAAGTTTTGGATGTGGCATGGAGGGCAGAGGTAGTAGTCGAGGGGACGCAGGATGAACAGACGAGGAGTTGGTTGGTAGCCAGCAAAGGCGACACGGAAATTCAACTGAAACGCGGGATTCTGAACAGCCAGGCAGCCATATGAAGGGCGCACGTACCTTTATCTGGTGGTCGGAGAAGACAGCAATCATAACCAGACACAGTAAACCACGGTTTCGTTAGACTTGAAAAATACAGAACACGAGGAGTGCGCTTTACTGGCGTTCATTGTTTGGTGGGCAGCCGACAGGTTGTTAGAGTGAGGCTGAAAAGTTGATACTGTGAACAGTGAAGACAGGCAGTGGCTGGTGTATGTGCTTTTGATACAAGGTGTAAGTTACAGGTTCTGATATTACACCGTCTGGCCGTTTGCTCCCAAGAGTGTATTATCTCAATGCTGAGGTGTCCTCTGGCATTCTACAAGAGAGAGTTCTGTATGATATTTGCAAAGACTCTGAAGGCGCGTAGACTGAGATGCTATGGTGGACCAGTTCTGTGTGGTACCCTGGTGGAGCTCTCTGGTGGTAGAGGTAGATTCAGTCATCTAAGCACAGTAAGTTAAATGAATTATCATTCATCTCACTGTGCTTAGGTGACTGTCCGATAGCAACGGTCAACTGGCAGAAAGTGTGAGTATTGAGCTTTATGTTATTCTGTGTTCTTATGGAGAGTTTAAAATTTTGTTACTCTAATTTTTACGTAGCAGTAGCTCTGGGCAGTATGTTCCTGATCTCCCATTAACGATCTAATGGTTTGTTCATACCAAAATACTTGTTGTTAATAAAAGTTTTTATAAAACAGGCCAACCCCTGCACAGCCTACCGCCCAGATCTAAATCTGCACCACACCGTTATTATCAGACAGTTCTCAGGCATGCCTTCCTGATAAGACAGTCTGATTTGGGAAATGTAACGGGAACGACAGTGGTTTCTCAAGCGCGGAGTTTCATTTAAGAGTTTTTGAAATATGCAGATTGACGAGATTTGACCAGGATTTTTTGTTTTGTGTCATCAGCCTTCTGACTGATTTGATGCGGCACGCTACCGATTCCTCTCCTGTGCCAACCTCTTCATCTCAGAGTAGCACTTGCAATCTACGTCCTCAGTAATATGCTAGATTTACTCCAATCTCTGACTAGGAATTTAGTTGCATTAATGCATAGCTGTGTAATGAAGCTCATCTTGTAGATGAAACCCGTGAAAGATACTGAATTTTCCGTGTATATGTTCGATAGCTAAGCTCTCACAATTAGAAATTTGAAATCCTAATAGCTACTTACAAAATTTATCTTGAAGAGCCCGCTTTAATTAGGCTGTTGATCTACGAGTAAGCTGCGTGTCGTGCCTCAGCTTAGAGCGTTATATCGACTTACCTGATAGCTTTAAAGGTTACGAAAGACAGCGTAAGAGAACATGGCGAAGTAAAGCACTTTTACAAACACATAAATCGATAAGGCTACAGTCCTCTCACCATGAACCACAGACCTTGCCGTTGGTGGGGAGGCTTGCTTGCCTCAGTGATACAGATAGACGTAACGTAGGTGCAACCACAACGGAGAGGCCAGACAAACGTATGGTTCCTGAAGAGGTGCAGCAGCCTTTTCAGTAGTCGCAGGGGCAACAGTCTGGATGACTGACTGATGTGGCCTTGTAACACTAACCAAAACGGCCTTGCTGTGCTGGTACTGCGAACGGCTGAAACCAAGGGGAAACCACGGCCGTAATTTTTCCCGAGGACATGCAGTGTTACTGTATGCATAAATGTTGATAGCGTCCTCTTTGGTAAAATATTCCGGAGGTAATATAGTCCCCCATTCGTATCTCCGGGCGGGGACTACTCTGGAGGACATCGTTATCAGGAGGAAGAAAACTGGCGTTCTACGGATCGGAACGTGGAATGTCAGATCCCTTAATCGGGCAGGTAGGTTAGAAAATTTAAAAAGAGAAATGAATAGGTTAAAGTTGGATATAGTGGGAATTAGTGAATTCGGTGGCAGGAGGAACAAGACTTTTGGTCAGGTGAATACAGGATTATAAATACAAAATCAAATAGGGGTAATGCAGGAATAGGTTTAATAATGAATAAAACAATAGGAGTGCGGATAAGCTACTACAAACAGCTCAGCGAACGCATTATTGTGACGAAGATAGATACGGAGCCCACGCCTACGACAATAGTACAAGTCTATATGCCAACTAGCCCTGCAGAAATGTATGATGAGATAAAATAAATTATTCAGATAGTGAAGGGAGACGAAAATTTAATAGTCATTGGGGGCCTGGAATTCGATAGTAGGAAAAGGAAGAGAAGTAAACGTAGTAGGTGAATATGGATTGAGGGTAAGAAATGAAAGAGGAAGCCGCCTGGTGGAATGTTGCACAGAGCACAACTTAATCGTAGCTAACACTTGGTTCAAGAATCATAAAAGGAAGTTGTATACATGGAAGAAGCCAGGAGATTCTTATAGATTTCGAATACATTATATAATGGTAAGACAGATATTTAGGAACCAGGTTTTAAATTGTAAGACATTTCCAGGGGCAGATGTGGACTCTGACCACAATGTATTGGTTATGAATTGCAGATTAAAACACAAGAAACTGCAAAAAGGTGGGAATTTAAGGAGATGGGACCTGGATAAACTGAAAGAACCAGAGGTTGTACAGAGTTTCAGGGAGGGCATAAGGGAACAACTGACAAGAATGGGGGAAATATATACAGTAGAAGAAGAATGGGTAGCTTTGAGGGATGAAGTACTGAAAGCAGCAGAGGATAAAGTAGGTAAAAAGACGAGGGCTAGTAGAAATCCTTGGGTAACAGAAGAAATATTGAATTTAATTGACGAAAGGAGAAAATATAAATATGCAGTAAATGACGCAGGCAAAAAGGAATACAAACGTCTCAAAAATGAGATCGACAGGAAGTTGCAAAATGGCTAAGCAGGGATGGCTAGAGGACAAATGTAAGGATGTAGAGGCTTAGCTCCTAGGGTATGATAGATACTGCCTACAGGAAAATTAAAGAGACCTTTGGAGAAAAGAGAGCCACTTGTATGAACATCAAATGGAAACCCAGTTCTAAGCAAAGACGGGAAAGCAAAAAGTTGAAAGGAGTATTTAGAGGGTCTATGTAAGGGCGATATACTTGAGGGCAATGTTATAGAAATAGAAGAGGATGTAGATGAAGGTGAAATGGGAGATATGATACTGCGTGAAGAGTTTGATAGAGCACTGAAAGACCTAAGTCGAAAGAAGGCCCTGGGAGCCGACAGCTTCATTTTAATTTCTGTTCCACCTTCTGTGTTTACATTCGCCGAGTGGCTTCCAAATTTCGTGGATGATATCTATGATATGTTTTAGAGGTGTGGCCACCCTTTGGGATCTTGATCTCATATCTCACGAGTGAAAGCTTCGGCGTTCGTTTTCAGGCAGTCGGTTGCCTTTAGCTATGGATTGTTCGATTGGAATCTACGATTGATTTGTGTGAGCCGTGCGCGACTCGTGTTCATGTCGTTTATTACTTGACTCTTGTCATTGCGGTACCGCCGCCCCGTTTCTTATTCGATTTACTGCCCGTGAATGGCAGCAGCAGCGCTATCGATAAGAGCATTGTCGTACTATCTTTGGAGCGACCGCTAGTTTTTCTGGGTCGTGGTGTGCGGTTAGTTATGTCGGGATGGAGCTCCCGTGAGGTCTGCACAGACAGTACTCGCCCGAACTTTGGCGACACACATGCACTGGCCGACAAAAGGAGACTTGAGCACGGACGACCATTGGTTGGTCGTTCGGTCAGTCACGTCATCGGGCGACGTCTATTTGGTCTTCCGACTGCTTCTGGGTTCTCTGTGTGTGTCGACTTGCGATTCGTTCTTGTTGGTCCACAGTGACTGGTTTTAGTATTGTTTGAGTTGTCTGTGGAAGCGTTTTCGCGGAACCACGTGTCGCTTGTGTGGTTTGACTGGGCAGTTATTTTAATGCTGTGTGTGTGCAAGTGAGTCGGTTGGGACCGAGCAGCAAGCAAATCTTCGCGGCTCGCGTCCAGGCCGGAGCCGTTGGCGGTGTGCACGCGCTGTCGGATCGTGAGGCGCTAGCTGCGAGAGCAACAAGTTCGTTGCCCACCTAACCTGGACGCTGAAGTTGAGTGATCAGTTAATCTGTTATGAAATCTCAACCATTGTGACATCTCTTCGTTCATTTGTGGGTTGTTGTCCCCTTGGCCATTCGGGTAGCAGCATCGTATAATGTGCTGGAGTATGAGAAATCTTGTAGCTGTTTTCGTATGTTGTGATTAATTATTAAATTGACTGTTACATATCAGTTCCTTATCATCCTTTTCCATTTCCATAGTATTGTCCTCAAGTACATTGCCCTTGTATAGACCCCTCTTCCACCTTTCTGCTTTCCCTTCTTTGCTTATAACTGGAATTCCATCTGAGCTCATGATATTCATACAAAGAGAACTACTTGTATGAATATCAAGAGCTCAGATGGAAACAGAAAGGCTGTTTTCCCTTCTTTGCTTAGAACTAGATTTCCATCTGAGCTCTTGATATTCATACAAAGAGAACCACTTGTATGAATATCAAGAGCTCAGATGGAAACAGAAAGGCTGCTTTCCCTTCTTTGTTTAGAACTGGATTTCCATCTGAGCTCTTGATATTCATACAAAGAGAACCACTTGTATGAATATCAAGAGCTCAGATGGAAACCCAGTTCCAAGCAAAGAAGGGAAAGCAGAAAGGCGGAAGGAGTGTACAGAGGGTCTATACAATGGCAATGTACTTGAGGACAATACTATAGAAATGGAAGAGGATGTAGATGAAGATGAAATGGGAGACATAATACTGCGTGAAGAGTTTGGCGGAGCACTGAAAGACCTGAGTCGAAACAAGGCCCCAGGAGTAGACAACATCCCATTAGAACTACTGATGGCCTTGGGAGAGCCAGTCCTGACAAAACTCTACCATCTGGTGAACAAGATGTATGAGACAGGCGAAATACCCACAGACTTCAAGAAGAATATAATAATTCCAATCCCATAGAAAGCAGGTGTTGACAGATGTGAAAATTACCTAACTATCAGTTTAGTAACTCACGGCTGCAAAATACTAACGCGAATTCTTGACAGACGAATAGAAAAAGTGGTAGAAGCCGACCTCGGGGAAGAACAGTTTGGATTCCATAGAAATGTTGGAACACGTGAGGCAATATTGACCTTACGACTTATTTTAGAAGCTAGATTAAGGAAAGGCAAACCTACGTTTCTAACATTTGCAGACTTAGAGAAAGCTTTAGACAATGGTGACTGGAATGCTCTCTTTCAAATTCTAAAGGTGGCAGGGGTAAAATACAGGGATCAAAAGGATATTTACAATTTGTACAGCAACCAGATAGCAGTTATAAGAGTCGAGGGACATGAAAGGGAAGCAGTGGTTGGGAAGGGAGTGAGACGGGGTTTTAGCCTCTCCCCGATGTTATTCAATCTCTATGTTGAGCAAGCAGTAGAGGAAACAAAAGAAAAATTCGGAGTAGGTATTAAAATCCATGGAGAAGAAATAAAACCTTTGAGGTTCACCGATGATATTGTAATTCTGTCAGAGACAGCAAAGGACTTGAAAGAGTAGTTGAACGGAATGGACAGCGTCTTGAAAGAAGGATACAAGATGAACATCAAAAAAAGCAAAACGGGGATAATGGAATATAGTCGAACTAAGTCGGGTGATGCTGAGGGACTTAGATTAGGAAATGAGACACTTAAAGTAGTAAAGGAGTTTGGCTATTTGGGGAGCAAAATAGCTGATGATGGTTGAAGTAGAGAGGATATAAAATGTAGACTGACAATGGCAAAGAAAGCGTTTCTGAAGAAGAGAAATTTGTTAACATCGAGTATAGATTTAAGTGCAAGGAAGTCGTTTCTAAAAGTATTTGTATGGAGTGTAGCCATGTATGGAAGTGAAACATGGACGATAAATAGTTTATAGAAGAAGAGAAATGTGGTGCTACAGAATAATGCTAAACATTAGATGGGTAGATCACATAACTAATGAGGAGGTACTGAATAGAATTGGGGAAAAGAGGAGTTTGTGGCACAACTTGAATAGAAGAAGGGATCGGTTGGTAGGGCATATTCTGAGGCATCAAGGGATCACCAATTTAGTATTGGAGGGCAGCGTGGAGGGTAAAAATCGTAGAGGGAGGCCAAGAGATGAATAGACTAAGCAGATTCAGAAGGATGTATGCTGCAGTACATACTGGGAAATGAAGAAGCTTCACAGGATAGAGTAGCATGGAGAGCAGCATCAAACTAGTCTTAGGACTGAAGACTACAACAACAACAACAAGGTTACAGATTCAGGCAAAAGAAACGTACTGATGTAATGGAAAGACTAACACAATGCAGTTAAAATTTTACTTAATGTAATGTAAACGTTTGACTGCACAACACCTAAAATTATTCTATAAATACACATTCTAAGTCAGTAAAGCGACGTACCACAAAGGAATCATCCGACTGGAACGGAAATCGGTAGATGTGATGTACATGTACAGATAAACTAATGATTACAGTTTCAGAAAAAAATTTATCATTTATTCAATAGAAAGAGTTCCACAAATTCAGCAAGTCAATGACGCATTGGCCCACCTCTGGCTCTTATGCAAACAGTTATTCGAGTTAACGTTGTCTGACAGATTTATTGGATATCCTTTTGCTTTACTTAATGTGTATCATATTACATATTCCCCTCTCTTCTGTTGTCCGCGAAACCAGTCACTGTTTACGAATAAAAGTGTTTTTATATGATCAAGGTGTAGGGAAGCAGCCTACTCACGCCGTATAAAATTCACATCAGCCTTTCCATTGTGTGCCAGCCAGTCCGCTGTAACTAGCTCTGATGTAATAAATGTTGTGGAATACTTTAAAAATCAAGTAAATAACCTGAAACGTTTCTAGCATGTCAGGAGTAATACTAAATCAATATGTGTTGAATATCAGTTCAGTAACTTTAACCATTTTCGAAATTTGGACGTTTCTCTGTAAAAATCATTGGCGCAACAGAAAAGAGCTAGAAACATAAAAATTTATATTTAGATTCCTTTTTCATAATAATTTAGTAGAAACAGTATTCTGGATCTCACAAATTAAAATTTTCATTGAAATTCATGATTTTCTGGTTCTTGTCTTAGAAATTAAGGAAGCAAGATAGTTAAGTAGGCGAATAAATAAAGCTAGGATGTTTAATTTTAAGTAGAAAGGAGGTCCGCTATAATCATAAAGATGTGAGAAGTTTCAACTGAATAACTATAAAACTATAGTGATAGCGTATCTCCAAAGGGCAAGTTCAGAGCTCGTCTACTGACTGTAGTGTAATTAAATTAATTCTCTCTCCCAAAATATTTGACTTAGCCACGTCAGACATTTATTATGATTACTTACCTGTGTGCTGATTGCACATTTAAATTGAGAGCTTCATCGGCCATCAGCAAAGGAAGCAATGATTTATATGGTAACTTAAAGTGGTGCATTACTAGCCCAGCAGCTAGTCGGGAGAGCGGATTTAATCAGTCGTTCCCTTAGCCGTCCGCACCGCGGCTTTATATATAAGAACGCTGCGCAAGAGAAAAAGGCCCCAATTCTCTCCAGACACTGATTAGCACACCACATGTGCCGGGAGTCGCGTCGCATCGGTATCATTGCTATAAACAGCCTCGGATGCCCTAATAAGTTACTCGGGATACGCATAGCCATGAAATCGTTTTCGAGTGAAGTGTTAATTCTGGGATGACTTTAATGATCTATCTTCAGCTTGCATATGTCGTATTTTCACGTGCCGCCGCGGGAAAGACATTCTACCATTATATAGCGTTGCGTTTGATGAACACTATCATCAAATTATGGCGAGCATTCACTTAAACATTTAGTTTGAACAGTTACAGTTGCATCAGCGCATTAGACTCTGAACTGCTCTGGTAGTTGGATTGTGTGGATTCTTTTTGTTCTGTGACTTTCAGAATATAGTGAACATTTTAGAGAAAATGGTTTTTGATTATGAATTCCAGACAATCTCCTAATTCCTCAGAGCTATGAGCTGTAGCTATAAACGTATTTCTCAGATGAATTGGGCACTAGGAATTCTAATTACAGGCTTCACATTTTGTAATCACTTTCTGGTTGCCAATATTGTAGTTAGAGAGCCAGTGTTGAGAACGGCAAACCAAAGCATAAATACAAAACATTTGATAGGAACATTCATTTATAATAATTATTCCACCCGCCGCCCCACATATGGTGCATCGGCCGGAATGCATCTTTTCTACATTACATTCTACATTTTATAACAATTATTCCACTCCCCGCCCCACAATGGCTGTTCTTAGTAATATTTTATTTTTATAATGTATCACATAATTTTTCTTATCGTTTCATGTGGAAATGAGATTCTTCGGAATCCTCGGACTGTCGATACCAGATAGTGGTACAAGCTACTCTTGCCATAATGGTAGATCATAGTGAAATTCTTGTAACCTATCTGATACTCAAGATCAGCAACGCTTCCTAAGTAAAGTCTAGTTATACAACATAGTGGGCCAGATCAAATTCGTGTGTTTTAAGATGTAGTGTGTAGAAGTTTTCAGATCGGTCTAAGGCAAGACGTCGATTTTCAGATATAAGGCGGAGTAATTTTCGTAGTATCTCCGCATTTGGCATATTCTTTGGTAACCTAATTCTTTGTTTTTATTTATCAGCAGGTTTTGAACACTTCAGTAGGTGACAATTGTTGCTCCAATGAAACAATTTATCAGTTACATGCTTTAAGGAAAGACACCCTTCTTGCCGATAGAATTAAACTGTTCCCTGTTAGAACATTACTCCCTTATTATTATCAACTCTTCAGGCTTTAAATAGGAGACACATTTTTCTAGAGAGTACGCCAGAAAGTTGAAATCTGTAACACTAAAATTTATTCACTGAGATGTCCCACTGGGATAGATTAAGTGAATCTTTTATATTTTCCCATATTAGCCAAAATCAGAATAACATGTATGGATATATTCTAGTCATTTCTTGCACTCTTTCACATAGATTCATAATTATGAAATGTGCATCGTAATTTGTTGCACTGTAAAGTTCAAAAGGCATCATAGAATTAGATCTGGTTGTAAGATGGCAATGATTTCTATACTTCAGACCCGCTCGTTTGATACGTTCCTTGGGGGTGTATATTCTGCTGTTTGAAATGCTTCCTCCACTGAGGGACTAGTAATAATCTGATTGTTTAGCAACAAGTAATTTTTATACGCTCAGGAGTCTGATACAAATGTTGCTGAAGAACCACCTCTGTACAACTGAGTCTGTGAATTTTCGTCACTGCGGTTGTTGTGCACACGTAAAGCAATACTATGCCATTTGTGCCCATTAATTTCGTTACTGACGCATGGTTGCAGCGAGCAGTGGATGCGTGCATGAATGCCAAATATTAGCTTTCTGTTTGTTATACTGACTTTTTGTCCAAGAGCTACACACTAGTCCGTAGAAAGCATTGAATTATGGCTATGATTCTTTAGCATCAATAATTTGCCACAAGTGTCTGGTCCGGTTGTGAAAACCCCCCTCAAACTGACGTAGATAGTGCATGCGCGCTGATGTAATCTCCAACCATATCATATTTCAACGAGTTGACAAGCCACAACAGGATACGGCTTCTTCGAAGAAGCCATATACTTTTGCAACAAGTTCAGGCTTCCCAATACCTGCCCAAAAATCTAGCATTCAAGCCATATTATATCAAGCTGAGAGTGAAATGCATTAGCAAAAAGCGTTTTACCACATAACATAATGAAATGGTTTGTAGAAACATCAAGCATTATTTCGCCAGGCTTTAGTTGTACCATTAACGTACGTTAGTAGTGTGATTTTTGTTGTTGTTAAATAACTTAATGTTAAGTGCTAGCCGTCTCCTTCATCAGTGGTAGTTTCGGCGTGACTCATTTCGTGTACAACCTGAGCCATGCCATTCTTTGGAGCTTGCGCTACATCCATATCTACATGAATACTCTGCAGTTCACAAACAAGTGACTGGAAGAGAGTTCGTGGAACAGCTTTCAAGCTATTCCGTTAGCGTTCCAGCCTAGAACCGTGCGTGGGAAGAACGAACATCTCAGTCTTTCCGCGCGAGCTCTGATATGTCTTACTTGAAATCTATCAGCGCATGCCTTATGCAGTCCACCGCATACAACAAGAGTACTGTTAATGTCTTAAAATATAATTTTTTTCGCGAAGGTACCTTATTCATCGATTAATTCACAAAGTATAAACCTGAGATGGAAGAAACAGCAGTGTATTTCTTTTTCAGGTGGAGTCCAGATCTATGACAACATGATCGAAAAGTCCACATTTCACTTACATTTACACTCAGCAGAGCAATACATCTTACCGAAGTCAGTGTCGACTCTTAATTACGCATTCTTTGCCATTTCACAGGCTGCTTGTTTACAGATCCATGTTACTGGAGAAGGTTTTACTTTTACTAACGTATACTTTCTTGTGTCACTTTTTTTCATTATTAATTTTGATACCAGGAATATACAAGTTCAATATAATCATCGTTAGCACATGTGGTTACCACCCTGCAACAATGTACAACGGAAAATGATGCTTCTGACCGTGATAGCGATGATATACCTCAGATGAGATTGCTTTTTAAGAGGGATATCTAGTGCTTATTGTTACAGCATAAAGTTAAGCACCAGCACACCAGTCGGGAACCATAGAACAGAGAGGGCTGTGAGACGACGTCAGCTAGTTGCCCTCTGACTGACCCCTCTCCAGGATGACAACGCGTCAGCAGCGACCTCTATGCGAAAATGACGTAAGCGCCGCGCCCGACTGCTCGCGGCCTAGTTAAACAATAGCATGAAGGCTAGTCATTTCGCTTCTACTATGCAGCATTGTCTATACTGAAGAAATATGCTTATTTTGTTACTCGCCCTTCGCTTGAGATACATCTGTGTAAGTACAAAGTTAGGTTTTCTAATCATTTACTTTTGTAATAAATATCGTTAATACGATTTGTTTGGGCGTTGTTTAGCGATCCGAGAAAGCAGGTTTCCTAGACACCCCATATTCGACGACTAAGCATGATTCAACACTTATACCGGCAAATGAACAGATAAATAGAAATCTATCGCTTGATGTTTTGCTCATGTTTTCTACAGAAAGAAAGCTAAACCATAAGACTGTAGCGACATGCAGTTGATCGAGAATTTAAAATGAAAATGAAAATGTGAAATGAGTATAATGGACACAAATCGGTAGGATGTCCTAAAATATTATTTTAAATACATTGCTGCCTCCTAGAAAAGTTATTAGCTAGTGTTTCGTGGACAACGTAACAATTTACTTTGGATACACGATCAATCAGGATAACTTATAACCAGTTTTTGTTTCAAATGTTAGGTGTTCCACCTACTGGCACTATTTTGTACTAAGAATAACAAAAGTGATAAAACTCTTACTTTTATAACACGATAATGCCGGTAGTCTAAAACTCGTTTGGAAGTAAAATGATGAGTGATACAGGAATATTGTGACCGGTAAAACGTTGCCCTAGTTAAATGTATTGAATGAACATGGCTTGAACTTTGAAGAGATAAATGCAAGGACTTTTCGCTAGTTTGTGACAAGTGTCACAGTTCAGATGTCGTTATCTGATTTATCATAAGAATGAATTTCTCATTCTCTCTTCCTGATCTCTCTGATACTATACTTATATTCTTCGGCCGTAGGTACTAGTGGTACAGTTCGTAAGTAACTACTAGTTTTAAACAAGTACTGTTGCTAGGAGATCAGTATAATCCGGAAAAAAATGACACGCATTGTCATCTATAAATATTAAGGGCCTCTTCTGCAGTTTAAAATTTCTCGAAACGGGCATTCTCCAACGTAATGACTGGCGGCACACTTTCAGATTTATCTAGACAGTACTTTTCTTGCAAGTATACGGCCACGCAGTCGCATACGTTAATCCTACGGCATTAACCTTTTGTCTCGATATTGGAAAACACTTCATCTTCTCTTACTAGTTTTGTAACAACAATCAAATATTAGCGGTACTTATGTATGGGAAGAGATTTTCTGTACTGTGAATTGGAAATAGGCTTGCTGTAAGCCAACTTTATAACTTCTTTATCTCCACTACATCACTACATTTGCTTTGCTTCTATGTAATGATTCAGCTAAAATCTCCATAGCCTCTGCAACAGGAATATATCAAAAATAGGCTGTAGTCATCAAATGATACTAGTTCACGCTTGATGGAGTGGGAACATCTCTTGGCTTTTTAGCAATGCAGATGAATTAGGGATTCAGATTTTGTTTGTACACTACTGGCCATTAAAACTGCTACGTCAAGAAGAAATGCAGATGATAAACGGGTATTCATTGGACTAATATATTATACTAGAACTGACATGTGATTACATTTTCACGCAATTTGGGTGTAGAGATCCTGAGAAATCAGTACCCAGAACAACCACCTCTGGCCGTAATAACGGCATTGATACGCCTGGGCATTGAGTCAGACAAAGCTTGGGTGGCGTGTACAGGTACAGCTGCCCATGCAGCTTCAACACGATACCACAGTTCATCAAGAGTAGTGACTGGCGTATTGTGACGAACCAGTTGCTCGGCCACCATTGACCAGACGTTTTCAGTTGGTGAGAGATATGGGGAATGTACTGGCCAGGGCAGCAGTCCAACATTTCTGTATCCAGAAAACCCCATACAGGACCTGCAACATGCTGTCGGGCATTATCCTGCTGAAACATAAGGTTTCACAAGTGATCGAATGAAGGGTTGAGCCACGGGTCGTAACACATCTGAAATGTAACGTCCACTGTTCAAGGTGCCGTCAATGTGAACAATAGGTGACCGAGACGTGTAACCAATGGCACCCCATACCATTACGCCGGGTAATACACCAGTATGGCGATGACGAATACACGCTTCCAATGTGCGTTCGTGCGATATCGCCAACACGGATGTTACCATCATGATGCTGTAAACAGAACCTGAATTCATCCGAAAAAATGACGTTTTGCTATTTGTGCACCCAGCTTCGTCGTTAAGTACACCATCGCAAGCGCACCTGTCTGTGATGCAGCGTCAACGGTAACAGCACCCATCGTCTCCGAGCTGATAGTCCATGCTTCTGTAAACGTCGTCGAACTGTTCGTGCAGATATTTGTTGTCTTGCAAACGTCCCCATCTGTTGACTCAGGGATCGAGAAGTGGCTGCACGATCCGTTACAGCCATGCGGATAAGATGCCTGTCATCTCGGCTGCTAGTGATACGAGGCCGTTGGGAACAAGCACGGCGTTCCGTATTACCCTCCTGAACCCATCAATTGCATATTCTGCTAACAGTCATTGGATCTCGACCAACGCGAGCAGCAATGTCGCGATACGATAAACCGCAATCGCGATAGGCTACAATCCGACCTTTATCAAAGTCGGAAATGTGATGGTACGCATTTCTCCTCCTTACACGAGTCATCACCGCAACGTTTCACCAGGAAACGCCAGTCAACTGCTGTTTGTTTATGAGAAATCGGTTGGAAACTTTCCTCATGTCAGCACGTTGTAGGTGTCGCCAACGCCGGCGCCAACCTTGTGTGTATGCTCTGAAAAGCTAATCATTTGCATACCACAGCATCTTCTTTCTGTCGGATAAATTTCTCGTCTGTAGCACGTCATCTTCATGGTGTCGCAGTTTTAATGGCCAGTACTGTAATTTAATACTTGTTTTAAACAGTGATTCTGTCTCTTTGGTTAATTTATGGTTAGTTGCTGAACTGACTGCATGGCAGGTATAATTGAAATACCTTCTTTGTGACTTACCTTCCGTGTGACACTTCAGCAACCCATGCGGTCTAGGTGCTACTGGAGTCTTGTTTGTCAAGTATTTCGAATCAATATCAGTAAATATGGATTTGCATGTTCTAATAATGTTCTTCACTTTCATAGCACATCATTTCAATGTGGAATCGTTAGGTAACTGACGTTATTCTACAGCATTGAGGAATGCAAACACTTTTTCAAAGCATTCTGACTTATTACCACAACACTCTTTCCTCTTGTCGTCCTTGGTGGCAATCGCATATTGAAGAGTTTTTTCCCTTAAAATGATCAACAATCGTTGCTCAGTACAACTAGTGTTGATCATAACTTTAGTTACAGTTTCACATGATTATAATTAACGTGCATATATTCACAGAGGTCCAGTTCGGGCTGTAATTATAGTATGGAAACGAAATTTCATAGAAATTCTGTTGAGATAATGCGGAACTGATTTAAGCTAGAGAAAAATTAATTCAAATTTTGGCCACCAGGTGCAAATCTGTTGCTGTGAATACCAGAAAGACGTACAGAAATGTTTCAGTATATAATGGATTTGGAGCGGGATGGGGGCTGAGAAGGTCAAACAAGTGAGAAAGACATGACATTAATTTTGTTGTTAAATGTAACTTATACAGTTTGTTCAATGTCGACGAGATGCTGTATAGCCCAAAATTTGCATGTGGTGGCAAAAATTAGAACTAATTTTTTTAGCGTAAATTGCTTCCTCATTAACCCATTAACATATCTCCCAAGTTTCGCTACGATACAATAATTACGGCCGATAGTGAATCTCCGTGAGTAGCTACGCTTCAATTACAACCATCCAATAGATGTATTGCTTAAAACATTGTAAAATATGGTTTGATCTTCAGGAGTGTGAAACATATCGGTGCCATGAGCACCGCTTTGTTTCCTTGTTTCACATACTGCACGCAAGCAAGTCGCTTATTTGCAAACTGTCGAATGACTAGGGAATTCAGACGGACAACAGGTTGTAATAACGTATCTCGGTCAGGTCAGAAACACTGACTGGTGAGAGCCAATGAGAGTACAGCCACTTCCTCACTCGTCGGTGCCTTTGCCACCTTCCTTATTTAATATTTTTCAGTGGTGAGCTTGAGTATGGCATCTGTAGATCCGGGAATGCAGCTTAGAACAGTACTGGGATTTAAAGTTTCTCTGCATCTGATGGGTTAGTAATTTTTCAAGTGATGACTCTAAAATATGGAAAGAACATTTGCCCAGTACGAGCCGAACTTATAAGGTGAAGTTCATTACATGCTTAGCCTCTATTCACCACTGTTCATGTACATTACATATGATCTCAGCTAGTATAAAGTGGTTCACATAATCCTGTTGTGCTAGAGTACTTCCTCCCAAGTCAGTAACAAATTTTTCGAGATAAGTTCCGTTTTCCAGGGTTGTGTACTTGAAAATTTGGTGTATAAACAAGCGTAAAACTTGTTGGAAATATTAATTTGAACATATGAAGTTAATATTTTACAGTACGTGGCAGGATTTCAAGACTTTACTGTATGGTAAATAACAGCATCATCTGCAGACTATACAGTATAATCTGCAGACTGTCTAAGAAGACAGCTCAGATTGCTTCCTAAATCATTTATAAAGCATTAAAACAACAGATGACGTACAACACTCCATAGTGGAAACCAAGGGACTTCTGTTTTACTAGATTACTTCCAGTCGATTACTACTTACCAGCTATGACTTTTCTGAGAGAAAATCGTGAATTCATTCGCTCTACTGAGATGATTCTCCATAAGCATGCTATTTCATTTGAAACCTTTTGTGAGTAACTTTGATGCCTTCTATAAATCTAGAAACATAGAAAACTTGATTTCCTTCGTCGGTAGCACAATTTACTTCGCATGAGTAAAGGGTTATTTGTGTTCCGCAAGAACGAAATTTCTGACTCTGTGTTTGTAGCGTGGCGAAAGATCTCTTTTTTTTGGGTATTGCATTACATTGTAACACAGAATATATTTCAAGTTTTTATTAAAATTCGGTGTCAGTGATTTGATGTTGGTCTGTAATTCAGCTGATTACATTAGTTTCCTTTCCAGTGTACAGTTGCGTCTTGGTAGTACCTGTTCTTGATTCGAATTCTGGACAGGGAGAGCTTTGACACGGAACTAGTTAATAATTTTCTGCATATCTCGTCCGACCTTGTAGCTCAGTGCGTTTCATACTAAGTGTATCGAAAGTCAGCTCATGAATATCAATCTTCACAAATTTTCTGAATTGTTCACTTAATGACGCAGAAGTCCTGTACCAGTAAGTACCTGATGGTTGTGATGAAATTGCAGCTACTCCCTGAGATGCATTATGCGCTGTAAACATCGCATGGCAGCGAAACTTAGTACATATCCTAATGCGTTAATGTGGAACCGACTGGCCACCAGGTTCAAATCTAGGGCTGTGAGTGCAAGAAAGACATATATAAATGTTTCCATATGTAATGGACTGAGAAAGATACGTAAGCATAAAAGGTCAAACAAGTGAAAAAAAGCACAACATTTATTTTGTTTATCAAACGCCGCTTTCACAATTTGTTCAATATCAGCACCGGCGGCGTAGACGAGACGTTGTACAACGCCACATTTGCACCTGGTGACCAGTCCTGAAACTAATATTTCCTCCGTAAATCCGTTTCACGTATCTAGCAAGTTTCGCTGCATTGCGGTAATTACAGTCCGGACTGGCCTTCCGTGAGTACCTGCACTTTCATTATAATCACCTGGTAATACTAAGAAATTTAAACTGTTTGTCCGTATTTCAGTCTCCATTTCCAGGGACACTTGAGATAACAACATAATCTGTAATTGTGTCACAGGCCATCGAATATCTATAGTCATTTTAGCAGGCTTATAGTAAAAAATATTTCTAACATTTTCCAACAAGACGTGCCACTGTTAGTCCGGCGCTTAGTCAAAAGAATTTTGAAGAAATCTGTGTAACTGAATGGTTATGTATGAAGGAATGAAAATTTAGCACATTTCCTCACCAGTCGGAATTTCCGGAGCAGCCTATCAGCATCGTGTACATACGTGACTGCTATAGACTTGCTCAGTTTTCTGAGGTTTGCTAATAAATGTGAAAGTGGGCTGTAGAGACATTTACACATAGCACACATGGAGAGAGTGGCCGATCGATTTCCAGGCACATGTTACTGAGTTCGGTAGGAAGTTCATTCCACATCGCACGTGCTCTTCACTCGAGTATTCGTTGCTGCGCACAGAACGGCATAGAGCGGACAGCGGACGATGTTTGACGAAGGCAAATGTATCCGTGACTAAACGCGGTAATGGAAATTCCGAATAAACAGGGAGCGCTGCCCTAACAGGAAAGACAAACTGTGCTGTACGAGGGTGAATTCCGAACAGGGAGAGAATTAACTCAGGACCAGCTGACAAGGTGACGTATGCTTCAATGCGCCTAGTAACGGAGGGCGTTTAATACCGTGGGTACTGAAATTCCAAATCTCTATCTTAACGTTTATATACAATTCTGCTATGTAATCTTCGCAAAAGAAAATTTGGTGTTGAATTAAATTTCAGGAATGAGGTTTATCGGTGACATTGTAATTGTGTTACAGACAGTAAAGGTCTCAGAAAAGCAGTTGAACGGAATGGTCTTTCTGTTGAAAAGAGGATATAAGAAGACCATCAACAAAAACAAAGCAAGGATAATCAAATGTAGTCGAATTAAATCGGGTGATGCTGAGTGAATTAGATTAGGAAACTAGACACTTAAAGCAGTAGAGCAATATAACTGATAATGACCGTAGTAGAGAGGATATAAAATGTAGACTGACAATTAAGCAAATATTTGTGAAGAATAGAAATTTTTTAACGTGGAATACAGATTGTATGTTAGGAAGTTTTATTTGAAAGTATTTGTATGAAAGGGAAGCCTTGGCGATAAACAGTTTAGACAAGAAGAGCGAAGAAGCTATTGAGATGCATTGCTGCAGGAGAATCCTGAAGATTAGGTGAGTAGATCACGTAACTAATGAGGAGGTACCGAACTGAAATGGGGAGAATCGAAATATGTGGTACAACTCCTTCTGAATAAGGGATCGGTTGACAAAATACCTTCTGAGACATCACGGGATCACCGATTTAGTACTGGAAGGAAGTGTGGGAGGCAAATATTGTAGAGGGAAACCAAGATAAGAACACAGTAAGCAGATTCAGAAGTGTGTGAGTTGCAGTAATTGTTCAGAGATGAAGAGGCTTGGACTGGATAGGGAAGCATGAAGAGCTGCTTGAAACCAGTCTCTGGATTGACGACCACAAAAGCAAAAATCTTCACAGGACAATAAATTTGATACCAACATCAGTCTTTCCCGAAAACTCTACATTTGCTGGGAGATCGAAAAATAGTGGCTTGTACGAATATGTAAGCGCCCCGACGTCTTCTGTCTTACTCTCTTGGTACTACGCATGATGTGCAGCATAATGGGGGCAGTAGAATATGCCGTACAGGCGGACACGAGATGCCTTAATGTTAGCTGTTCAGCAGTGAGAACCGCTAAGATCAATCTATTTCTCTTTCCTAACGCTACACTTTTTCTTGCACATTGGAACTGCTACGATGAGTATTACTTACATAACATAGCCACAAGTTCTTGCAATATCCCTAACGCTTACTGAAAAATCCGCACTCGTGACTGACACTAGTTCCGATAATTTCAAGGTACACGTCAATACACACGCGGCAAATGACGCAAGTACAGCATTTCCCTCCGCCAAATGGTTGAAAATATATAGCTCTAACCTCGACTGCATAATCGAAGATAGGAAATCATAAAATGCATACGATTTGGCATAGTAAATATGTGATTAGCTGCAATTATATTTTAGTAACGGAGCCCCTTACTTTGTATTCCACGGCGAATGTCACGCACAACCGAAATTAATATCGAGTGTGTACCAGGGAATCCTAACAGTATGTTTCGATTACTGTTTCAATATACACAAACAATACGACATATATAATCAATAGCGGCCGAAGACTCAGCGTCGTTCTTCCAACGGCCTCGTCAAAGCGAGCAGAGGAGCGGACAGTTTCAGGGCTTCCTCTTGTCCTTGGTGTGTAAAACCCGAAAAAGGCGGGAGAATCAGCAATGATCGGCTGGATGAGGATACAGAAGGCAATGGAAGCCGCTGCGTTCATGACTTACAGAGTGTATGCGCGGGACAGGTGGCCTCTGATTGAAAACTCTCGTGGTGGTCTCTCCATTGGAAAAAGATTCCGGATTAGTCCCTCGTTCAGATTACCAGACGGAAACAGTCAAGGGGGAGGTAATCACAAGCAAAAGATTGAGAAACGTAAAAGTGAGCGAATCGGAGCCTGGAATGTTAGAAGTTTGAGCGTGGTTAGGGAAGCTGGAATATCAGCGAAGGGAATTGGAAAGACCGAGTCTAGATACATTTAAGGTTAGTGAAGTGAAATTAAAAGAAGATACGGGTTTCTGGTCTTACGAATTGTTACGCCTTCCGCACTCACGATGCACAACTGTGGTAAGGATAGGTCTGCATTGTAATCGTCGATTTGGTAGGGAACCGATGTTAGTTAGATCCCATCAGAAGTCAGCCTGAACGTTTTACAACCAGCTAGTATCCTTTATCATGAACTTTCGCAGTCCCGCAATTGTCCGTACCTATTTCTCCAAGTTCTTTCTTTAACTATTAACCACTCTTACAGTCATTAGCCGTATCTGCGAATTATTCTCATGATCATGATTTTATTTTATAGTGCCCAACCATCTGTGCCGAGGTTATTTCAGTTAGAATCCCTTATCTATTTATTACATGTTCATTCACATATCTTACTGGGCAATTCAGATGTTGATACTTTACGGTAGTAACCCCGATTGTTAGTGTGACCACTTTTTTCTGTTATACTTGATCCATGATCTCATTAATGTATCTACATGTGGTGTGGTGTACCCACACTTTCAAGGTTGATTGTGTCAGCTTTGTCAGTTACTATTCAATAAAGCGTTTCCGTATGCGTGACATTTCTATTTCCTTAAAATTAGTGTAATCTTGTCGGGTGCTTCCCTTCTCTGTAGATTACCAGAGATCGGACTAGAACATCTTAGAAGTATTCTAAACAGCGCAGCTGACAAATATAGGGGAATATCAACGGAAAGAGGAAATGGTATAACATGAGTGGGAGTTCTTATCAATAGGATGAGCGTGAGTTACTGCGAACCGTTCAGTGACATAAGAGTCGACGACAAGGGAATCCAATATCAATAGTCAGGTATGCTTTCCGACACTACAATAATAAGATAAAGAAATAGAGCAAGAATTTTAGGACACTGAACGGGTAATTTGGTATGCAAAAGAAGACGGTATTCTAATAATCATCTCGTACTGTAACGCTGTAGTAGGAGAATGAGTGGTAGAGAGAATCACGAGAGAATATTGGCTTGGTAGATGGAATGAGAGAGCCGAAACAGTGAGTTCTACAATAAATTTCAGCTCATAATAACGAATAAACCGTACAGAAATTGCAAGAGGAGGAAATGTCCTTGGAAGAGGACTGGAGATACGGGAAGATTCCAGATGGATTGCTTCGTGTTCAGAGATTCCGAAATCAGATACTGGACCTGTTGAAATAATCAGCAACGATTTCCACCAAAGAAATTTTCTTCCTTTATACGTTTCAGGGGACTAGTACTCTCCTTCAGGTTATAATTATCGCATTATTTGCGAGCGTGAAAAATAAGCAGATGTGTGCAGCATACCATTCATTTACATGATAATTATAATCTTCTAAAGAAGAGTATTAGGTGCCCGAAACCTATAAACGAATAAAATGTCTTTGGTGCAACTGGTGGCTGATTATTTCAAAACATACAAATACACTTGCATTATATGGATAAGTACTAGATAGTAAATTGTAAGGTGAACCCTGGAGTAGATATAGACTCGTTTCACTTCAGAGAAGATGAAGAGAAGACAGATGTTCAAGAGACTGGTCCGGAAGAAACAGTGTGCAAGGAAGTGGGATACTCATGTACCGAGGAAGGATCACATGTACTGCTATCATGAACACCACAATAGACAGTTCTGATGAACAGGACTGGATATCTCCAAAATAGTTAATCACAGACTTTCGACAGGCTCAAGGGAAGTACAGTACTTCCGAAGATACCACGGGTAAGAGAGGAAGTACTTCAATTGATCAAAAATGGCTCTGAGCACTATGGCACTTAACATCTGAGGCCATCAGTCCCCTAGAACTTAGAACTACTTAAACCTAACTAACCTAAGGACATCACACACATCCATGCCCCAGGCAGGATTCGAACTTGCGACCGTAGCGGTCACGCGGTTCCAGACTGAAGCACCTAGAACCGCACGGCCACACCAGCTGGCACTTCAATTGATCAACGATATAAGGAAGCACAAAAATGTCTAGCCCAATTCAAGAGTACGGATATATAAGACATTTCGGGAGACCAGCTTACAGAAGGGGAGGTAACTGCAAGATCAATTGTTCACTCCGTTTAACGGCTCATGTGTCAAAGGTTTTGACAGTAATATTATATGGTTGAATGGAAAATAAAATTGATGATCATTTAGATGTCTATCAGTTTGGCTCTCTGGAAGGTACGGGGCCAGATGCTTCCGACGTCGCGACTGGTAATGAAACAAAGACTCAACAAAATTTAAGATAGGTCAAAAGGTTTTATCGACATGTAAAAGTGTTCCACGTGGCAAAACTGTGCAAGATGTTTAAAACTCTGAGAAAAATAGTAGTAAGATGTAGGGAAAGGCGGAAAACACACATTATGTAGAAGAACCATGAGGGAACAGTAAGTATGGCAGGCTAAAAACGAAGTGCTTGGATTAAAAAGGATATAAGACAGGGACGTAGTCTTCCGTGTCTACTGTTTAGTCGATAAATCGAGGTAGCAGCAACGAAAATAAAATTAAGGTTCAAGAGTGGAATTAGAATTCATGGCTAAAGGACATAATCAGTGAAAGTGAAGAAAAGATATACGACATATTGAACTGAATGGACTAATGAGTACCGAATACGCATTGAAAGTAACTGGAAGAAAGTAATTGGAGTGGCAGATGTGAGATTAGCGATAAACGTAACTTAAAAATTTGCGGACAACGAAGTAGACGAAGTTCAGGTGTTCTGCTACGATGCGAGCGAAATAACCCATTACAGACAGTACAAGGAGGACACAAGAATCAGATTATCCCAAGAAAAAGGGGCATTGCTGGCCAAGAGCAGCCTGCTAGTATTAAACATTGGCCTTTATCCAAGGAATAAGTTATTGAGAACGTACTTTTCGAGTAGAATATTGTGTGATAGCGAAACATGGACTGTGGGTAAACAGGAAAATATGAGACTCGAAGCGTTAGGAGGTTACCCGCAGAATTGGCGAAAAAGGAACATATGGGGAACACTGAAAAGAAGGAGGGACAAGATGACAAGACATGTGCTAAGACATCAGATAACGACTCCCATATTGATTACCCTTAGCTGTAGAGGGTAGCAACGGGTGGGGAAGACAGAGATGGGAATTTTCTTATTCTTATTCTTCCTCTTCCTTTCTTCCTACGCTAAGACCTGTTTCCTTCAGTCTACCTTGAGGTTGTCGCTCCATCGTCTCCTTGGATGGACAATTTTTTTTACCAGCTGATAATTTATTTCTCTCGATTTTCCCAATCTTCCGCTTATCTATCCTGTGTATATGTTCGTTCCGTTCATGCTTCCTCCTACGTATCCATTCATTAATAGAGTCTACTGTACTTCCTTTTCAAATGCTTGCACTCATCTATCTCGTAGCGTCCTCCCTTTGTTTTTGATGTTTCCGGTCTTGTCTCAGCTGTGTATGTTATAATCGGTCTCACTTCTATTTTGTTCATTCTTGCCTTTGCATCATCTCCTATATGTTTATTTCTTCAAACAGTATCATTTAAACAACCTGTCACTCTATTTCGTTTTGCTACCTGTTCTGTAACTTCCAGTTCTTTTCACTGCAGGATAGTTCAATACCGAGGTGTTTGAGTGTCATTACTGCCGAATAATTTTTACATCCACTTCCAGTTTACATCTAATTGGTTCCACAGCTCTGGTCAAACATTTGGTTTTTTGTGTAATGTGAATATGACCATATTTATATTTTTGGCTGCCATGTTAAATACATTGAAAAGTTTCCGCATATTTTCTTCACTACTTGCCGGCAGAACTTCATCGTCGGCACAACAAATGCTTTTCATTTCTTCGTTCAGTATTCTGTAAAGACTATCAGTCAACACTCACTTTATCACCTCGTCCACGACTATATCAAAAAGTAACAGGTTCAGAGAGCCACCTTGTCCAATAACAGTATTATCTGCTATGCAGCTAGTTAAACTGGAAAAAAGCTTTCGCCTTGATCTGGTAGCTAGAATAAATATCTTCAATTGCTTTTATTAAGTTACAAGGAATCTCCAGATTTTAAATCAGGTTTACCTTATCTGTTAACTGAATCCTATCAAAAGCGTTCTGTAAATCAATAAAAAATACACTGTTTTGTTGTATTCAATGGACTTTTCTGCAACCTTTCTAGGAATGAATACTACATCTGCGCATGACTTATCGAATTTAAAACCATTCTGCTCCTCTGAAAGAGTTACAATGATTTTTATTTTGTTTCCTATTACTTATGTTCTGAGTTCAAGAACTGAACTCAGTAGATTTATCCCTCTGTAGTCGGATGGGTGTTTCTTATCTTTGTAGATAAGAACTGTAATACTAATTATCTATGGGTTTGGGATTTTATTACCGGTTCTGACATTGCTAACCAACTTGGTTAACTGTTCAATAAGCGGAAATCCACCATACCTCAGTAATTCATTGGGGATCCTATCTTTCCCGGGACACTTCCTACATTTCACCAGGCCTACAGCTTCTTCTACCTCTACATGAGTTACAACATCATTCACTTGTATACTGATATCTGCTCTCTATTCGTTTCCTGGTGATTTTTTACTTTTATACAACTTTGTTAAAAATCATGTATGTGATTCGCTTCCCATATTCCATTTAATTCTTTCCTATGCTATCGTATCATTCTCCAAATTTGTATCTGCAAATCACGGAAGTCATGGCATAAGGTTTTAGAAAAGGTTTCCGAGTGTTCCTGTTTGAAACAATTAACTAGTGATTTTATCTCATTGCAAGCTCTTTTGTAATCTTGATAAGATTATTGTGGTTTGAGTGTTTCATATTTGATATGGGCACGCCTCATTCTTTTTACACATTCTTTTAATCTCTTTGCAAAACCTTGGTGTTCTGTTTGTTTTCCTCTTTTGCCTTATAATAAGTGTAGCTAGTGCTTTTTGAGCGGCTGCTTCAATACTTCCTTCCATTTTCTGCCAAGCCTGATCTACATTATCCCCTACATTAATTTGTTACTCTTTCATTTTCTCAGGTAATAGTTTCTTATATAAAATTTTAGTAGATTCATTCCATAATAACTGTATATTAAGTTTTTCTTCTTTTAAGATTCACTGTTTAGCAGTCTTTTTCCTTTCTACATGCAATCTGGTCGTGTGATAGCTCTCTAGGTTGCCAGAGTTTAAAGCCCTAACATCTAGCACTGACTGAAGAAGGATGTTCCTGTTTGTAATGATGTATTGTAAATTTATGAACTCGTGAATTCTGAAAAGTGTATTTACACTAATAAGCCAAAACATTATGATGACTGCCCACTGCAAGGTTGGAGGCCTCCTGGTGGCGTTGCGAGAACGTGACGCATTGAGAAAAATATGTAAGCTGAGCATAGACGAATGGGGGACAAATGGGCATAATATGCACTGCAAATTGAGAAATGCACTGAGACAAGCGATTTTGCCAAAGAGCGGATTGTTATTACTTAGAGCCTGCGAACGAGTATCTCGAAACCGGTGAAGCTGATCGGATGTTGACGTGCTACCGTCTTGAGTAACTGCGAAAAGTGGTAGAAGGGCAGTCAAACAACCACTACTGGCTAAGTGGCTGGACGGGAAGTCCACAACTCTTCATAGAACGCGGAGTTTGGAGGATAGATGGCGGTCCATGTGCCATCTCTGGCGAAAAAGCACAATGCCGATCGACGCATATGTGTTTCGGAACACACAACTCAGCACCCATTATTAAACAAGGGGCTCCGCAGCAAGCGACCCCTGCGTGTTCACATGTTGGCCCAATGACATGGTCAGTTACGATTTTAGTGGGCTCTGGATCATCTAGATTGGACCGTTTATAATTGGAAATGAGTTGGCTCGTCGGGTGATTCTCGCCCTCATCTTTATATGCCATACAGAGCTGAGACATTTTGATTCGATTGTTCCATTTGATTGTCGTGGCACTGTAGAAATAAGTTTGAAGATATATTGAGAACTCATATTCCGTTATAATATAGGCACCTGTTCCTCGAATATCAGTGTAATGTCCGTGGTGGACATTTCAGTTCTCGCTGACCGCCATACCATTCTCTGCCACTGGCCTCATTCAGGTGTTGCGCGGAAGGATATGGCCTCAGATCGCCACCATCCCTGCCATTGTCGTTGTATCATGAAAAACATGTCATAATTACTACACAAACTGACGTACCCAGTTCTACATAACATTATCTTGATGCGTATTTTTAAGGAGGTATAGATCTTCTCTCAAGGCTGAAATATTATTCGTCCTCTTAAAAGAGTTTTTGGACGCTTTTCAAGCACTGCATTGTGGAACTAGTGTTACGTGCACATTTGTCCCTGCACCGCCAACGCAATTCGTAAAAGTGAAGTGGAGTGGCTGTGCAAGTCAACTTGTTGAATAAGCGCAGTAAGTTCGGACGACGTGGAGGCGTGACGGAAAAGCAAATGGAGCTGTCGTATTTGGACGTAGCCATTAACAAATCGTGAATGTTGTCCAAATTCTACAGCGGCCAGCGCGGATTGTCGAGTGTTTCTCAAGGAATGGTGTACCACTAGGACTATTCATATTTTTCAAAATATCGGGAATCCGCTGTATCGATAAAGAAATATCATTACCCACTCTCAATATTTCAAGAGAAAAGGTATCGGTATATATACGGAGAAAAGATCGACATACCAGCCTATAAAGATATCGGCTGAACATTGTAAAGATACAGCTGGTTTTGTGGCTGTGTATTGATTTATTGTTAGGTGTTTGAGTACATCAACAAGCTGGCAGCCTGCCTATCTCGCATCAAGCAAGAATTGAAAGGAAAACGATGCATGTTCACGCTTGACGATAACACTTTGCTAACAATGATAAATGCTTGTAAGTGGCTCAAAAATAGATTTCCGATGGGCCGTTTGTACAGTTTCGTCAGATATCGCATTTGTCCAGAACACTTCATGTCAACTTCCCAAATTTTCCAATGCTTCTATCGACCTAGCTGTTATGGTCTCAGAATTACCTGATGAAGCTAAGCGTTGCAGTTTCTGTTAGTAGCACCGAGCACCGATTAGGTCAGTATTTCCCCTCATAGGTCCCTGACCAACGCAAAGACCAATCTTGTCATTTAGATTTTTGTTTATCATTTTCAGCAACGGTTTTTGAATACGCAGATGTGAAGATGTAGTACACTAGTTGCGTTATAAGTTATTACTTGCTTCACACGCTCAAAGAGAAACATTGGACGTGATGAAAGCTCAAAAAGTAAGTAAGCCGTGCACGGATCATGTTCATGCCGTTTATCGTTTGTCATCTTCTATTACGGTACTGCCGCCTCGTTTACTTACTCCATTTACTGGCGTCACTAACTTCCTGCCTTACTTGCCCGTGAGCGGCAGCAGCAGCGCGTATCGATAAGTGCACTGTCGTACCATGTCTGGAGCGACAGATAGCATTTCCGGGTCGCCGTGTGTCTGGCAGTCAGTGGCAGGCGGACCAGCAGTGCAGTCGCAATCCAGCGCCGGTGAGGCGCGGACAGCCAGTACTCGCCGACCGCTGGCGACATACATGAACTGTCTGACGGAGGGAGAGTGGAACGTGACGACCGTTGGTTGGTCGTCCGGTTGGTCGTCTCGTCGGCCGACGTATATTTGGTCCTTTCACCGTTTCCCGGCCTGGATAGTAGGTCGGTTGGCGTAGAGCAGCAATGAAGTCTCCGTCGCGCGTACTCTGGCCCGATACGCCGGCGGTGTGCACGGGCAGTTTGAGTGTGAGGTGCTGCTTGCGATTGCTACGAAGTACGTCTCCCACCGATCTTGGACATTAAAGTTAAGTCCTCACTTAACCTACAATCAAGCCTCAAGTGTTTTCATTACTTTGTTTGACCCTGGCTGTCGCTTTTGGGACATTCCCTCGAGCAACAACGTGTGTGTATTCAAGCCGGCTAAGATTCCAGCTGTCTTCCTGTGGAGTTTAACTTAATTTATTCCCTGTTATTGAAGTTGACCTGCGGTATCTTCTGCCTTCTGACCGTTGACGTTCCGGTTACCTGCCCTGGTCGTTGACGTAATTTTCGGCAGTGTATTTTCCTCGTCTTGTTGTTTGCTGTCCACTGCGGCGTGTAGTTCGACAGCTGAGGTGTTATTGGTCGTTGTGGGCGCCAATATTCTGTGTGTCGTTGTATTGAAATCTTGTATTCGTATTGCTGGTTGCGTGGAGCGGAACTGATTTTGTTGATTGGTCGGTCGGCTGTCTGTTGGTAGGTTTGCCTTCAGATTAAGAGGTCCTTGGACAAGCTGCCTGTCTCACCTAAACCGGCGTTAGTGTTACAATCCAAGGCCGACCCTTGGAAACTTCTGAGCGTCGTTCCTTGTGTGTTACAGTAATTTCCCAGTTTGGGTTTTAGTTATTTGGTTGATATGTGGCCTTCAGCCGAGTATCAGTGTCTCTTAAATTAATTTTCTTGTCTTGCCCTTAAGGCATGAGATTGTTATTCCTTTATATGGGGCTGGCTCTGACTCTGAGCACTATGGGACTTAACTTCTGAGGTCATCAGTCCCTTATAACTTAGAACTACTTAAACCTAACTAACCTAACGACATCACACAATCCATGCCCGAGACAGAATTCGAACTTGCGACCATAGCGGTCACGTGGTTCCAGATTGTAGCGCCTAGAACTACTCGGCCACCCCGGCCGGCTTGTATGACGCCTTCAGCAGAATTTTACATGAGATGTTTTAAGATAAGGCCTTCTGCCTTTTAAATTGAAACTCTTCTTTCTAGGCCTTAACCCGTTAAATTATTTGTTGATGTGCGGCATTCAGCCCAGTTTTAATATTTCGTAAATTAATGTTCATGTCTTTCCCTTAAGGCATAAGACTGTTATGCTTTTGTATGGGGCCTTCAGTCGAATTTTCCATGAAATGTTTTGAGATATGGCCTTCTGCCTTTTGATTGACCTCCAGCAAAGTTCCATTAAAATTAAATTGCTAAGACCTTCAGCCTGTTTAGATTGAAGATTTCAAAAATATTCTTGGGTGAAACTTCCAGAGGAACCTCGTATTTCAATTTCTTGCTTAGGCCTCGCGTCTTGGATTTTGAGTGTGGCCTTGAGCCGATCTAAAGTTAATCAAGGAGGTCGATTGAATTTTTGAGTGTTTTGCATCCTTGTCGTAATATCGTGTGTTGATAAATAAAGTTTGTATGTTGAGTGCAGCTACAACAACTTATTTTGGCCCCTTTCCACAATCTAATCCGCACGGTCCTGCTGGCCCTGGCATTTCAGTAAGACTGCTGCACAAAGTGAAAGTAAAATTACGATCTACTACAATATCAAAAGAACAACTTCAAATGTATACCGAAAACCGTGAAAAAATAAATACGAAATAAAAAATCTGCTCTCAATATTTCAGTTTTGATATTGATAATCAATATATCGTGTTACGGTAACATTGCTGAACCATACCTTTATTTCCAGAATGAGATTCTCACTGTGCAGTGGGGTATGCCCTGATATGAAACTTCTTGGCAGATTAAAATTGTGTGCCAGACCGAGACTTGAACTCGAGACCTTTGCTGGTCGCGGGCAAGTGCTCTACCATCTGAGCTATGCAAGCACGACTCACGACCCGTCCAGATAGCTTCAATTTAGTCAGTACCTCGTCTTCTACCTTCCAGACCTCACAGAAGCTCTCCTGCTAACCTTGCACAACTATTTCTGCATGGTTCTTTCGGGCGATATTCCGGACCAGGGCACCCATAGAAGGGGGGACTTACCAAAAAATCAAGCACTTCATTCAACTGAAAATCCGCTAAAATCTCGACAGTATGATCAGGCCGAGGATCGAAAAACTAACATGGGAAGGGGGACTCACAGTGTCATCCGCTGCGTACAGTTGTTCGTAGTATTGATGTAAAGCTTGAGTCACCTCAGCCTGTGAAGTAAACTGACAGCCGTCATGTGCGATGACGGAAGTAATAAGTTAATGATGACGAGGAGGTGATGGAGATGCAGGTGGCACTAGGATGTCAACGAGGAAACGTGGCTTGGACTTCACCATCAACTCTTCCATCTGTTGCTTCTTAATCGGCTGCAGTTTAGGATTGATCCGCCGAGCGTCAGCAGTCCTCAGAGGGGCATCACCTGCTCTTGCTTATATTTCACGAAGAACAGTGTAATAAAACTTACATGTGTTCCAGAAGCTTCTCTTCCTTGCAGCACAATAACGTATTACATTTTACGGATTCACGGCTTTACGTATTGAGACTACCATCTCAGTAAGGATGGATAGCGCTCTACCGAGCGAAGGCAAAACTCCCACTCAACACCACTCACGACATCAACGGACCCGTCAGCAAGATGGGAAACATTGAGCATACACAGAGCGCGACAGTATTTCATGGATTGTTGGGCGAGGTTGATACTCGCTGCAGCAGCACAGTGATAAGTGAAAGGTGCAGGAATTACGTCTACTGCAGGAATCTGATCACACTAAACTTCGGAATAATAAAACATGTCAAAATCTGCTACGAAAGTCGCAGATAAAAAAGGCGAATTCCATCAACGCCGGAAATTTGTATTCCCCATCATTCCTCAAAGGCATGGTGAATATAATTTTGTCGGATGAATCTTATTTTACAGTTTCCAACTGCATTTCGAGTTAAGCCCCAAAGAAAGAAGCATGGCGGGGGTTAGGTGATGATCTGGACAGCCATATATTGGAATTTCGTTCGCCCCACGGCTCCTCTTCAATGACGCATTAGTGCGAAGGATTATGTGACCATCTTGGCTGATCTTTCCCATGCCGTGTTACACTGTTTGTTCTCTAATGATTATGTTTTGTTCAACGACTGTAGGGATCCTGTTCACGCTGCTCGCATCGTCCTGCTCTCAATATTATTGAGCCTTTGTGGTCTACTTAGGAGGGAAGGATGCGCGATCGCTACCCGCCTCCGTCGATTGACTTGCAAATATTGAACTAGTATCGAGGAAAATACTAAGAAACAGTGCCTGGTCGAATGTTACAGATAGTCTCCCATCATCATTATTTTCGTTTATAATGAATGATAAACAAGTGACTATTGACGTAGATGGAACGTAAAGACTGTTTACGAAGGAAAATGCCTCTTCCGTTTTTCTATCGTTTTACTAGCGATTTAGTCAATATTTAACTTAAAGGATTTCGGAAACTGCCTGTGGCCCGAACAAGTAGTTATGCGCTGATTCTACAAGAAGAATTCACAAAGACCTTATAATAATGAGATGCCGTTCTGAAATGTAATGCTTTAAATTTTTTTACGCAAAAATTCTTCATGATTTTTAAGTAAATCGAACGTTATTAACGGCTTTGCAGCCCTCTGCTACTAGAGGGCCCCAAATTGTAAGGTGTAATATAGCGGTGTGCAGCGAAACATGTCTGTGCCTGAGAAACAGCGTGCTGTAATCGAGTTTCAAATTCGAATAGTTCGTTCACACATGGGTCCCCTCCTCCTTTAGCACGACAGTGGCATACCGCAAACGAGCTCTGAGACAGTCCGATGCCTTCGGTTCGCTGTCATCAATCATCATTCACACAGAGCCGACTTGCCTCCTTCCAAATTTCATGTTGTTCCAAAGCTTAAAGAACTCCTTCGAACTGCTCATTTTGACCGTGTTTAAGAGGAGCAAGGAGAGGCGAGATTGTGTGTCCGTCAAAAATTTGAAACATTCGACAGTGATGGTACCAACACCCGGTATCTTGTTGGAAAGTATTGGGAGATTTCCTATAACAATTTCGGAGGCATTCCTTTTTAGCGCGACCTCATAAGAGTGGTCGCATTCGCTCTACTTCATTCGCGATGTACTGCTACACGGACACTTTCTCGTGATCCATGAGTAAAACTTATTCTGCGTTTTGTGACCAACGAACTTTGTGTAGACGAATCAGCTCCATGAAATCTTTAGAATGTTATCATTTTATACACAAATTAATCTCAGGTTATTGCAGCTTACAGTTCGTTTATTAGGTAAAAGCACTGATAACTCAGTAAATACAGGTTTGCGTGAAAAGGAGAAATAAGTTCACGAATCCTCTAAAAATTATCTGTGTGTGGTCTGATTTCCAATAGGCATCGAAGAGTACTTCTTTTTTTATTTTCACTTTATTGAGTCCCGATTCCCCCCGAAGAGGGCGGGCTCTCAGCAGCTTAGTATGCCTACAGAATTTGTTTTAAAAGGATGAAGATAATAACAAATAAAAATACGCGATAAGTCGGAGACTTAAATGGTAACATGGCGGAAAATCGTGGAACTCAAAACATAGAACAAAGGGTTGATGATGTTAATAAGATATATATGAAGCAGACAGGTAAAATAATGGACACACAATTAAAAAACACGGCGACAGTCTGGTTTCTGTTCGCAAGACATATAAAATTCACACCCAGCGACAGCAAGGTTCCTGTTCGCAACACTTTGGAAAGACGAACAATACTGAATATTCACTTGAACACTGCACTAAAAAATTGGCACAAATTTGATACACCACAGCCGAGGGCAGACGGGAGGAACTCGGACAGATGACGGGAAAGGAAAGAGGGGGTAAGGGGGGAAGGAGAGGAAAAAACCAAGTGGGGGAAAGGGGAGAAAGGAGCAGATGGAGGACGAGGACCCAGAAGGGGGGGGGGGGGGTGCTGGGCAGACGCGAGAGGGAGTGGGGAAAGGCAGAGGAGGGGTATACAAAAGGACATGGGGCGGAGAGGGGAGGCAGAGAGAGGTTAGATAGGGAGAAAACAGGATAGAAGGGGAGGGGAGAATTGGGATTTTCTTTAGTAGTATTAAATGAGAACAAGCATCATAACGCTGTTGCAATGAATCTTGTATTGTGGATAGTAAAATTACGGCCATATGTGTTGACGAATGGATCTCATCACAAGTTTTCTCGCCTGTGGCCGGACCCAGAGTTGTAACAGCGTGCAAACTACTGGCGGAACACGGGACAGCGGCGCGACCACCTGTGGCCAGATGGCGCTGAAATCTTTCACGTAGGCAGCCCGGGGCCGGGCACGCACCGCAGCAGACAGGGCAATACCAGCGCCACACTGTCGCTGGGCGGATGGCGTCCGTCCTACTTCGACCGGCCGGCCGCCAGTTAGTTAACAAAACCGCGCAACCCGCAGCCGCGCTAATGGGATTTGAAACAGAAATGTCATTACGGATGCACGTTAGAGACGGTAACGCAATTATCACCGCTCGAGGGGAAAGAGGAGTGCCGCGGTCTGGCTGGGTCCGACCATTCGCTGCCCGCCGCACGCGCGGTGTGTGTGTGTGTGTGTGCGTGTGTACGTCTGTGTGTGTGTGTGTGTGTGTGTGTGTGTGGTCGGGCCGCAGCTGGGGTTGCCTGCGCGCTGCCGCAGCTGTTGCGGCTGCCGTGTGGCCGCGGCGAGCCTGAAGACACCCCGCAGCTGCGGCGGCTGCAGGCGTCCGCTTCCTCAGCAGCCAACGGCGACACGGCAGGATTCTCTGTCCAGACTGATGCTGATCGTGAGCAGCTAGCTACCAGCAGCGCACCGCCGATGGGAAGCTAGCAGAGGAACCCTTGCATCGATATCCAAATTGTTTATGAAACTCTTATATGTGTTAGTAGCATGTATATTCTTTTTCTTCTGCTCGCGTTTCGAGGGGCTACTTATCTTCTGGGAGATCATGGGACTGAAAAAGTTTCTGTTTGTAGCCAGTCGTCTGTCTTAAGCTAGTTTTCACTTCAAATATACACTACTGGCCATTAAAATTGATACACCACGAGGTTGACGTGCTACAGACGCTAAATTTAACCGACAGGAAGAAGATGCTGTGACATGCAAATTATTAGCTTTTCAGAGCGTTAACACAAGGTTGGCGTATGTGGCGACACCTACAACGTGCTGACATGAGGAAACTTTCCAACCGATTTCTCATACACAAGCAGCAGTTGATCGGCGTAGCCTGGCGAAACGTTGCTGTGATGCCTCGTGTAAGGAGAAATGCGTACCATCACGATTCCGACTTTGATAAAGGTCGGATTGTAGCCTATCGCGATTGCGGATTATCGTATCGCGACATTGTCGCTCGCGTTGGTCGAGATCCAATGACTGTTAGCACCATACGGAATCGGTAGGTTTAGGAGGACAATACGGAACGCCTTGCTGGATCCCAACGGCCTAGTATCACTAGCAGTCGAGATGACAGGCATCTTATCCGCATGGCTGTAACGGATCGTGCAGCCACGTCTCGATCCCTGCGTCAACAGATGGGGACGTTTGCAAGACAACAACCATCTGCTCGAACAGTTCGACGACGTTTGCAGCAGCGTGGACTATCAGCTCTGAGACAATGGCTGCGGTTACCCTTGACACTTCATCACACGCAGGAGCGCCTACGATGGTGTACTCAACGACGAACCTGGGTCCACGAATGGCAAAACCTCATTTTTTCGGATGAATCCAGGTTCTGCTTACAGCATCATGGTGGTCGCATCCGTGTTTGGCGACATCGCGGTGAAGACAGATTGGAAGCGTGTATTCGTTATTGCCATACTGGCGTATCAACTGGAGTGAAGATATAGGGTGCCATTAGTTACACGTCTCGGTCATCTCTTGTTCGCACTGACGGCACTTTGAACAGTGGATGTTACATTTCAGATGTGTTACGACCCGTGCCTCTACCCTTCATTCGATCCCTGCGAAACCCTACATTTCAGCAGGATAATGCACGACCGCATGTTGCAGGTCCTGTACGGGCCTTTCTGGATACAGAAAATGTTCGACTGCTGCCCTGGCCAGTACATCTTCCAGATCTCTCAGCAACTGAAAACGTCTGGTTAATGGTGGCCGAGCAACTGGCACTTAACAATACGCCAGTCACTACTCTTGATGAACTGTGGTATTGCGTTGAAGCTGCATGGGCAGGTACAGCTGCCCATGCAATTTCAACAGGATACCACAGTTCATTAAGAAAAGTGACTGGCGTATTGTGCCGAGCCAGTTGCTGAGCCACTATTGACCAGACGTTTTCAGTTGTAGATAGAACTGAAGAATGTGATGGCCAGGACAGCAGTCGAACATTTTTTTTTTTTTTTTTTTTTTGTCATCAGTCTGCGGCCCGCCCCGAATTCCTTTCCTGTGCTAACCTCTTCATCTCAGAGTAGCACTTGTAACCTACGTCCTCAATTATTTGCTTGATGTATTCCAATCTCTGCCTTCCTCTACAGTTTTTGCCCTCTACAGCTCCCTCTAGTACCATGGAAGTCATTCCCTCATGTCTTAGCAGATGTCCTATCATCCTGTCCCTTCTCCTTATCAGTGTTTTCCACATATTCCTTTCCTCTCCGATTCTGCGTAGAACCTCCTCATTCTTTATCTTATCAGTCCACCTAATTTTCAACATTCGTCTATAGCACCACATCTCAAATGCTTCGATTCTCTTCTGTTCCGGTTTTCCCACAGTCCATGTTTCACAACTACACAATGCTGTACTCCAGACGTACATCATCAGAAATTTCTTCCTCAAATTAAGGCCGGTATTTGATATTAGTAGACTTCTCTTGGCCATAAATGCCTTTTTTGCCATAGCGGGTCTGCTTTTCATGTCCTCCTTGCTCCGTCCGTCATGGGTTATTTTACTGCCTAGGTAGCAGATTCCTTAACTTCATTGACTTCGTGACCATCAATCCTGATGTTAAGTTTCTCGCTGTTCTCATTTCTACTACTTCTCATTACCTTCGTCTTTCTCCGATTTACTCTCAAACCATACTGTGTACTCATTAGACTGTTCATTCCGTTCAGTAGATCATTTAATTCTTCTTCACTTTCATTCAGGATAGCAATGTCATCAGCGAATAGTATCATTGATATCCTTTCACCTTGTATTTTAGTTCCACTCCTGAACGTTTCTTTTATTTCCATCATTGCTTCCTCGATGTACAGATTGAAGATTAGGGGCGAAATGCTACAGCCTTGTCTTACACTCTTCTTAATACGAGCGCTTCATTCTTGATCGTCCACTCTTATTATTTTCTCTTGGTTGTTGCACATATTGTATATGACCCGTCTCTCCCTATAGCTTACCCCTACTTTTTTCAGAATCTCGAACAGCTTGCACGATTTTTTATTGTCGAATGCTTTTTCCAGGTCGACAAATTCTATGAAAGTGTCTTGATTTTTCTTTAGCCTTGCTTCCATTATTAGCCTTAACGTCAGAATTGCCACTCTCGTCCCTTTACTTTTCCTAAAGCCAAACTGATCGTCACCTAGCGCATTCTCAATTTTCTTTTCCATTCTTCTGTATATTATTCTTGTAAGCAGCTTCGATGCATGAGCTGTTAAGCTGATTGTGCGATAATTCTCGCACTTGTCAGCTCTTGCCGTCTTCGGAATTGTGTGGATGATGCTTTTCCGAAAGTCAGATGGTATGTCGCCAGACTCATATATTCTACACACCAACGTGAATAGACGTTTTGCTGCCACTTCCACCAATGATTTTAGAAATTCTGATGGAATGTTATCTATCCCTTCTGCCTTATTTGACCGTAATTCCTCCAAACCTCTTTCAAATTCCGATTGTAATACTGGATCCCCTATCTCTTCTAAATCGACTCCTGTTTCTTCTTCTATCACATCAGACAAATCTTCACCCTCATAGAGGCTTTCAATGTATTCTTTCCACCTATCTGCTCTCTCCTCTGCATTTAACTGTGGAATTTCTGTTGCACTTTTAATGTTACCACCGTTGCTTTTAATGTCACCAAAGGTTGTTTTGACAATCATACCTTTTTCGATGTCTTCACATTTTTCCTGCAGCTATTTCGTCTTAGCTTCCCTGCACTTCCCATTTATTTCATTCCTCAGCGACTTGTATTTCTGTATTCCTGATTTTCCCGGAACGTGTTTGTACTTCCTCCTTTCATCAATCAATTGAAGTATTTCTTCTGTTACTCATGGTTTCTTTGCAGCTACCTCTTTTGTACGTATGTTTTCCTTCCCAACTTCTGTGATGGCCCTTTTCAGAGATGTACATTCATCTTCAATTGTACTGCCTACTGCGCTATTCCTTATTGCTGTATCTATAGCGTTAGAGAACTTCAAACGTATCTCGTCATTACTTAGTACTTCCGTATCCCACTTCTTTGCGTATTGATTCTTCCTAACTAGTGTCTTGAACTCCAGCCTACTCTTCATCACTACTTTAATGTGATCTGAGTCTATATCTGCTCCTGGGTACGCCTTACAATCCAGTATCTGATTTCGGAATCTCTGTCTGACCATGATGTAATCTAATTGAAATCTTCCCGTATCTTCCTGCCTTTTCCAAGTATCCCTCCTCCTCTTGTGATTATTGAACAGGGTATTCGCTATCACTAGCTGAAACTTGTTACAGAACTCAATTACTCTTTCTCCTCTTTCATTCCTTGTCCCAAGCCCATATTCTCCTGTAACCTTTTCTTCTACTCCTTCCCCTACAACTGCATTCCATTCGCCCATAACTATTAGATTTTCGTCCCCCTTTACATACTGCATTACCCTTTCAATATCCTCATACACTTTCTCTATCTGTTCATCTTCAGCTTGCGACGTCGGCATGTATACCTGAACTACCTTTGTCGGTGTTGGTCTGCTGTCGATTCTGATTGGAACAACCCGGTCACTGAACTGTTCACAGTAACACACCGTCTGCCCTACCTTCCTATTCATAACGAATCCTACACCTGTTATACCATTTTCTGCTGCTGTTGATATTACCCGATACTCATCTGACCATAAATCCTTGTTTTACTTCCACTTCACTTCACTGACCCCTACTATATCTAGATTGAGCCTTTGCATTTCCCTTTTCAGATTTTCTAGTTTCCCTACCGCGTTCAAGCTTCTGACGTTCCACGCCCCGACTCGTAGAACGTTATCTTTTCGTTGATTATTCAATCTTTTTCTCATGGTAATCTCCCCCTTGGCAGTCCCCTCCCGGAGATTCGAATGGGGGCTATTCCGGAATATTTTGCCAATGGAGAGATCATCATGACACTTTTTCAATTACAGGCCACATGTCCTGTGGATACACGTTACGTGTCTTTAATGCAGTGGTGGTTTCCATTGCCTTCTGAATCCTCATGTCGTTGATCATTGCTGATTCTTCCGCCTTTAGGGCCAATTTCCCACCCCTAGGACAAGAGAGTGCCCTGAACCTCTATCCGCTCCTCCGCCCTCTTTGACAATGCCGTTGGCAGAATGAGGCTGACTTCTTATGCCGGAAGTCTTCGGCCGCCAATGCTGATAGTTTATCAAAATTTAGGCAGTGGCGGGGATCGAACCCGGGACCGAAGACGTTTTGATTTTTTTTTTTTTTTTTTTTTTTTTTTTTTTAGGGAGCGTGTACAAATGAGAATTCTAGTAACTAAGTGTTACAACAACAAAGGTGGCATAAAAGAGTAATCAAAAAAATAAAAATATAAACCACTGATGAAATTCTAACTTAAAGGTTCTTCAATAATGTAACTGGTTCCACTTGGAGCCTTGCCATCATTATCTGAAATCTCCAATAGCGCCTTTGAAGGGCATCTGCAACGGAGGCATTCTGCTTCGCTAGTGCCTCAAGGAAAACCGTATCCTTGCAGCAGCTTGTCTCTTCCTTTGGTCATGGCTGACAAGGCAGAACGTTGAGCCGTTAGTGTGATGCGGCACAGCACATTAACCACAGCCTGGCACTCCCCAGCTGAGTGGGGGGTTAACGAAAACGCTGCGTAAATGATTTGCGAAGAGCGTACGGTATTTCGGTGTGCGTTCGAGGGCATTGTGAGCATTTTGTAGGAACCACTAGTAATCAAGCTGCTCTTTGTCTCCGTCGCTAAAGATGTAGGCGACGGTAAGTCCTTTGAACCATGTAAGCGCATGATATTTTGCAGCCGGAAAGTAAGTTTCATCGGGACGGAGTAGAGTCTGCGGGTCAATCATATCAGGTGTGACCCGGAGGTAACAAGCCAATATCTTCTGTGTTAGTCGCCAAACTCCGGACGATGATGCGCAAGTAAAACGATGTTCATCGGTATCCAAAAGGAGACAATCTGGGCAATAAGGGGAGTCTGCCAGTCCAATAGTGTGAAGTCGCTGGCGTGTGGCATATTTTTTGTTGGCGATCTGATACCATTTCGAACGCACCGTGGATGACAGAAAGTGGTGGTGTATCGTTTTCCACACTCTTGGCCAGTGAACCGTATGGTACTTGTTTTCCACCACGTTATGGTGAACAGCCCGCAGAAGGTTGGTATAAAAATCTTTCGCCTTTGGTGGACGTGTGGCGGAGAGGTTCAAGCTGACATAGCTGTAATCAAGAATGAAGGTCGACACATGGGAGAGCTGTGGTGCGACGTGCGCAACCGACACCGGCGGGACGTTAGAGGCTGGCATCAGAACCTGTAGTAAACGACCCGTGAGAGAGGTACATTGACTTTTCCATCGTTTCCTCATGTTGCTCATGTAAAGCGCAGCTGCTCTCGCCCTGACGTTGACCAATCCCAGCCCTCCTTTGTGCACTGGGAGGGTAAGAGTGTCGTATCGTACTTTAAAGATATGACCTGCGGAAACGTAGTAACTGAAGGCCGCCTGAAGCCGGCGACCTATCTGCAGCGGTAGTGGGAAGACCGGTGCCACGTGGTTGAGTTTGGATGCTACGTGGAGGTTCAGGTATTCAACACGTTGTAGCTGATTCAAGTCCCGGAGCAGGTTCTGTCGCACCATTGCGCGTATGATCTGTAATAACCGTCGGTAGTTTGCTGCAGCTGTATTACGTACATCTTTCTTGAACGTGATTCCCAAATATCGCAGATCAGAAACTGGAGGGAGGGGAGCGAGGGCTTCCGGTCCGACACCACGCCCAATGTCCAACGCCGCCGACTTGTTGATGTTCAGAAGACAGCCTGCGGCCTGTCCGTATCGCTCAATCCAGGTTAGTACGCTTTGAACTTCGTCATTGGAACGAACCAGCAGTAGCAGGTCGTCAGCGTATGTCCTATAGCGAAAGGTGACGTCCCGCAGCGTGATACCAGATAGGCGGTGGTTAAGGCCCCCTAGGAGTGGCTTGAGTGCGATTGCATAAAGGTAGGTAGAAAGGGGACAACCCTAACGTAGAGACCTCTTAATGGGTACTGGTCCTACCGTCCTTCCATTGACCTGGACGTGTGAGCTGGCTGCGGTCCAAAGACGCCGTAGGGTGTCGATGAGGCCCGGGGGGGATCCCATACAGTCCATCACTCGTAGGAGGAATTTGTGGTGCACTCTATCAAAGGCGCGGTTGAAATCGAAGGAGACGATCGCCGCTCTCAGACGGCACGCAGAAGCGATCGCTATTAAGTCCCTGCAGTCACCGGTGGCCATGTGTATGTTGGCTTCTCCCCCCTGCGACGTCTGTTCTGGAGCGAGGATCATCGGCAAAGTCGTCTTAATACGGCTCGCCATAATCCTGGTGAAAATCTTGTAATCGGGGTTCAACATTGTAAGCGGCCGATAGTCGTTAATCGATAGCCCTCCACCTGGCTTGTGTACTGGTATGAGGAGACCTTCTACAAACACTGGCGGCACAACACAGTCTGGAGACATAAGTTCGCGGAACAGTATAACCCAGCGAGGCATTATGATGTCACGGAAAGTCCGGTAGAATTCGATGGGCAATCCATCAGCTCCAGGAGATTTATTGGCCGCACCTTTGTCCACGGCGTCTTCGACTTCTTCGAGTGAGATTTCCTCTGTTAGTGCATTCACGGTAGCCTCGTCGAAAGTACGTGTTATCTGCTGTAACACTTCAGTAGTGGCCTCGTCAATGACGGTTCTTTCCTTGTAAAGATGACGAAAATGATCCTCCACCGCCTTTACTATGGTTGCTTGGGTCGTACATAAGCGACCGTCGTGTGTCCTGAGTTGTGTGATTAAATGTTGACGTTGTCGGCGCTTATCCGCCACAACGTGGTGCATAGTGGGTTCCTCTGCAACCGTTTGGTCGTGCCGTCGCGAGCGGACTACTGCACCTTCTAGTCGACGCTTCGTCAATGATAGTACGTGAGCCTTGATTCTGCTTTAGTCATGTTGTCTCTCCGGGCAAGGGGGTAAGGCGTCGAGGTCCCTGAGTGCCGCGTAGTAAAAATCAAGGGTCTGTCGATGCCACGCAGTCACGTCCTTGCCATATCGCATAAGTGTCCTACGGATTGCTGGCTTGGCACAGAGGAGCCACCACTCCAGGGTCGAGGTGTATCGTGGGCGGCGGCGTTCACAGTCAGTCCACGTTGCTGCAACTTGCCGACGGCAATCCAGGTCCTGGAGATGAGTTATGTTGAGCTTCCAAAAGCCATTACTGCGCCAGACTTGTTGGGGGCTTAGCTGTATAGTGCAGATATAGGCACTGTGATCGGAATAGGCTTGAGGCCATAATTCGGCGTCCACCACACCTTGTGTGAGATCTTGTGACACATATATGCGGTCAAGTCGGCTGGCCGAATGACTGGTAAGATGAGTGTGGCCAGAGCGGTTACCGTGGACTTTTTCCCACGTGTCGCACAAGTGAAGTTCTTGGATCATCGCACCCAGTTCCGGACAAGGCATGTAATGTGGGATTTGGTCCTTGGGGTGAAGTACGCAATTAAAATCGCCGGCGAAGACGCTGTGGTCGTATCGTCCAAGGAAAAGGGGAGCGACATCTGTGGAGTAGAATCTGGCGCGGTCGTGACGTCTTGTGGTACCCGACGGCGCGTAAACATTAATGAATCGGGTGTTGAGTGCCGTAAATGCTATTCCTCGCGCGAAGGGAAGAAACGTGACGTCGGTAACTTCAGTACCTTTACGCACTAATATCGCCACTCCGGTGTCTGCAGGGCTACCGGGCGTCACATGTGTGGCGTAACCGTAAAAGTGCGGGAGTGCAGTCGTTTTCACTTCTTGTAGGAAAGCAAAGTCAACTGCCATGGCTCGTATGGTTTCTTTCAAAAGTTGGATCTTGACAGGAGAACTGATCATGTTGATATTCATTGTCGCCAGGCGGTAAGCCTGGCAACGCGTTGTTTGGGCGAGGTTATCCATGTTGAAGTTGGAGAGAAGCGAACATCGGAAGTGATGTCACCCCCCGCCAAACGCGGTCCTCCTTGTGCTGCTTAAGCTGCATGATCCGGCGGCGCCTCAGCTGGCCGCGGGTCAGGATCTTGTGTCTCGACGTCCTCGGCCCATGAAGCGGGCGCGGATGTCTGTTCATGTTCCATAGCCTCGGAATGTTTGGTAGTAAGGGACCGGGCGACTTCGCTGCCTGCACTGGTACCTTCCCGCTGCTCACTGTTTCTGTCAATGGGCTGATGTTCGAAAGCTGCATGTTTTTCTGTCTGTTCTGCAAGGTTGGAGTCAGTGGAAACAGCCTCGGCTTCGCGGCCGGCTTCTTGAGGGGTCAGTTGTTCTTTCCCGGCCGAAGGCGAACCGCTGTGTTCCGACACGGTCCGACGACGGCGCTTTCGGCGTTTCGGTGATCGCTGTTTCCGTACATGGCCTTCATTGTCAGAAGACGGCACTGACTCACGCTCCGCCGGCACAAACGCTTCGGTCAGTACAATAAGGGAATCAATTGCCATCTTGCCGGCGTCAATGTCTGTCGCGTTCGGTAGCTCCAGAGTGGTAGTACTATTTTCCACGACTGGCCAGGTCGGCGGATCATCCAGGTTTTTGTCCGTGGAAAGTGATTCTTGTACCGCTGAAGCGGTCGTCCGTGTCTGTCGTGTAGAGAGTGTCGTGAGCGCCGCCGCGTAAGTCACGGGTAGAACAGTCTTCGCCGCTGGTGGTGCAACGTCCTTCGGTGGGAGTTGTGTGATCGGACGCTGGAGGCACTCGGAACGAAGGTGTCCTTCTTTGCCGCATCCGGAACACGTCTTCGGCTGGCCGTCATAAATAACTATTGCCCGGCATCCTCCTATCTGTAGATAGGATGGCACGTGTCGTTGGAGATCTATGCGCACTTGGCGTACTCCATTGAGTACTGGATACGTCTTAAACTGGGTCCATTTCTCAGCCACGTGTTCGTGTACCGTGCCGTAGGGGCGGAGCGCCGCTACAACTTCTGCCGCCGGGAGTTCAAATGGAAGTTCGAATATGCGGATAGTCCGCAGTCCCATTGCGGCATGGCCGACCTCGACGTTGCCAACATTGCCATCTGCGTGGCAGAAGCGGAGTTCTTGTTTCATCTCACGAAGCACCTTGTCGCATGTAGTTTCGTTTATGAGCTTTACATAGACCGTGCTACTGACGATCGAAAAGTGAATACCGACAATGTCGGCAGCCGGGATCTTGGCTTCCTCTTTTAAAAAGCGTTCGACTTCGAGCGCCTTTGGTCGGGTAAAGTCGTTCCGAAATGTGAATTTCAAGGTTGATCTTCTGTATTGGTTTGCCATGGTCTTGTAGCGCTACGGCGTCACGTTAGTGTCGGCCGAAGAAAGTAAACAAGGCGCGCGGGCTTTCTCTGACAGCGTAGAGCACACACCGCACGTCTGCTTCGGTCGGCTGCGAGAGGCGCACTGCACCTAGACCACGGGTTCAAGTCTCAGGATCTATGCACCCAACTTGCATGAAAATGTAATCACATGTCAGTTCTGGTATAATATATTTGTCCAATGAATACCCGTTTATCATCTGCGTTTCTTCTTGGTGTAGCAATTTTATTGGCCAGTAGTGTATATTACAAAACGACTGAAACGGTCACCATATACTCTGTCCTAGTTGCATATTGCCGGCCTAATGGCTCTTGGGAGCAACAAAATATTTTATTTTTGGTACTTCATACAAAAATTTACCAGAATTAAATTACTGTCGTAATCTGTTGATTAAGAGGTATATACTGAGGTGACAAAAGTCAGAGAATACCTCTCAATATTTCGTTGGACCTCCCTGTGACCGGCGTAGTGCAGCAATTCGACGTGACAATTGACTCAACAAGTAGTTGCAAGTCCCTTGCAGAAGTAATTAGCCATTCTGTTTCTGTAGCCGTCCATAACTGCCAAAGTGTTGCCGGCGCAGGATTTTGTGCAAGAACTGACGTCGCTATTATGTCCCATAAATGTTCAGTGGGATTTATGTCTCGAGGTCTATGTGGCCAAATCATTCGCTCGAATTGTCCAGTATGTTCTTCAAACCAATTTTGAACAGTTGTGGTCTGGTGTCATGGCTCATTGTTATCAAGAAAATTCCATCGTTGTTTGGGAACATGGAAACCTGTGAATGGATGCAAATAGTCTCCAAGTAGCTGAACTTAACCATTTCCAGCCATTAATCGCTTCAGTTGGATCAGATGACCCAGTCCATTCCATATAAACATATCCCGCACCATTACGGAGCCACCACCAGCTTGCACAGAGACTTTGTTGAAAACTCGGGTCCATGGCTTGGTGGGGTGTGCGCCATACTCGAAACATATCATCAGCTCTTACTACCTGCCGGCCGGAGTGGCCAAGCGGTTCTAGACACTGCAGTGTGGAACCGCGCGACCGCTACGGTCGCAGGTTCGAATCCTGCCTCGGGCCTGGATGTGTGTGATATCCTTAGGTTAGTTAGGTTTAAGTAGTTCTAAGTTCTACGGACTGATGACCACAGCAGTAAAGTCCCATAGTGCTCAGAGCCATCTGAACCTCTTACTAACTGAAACTGGGACTCATCTCACCAGGCCACGGTTGCCAGTCGTCTGTGGTGTAACCAATACGAACACGAGCCGGGAGAGGCGCTGCCCGCGATGTCGTCGTGCTGATAGCACGTCGTTAGCGGTCGTCTGTTGCCACAGCCCATTAATGCCAAATTTCGGCGCGGTCTCCTAACGGATATGTTCGTCGAACGTGCCACGTTGATTTCTGCGTTTATTCCATCCAGTGTTGCTTATCTGTTAGAACTGACAACTCTATGCAAACGACTCTGCTCTCGGTCAGTAAGTGAAATACGTCGGCTACTTCGTTCTCTGTAGTTACAGGTAATGCCTGAAATTTGGTACTCTCAGTACACTCTTGACATTTTGGATCTCGGAATACTGAATTCCCTAACGATTTCCGAAACAGAATTCCCCATACGTCTAGCTCCAACTACGACTCCGCGTTCAAAGTCTATTACTTCAAAGTCTGCCACTTCCCGTCGTGCGACCATAATCACATCGGAAAAGCTTTTCACACGAATCACCGTCTACTAATGGCAGCTCCACCAGTTCAAAAATGGTTCAAATGGCTCTGAGCACTATGGGACTTAACATCTTTGGTCATCAGTCCCCTAGAACTTAGAACTACTTAAACCTAACTAACCTAAGGACAGCACACAACACCCAGCCATCACGAGGCAGAGAAAATCCCTGACCCCGCCGGGAATCGAACCCGGGAACCCGGGCGTGGGAAGCGAGAACGCTACCGCACAACTACGAGATGCGGGCTGCTCCACCAGTGCACCGCCCTCTAATACTTAGTGTACACGATACTACTGCAATATGTGTATCTCCATATCGCTGTCCCACGATGGTGTGGGCTGTGTTTACATGTAATGGACTGGGGCTCCTGGTCCTGAAACGATCGCTGACCGGAAATGGATATTTTCGGATACCTGGGGACTCCTTGTAGCAATTCATGGACCTCATGTTCCCAACAGTGATAGAGTTGTAATGGATGACAATGCGCCATGTCACCAGGCCACAGTTGTTCACAACTGGTTTGAAGAACGTTCTGAATAATTCGAGTGAATGATGTTGTAAGTAGGCTGTTTAGGTTTTTATGTTGGTAACGCCATGTAGCGCTCTATATGAATATCACTGACTGTGCTGTGTGAAGTCTGTGGCTGGTTTGCATTGTTGGAATATTTGCTATTGTAGTGTTGGGCAGTTGGATGTGAACAGCGCGTAGCGTTGCGCAGTTGGAGGTGAGCCGCCAGCAGTGGTGGATGTGGGGAGAGAGATGGCAGAATTTTGAAAGCGGACGATCTGGACGTGTGTCCATCAGAAAGACTAAATTTGTAGTACTGAATATCATGAACTGATAAATATATAAAATGATTCTTGAACATTATTAAGGTAAATACATCGTTTGTTCTCTATGAAAACCTTTCATTTGCTAACTATGCCGATCAGTAGTTAGTGCCTTCAGTAGTTAGAATCTTTTATTCGGCTTGCAGTATTTGCGCACGCTGTATTGCAGTAGTTCGAGTAACGAAGATTTTTGTGAGGTAAGTGATTCATGAAAGGTATAGGCTATTGTTAGTCGGGGCCATTCTTTTGTAGGGATTTTTGAAAGTCCGATTGTGTTGCGCTAAATATACTAGGTGTCAGTTTAGTGTTGATCAGAATAAACAAAGAGGGTAATGTCTGAGTACGTTGTGATTTGCTCAGCTGTTGCAAAATGAAACAACGTACGAAGTTTTTCCTGCACTGTCATTCATAATTTTTCAAAGGGGATGTTTCAATGTGTCCAACAAGATCGCTGACTTGAATTCCATAGATTATTTATGGGATATAATTGAGAGGTCAGTTCGTGCACCAGATCCAGCACCGGCAACATTTTCACAATTGTTAACGGCTATTGAGGCATCATGGTCCAATATTACAGTTAATTCCACGTCGAATTGTTTCACTACGGCGGTCAAACGGAGGTTCGACAAGATATTAGAAGGAATCCCATGCCTTTTTCAACCTCAGCGTACATAATACATAGATACTGAGACTTTAAAAAGTTCCTGGAACAACAGAGTTTCAGTTTCTTAAGGCAGCTATGCCTGGGTTTCTGGCAGTACTCCCGGTTTCATTCGAATCTGAGGTCCTACTCGAATACAGTTGTAGAGCCTTTGCAATGCTATTGCAATGCTGTTTGAGTTAGGGGGCATGCCAAGTGGGCTCAGGCGTGAATGAGAATTTTTACTGAAGAAGGAGGCGCGCTAGGACAGTCGCCGCAGACGTTCAAAGCCGCTGTTTTAAGGTGGCGTAGTGGTTAGCGCATCTGCCTCGTGAGCAGAATACCTGGGTTCGTATCCTGGTGTTTTTAGAAACATTTATCGCTGGAAACTTCCACAAAATAACGAAAAGGATAAGGTTTATAACCCACTGTATCATGTAAAACACAGTCTCTTACACACCGTTGCAATTTATTACTTCTTTGCTGCTAACTCTATGGGCAACGCATTTTGCATATAGTGTTTAACTATACTACTGAATTTACCTGCAAAATTATATCGCTGTATGACTCACAGTTCGGGACTACGACGTCACAATTTCTGTGATGCTCGAAAATCTGTCTTTTCCTAAATCGAAACTATTCTGCTTAACAGAGCTCCATTCTTTAAAGAATCGAAGTGAGAGGAGGGGAGTTACTGGTAATTTATAATTTATTACTTGTTAGCATATTATGACAATGAAGCTCTACAACACAAGCACCATTTTAACAGGAGTGTCGACATTCGACTTGAGAAATACCGTACTGTATTCAACACATTGAAACAGTAGTTATACGCCACAATGATCCGTTCGTATAGCGTAACGAGAAGCTCGCTATCAAGGCATGTATGTGATCCAGACTTCCATCAAATGTGCACGCCATGTTGAGGACCTTGGCTGGTGCACCAGCCAGACTGAGTATGACTTTTAGACTGCTACTTATGCTTGTTTACGCAAGTATTGGGCTTGCTCGCCATTTTCGCATCGGAAATAAGACACATAAGCAGTTAAAATGCGACCGCACACAGAAAGAAGGGTTAACAACACACTGACAGGTGGCACACATGACGGGTAAACGCTAAAAAGAAGGAGAAGACTAAAGTAACAGACACAAGACACATGAACTACACTGCGCAACACTGTTAATGGATTACTTTTTTGAATCCGCGTGCTTGATTCCCAATCCAACACAGAAGTTTGAAAATTGGTTCTAAAGTGTCTACAACCTTCCTCTGTAGAGGCGCGAAAGCGTGGTGCCCTGCGCTATAACTGTCGGGTTCAGCAACGTCCAACATTGCAAGGTGTCGGCACATGCGAAAAAAAGGACAACAGGTCGGAACTTCATGTGAAGTGTAAGGTGGGTTATGATCTCACACGGGCACCAAACACGACACCACCGTGGGCTGGTTCAGCGACGTTCCACATTGCAAGATGTCGACACATGCGAAAAAAAGGCAATGTGTCAGAAGTTCGTGTGAAGTGTAAGGTGGGTTATGATCTCATACGGGTACCAAACCCGACACCACTGTGGGCTAGTGTCGTGATAGGAAGGTACTACCCATGTTTCACTCCTTCCTTTGAAACAACGACGATGGAGGTCAGAACCGCGACGCTCAGTGTTGCAGGCGCCGTTTTCTTACGGGTGGCCGTGAAAAACGTTTCAGACTTAGCGCTACGCAGAATCGAGACGGAAAGCACTCGGGGGGGGGGGGGGCATAAAGGGCGTCAGTGAAACCACCCCTCCTCTTGGGGTGTTCATTTACACACATTTCTCAGTCGAAATCGGCAGATTCGAACTACGATGTGCAAGAGAACAACTATCTTACAACTTTTGACACTGCTGACACCCCCACACGATTGAACACGTCTAAGGACGTTTTGGGATAACAAACAAATTGAACGTTATCTGACTTCTGAGTAGAGTACCACGACAGTAATTTCTGTTCTGGTATCCAGGGTGGAAGCACAAACAACCGTTCAAAACCATTCGAAGATATCTGAACGTTATCTGATGCAGCAAATATTGTGCTGTTTCAGCTCTTCTGTTTCGCGCCGTCCTGTGATCAAGGCCTGGGGGAGGAGGGTGGAGAGAGGTTAATGCGACATTGACGCATACGCGAATATGGGCGCAAACGGTCCCTTTGAGACCCCTCCCATCCCCCCCCCCCCCTCACCTCCTCGCCACGAATTTCGCGGACACCATCGGTATATCACCTGTACGCTTCTTCTCAGCATATTAAGAATGTACCTGTACAGAGACTACCATCTCTTTTGATCTCTATGTGCCTACACAAAGGCAGTCCCTTGGACATTCAAGAATGCACTCGAAGAGGAGTGAGATGACGTTAATTGTGGTTGCAACCCGACGATGTGCTTCGAGAAGGACTGAATCGAGTGGGGTGTCATCTGTGCCAAAGATTTTTAAGAACGTCGTTCTTTGGCAGATCACCTTACAAACTCTTGCTTTCGATTGCAAAATGTGTGCTAATGAATGCCCCAGCAGAAGGTTTGGTTTCACTGAAGCTGCGGTACCCGGGTACACATGTTTTGCGATTGAGGGAAGGGTGCATCCTGCAGACTACGTCTGTTGCTCACTTATGTAGAATTTGTCGCTTGCCACGAACATCGCGGATGACAGCTCCCAACAAATGGAATAAAAATTTACTGAATAACTCAAAGCTATTGCGTTTAGTGCTCACACTGGCTACGACGTTCATAGCGTAGTGGTGAGAACAATAGTGAACCCTCATTGGCTGTCGGAGAACGTGTGACCTAGGTGCGCAGTGCAAGTATAAACTCAATAGCCATCATTCGTGATTGCACCACAGCTTGAAGCAGAACAGTCTAGAACATATTACAACATTTTTTGTGTCCAACTCAGGCCATATTTTAAAAACCACTTAAAAGTCTTCAAAGTTTGCTGGAACATTAAACTTTACTTTTTCGGTTGAATTTTTTATTAGACATAACTTTCTTCACAACCGGGGCTGCACATCCGATTCATAAAGTAAAACTATCTAAGTCATTCTGAATCTCTTTGAACAAATTTTCATTCCCCCTTTTCTTCACACCACCAAAATTATGTGTAGATGGCAAACCGACTTTTCTTCAAGTCTGTATTTTTTCACACACGACACAGGTTAGAGTCAAAACTAGCGCAGTTTTACCTGACAATTTATCAGAATTTAAGTTTTACTTTAAATCCCTCCTGTAGACTTAAGTATCTTACAACAATCGGAACAAATTTTACTGTTACATAATTTGCGTTTTCCAAAGAATGGAACCCGTCATCAAATACAATTAGCAAAAGAGCGTTAGCAATCATTAGCACGGTTTTGGATCCAGTAGATGAAAATTTTGGGTTATATCACATTTTAACTAATTTAGTACCGTCTGCGGTTTTGAAAATGATTTCATGTCTAGATAAGTGGTATAAAAATGTAGCCCTTAACAGCACACGCCATATCACATTTCCCATCTGTGGCTTTAAAAAAAGTTTCATTTATTCGGTGAAAGAGTGGCATGAATAACACTTCCATGTTAGGCTGTGGTCCCTATTTTCTTCAGTACACTCTGTGCAAAAAAAATAATCATTGTTATTTTAACTGCACAATCTTAAAAAAAATTGTTTTCCGATTGCAGTGTAGTACTAAATTCATTTGCCTGTTGCTAAACGATGACTAAGATACACAAAGTGAAATAAAATGATGAAAAACTTGTAGATGAGTTACTTCATACATAAAGGTATTCACGCATTTCCCCTGTTGCGCAGTGAATAACAGCAAGTGAAAAGTTGTGATGCAGACGGTAGCCACATCTTCCCATCGACGTCAGCCATTCCTTCACGGTCGGCTGAGAATGGCACGGCCGTAACAAAATGTGTAAGAACGCGATGTCGAACACTGGAAATTTTTGCAACCCCGGACCATACTAAAAACAAGTAATATCCGGGCTAGCCCCGGATGTTTGATAAGCTCAGTTTAATCAGAATATCAGGGATCCAAAGCCAAGCCACTGTGTTCAACAACGGCCACCATAAACATGGGAATCCCGTAGGTATCCATGTCAACAGCCGACAAATGTTTCCTCAATCAGATCAGGCGATTTGACTAGTTACCTCATCTTTCGAAATGCTGCAGTGAAACCAATGCAGATTCCGATATACTGGTCAGGAACCGTGGTTTAAGATACCAACTGATGTATTGCATGTACTAAATGTAGGGATTTGTTGTATGTCATCTATATTGCTGTGTCGATATGATGTGCGAGTGAGCTGCCAATTGGACGTGATACAGTATTACGACACAGCTTTTTGTAAGACGTGACTGCAAAAAGAAACTGAGGTTCATTGTAAAATCACATTTATGCCATAGAGTAACTTACTATAGAAAAGAGTCGAGATGTCGTACTGGTGTAAATAAACAGTATCTTGTAAATCAAAGATATATTGTACTTACAAAGCACGGTATTGCCGCACTACGACCTGTGAACTGTTTGGTTCTTATTCATGTGACACTTAATAATTTATTTATAACGAGATACTGGTAAAAAAAGACAAATGCCTACACATAAAATGGAGAAATTCTAATATCAGTCCAATATTCCACATAAATACGGTTCTATAAGCCTTCTAACCGCGCCATGGAAGAAAATATTAATGGCTGCCAAAGGTAATAGTTTTAAATTACATCACAAACAGTTAAAGATTCAAAATCATAGTCCAACATTGAGCTAATGAGGTGTTGCGGTCACCAAGCATCCGGATTTTAATGTGTATCAGTCGATAACATGTGGATTAGACTTGATTCTATTTCGTTACGATTTATTAAATTTGCATTGATGGATTTACTTAAAACAAGGCCGTATACTAGGAAAATACTTAACACTAATTACAATTATGAATTATGAGATGGTAGTCAGCGTGGAAACATAGAGACTATGTATGCCAGTTGCAAGGATGACAATAAACCAAACTAGATCAGTTTACTTCTAAGTAATGGTTCTCGTTAAGGCCAAAAGTAGTTTAAATCAGTTAGGCTTCAGGAAACATAATGAAAAATAACTAATGTCGTTCAGTCAAAACAAAAAAGACAGTACTGTGCATATTATATATGAAAGTTAGAGAGAGGTTTCTCGTGGAATTTTACAAATGGTATCCTGAGGGAAGCGTTACTTTGGCAGAAGGACTACGACAGAAGAACTTGACTGAATGTTATTATCGCTTTCACGGAAGCGCTGCCCTTCAGGGTCATAAGGTTGCCATGGCGAGATAGTCACAGAGGCGGCGCAAAACCTCATATAAAGGAAAGGAAAATAAACAAGAGAGTCAAGTTCCTAACTAACCAGAAGAAGTGCGTGAGTTGTCCTGCCCATCTTTTGTCTATCCTCTGCCAGAGAAACGAAGCCCTTCCTTCGGTACGACACTGTAAACACACGCCGTTCTCAATATGTCATTTTATCCAAGTAGCATTATAATAAAGTGAACACTACCGAACAGATGTTATGTGTGAACAGTTCTCGTGGTTCATAAGGCTACCGCCTACACACGTAGTTCATGTTTATGAGTCGAGTTTCTGCTGTTACTGCCCTACGGTATTGCAGCATCTTTAAGGTTGGCGAGCAAGTGCTGAAGCAAGAGTACTGTTTAAACTAGGGCTCCTGATTTTTCTCTTTTTATACCAACTGAGGATTAAGGTGAATCTGTTTGAGCTAGACGGTTCCAAATTAACTGACAGAATAACAAATGAAATGCCGAATAGATCTGACATATAAAACAGCACTTCCTCTATCTTTCATTTACTGTCAGAAACGCCTTATTTTGAAAGTTATTCAGCTTATTTTGTTACCGAATGTAGAAGAAATATCGAAAGGGCTTAAGCTAAACTAGTTAACCAAATAGCCGCTTTCGTATGCCAGTGAAAGAAATAATGAATAGCACAGTCCCAACTTCCTCTTCGGATATTTTGATTTTCTTTACAAAGTATGGGCTACGAGATGCTTTTCCTGATATAGAACTGAATATTTATGAAAAATCCTGTAACTACAGCGTCTTGTGAAAGCAGTTTCAGCAAACTAAAGATGACAGAAATCTACTTTCGTTCTAGTGCAGTTGAAGCAAACTGTCAGTTTCAGCTTGTCGGTGCTACATTGTACTTCAATGAAATAATAAAAGAGTTTGGTTCGCTCAAAGCAATGAAATTGTAAGAAAAATTGTAGTAGAAACAGAACTGTCTGAAAAGAATGTGTTCTCAACATTTAATTCTGGCCCCTTTCGTTTTATCTCTAATCAATCTTTTATGCTCTATTAATAATTTAAAACGAACAAATAAAAACTATTTTTATTATACATTATAATGAAAAAAATGTAGAGTAGCTGCCATAAACAGTAACACCATGACTTTGTTTTAGCTTCAGTTCTTTTCAGAAAGTTAAACAGTTTGTAATTCATTTACAAACTGTTTATCTAATTAAAAATGTATTTACGTGAATCGGACGTGTCCAACAGAACGGACACTACTCATTTACACATAAATTTCTGAACAAAGAGGGGGACGGCATATCGACGTTTGTTTCATTACCAGTGTAGATCTTCCGCGGAGGTCTGACTGTTGATAGGGAAGATGCTGGCCCTTCTTCTTCTCACGGCCACTCACACAGGTCCCCCTCGTCCCTTTTATTACCTGACGTGGCGTTCCTTACCGACACTAAGACTAATGCCGTGACTTGGATCAAAGGAATGTTGATATCTTATCTGTTCCATGACGGTGACAAGAGCATTCTGGATTTTTGAACTTTTATACAGGAACGTTTTATTCGCCTTCAGCACCACCCGCTTTGTCGATAACACTATGCCAGTTCTGTGGACAGCGTTTTCTTGACCCTCCATGCAACTCGGGTGTGCCGCACATGAGAAGGTAATTTCTGAGTGTCCCACTCTTAGCATAGTGACAGGGACGTAAGGCATTTTTCTTCCAGGCGACGTGCCAGGACCTCGTCTGCAGGACAAGCGGCCAAACTCGTAGCCACTCACATACAGCTAGCCGCAGGTCTGCGGCCTTTCTGTTTGTTACGCAGGAAGGCGGTCTTTTCCTGTGTTTCGTTATTTTACATTGCTCTGATGATGTTTTCATACCATAAGGAACTAACTGTGCAAAATAAACATTTATGAGTTTCCCTTTGTTATTGTAAAACGTGCAAGTAGATTTTCTGAAATTTAAGGTTAAGGCTACCGTTCGTGAGAAGAAGTAAATTCGGGTTCGAGTCCCGGTCCGCCACAAATTCTCAGTTTTCGTCATTGCATTACCACAATCGCCTGTGTGGGTACCCGTTTCGATTTCCCACCCGTTCTTTCCCTTTCCTTCGCCTTCCTATATTTCATATTTACGTGTTTATGTAATTACTTTGTTCAATATGTTTCGTTTTTATATTTCGTTTCATTAATATTTTTCAGTAATGCAAAATTTTTCTAAATCTGCCACAGCCATTACAGAATTTCCTTACCCTGTGTAAAGACAAACTGCGGTGAGGTAGGTTTTTCTTGAGGCAGGCGGGATTGCTGAACATTGGCAGTTCTGCCTTGGGGCGCAGGATGACCTCGGTACGGTTCTGCTGTCGCTGCAGCTTGTTCATCTACCACCATTACCACAACCACCATCAGCTAATGAGATGGTACTCATCCTCTGCTGGCATTAATATGGACCTCATGTCGAACGGCAGTATGTGGTGGTTCCGGGTCTGACGCCAATTTTCTTACAAGTGTTGTGAAGTCCCCTCATCACATTGCTTTAGGAGAGCACACCTACCGTCTGGCTGTAGCTATGCTGCGGGACTATACATCAGCTTAGCAGTTGGTGAGTCAAACGCAATGTGGTATCTGGACTCCTTGCACCTCAAAAGATGCTGGAAATGACACTCACTGACACTGAAGTAGCTATATGTTCCATATATCAAACTGTGAGGCATGTGTAGAAGTTTTCCATGAAGGACTGCAGCAATAGCGTTTTCTGTGTTCTTCTGTAGCTCTCCTCGTGCACTCGTTATAAGATTGGCATGACTCCGTGTGGTGTCGCTTAGACTTACTTAAAATATTCATACAGACGTTCTTCTTCTATGAGTTGATCCTTGTGCATTAAATAGGCTCTGGACATACTGATTAGCATGAACAATTTGGTGAAAGGCTCGTGTTACAATGCGGATATCAGACATTGCTCACCAAACAGTAGCCTTCAGAATAATCAACTCCCCAAAAAAGTACTAATGGGAATTTTCTGATATGCAATGACGTATTAACTCTAGTCTAGAAGAGCTTGCACGGTAGCTCATAGTGTTCGTTCAGAAGCTTAGCTGCCTTCTGTAATAGAAAAAAGTTAATGGATCAAATATGAACCTGAACAAGTGTCCTGGGACGCCTGCCCCGAACAAATACAACGATCGATAACGAACAAAATGAGATTTTTCTTTTATAAAAAAAATAAAAAATAAAAAAAAGGTCGCGTCTTTGATTAGTAATCAAAACATCCTAGGTCCCGTATTCAAATTCCACCACTGCTTAAATTTTGATTAAGAATGAGCACTGGCAGCCGAAGACCTCGACCATAAGAAATCATCCTCATACTGCCAACACTCTTGTCAGAGAGGGCGGAGGAGCGGACACGGCACTCTCATACGTACCTGCACATATTTTATAACATATAGGGACACAATGCACGTAAAAAAAAACAGCAACTGGAAAAATAAGACTGACGCAAAATACACTCGGGTTAATGAACCGGAGAAATAACCTTCACAGAAAATGATAGAATTCGTTTTCAGATAAATCAGTCGGTTGATGTCACATGTTTACTCGTGCGCATCCGCCCCATGTTCCGGCTCGGTATTTCACTGTGTCATTGCGTTTGAGCGAGAAAGAAACAGACTTTTTTTAGCACTACAAATTGGTACTCACTATAAAACAGCTCGTTCTTTGTTGTGGAGAGTTACTTGGGCCACAAGTTTTGGATACTGTCCACCGAACTATGTGCACAAAATTTTACGATGGGAAGTATTTGGGCAAAACCTTCCGCAAAGTCTGCAATGGGAAAGCTTGTAGCAACATGGTGAAAAGGGCTCTTTGTAGCGAATGAAAACTATAACCATCCGAAAACAGTTCGACCTCAAGAAAACATTGCTAAATTGGTCGAGTGAAGGAAACAAACTCCAATAATCTCATCTTTGTTTATCTCTACAAGTTGGAATTAAGATCATCGAAAAGGACCTGAACATTTATCCTTACAAATTTGCCGTTCTCCGTGGTTCAAAGCGTCACAGGAACTATTGCGTGTTGATTTTTGCTGGCAGTTTCCGACTAAAGTTTCTTCAGATGAGGCACAGTTCAGCGTAACAGTGTGTATGAGAAACCACAGAACATGCGTATTGTTTTTTATTCTTTTTTTGGGGGGGGGGGAGGGGGGTCATTGGTTTTCTGAATGGTTTGATGCGGCTCACCATTAATTCCTCTCCTGTGGCAACCTCTTCATCTCAGAATAGCACTTGCAACCTATGTCCTAAATTATTTGCTGGACGTATTCCGATCTCTGTCTTCCTCTACAGTTTTTGCTCTCTACAGCTCCCTCTAGTAACATAGAAGTCATTCCATCATGTCTTAACAGATGTTCTATCATCGAATACTTCCACTTATCAGTGTTTTCCACAAATTCCTTTCCTCTCCGATTCTGCGTAGAACCTCTTCATTCCTTACCTTATCAGTCCACCTAATTTTCAACATTCGTCTATAGCACCACATCTCAAATGCTTCGATTCTCTTCTGTTCCGGTTTTCCCACAGTCCATGTTTCACTACCATACAATGTTGTACTCCAGACGTCATTCCCAGAAACATTTCCTCAAATTAAGGCTGCTGTTTGATACTAGTAGACTTCTGTTGGCCAGGAATGCCCTTTTTGCCATTGCTAGTCTGCTTACGATGTCCTCCTTGTTCCACCCGTCATTGGTCATTTTATTGCCCAGGCAGCAGAATTCCTTAACTTCATCTTCTTCGTGACCTTCAATCCTGATGTTAAGTTTCTCGCTGTTCTGATTTCAGCTACTACTTATTACTTTCGTCTTTCTTCCATTTACCTTCAATCCACAATCTGCACTCAATAGACAGTTCATTCCATTCAACATATCATGTAGGCTAATTCTTCTTCACTTTCATTCGGTATAGCAACGTCAGCAGAGAATCGCATCATTCACCTTGAATTTTAATTCCACCCTGAACCTTTCTTTTATTTCCTTAATTGCTCCTTCGATGTACAGATTGAAAAGTAGGGGGGCGGGGGAGACTACATCCCTGTCTTACACGCATTTTAATCCGAGCACTTCGTTCTTGGTCGTCCACTTTTGCTATTCCGTCTTGGTTCTTGCATATATTGCATATTACCTGCCTTTCCCTATAGTTAACCCATAATTTTCTCAAAATTTCGAACATCTTCCACCATTTTACATTGTCGAACGCTTTTTCTAGGTCAACAAATCGTATGAAAGAGTCTTGATTTTTCACTAGTCTTTCTTGCATTATCAACTGCAACGTCAGAATTCCGTCTCTCGTGCCTTTACCTTTCGTTAAGCCAAACTTACCGTAATGTAGCAAATCCTCAATTTTCTTTTCCATTCTTCTTTATATTATTCTTGTCAGCAACTTGGATCCCTGAACTGTTAAGCTGACTGTGGTATAATTCTCGCAGTTGTCAAGTCTTGCAGCCTTCAGAATTGTGTGGGCGACATTTTTCCGAAGGTCAAATGGTATTTCGCCAGTCCCATCATTCTACATATCAACGTGAATAGCCGTTTTGTTGCCACTTCCCCCAGAAAATTTAGAAATTCTGACGGAATGTAATGTATCCGTTCTGCTTATTTGATCTTAAGGCCTGCAATACTCTCTTAAATTCTGATGCTAATACTGGATCCCCTATCTCTTCTACATCGACTACGGTTTCTCCATCTACCACATCAGACAAATCTTCGCCCTCATATTGGCGGCCGGAGTGGCCGTGCGATTCTAGGCGCTACAGTCTGGAACCGAGTGACCACTACGGTCGCAGGTTCGAATCCTGCCCCGGGCTTGGATGCGTGTGATGTCCTTAGGTTAGTTAGGTTTAATTAGTTCTATTTTCTAGGCGACTGATGACCTCAGAAGTTAAGTCGCATATTGCTCAGAGCCATTTGAACCATTTCCCCCTCATACGGGCTTTCATCGTATTCTTTCCACCTCTCCACTCTCTCCTCTGCATTTAACAGTGGAATTCCCGTTGCACTCTTAATGTTATCACCCTTGCTTTTAATGTTACCGAAGGTTGTTTTGAGTTTTCTGTATGCTTAGTCTGTCCTTCCGACAATCATTTCTTTTTCGATGTCTTCACATTTTTCCTGCAGCCATTTTGTCTTAGCTTCCCAGCACTTCCTGTTTATTTCATTCCTCAGCGACATGTATTTCTGTATTCCTGAGTTTCCCGGAACATTTTTTTGATTCCTCCTTTCATCAAACAAATTAAGTATTTCTTCTGTTACCCATGGTTTCTTCGCAGTTACCTTCTTTGTACCTATGTTTTGCTTCCCAACTTCTGTGATGGCCCTTTTTGAAGTGTCCATTCCTCTTAGACTGTACTACCTACTGCGCTATTCCTTATCGCTGTATCTATAGCCTTACAGAACGTGAATCAAATCTCGTGATTCCTAAGTACTCCTGTATCTCACTTCTTTGCGTATTGACTCTTCCTGACAAATCTCTTAGACTTCAGCCTACTCTTCATCACTACTATATTGTGATATGTGTCTGTATTTGCACCTGGGTACACCTCACAATCACGTATCTGATTTCGGAATTTGTGTCTGACCACGATGCCATCTAACTCAAATCGTCCCACATCACCCGGCTTTTTCCAAGTATACCTCCTCCTCTTGTGATTCTTGAACAGATCATTCGCTGTCACTAGCTGAAATTTATTACGTACCTCAGTTACTCATTCTTCTCTCTCATTCCTTGTCCCAAGCTCACATTCTCCTGTAACCGTTTCGTGTACTCCTTCCCCTACAACTCCATTCAAGTCCCCCACGACTATTAGATTTTCGTCGCCCTTTGTGTATTGTGTTACCCTTTCAATATCCTCATATACTTGCTCTATCTCTTGCTCTTCAGCTTGTGATATGCATGTATACCTGAACTATGGCTGTCTGTGTTTGCTTGCTACCGATTCTGATAGAAACATCCGTACAAATGAATTGTTCACATTAACACACTCTCTGTCCTACCTTCCTTTCATAAGGAATCCTACTTCCGATATACAGTTTTCTGCTGCTGTTGATATCACTCTATACTCGTCTGACCAGAAATCCTTCTTTTCATTTCACTTCACTGACCCCTACTACATCTAGATTAAGCCTTTGCAGTTCGCTTTTCTGATTTTCTAGTTTCCCTATCAGGTTTAAGCTTTTGACACTCCACGCCCTGACTCGTAGTATGTAATCCTTTCGTTGATTATTCAGTCTTTTTCTCACGGTCACGTCTTCCTTGCCAGTCCCCTCACTGAGGCCCGAATGGGGAACTAGTCCGGAATCTTATACCAGTGGAGAGATAATCATGACACTTTTTCAATTACATGCACATGTTCTGTGGATGCACGTTACTTGTCATTAATGCAGTGGTCTTCATTGCCTTCTACATCCGCCTGTCGTTGATCATTGCTGATTCTTCCACCTTTAGGGGCAGTTTCCCACTCACGTGTGAATGTATGTATGTTCGACATCTCCTAAATTACTGGATCGACTTCTTCTGAAAAGGTGGATGGGAGGGGGTGGCAAGAGTCGGGGTGCGGTAGTAAAGGATTAGCGTAGCTCACTACGCGCAAATATCCAGAATCTATTTATCCATTATTGAAGGATGAGAGGACTGATAACCTGCAACAAAGTTTGACAGTAATTTCAAACGTTTGCGAAACGCATATGCTTACGCTCTCCACAAAATGATGAAAGGAAAAAAGTTAATCGCTCACTAGATTTCCCCTTGTATGCAGTAAAACCTCCACATCAGGCACGAAGTTTTAATTTGTTACTATTTTACTACTGACTCTACTCACAGAAAAGTTTGCAAACGCTGATTGGGCCTGTAAAATTTAATCATTGTACGTGACATATTTCGAGATATACGACGATATAAATATTCATATTCCTGAAAATCTGCCGCTTCATTCAGATCGTTCTAGTTTAAAACATCTTTACTAAACTCTGTTCGCAACGTATTTCGCAAACGGCATAAAAATATTCAATTAAATGGGCTAGCAAAATTATGTTGTTGTAAGACACATAGTTCAGGAGATAAGACGTCTTAAGCAATGAGATGCGTCAAAAATTGCTGCATTGTGCATGACGTGCATTATACGCAACATTACTTGGTGCCATTATCCGGCTATTCCATTGAGATACGACGTCCTAATCACTAACATGCTTCAGAGCCAAAGTTTACTTAAAGCGGAGTGAAAATTACACCCACAGGAGTACTTAATTTCCCGCAAACTTTAAACATAATTTCAAACATTTTCTATATTTTTTCTCGGTTACATGCACAACGTCAATTATTTAACACATTTAGACATTTCTAATATGAAGCTGGAAGCTGTTATAGACAGGAGATTTAAAGAATTGTGTGTTTACTAGTTACTTATTATGTAAAGCACTGTAGGGTTCAGAACCACATACATCGTATGGGCATGGAAATGAAAACGGAATGACACAGGACCATAAATGAGGCATATCTGGAGCAAGTTCAGCCACAATTACTATGTACGTGTATTATTTCTGTTCAAATACCGTCGGAGAAAGGTTTCTCACCACTACTAAGTGTGGGAGTACGAATGAGAAGGGTTGAGGCAAAAATGTTCAAAAACGTCTTGTTCGTAGGCCTATTTATTTCCTGTTCTTGGTTCACTTGGGGTAATTTTAAAAGAACTAGGTGAAGTTTGTCTCTAATTTTAGCTGTTCGGTGTGTCACCTGTCTCGAGAAAGATTCCTCCAGAGAGCCAATAATTTCATCAACTGCTGAGAGTCACAGATAAATTTAATATCCTCCCTGGAGTCGTATAGTGGATGAGCAGAGAATGAGACATATATTTGCGCTATAAATGTCACGTACGCTGATGTTCAACGCCTCCTCCTAAAGCCCTGAAACGATCTTAACCAAAATGGGTACACTTACGTTTACTGTCTGGAAAGAAATTTCGAAGAGGTAAAAACCATCAATTTCCCATTCAGATGGGAGGTTATGAGGTTAAGAGTTGATGGACAGAGGGGGGGGGGGGGGTGGAGGAGGGGAGGAGGTGGACAGAGGCAGTGGGAGAAGGTGGACTGGGGCAGGGAAGATTGAGTGAAGGAAGAGGGGCTGTCGGTAGACAGTTAGGGCCCGGAACGGGGGGGGGGGGGGGGGAGATAGGTGGAAGTAGAATGGTTGGGGGGGGGGAGGTGAGAGGATGGATTGACGGAGGGGGGGGGGACGAGATGGACTAGCACAAGACTGGAATAGTTAAATACCCAGGGAACAACAGGCTTCTCAGCCAGCACCTGCGATTACGCTCAGCATTCCAAGACAGCCGCATTTTTGTGTGAATTACTGATGTTAATAGGACTTCGGATTGCAGTGGACACTTTTGTGCGCGACGACAGGGAATTGGGTCTATTTGTTGGAGAGAGAATCTTCGTAAAATCAAGGCATTATTGTCAGACTCCATTGCGGAAATTTTTATGTCATAGACATATTAGTCATTAATACTAAACAATCGTAACTAGAAAGTATACAATTTGATTTGTACACTGCCCAGTCACATCGATGTGACGAACTGGCAGACGTCTGAATAATCACATTTTGCTACAGGGTCTCTGGCGAGACATGCTGGGAGAGTCACTGACGTTCTGGAACTAGCTTCAGGGATGTGGAGTAGTGCACACTCCGGTGCTGTTGCCATCTCGCTGGGTATATCGACTGATGATCAATGGCGCGAAAGGCACCACAGTCTCACAGATTCTCGACTGGGTTTAAATCCAGGTACTTTGTTGGCTGGGGTAACATGGTAAACTCATCCTGGCGCTCTGTGAACCACGCGCGTACACTGCGAACTGTGTGACACGTAGCATTGTCCTGTTGGTAGATGCCATCTTTCGGAGGAGCAGAAAATTTCATGTGGGTGGAAACTGGTCACCAAGGATAGGTGCATAATGTTTTGATCCATAGTGCCTTAGGGAATGACTTACTCAGTAACAGAATGCCACGAAAACCCTCAGCCGTAAAGCTCCCTCCTTGTTTGTCTTCAGAGTTTCACGCCATACATGACAACCACCATCTCGCTGATGGGTCACAAAACGTGATTCATCTGAAACAGATATCTATCGCCATCGAGTAAACGCCCAGTTGTGGTACTGGAGTACAAATTGCAGTGTTCATGGCGTGCAGTGGGCACAGTGTATGTATATGGACTGGACGCCTTCTGCACAAGCATATACGTATCAACGTCCGTTGAAAGACGTTGATTGGACACTTTTGGAAGCCCCGTGGTTTATCTGGGCGGTCAGTTGCTCGACATCTGCACGCCTAAACCGCCGTACACATCTCCACAGCTATCATCTATGGCACCACAGTTTCTCGGCGCTGGTTCTAGGTAGCGCCATTTTGCCATGCGCGGTATACTTTAATCACAGTAATATTTTAAAACCAATGATTATGCTCTTTTGGATGTCAGGTAAATCACTCCCATTCCGCATTACGACCACGGATTTGGAGTTTTCATCGTCCACCTAGACACGCTTTATATACCTGCCACTGCTGACGCTGCCACATGTGAATGATTATTGCAGTTTGACATCGAGAATACTTGGTGGTCACATTAATGTGACTGGACTACGTATATCATTAATGAAGTTATTTCAGTTCCCTTCAGCAATCTAATGCTATTGATAATGGCTGATTCTTCCACCTTTAGGTCATTTTCCCACACCAAGGTCAAGAGCGTGCCCCAAACCTCTGACCGCTTTCCTCTCTCTTTGACAAGGCCACTGGCAGGGGCGTAGCCCCGAATCCTTCCGCGGTCAGAAAAATGGTACCGAATCCTCCCTAGCCCGCGAGGGTGTGAAAAACGATGGGACCGAATCCTCCAGTTTGAGGCAGGTGGCAGTTCTAAACGTTATGAATACTCCAAGCAGGCAAAGGAAAGCATATGAAATTACAGTAGAAGATGTAAGAAAATTTCGCATGTATTGTAAGTTTAAAAGCTTTATCTCTTATCTTATTGAGACAAAGTCCAGCCGGCACAGTAGCTGACGAATCTCCTTTTAGACTAAAGTGTCTACTGCCCACAACATTAAAATTATTTCCAACCACCTTCCTGCTTAATGTCCTTCTCGTCGAAGATGACATTCTACGTCAGGATACTGGTCCGTGTCACAATTCCGGGATCTTGCCGAAGTGGATTCAGGAGCAACACAATGGACGAACATCGATATCTTAGCCACCAAATTCACCTGACCTGAACTCTACGGTACACGTCTAGGCGCCAACTCTTCTGCCACGAAAACCGACCCGTAATTTACGGGATTGGCGTCACCTGTACTTAGATATCTACTACCACGTACCTCCAGAATCCATGGCACAGGGAACTGACGCTGTATCGAATTCCATAACTGAACCGAAGCGCTGTTAAGTAGGTAGTCATAACGTTTTGACTTATCTGTGTATGTATGGAGTTATGCGCCACTGAAATATTATGGTGGCCTCCTCCAGTGGCACATTTGTAATAGCGTCGTCACGTTATAACTTCTCATAACTTCTGTGGGAGTCATTCACCACTGAAATCTTATAGCGGCCTCCTCAAATGGTTCAAATGGCTCTGAGCACTATGGGACTTAACTTCTGAGGTCATCAGTCCACTAGAACTAACCTAAGGACATCACACACATCCATGCCCGAGGTAGGATTCGAACCTGCGACCGTAGCGGTCGCGCGGTTCCAGACTGAAGCGCCTAGAACCGCTCGGCCACTCCAGCCAGCGCGGCCTCCTCCAGTTGCACATTTGTCAACAGCAACATCACGTTAAAACTTTTCATAACGTCTATGGGCCAATTGGATTCTTACTGCTTTTTTCGACTAACCGAAAATTATATGGACTAGTACATATTGAGGCTTGTGACTTAACGTGCGTAATAATTAGGATAAATGCGTCATTAAACATTCAGGTAAATGCTCTGTACAAGAGTTCAGCGACATCAGGTGGAATACACGCCATCGTAGGAAAAGGACTCTCATCCATTTCATCACCGTTCTATTGAGATAGAGCGTAGCCAAAGTTTAATTTTACGCCTCATTTCATACAATGCGCTTACCCGAGCAAACCGTTCTTGGAGAGCATGGAAGCAGCGCCATTTCCTTGTGTGTGTCGACATCGACCAATAGTTTTCTAACTAAAATTATTATAAATAACGAAACACAACTTGCCTCTTCTGGATTAGCGATATTCAGTCATATGACGAATACAAGATGCACCTGAAGAAGTGTATTGCATATTGAAGTTCAAGTGACTTCAGTCCAGCACAAGCTATAGTAATAAACATCAGTTTGTTTTACAGTGAGACACCGTCTACAACACGCAATCTGTTATTAGAATCTACGAGCAAATTAATAAGTCATGAAATCAAATCTTTTGCCAAAACAGGCACCGCATCCATATTATCTGTATTTTGCCTTAAGCAATTTTAACGTTCTTAAATTGTAATGTACTGCAATTCAGTAAAACCGAATGATAACATATCTTCATCTAAGATTGTCTTGAGAAGTAGACCAAGAAAATTAAAAATTTCTCTGAAACCGATTGTTATTGATAACAGCAATCCCCCTTGATAGCTTGGATCCCCCTTCACACTAAACTCTGCCTGAACGCTAAAAATCTGTTTTGCCCTATAATTTGTCCTGAAAAAAAGGCCACACTAATGTGGGTGCCTTCAGACTGTGTAGCAGACAACAAAATCCTTTGGGAGATCTGAGATGCTTTCCGTTGCATGTGGCCGATCTTATTTGGTAATATGCACTGCTGGTGAAGTATAGTAGAGAGGGACCCTCATATATCTACACCCAGATAAAACTTTGCAAAGCACTTGGTAGGGAATGGAGAGGGTAATTCCTTTTGTATCAGTTATTACGGCTTCTTCCTCTCAATTCATGCGTGCAACTCAGGAAACATTATTGGTGAAACGCTTGAATGCGTGCTTTGACCAGTTTAATACTGCCTTCAGGAGCCATACTGGAGAGATACATAGAGGGTCGTAGTAACTTCTAGCATTGCCGGTTATGACTGGTTCCTGAAACTTTGTAAGCAGGCTTCCACAATATAGTTTCCATGTGTCTTCAAGCGTCTACAAATGCCCTTCTTTCAATATCTCCATAGGACTCCATTGTGAACCAAAAAACCTGTGCCAATGTTTGCTTTCCTATTTTGTATACAATCAGTATCCACTGCCAATCTTTTTTGGACCCCACACAATTGAAGAAGTTTTTAAGACGTATTGCACAAGTTTTTGGTGGCTAGAATCCTTTGTAATTGCCTACCAATGAACCGAAGTCTACACCCTGTTTGCCGGCCGGTGTGGCCGAGTGGTTCTAGGCGCTTCAGCCTGGAACCGTGCTACCGCTACTGTCGCAGGTTCGAATCCTGCCTCGGGCATGGACATGTGTCATGTACTTAGGTTAGTTAGGTTTAAGTCGTTCTAAGTTCGAGGGGTCTAATGACCTCAGAAGTTAGGTCCCATAAGTACACAGAGCCATTTGACCCAAGTACTAAAACAATAATTCTGCATTCAGCCTGACTGTGTCGCAGTACTAAAAGTCAAACATTCGGCAGGAAATGACGTTATTGCTCATTTGACAAGTTTTCTCTTATTTTATCGCGATGGTCCAGGAATCTTTATATCCAGACGAATCTTAGTTTCACATATAACTTGAAACGCCTTTTCTACGTGCAGCCATCGCTCCTGGATGTCTCATAATGGACAAATTTCAAACCGCGTCATGTGAGCAGTAAAGTCATTCCTTACCTAATGTTACCATTGCGATCCAGTAAGCCCGATTATTGTTTTAGCACCAATTGAAAGAATTCTGTTGCTCGTGGCTACCGTAGTCATAGCATCCCAACACACACACACACACACACACACACACACACCTATATATATATATATATATATATATATATATATATATATATATATATACAGGGTGTTTCAAAAATGACCGGTATATTTGAAACGGCAATAAAAACTAAACGAGCAGCGATAGAAATACACCGTTTGTAGCAATATGCTTGGGACAACAGTACATTTTCAGGCGGACAAACTTTCGAAATTACAGTAGTTACAATTTTCAACAACAGATGGCGCTGCAAGTGATGTGAAAGATATAGAAGACAACACAGTCTGTGGGTGCGCCATTCTGTACGTCGTCTTTCTGCTGTAAGCGTGTGCTGTTCACAACGTGCAAGTGTGCTGTAGACAACATGGTTTATTCCTTAGAACAGAGGATTTTTCTGGTGTTGGAATTCCACCGCCTAAAACACAGTGTTGTTGCAACAAGACGAAGTTTTCAACGGAGGTTTAATGTAACCAAAGGACCGAAAAGTGATACAATAAAGGATCTGTTTGAAAAATTTCAACGGACTGGGAACGTGACGGATGAACGTGCTGGAAAGGTAGGGCGACTGCGTACGGCAACCACAGAGGGCAACGCGCAGCTAGTGCAGCAGGTGATCCAACAGTGACCTTGGGTTTCCGTTCGCCGTGTTGCAGCTGCAGTCCAAATGACGCCAACGTCCACGTATCGTCTCATACGCCAGAGATTACACCTCTATCCATACAAAATTCAAACGCGGCAACCCCTCATCGCCGCTACCATTGCTGCATGAGAGACATTCGCTAACGATATAGTGCACGGGATTGATGACGGCGATATGCATGTGGGCAGCATTTGGTTTACTGACGAAGCTTATTTTTACCTGGACGGCTTCGTCAATAAACAGAACTGGCGCATATGGGGAACCGAAAAGCCCCATTTTGCCGTCCCATCGTCCCTGCATCCTCAAAAAGCACTGGTCTGGGCCGCCATTTCTTCCAAAGGAATCATTGGCCCATTTTTCAGATCCGAAACGATTACTGCATCACGCTATCTGGACATTCTTGGTGAATTTGTGGCGGTACAAACTGCCTTAGACGACACTGCGAACACCTCGTGGTTTATGCAAGATGGTACCCGGCCACATCGCACGGCCGGCGTCTTTAATTTCCTGAATGAATATTTCGATGATCGTGTGATTGCTTTGGGGTATCCGAAACATACAGGAGGCGGCGTGGATTGGCCTCCCTATTCGCCAGACATGAACCCCTGTGACTTCTTTCTGTGGGGACACTTGAAAGACCAGATGTACCGCCAGAATCCAGAAACAATTGAACAGCTGAAGCAGTACATCTCATCTGCATGTGAAGTCATTCCGCCAGACACGTTGTCAAAGGTTTCGGGTAATTTCATTCAGAGACTATGCCACATTATTGCTACGCATGGTGGATATGTGGAAAATATCGTACTATAGAGTTTCCCAGACCGCAGCGCCATCTGTTGTTGAAAATTGTAACTACTGTAATTTCGAAAGTTTGTCTGCCTGAAAATGTACTGTTGTCCCAAGCATATTGCAACAAACGGTGTATTTCTAACGCTGCTCGTTTAGTTTTTATTGCCGTTTCAAATATACCGGTCATTTTTGAAACACCCTGTATGTGTGTGTGTGTGTGTGTGTGTTGCGGTAGGTCACCATAAGAAACGTAACACTGCCTACGGAGCTAAGAACATAGTTTATTATGCTATTATCCAAAGAAAAAAATGGTTCAGATGGCTCTGAGCACTATGGGACAACATCTGAGGTCGTCAGTCCCCTTGAACTTATAACTACTTAAACCTAACTAACGTAAAGACATCACACACATCCATGCCCGAGGTAGGATTCGAACCTGCGACCATAGCGGTCGTGCGGTTCCAGACTGAAGCGCCTAGAACCGATCGGCCAAATCGGCCGGCTATTATCCAAAGAGATACAGCAAAAAGATACAACTTTTTAAATGGAACAATAGTTGTTTGTATCATGCACTGGAATCAGTAACACCAGCTGAGTATACATCAATTTAAATAACATTTATATCACTTTTAGTTTGGGAGCTACAACCCTTCAAAGTTTCAGGGGCAGATACCACACACGACGCGGATAACGCAATGCGCCTTCTAAATGTGGCGCGGCCGAGTTGTAACGTCGCCGGTGTCACGGAGCAAGAAGCTTCCTCGATGCCCTGTTAGACTGCTAACTGTCGCCGCACACGGCCGTAAACGTGACAGTTCGAGCCACACAAACAAACGGGGCTCAATATACCACAGTTACTGGCACGGTATGAAGATGGCATCTACGAACAACGAGTACATTGACACGTTGGTGATGCTCGGCGAGTGCCGACACGATGCCACTGAAGCAGCCATGGCGTACGCCGTGAGATATCCTATTCGAAGAGCTCGGGCACCCATTACGTTGTAACGTGCAGAACAACGACTCAGGGAAACAAGCAGACGACGGAGAACTGCAAGAAGTGAGGAGACGGAGGTTTTTGTTTTAGCTCCAGTGCACCACGATCCAAATGTCAGCTTACGAGCCGGTGCTGCAGTCGCTGGTGTCAGTCTCACATATGTGTGGCGTGTCGTACACGGCCACAGGTCTCCCCCGTACCGCCTGTCACTGACCCAGGAGCTACAGTGGAATGATTCACGTGCGAGATCTACATTCTGTGTCTGGGCCACGCGTAATTTCACGCTAGTCTTCACAAGGTGTTATGTTCTCTGATGAGTCCACGTTCACAAATTCTGATGCAGTGAATCACCATAACGCGCACTACTGGGCCGCAGACAATCCTCGGTGGGCACTCCATGTGGACCGTCAACGTAGGTGGTCTATTAATGTATGGTGTGGGATCCTTGGGGTTGGAGTCATCGGTCCACACTACTTCCCAGGTACACTGACAGGTGAGTTATATAGCGCGTTTATAGTCGACAGTTTGGGTAGTCTCCTAGAACGTGTGTGTCTACACACGAGAGTCCGTATGTGGATGCAGAACGATGGTCACCCAGTCCATTCTGCGGGCGCTGTTGTGGAAGAACTAAACAACAGGTTTGCAGGGAGGTGGATGGGGCGCCACAGTCCTCAATCATGGCCCCGATTTAACACCATTAGATATCTTTCTTTGGGGTTACCCAAAGGATCGTGATTATGTCACTGAGCCCACATCCCCAGATTATCTAAAATGGCAAATCGAGGGCGCATGTTGCTCCATGATACCGGCGATGTTACATCTCGTCCGCAGATCCTATAGAAGGCGCATTGCATTGTGCATTCAGGAACATGGACACACATTTGAACATCTCATTCAAATCAACTTGCCACCGCCAGAACATCTATCATCCACCATACAACTATTTATTATGTACAGCGTGTCGTATCTGCCCCTGAAACTTTGAAGGGCTGTAGCTCCCAAACTAAAAGTGATAGGAATGTTATTTAAATTGATGTATACTCAGCTGGTGTTACTGATTCCAGTGCATGATAGAAACAACTATTGTTCCATTTAAAAAGTTGTATCTTTTTGCTGTAACTCTTTGGATAATAGCACAATAAACTATGTTCATAGCTCCGTAGGCAGTGTTACGTTTCATATGGTGACCTACCGCAATAAATATTTGCGTCACCCATTACTTCGTAACTTACAGAGGCAAACACATTTAATGAAACTCCCTTGCCATGCATGTCGCCTTGGGGATTGGGGCGCCAATTGGAATAATAATGTGATCCGGTTGCGCCCTATATTCCCTCATGGAGGTCACTTGTAAAAGCTATTTGGTAAAAGTGGCTGAAACGATTCGGTCGCTCTAAAAATGTGACAGTAGAATAATATCAAAAGAGATACCTAGAGTAAAGTAAATGCACTCACGTTACTCTTCCGCGGAAACCGGTGGATCCTAACTGTAATAAAGTCACCATAACAGATCCTGACACTCGGCACATTCTTCCCTCTCCCTTGCTGTGTCGAGTGCAAACATGAGTTTTCTACCAGAAATTTCGACAGAACACATTAATACTACCAAGGGTATTGACGTATTAGGTGTTACGTGATTATTTATAAGATTTAAGACTCTGTACAGAACTATAAACTACGAGATATTTTCTGGACGTTTTCGCAAATAAAAAATGACTTCAGAGTTTAATACAGAAGTTGTAACTATTTTCACAGAATTGTTTACTGTAAGTGCAAGTTGTAGCGAGCTCTTCTTAAGTATACCGCACATACGTAAAAACATAAGAACTTCCTTGTATCTTTTATCCTTGAAGTTTAAAAGACACAGATCAACAAATTACAGATAAGCAATAAAACTGTCTTGTTAATTTCATAAAATCCTGTCCTAAATTCTATCATTGTAATGTAGACAAACAAAAAACATTTAAATTTTAATCACAAAGAGATGAAACGTGTCTATAACCAGCAACTAACAGTCTCCCCATAGCTTACACCTCCTACCTCATCATTTCTTACAGCTTTAGCAATTCACTCATCAATTTATTGTACTCCCTTTACACACTATTCACAAATGAAATTTCTTGGAAGCTCCTGCCACGATTGTAGTAAAATATTCTGCTGCCCTATTAACGACATTTCTGTATAAGACACCAAAAACTATGTATAAAATTGAAATGTAAGAGAAAATATCCGGTATTCAGAGTTTTACTCCTCCGATTCGACTAACCAAAACGACGCTGGCTTGATGATAATACGGAGATATTCTTTTTCCTCAGTGGGCTAATTACAGGACACTAATTCTACGACGCTGGAGTTTGTCCAGATATCTGCGAACGCTGGAAACTGTCCAGGTAGGGACATAAAGCCGGGAGTCGGGAGAATATCGGGCCAGAGACGGCTCAGATGGGCCATTAAGGGCTTAACCTCTACGTTGACGCTGCCAAGCGGAGCGACTAATCGTCCTCCGCAGGCCCGCCATTGTGCCAGGCTTTCGCTATTATCCTCCAGGCTTTGTATTTCTCTCCGGCCGTCTCCTCCATGGACAATGAACGACCGCCATGGGGCAACAGTTGTCATAAGGAGCCCCTGGTTTCATGAGTCTTTTCTAGCCGTCCATGCCACTACTCGGGAAAGGCTACTTGCAAAACTAAACTGAAGCGTAGCAACCAAATCTTGGAGTTAGTATTTTCGTTGACATCTCTTTGTCACTGTTAAGTTCTTATGAGACTGAGTATTTAGCACAACTGATTCTAACTTATATTTCAGGGCATTTAATGAAACAAATTTCCCTCATTACCAGGAATGTAGTGAGACCATCACTATCTTCATTCATGGATCAGTTCCAGGAATCTGTCCCGTCCTGAACTCCTTTGATCCTTAGTTTCCTCGGCCTATCTACTCCCTTACATCTTTGTGTATATATTGCAAAACTGTTTAGGATATCTGCCTTGTTGCATTCTGTTAAGCACTCCTTACCTTTCTACTTAGATATGTCGATTTTTTCTACTATTTAAATATTTGAAGCTCATTTCTAATTTATTACATTGTTAATATAGATATGTAACAGCTACTGTTTTACATAATTTCAGTTGTGTTTTAATAGTTCCCCTTTTATTTAATGTTCCTCATATTATTCCGCAAACACCCTGCAATTTTACTGTCTTATTCTTTACACCTTTACCACACTCAAACAAATGCCGCTGCACAGGTAGTAAAAATTACTTTATTGCCGAAATATTTAATTTCTGATCACTGTTTTTGATGGCACATGTTGTTTTCCTCTGTATATCCCTACATTTGTTTTTATGTATGTTTTTTGAAATTACGGACGATATTACGAAAAGGATAGCTTGCTACCTGCCATATAGAGGAGATGTTGAGTTACACACAGGCATAGCGAAATGACTGCTATACATATGACCCTTTAGTGACCAAATTATTTCTATAAGCTGTAGACTTTTTATGAACACTTTATTGGGCTAAGGGACCATTCATAAAATCATAGTTTAAATCTTAAAAGTGAGAGTTTAGCCTAAGAGTATAAAAAAATTAGTGGGAACTACTGTTCCCACCGAACTCTGGAGTAACTTCTCCTGCTAATTTAAAAAAATGTATATCCTTTTTTTTAGTACAAAAAGCATGTTAAACATTACATTTATATTAGTATTTGTTCATATTGTCCTTTGAGTTCACTAAGGTGATGTACTATGGAACTTAGAGAAGCATGGTGCTACACACAAAGGTACCCGACAGTTACTGCACATTAGTTTTGTTCTTTTCTTTGTTCTTGGTGCTACATTGGTTGCATCTTGTGTTTGTTGTACCTTTTGTAGGCAAATGAGTTCCAACTTTCTCCAGACGAACTTCATCTGGCACTCCAGACCTGTCCGCTTTCTGGTGTTTGAAAATGAACAGGCCTTCCTCTTCGCTTATGACCTGAGATTCCAGAGACAAGCTACCTTGCCAAGTGTAATCTAAATGTTATCTGGTCTGCTTCTGTCTTCTGTAGCTTCCACATAATGTAGGAATTGACAACTGCCAAATCTACAAGAAAGAAAAACAGTCTGTGCCACCACTTCCATGAACGATAGCCTACAGCATACTGTTCACGCAGGTGATCAAATCTATCCACTCCTCCCATTATTTTATTATTCTCTGCCACAGCCAATGGGCAGAATACTTACTTCACTTCTGCTTCCATCGTTGTTTCTTCTCAAAACAGTTGTAATGTGTGTGGATTGTGGTAATTTGATAGTATACAAACAGGTTTGCTATCCTGCCACTTCACTGCAGCAACACATGACCTGACAGAAAATTCTAATTCTCCCCTGCTAAGTCTAGAATTTTTTTTCAGCATGTCTGTGAAGTATTTGATGACTCAAAATCAGCATCAGAGTCAACATCGATGTCTGAATCTTCTACATCGTCTGGTAAAGCATACAAAATTCTGAAAACATCTTCTACCATCAGTCCAGGCATTCTAAACAATAAGAAACAAACAATAACTACGATGCCAATTACGCAGCCATATGCATTGCACTTCACCCAAGTTCAGAGGGAAAAATAATTCCCACTAACTTACCTTGTAATATTTACGTAATTTTCAGTCAAATCCAGCAAATATACACGAATACTATCTCCCTCACAAATGTAGAAGTAGATAAATACGACACAAGTCACTTCACACGCAAAAGGAAAGCACACTGTACAAAAAACGCTGTGGCGGTCGAAACAGTCGTTCGTTTTCATGCGGAAACTGCGCTTCTGCATTGATTGACTAACAAGATAGAAATAAAACCGCTTTCGCACACCCGTTGACAATTTACATGTAGTTAGCATCCTCTAACAGAGCTGACAGCACAATTTAGAAGTGGGAACACGGGTTACCACTGAACCTACAGCGAAAACAAATAAGTGGGAACTACAGTTCCCACTGGTCACTAAAGGGATAAGATTTCGGCCAAAAGGCTTTCATCTAAAGTAGAAAACACACCCGTATTCTATGTCAGAAGGAAGCCTTTTGGCTGGAACCTCAAATGTCTATTGTGCCTGTCTACGGCTCAACATCTCCTCTATATGGTGAGTAGCGCACTGTCATTTTCATAATATGACCGTTACTCCATCCTGTATTTTCCATTGTTTTATTTTATGAAATTATAATTTTGACCAGACTGCTTTAATTTAAAAACATTTCTTTGTAATTCTTCTTCTGAAGTGGCTTCTATAGTCCGGTGGCCACTAAACATTGATGGTGCTTATCTAGTTTTATTCCTTTGTCGGTTCTTTCTTTCCTCATTCCACTTTTTAACAATGTCATTTTTATTTAAATTGAATAAAATATAGGAAAGACTGAAACTTTCGTTATCTCCTTCATTTGTTACAATGCCACTCTTACTTATTTTGTTCCCTCTTTTTACTATTAATTTAGATTCATTCTATAAGCTTCTTCTGGCAGATATCAAATGACACGGAGTTCCGTTTTCTTGCGATACTGACCAGAAGTTTCTCGTGTCTAATCTTTAAAACGCCTTGACATAGTGGATGAAAGCTATGTGAGGAAATTCTCTTCTCTCATGTGTCAGTTATGTTAAATTAAATTTATTATCCAATGTTGTTCATCCAAATCTAAATCCACTCTAGTCATGGGTTAAAACTGTTTCTACTACTGGACTTAACAATAGAACTAAGGTTTTTGCAAACTCCTTTTGTCAAGCTATTAGCCCTATGTAATTATTGCATAATACTTGTATTATGTATATTAAGTACATCATTACTACATAATTATTATAAGTCTAGTTTTCTGGTTCTCCTTTCTTAAAAGGTGAGTACACAACAGTTGTTGCAAAAAAATGGCTCTGAGCACTATGAGACTTAACATCTCAGGTCATCAGTCCCCTATAACTTAGAACTATTTAAACCTAACTAACCTAAAGACATCACACACATCCATGCCCGAGGCAGGATTCGAACCTGCGACCGTAGTGGTCGCGCGGTTCCAGACTGAAGCGCCTATAACCGCTCGGCCACCAGCGGCCGGCAACAGTTGTTGCATACACATCAAGTATCCTCGACTATTCCCAGCATAAATTGAGGAAATGTAGGAGTCTTAATTTAAGGAGTATTAAACCGTGTTTTATACAGCGGAAATAGAAAACAACAACCTGAAAAACTCTTGTGGGAGTCACCAGCAGAACATCCGTAGACGCACAGTGAAGGATAGCATTATTCTGCGGCGGCGCGCACAAGGGACACATTGTTTATTCTTTGATTATAAATAATACTTACGTTGTTATAGATTCATTGTTAATATGAACTTTCCGTTGCAATAAAAAAATTAAATATTATAGCCTAACTACTCCGTGAGTCTTTCTGCAGATTGTAATAAGTAGTACGTGGCTGAAGTGGTGATCCCGTATAAAGAATTTCGTTGTAGACGAACAAATACAGCCCAGTTCAATTTCGTCAACCAGGAGATCAGCGAGTTCGCGCGGCACACAGGGTGTTACGGATCGGCGCGACGTTTTGCTGAAGAAAATTGAGGAATTACGACGCGACATTGAAGAACAACAAAACGCTGTGTTGAATTTTTCTGCGCCATCAAGTAACGGCATTTCGACAGAGAACAGTAGCAAGATGAAATTACGCCCACGCAGTTCATATCTGATAAATCTGAACTGTGGCTTGCACTGCTTGATCTGACTTTCCAGCATCATGGCATTGTAAACGAAGAGACAAAATTTATGATCACCGTTAGTGCGCTTGACAATAAAACAGCAACGATCAGCGCAGATATAATATTTCAGCCGCCCGCCATGCAAAAGTATACGCGTTTTAAGCAGTTACTCATTGAGCAACTACGTCGGCCGGTGGAACAACGTATCCAGCAAGTATTGCACGTTGGAAAGCGAGGAGATAGTAACCTTCGGAATTTTGGCGACACCTGAGAATTCTAGTCAACGACACCGAGTTGCCAGATACGACACTGCAACATGTACGGCGTGTGCAGTTGCCAGAGGCAGTTAGAACGGCTGTGGCGCTCTCAGACGCACAAGAAATCTCGTCGTTGATCTCATTAGCCGACCAGGTCTACACCTCGTTAGACGCAGCGCATACGTCGACGGTGATGTTCGGACGCAGCAGTACAGACTCACAGGAAACGGCGGCGATACAACGACGCCAACAGCCGGGCGTTTCTCAACAACTGGATGACCTACGAAAACAAGTTGACGGATTGAAGCAGCAGATATCGACATTGCTCGGAGGCAAGACAGGCAGAAACAAGAAGAGCAAGTAAGATGACATTGTGTCTAAGGAGCGTATCTGCTGGTACCATCGACGATTCGGAAGCGAGGCGACGCGCTACACATCACCCTGCAATCACCCAAATGGCGACAGCGGCCGGCGTTGGGCGCCGCCAATCGCGAGCTCGAGCACCAGCGCCTACTGTTACGAGGTGAGATCGACGAGGGGCAGCTACGGGTGAGTAACATTTCTTCTTTACCTTGACTGTCCCATCGGCTGTTTGTTACAGACGTTAAGTCCGGCCGTGCTTATCTAGTCGACTCAGGTTCGGACGTTAGTGCATTGCCTGTTAGAAACTGCGATGTAAGGCTCCCTCCATCTAAGTCGAAACTCACAGCAGCAAACCAGACGTCGATAGCGACTTATGGAAAACGTCAGATAGAGGTAGACCTCTGGTTCCATGAAAGTTTACCATGGACTTCCGTAATTGCCGATGTGTCAGACGCAATATTGGGTGCAGATTTCTTGTTTCATTTTGCACTTGAGGTATCTATTAGCTCAGTGAGCATTCGACGGGGGACACAATGCCTTAGAGGCACCCTAGGATGAAGCCCTATGTCCACGTCTGATTGCAGACAAGTAGCAATCTGCGAATCCATGTCTGGTGGGCAGACAATAAAGCACAATACGGTACATCACACCAGGACTACACCCAGTCAACCAATGTCTAAACGCCCACGCCGGTTACCTCCGGATCGGTTTGCTGCAGCGAAGGCAGAGTTCGAAGAATTATTACGCTCGGAGATCGTCCGTAGATCCGAAAGTCCGTGGTCATCGCCACTTCACCTCGTAAAGAAGAAAGATGGGACTTGGAGACCATGCGGAGATTACAGGGCACTAAATACTCATACCATCCCCGATCGTTATCCGATACCACATATCAGGGATTTTACGCACGTACTTGCAGGCGCGGCCATTTTTAGTGTCATTGATTGCAAAAAAGCGTATCACCAGATACCGGTCGCACCTGCTGATATACCGAAGACGGCTGTCACAACACCATTCGGTTTATTCGAATACCTCCGTATGCCGTTCGGGTTAAAAAATGCGGCACAAACTTGGCAGCGTTTCATTGACGAAGTCCTCAAAGGTTTATCATATTGCTTCACGTACCTCGACGACATCAAGGTTTTTTCGTTGTCTGAGGAATTTCACGAACTACATCTAAGGACTGTTTACCAGCGTATTGAGGTATATGGCATTTCGGTCAATGAATCAAAGTGTTTACTTCGACGACGTCAGGTGCCATTCTTGGACTACTCAGTCACAGCAGCCGATATCAGCCCACTGCAAGATAAACTCGACCTTATCGAAGAGATGACTCGCCCCATCGACTATCGCCAACTACGCCGGTTTCTTGGAGCAGTTAACTTCTACAGACAACATGTGCCTAATGCGGCGGCCATTCAAGCACATTTGACGTCAGCACTAGTCGGCAAGGATGCAGTAGGCAAACGACCTTTACAGTGGACATCAGAGATGCAGATGTCATTCGACAAGATCAAAACCTGTCTACGTCAGGCAATAATGTTGGCACATCCTCAAGCTCGACTGGCAATTGTTGTGGATGCGAGCCAGCAGGCAATAGGTGCAGCTCTACACCAGAAGGTGGGAAACAATTGGCAGCCCCAAGGGGTCTACTCCCGCAAGCTCACATCATCACAAGTAAAATTGAGTGCTTATGATAGGGAGCTACTGGCAATGTATGAAGCCATCAGACATTTCCGACCGCAAGTAGAAGGCAAACCATTCACTGTTTTCACAGACCACAAGCCAATTACCTTTGACTTCAGTAATAACAAGGATGGTAGCTCACCACGACAATTTAGACAACTCCAGTTTATCGCCCAGTTTACAACAGGCCTGCAGCACATAAAAGGAACTGAGAACGTCGTGGCAGATTTTCTGTCTAGGTTGGAAACAATCTCTCAGACTATTGACTACAAGAAATAGCTGCTGCACAGGAAACAGGCCAGCAACTTGCTAAATTCTCTCGTGATAGTACGTCCGGGTTACGCTTGCAACAAATGTAACCTACGGGTGAACACTTCCGAGTTTGGTGTGAAGTATCGCAAGGAAAACCGAGACCGTTCCTAACTGAGAGACTGCGACGACAATTATTTGATAGCATCCATGGACTGGCTCACCCGAGAATAAACGCCAGCGTCAAACTAATTACAGAGAGATTCGTGCGGCCAGGTATAAATAGAGACTGCCGTAACTGGGAAAAAACGTGCCTACACTGTCAGAGGTCCAAGGTGGGACGACACGTGCACAAAGCGGTAGGAAACTTCCCACTTACCACACAACGTTTTACACATGTGCAGCTGGATCTCGTGGGACCGCTTTTGCCGTCGGAAGAATACCGTTATCTCTTCACTGCGGTGGACCGCTTCACCAGATGGGCAGAGGCGATTCCGATATCGGATATTTCAGCAGAAACGGTGGCACGCGTATTTCATTCATCTTGGATCGCACGTTTCGGGTGCCTTTACATGTCACCACAGACCGGGGGCGTCAGTTTGAATCGACGTTGTTCTCGGAATTGGCCAACCTCTGCGGGTTCCAACATCATCGCACCACAGCGTGCCACCCAGCAAGGAATGGGATGGTGGAACGCTGGCATAGAACATTAAAAGCTGTATTAATGTGCCATGCACAATCTTGGTCGTGCCGGCGAGGGTGGCCGAGCGGTTCTAGGCGCTACAGTCTGGAACCGCGCGACCACTACGGTCGCAGGTTCGAATCCTGCCTCGGGCATGGATGCGTGTGATGTCCTTAGGTTAGTTAGGTTTAAGTAGTTCTAAGTTCTAGGGGACTGATGACCACAGAAGTTAAGTCCCATAGTGCTCAGAACAAATTGAACCAATATTGGTCGTCAGCGTTACCACTACTTTTGTTGGGCCTACGCACAGCAATGAAAACGAATTTAGGGGCATCCACCTCAGAATTGGTTTATGGTGAACCCTTACGACTGCCTGCAGAATTCTTCACCGATAAAGAAGGGGCACGACAGACTGAATTGCCGTTTACATTGCAAATGGTACGTGAGCATATGGCCAGACTTCGCTCATCTCCTGTCTCGAGACATGGAGCGGTAAATACGTTCGTACACAAAGATCAACACTCATGTACACATGTGATGCTACGGACAGACGCTGTCAAGTCACCGCTGCAGCCTCCATATTCTGGACCCTACAGAGTGCTCTCACAGGATGAACATACCATGCACGTAGATCTAAATGGAAAGAGTCAAGTGGTATCATTGGAACGGTTCAAACCTGCACATATGTTACCGACTGAAGAGAACACAGAGGTCAGGCGCCAAGCGCCACCCTCCACGCCACTGGACCAGGATGACACCACTTCACCACCACAAGAGGAAGCGGTACCGTCACTACCAGCAACAGAAGCTGAAGAAGTTCAACCAATGCCTTCAGTACACACAAGAGCTGGGCGTCGGGTGAAATATAAATACCCCTACATTCCCGGAGCTCCGCTCTATCGGAGAGGGGCTGTGTGGGAGTCGCCAGCAGAACATCCGTAGACGCACAGTGAAGGATAGCATCATTTTGTGGCGGCGCGCACAAGGGACAGATTGTTTATTCTTTGATTATGAATAATAGTTCTGTTGTTATTGATTCAATGTTAATATGAGCTTTCCGTTACAATAAAAAAATAAAATATTATAGCCTAACTACTTCGTGAGTCTTTCTGAAGAGTGTAATAAGTAATACGTGGCTGAACTCTCTTAATGATCGCCGCTACGATATGACGTTATCGTTAATTAGCGCGATGTGGTCTAGCGGTAGCGTCTTCGATTCATAATGAAAACGTCTTCGGTCCCGTATTCGAACCCCGCCACTGCCTAAATTTTGATAAATAATCAGCATTTGCGGCCGAAGACTTCCGGCATAAGAAGTCAGCCTCATTCTGCCAACGGCATTGTCAAAGAGGGCGGAGGAGCGGATAGAGTTTCAGGGCACTCTCTTGTCCTAGAGGTGGGAAATTGCCCCTAAAGGCGGAAGAATCAGCAATGATCAACGACATGAGGATGCAGAAGGCAATGGAAACCACCACTGCATTAAAGACACGTAACGTGTATCCACAGGACATGTGGCCTGTAATTGAAAAAGTGTCATGATGATCTGTCCATTGGCAAAAGATTCCGGAATAGTCCCCCACTCGAATCTCCGGGAGGGGACTGGCAGGGGGGAGGTTACCATGAGAAAAAGATTGAATAATCAACGAAAGGATAACGTTCTACGAGTCGGGGCGTGGAATGTCAGAAGGTTGAACGTGGTAGGGAAACTAGAAAATCTGAAAATGGAAATGCAAAGGCTCAATCTAGATATACTAGGGGTCAGTGAAGTGAAGTGGAAGGAAGACAAGGATTTCTGGTCGGATGAGTATCGGGTAATATCAACAGCAGCAGAAAATGGTATAACAGGTGTAGGATTCGTTATGAATAGGAAGGTAGGGCAGAGGGTGTGTTACTGTGAACAGTTCAGTGACCGGGTTGTTCTATTCAGAATCGACAGCAGACCAACACCGACAACGATAGTTCAGGTATACATGCCCACGTCGCAAGCTGAAGATGAACAGATAGAGAAAGTGTATGAGGATATTGAAAGGGTAATGCGGTATGTAAAGGGAGACGAAAATCTAAAACTCATGGGCGACTGGAATGCAGTTGTAGGGGAAGGAGTAGAAGAAAAGGTTACAGGAGAATATGGGCTTGGGACAAGGAATGAAAGAGGAGAAAGACTAATTAAGTTTTGTAAGAAGTTTCAGCTAGTAATAGCGAATACCCTGTTCAAGAATCACAAGAGGAGGAGGTGTACTTGGAAAAGGCCGGGAGATACGGGAAGATTTCAATTAGATTACATCATGATAAGAAAGAGATTCCGAAATCAGATACTGGATTGTAAGGCGTACCCAGGAGCAGATATAAACTCAGATCACGATATAGTAGTGATGAAGAGTAGGCTGAAGTTCAAGACATTAGTCAGGAAGAATCAATACGCAAAGAAGTGGGATACGGAAGTACTAAGAAATGACGAGATACGTTTGACGTTCTTTAACGCTATAGTTACAGCAATAAGGAACAGCGCAGTAGGCAGTACAGTTGAAGAGAAATGGACATCTCTAAAAATGGCCATCACAGAAGTTGGGAAGGGAAACTTAGGTACAAAGAAGGTAGCTGCGAAGAAACCATGGGTAACAGAAGAAATACATCAGTTGATTGATGAAAGGAGGAAGTACAAACATGTTCCGGGAAAATCAGGAATACAGAAATACAAGTCGCTGAGGAATGAAATAAATAGGAAGTGCAGGGAAGCTAAGACGAAATGGCTGCAGGAAAAATGTAAAGATATCGAAAAAGATATGATTGTCGGAAGGACAGACACAGCATAAAGGAAAGTCAAAACAACCTTTGGTGACGTTAAAAGCAACGGTGGTAACATTAAGAGTGCAACGGGAATTCTAGTGCTAAATGCAGAGGAGAGAGCTGATAGGTGGAAAGAATACATTGAAAGGCTCTATGAGGGTGAAGATTTGTCTGATGTGATAGAAGAAGAAACAGGAGTCGATTTAGAAGAGATAGGGGATCCAGTATTAGAATCGGAATTTAAAAGAGCTCTAGAGGACTTACGGTCAAATAAGGCAGAAGGGATAGATAACATTCTATCAGAATTTCTAAAATCATTGGGGGAAGTGGCAACAAAACGACTATTCACATTGGTGTGTAGAATATATGAGTCTGGCGATACACCATCTGACTTTCGGAAAAGCATCATCCACACAATTCCGAAGACGGCAAGAGCTGACAAGTGCGAGAATTATAGCACAATCAGCTTAACAGCTCATGCATCGAAGCTGCTTACAAGAATAATATACGGAAGAATGGAAAAGAAAATTGAGAATGCGCTAGGTAACGATCAGTTTGGCTTTAGGAAAAGTAAAGGGACGAGAGAGGCAATTCTGACGTTACGGCTAATAATGGAAGCGAGGCTAAAGAAAAATCAAGACACTTTCATAGGAATTGTCGACCTGGAAAAAGCGTTCAACAATATAAAATGATGCAAGCTGTTCGAGATTCTGAAAAAAGTAGGGCTAAGCTGTAGGGAGAGACAGGTCATATACAATATGTACAACAACCAAGAGGGAATAATAAGAGTGGACGATCAAGAACGAAGTGCTCGTATTAAGAAGGGTGTAAGACAAGGCTGTAGCCTTTCGCCCCTACTCTTCAATCTGCACATCGAGGAAGCAATGATGGAAATAAAAGAAACGTTCAGGAGTGGAATTAAAATACAAGGTGAAAGAATATCAATGATACGATTCGCTGAAGACATTGCTATCCTGAGTGAAAGTGAAGAAGAATTAAATGATCTGCTGAACGGATTGAACGGTCTAATGAGTACACAGTATGGTTTGAGAGTAAATCGGAGAAAGACGAAGGTAATGAGAAGTAGTAGAAATGAGAACAGCGGAACCTTAACATCAGGATTGATGGTCACGAAGTCAATGAAGTTAAGGAATCTGTTACCTAGGCAGTAAAATAACCAATGACGTACGGAGCAAGGAGGACATCAAAAGCGGACTTGCTATGGCAAAAAAGGCATTTCTGGCCAAGAGAAGTCTACTGATATCAATTACCGGCCTTAATTTGAGGAAGAAATTTCTGAGGATGTACGTCTGAAGTACAGCATTGTATGGTAGTAAAACATGGACTGTGGGAAAACCGGAACAGAAGAGAATCGAAGCATTTGAGATGTGGTGCTATAGACGTATGTTGAAAATTAGGTGGACTGATAAGGCAAGGAACAAGGAGGTTCTATGCAGGATCGGAGAGGAAAGGAATATGTGGAAAACACTGATAAGGAGAAGGGACAGGATGATAGGACATCTGCTAAAACATGAGCGAATGACTTCCATGGTACTAGAGGGAGCAGTAGAGGGCAAAAACTGTAGAGGAAGACAGAGATTGGAATACGTCAAGCAAATAATTGAAGACGTAGGTTGCAAGTGCTACTCTGAGATGAAGAGGTTAGCACGGGAAAGGAATTCGTGGCGGGCAGCATCAAACCAGTCAGTAGACTGATGACCAAAAAAAAAAAAAAAAAAAAAAAAAAAAAAGAGAGAAATTAATGTCTACATTCCACATTCCAGTTTGGAAAGAAGGAGTACAAAGTTCCACTAAAGTGGAAGTTCTCCGGTGTTTGAGGACAGCTGTTTATTTTTAAAGTAAGTGCAGAAGGAAACCAAGTGCAACGTCTTAAATAGTTACCAAAAAGAATACAAAACCACTAAACTTTGCAAATCAAGAAAAGCGTGGACTGCAGAACCAACTATTCAACTATTCTAAGAGGTTTCGCGATTGCATCCGGGTCATATTGATGTCTTGCCACAATATTTCGGCTGGCAACCGTCCACCCATCGTCAGGTGAGTGTCCGCTACTGGAGACTCGCTAGGTCAAGGTGTCGGCTTGATGGCGAAAATGGACGAGAAGACGCATGGGCATTAGAGGCCGTTAGGGGCGTCCTCTGACGGCCGCCAACGCTCATGCGTCTCCGCGTCAATGGAGGCCTTAGAGCAGATACCATGAACTAGAAGTTCCGAGTGGCGGACAATCCTCTGAGGAATTCGGCGAGATGCCAACACGATCCGGCTGGAATCCCGAAATGTCACAGAATATTCAATACGCCGCGGAAACTTCAAGAATCACTTGCCCGTTCAACGGTTGAAGCGTTTTTAACCAGCTGTGCCAGTACCATCGTCTGAGATTAATTACTCATAGTACCAACCTCGCCTTTATTGTCAGCAGGAACAACCGTATAAAATTCAGTCGCAAGATTAATGTCGTTCTATGAGTCTTTTGATTAACTGCGCACATCAATCGAAACACACATTCTCTGCATCAGAGGTCACGTGCTCAATCGTTGTTGCCTGGATGGACAGGTTCACTGTGCCCGTGGATCGATTTCAAAGAAATAAAATGAGTGCAAGTAGCAAGACAAAAATCTATATTTTGCACTAGAATTAAAGGGTCCCTATTCTGAAACGTCAACGTTTTTCCCCATTGCGATGAACAAGTTTGAAATTTGTCTTGAAATGCCTGGAGCCTTCCTGTAGGTCCAGAATCATCGCGAAATCCGACGTTACCCTCGGGGGCTGAGACGCTTCAAACAGCAAGGTGAGGTGCAAGTTGTTTTAATGAGGTGACTTTGACACCATATTTCAACAATATTGTGGCCAAAACCGCCGTGGACATGTCACAGGATAGGAACGTCGTCATCCCTCCCCCTCCAACCCACATCTCACCCCTTCTTAAGATGACTCTGCGACAGAAGTCAGAACTGAATGCCTGATACTGAAATCACGTGGTTTTCTTATATGTAAAAGGAAAACATTTCAGGCACTTCTTCCCTTGTGGCGTTCATTTAAACACATTTCACTGTCGAAAACTATAGTTTACACTATGACGTGCAACAAAATAACGCTCTTCACTACCTTTGACACTGCTAACATCCCTTATCCCCCAGAAGATTCAACCCTTCACGAAGGACATCGTGCGGCAGCAACACCACTGAACGCGGTCTAACTCCTTTGAGTGCATTACAATCTAAAGTTTTGCTCTGGTATACTGGGTGGAGCTGCTACGGACCGGTCGAAACCATTTGACGAAATCTGCACGTAACCCAAAGCAGCAAAGGGTGTTTATGCTTTCTCAAAACTCTTGTTTCGCACCTTCTGGTGCCAACATTGAAACATGAGAGAATAAGAGTGGAATGGATTCCTCTCAGACAATCCATTTTGGCAACACCATCGGTGCTACCTGTGTACATTTGATGATCAGTTTAAAAATCTACGTCTATGGAGACTACACTTGACAGATCCCTAGGAGCCTGCGTGCAGGTAGCCCGTTTAACACCCATAGCTAAGTGGCGCTACGCTGCTGCTTTTTTGCATGTTTGCGGGTGTGCAGAATCTGAAGGACGTCGAAGGGTTTGCCTGCCTGCAGGTGGCTAGGAATCGACCAAGTGTTATCTCTGTACGGTTACATTTTTAAGGTGCTCACTAAAGAAACGCAGGTAGCATTGAGAGTGTACCCGAACTAGGTGGTCTTAGAGGTAACTTCGCCACTTTGTTCAATGTCGTTCCCCCGTTCCCCATGATCATGCCGTAGGACAGCGTGAAACAGGAGGGCTGAAAAAGCATAAACACCTTTTCTTGCTTCGTATCACGTTCGAATTCCATCGATGGTTTTGAACCGTCCCTAGAGCTGCTACAAATAGCAAAACTGCAGTCGCGCTACTCTCCAATGTGGTCATATCACTGTCCAGGGGTATGGAACACACAGTGTACTGAGAGATCGATGAATCGTGTTTCCGACCACGAATTGACTATAAGTGAAAGCCCCAATGGAAAACTGGCCCTCATTGATGCATTTTGGAAATCAAAAGAAAACAGCCTGTGAGGAGAATAGAAGTATTTGAGATGCGCTGCTCTAGAAGAATGTTGAAAATAAGGTGGATTAGTAGGGCAAGGACGGAGCATATCCTTCGCAGAATCGGCATAGAGAGGAATATATGAAAAACACTGACAAGTAGAGGGGACTGAAAGACAGCACGTTTGTTAAAACATCAGCGACTGACGTCCTTGTTACTACAGGAAGACTCAGAGCGCAAAAAGTGAGTGGAAGGCAGAGGTTCCAACAGAGTCAGAAAATAATTTATTACGCAGAATTCGAGTACTGCTCTGAGAGGTGAAGGTAGGCACAGAAAAAGATTTCCTGACGGCCGAAACAAACCAGTCAGAAGACCGATGACTGAAAAAACAGTAGGCCTATGCCACACGTTATTCGTTCGTACTACAGCTAGCACTGACTACAGCAAGCTCATCCCCCTCTATCATATACAGAAATACGGTTCAGAATCCAGCTCATCTCTCCCGGCTGCACTGCATTACTTGGATTCTCGAAGCCCAGCACCAGCCCCTGTGCTGGCAGCAAACGCCTACCAGCCTTGGCCATCCGTTCATCAGGTTGCCTCACTCGTCCATCACACATATCTTGCTTCTATTCCCCAGAAGTGATCCTCGTCCTCCAGGCTGCTAGTGCTGTTCCGATTGCCGGGGAATTCCCAGCACTCCCGGTGCACGGCGGCTTCCTGTCTGTGACACCTGTTGACGCTCTGTGCACTTGCTGCGCTCTTCTTGCGACGTCTCGCGTGATTGGCCATCAAATCAATTTGAAAACACACCGACAGGGAGGAAAGACGAATGTGCCGCAGTCCACGGCAAATTAGTCCAAAGATATAATCTTTTAATGTAAATGGATGTAGTAGAACAGTTTTGGGTAACCATGCACTGTATCTCACTTATATTTGGTCAAAATCGTAGCCTCGGTAGAGGATATTTTTCTGAGGATTTTGAGGTAGAAGCCAGCGGAAGGAAATAAATTTTTCAGCCGATTGGTACTCATGAATGAGCAGTGCATGAGATGCAGGTGTTTGTGAAGTATCTATGTTTCTGCATCGACGTTGGTGATGATACCTTGAAACTGATAAGACGATCGCCCTCGATTTTTCGCGTCATATTTTTTCATAATTCAGTGATGTGACGTCTTCAGGGGACGAAACTTCATCATACACTGAACAGAAACTTGTTTACAGTGCCACAGCAGCCAGTTTTCTTATACAACAGGCATATTTTAAAGAGGGTGACAAAGTCTGTAGATGCCATTGTGCTGAACACACTGCGAGAGCGCTAATCAAAAATGGTTCAAATGGCTCTGAACACTATGGGACTTAACATCTGAGGTCATCAGTCCCCTAGAACTTAGAATTACTTAAACCTAACTAACCTAAGGATATCACACACATCCATGCCTGGAGCACGATTCGAACCTGCGACCGTAGCGGTCACGCCGTTCGAGACTGAAGCGCCTAGAACCGCTCGGTCACCTGGGCCAGCAGCGCTAATCATTTCAGACGATTGCTACAAATTTACGTGGTTTCTGAAACATGTACGTTGTTTACAGCAATGTTATATTAAATATTGATTATGGAACAACAGTTCTGGATTTCAAGGTCCACGATATAGGATCCTCTAGCTCCTGATATCCTACAGTATGAGTCCATTTATTGATGCGAAGAATGCAAACTCTACAATATCTTTCTGGTTATACTTGCGCCACTGTACTCCAGATAGCACTAAACTTTCATATATGTCTACTATAGTTCCAAATACTTGTTACCACTGCCGTTGATTTGAAAAAGAGCGTACTTGGTCAGTCTCATTCCAAAGCACCCAGAGAAACTAATTTTTCAGCATAGATTTTGAAAGAAATCTTTTTCAATTTCTCCCTTCGCTTTATCTCTCAAGTCTTTCAAAGACACAGGAATTAATTGTGCCAAATAGTTCTGCTGCACACTAATTTCTTAGACTCGAGAGGGCTATGCGGTGATAAATTTAACTTTCTCTTCCGCCGTTGAAGTAGGAGTAAGACATTTGTCTCTAAGTCAGATAGTCAGCCTCGCCATCCATACAGTGTGAACATGAATAAAACCGACGATTTATAGGGACGGATTTATGACTGGACACAGTACAGAGATGCATCGAATCCAGTCACAACAGATATTCAAAGTGGCCTACATGGCATGCAATGCACGCATTCATACGTCTCATCACAGATAGCATTACTATTTTGCACGTTCTCCGGCCTCTCTCCAAATATCATCACAGGCATCGTGAACATGCTGTTGAATGGTTTGCGCACCAGAAACTGGTTCAGCATACACAATGCTTTTCGGATGCCTCCAGGGGTAAAAATCCAGTGGCTTTAAGTCGTAGCAGACCATGCTACAGGTCCTCTGCATCCTATCCAATGGCCAGGGAAAATGTTGTTAAGGTGTCGACGAAACGTTACGCCGAAGTGGGGTTGTGTTCAGTCTTGCAGAAGCTACATGAGCCGTCGTATAGCCAAAGGCACAGTCTTCAGCAGCGCAACAAGAGTATTCCGCAGCGATTCCATTGATGTGGAGACTTTGGACGATTGTGAGCCAAATTGGACTATCCAAAGTGTGTGTACCAAGTGACGATAGTTCAAACACTGATTATTGGTATATACGGCACGAAAACATTTTTTTTTTTAAGTGCCTGATTCCATACATATAATCATTTAGAACCTAAGTTCTTATCCCCTCTGTAATCCCTTCCAGACAATAAGTGGTATGTGTACCACATTTGATTGAAACCTATACATTGGTTTAGGAGGAGATGTTTAAGACATATAAACAGATGCATTGTTGTTATTTTCCTTGTTATTCATGGGAGAAACAACTTTTTTACAGTTAATCGTGATTTTCTGCCAAAGATACTACTTAAGGGCATTATAATATATATCTAGCAATCGCATTATCTTTAAAGGCACGTTCAGTCCAAAGAGATTTCGGCAGTAGCCAAATGTCTCAGTTTTTACTTTGTGTCATAATATCCTCTCAGAACCCCCAACCCCACCCTCACCCCTCCAAAGAAAGTTAAGCCATTATTATACGGCCGTTTCTTCCGAAATCACAACGCAGCTGATGAAATTAGCGCCGCTCTGCTGTCGGGGACTTGGTTACTTTACTTAAAGGCTTTGGCGAAATTGCTTTCACCAAGGAGAGCGGCCGGGGCGCGCAGCTGTGAAAGGGACTGCCTCCGGTGAAAAGTACCCGCGGCCGTTTACTCAATAAACACGCCAGGGTTGGCCAGCCAGTGCGGCGGCTCTGATGGCGGCGAACTGGCTGCGCTGCTCCGTCGCGCTCAAGCAGGGCCGGGCCAGAGGCGGCGAGCCAACTGCTGGGCACAGATTGAGTTCAGGAGCTCCCCATCGCTCCGGGCACCTGGCACACGACCGAATATAATTTTTCTTCACAAACAGCCGGGACCAGAAACTTCATTTTTTAACTCAGTCCCTCCATTACATCTCCCTTAAATAAAAACAGAACAGACGCAATGAGAAGCTTTCCCAGAACATCAAGGCTCTGTAGACGCACAAACTGCTGTGCCCCAAAATGTCCATAGCACCAGATCACTGAATGGTCAGATTAGATTTCTTCATAAACTGAATGTCTTCAAATTTTTCTTCTAATTTCCAATTGACATAACGTCTCTTTGAGGCGATTCCAAAATTAATGTTGGTGGGGGACATTGTAACCTCCCCACAATAAAATAATATGAATGATATTGACATTTAGTGTAACCTCCCAACAGAAATAAGATGCGTAACCTATCAATAATAAAATGTTACTAATCTCTCAATAAAAAATTGTGGCTCACTTACAACCCTTAAATAATTGACTGTGAATTTAAACTGGTAAATTTTGGACGTCAGCAGTGCTGCGTCATGGCCTTGAAAGATCATTCTGAATAAACTGAAAATTCTTACCTCAATAAGGTCGCCGGATAACGCATATATATCTGCTCCTGTAAGAATTTTTTCTGGCACAGCCGAGTGCAATACTGGCCGATAGATTTGTCATGTACAAATGAAACAACTGATTTTTCTTTTCAATAATCTGGATGACCAATGATTGGAAAAATTAGTAAAATCTTTAAATTGAAATGAATGATTGTCAAAAATTACTTTTCATGAGAAAGATTATTATTCAGAAATTTTTTTAAAACATGGGACTTGATATAACAATACTACATATGCGCGAGGCTGCTTTTACCATATACTACAACGCTCAGGCTCCGACATCGCTCCACCACGATCGGCCCAGCCAACACGATACACCAGACTACTACTTACTGGTACTAACACACAGTTCCTACTGCAGTCAATACCGCTCTTTGGTCTGAGATTCTCTTATTGCTTATATATCGCTGGCAGCGCGAGCAATCCATCGAAATTACATCTGATAGAGTGCGCCAGCAACAAATTCCTTAATCATGGACCTCTTACAACATACCTTCTAATTTCTTCAAATTCTGAAGGTGTCAGGGGTAAAATACAGGGAGCGAAAGGCTATTTACAATTTGTGCAGAAAGCAGATGGCTGTTACAAGAGTCGAGGGACATGAAAGGGAAGCACTGGTTGGGAAGGGAGTGAGAAAAGGTTGTAGCCTCTTCCCGATGCTATTCAATCTGTATATTGAGCAAGCAGTAAAGGAAACAAAAGAAAAGTTCGGAGTAGGTATTAAAATCCATGGAGAAGAAGTAAAAACTTTGAGGTTCGCCGATGACATTGTAATTCTGTCAGAGACAGCAAAGGACTTGGAAGAGCAGTTGAACGGAATGGACACTGTTTTGAAAGGAGGGTATAAGATGAACATCAACAAAAGCAAAACGAGGATAATGGAATGTAATCGAATTAAGTTGGGTGATGCTGAGGGAATTAGATTAGGAAATGAGACCCTTAAAGTAGTAAAGGAGTTTTGCTATTTGGGGTGCAAAATAATTTATGATGGTCGAAGTAGAGATGATATAAAATGTAGACTGGCAATGGCAAGGAAAGCGATTGTGAAGAAGAGAAATTTGTTATAATCGAGTATTGATTTAAGTGTCAGGAAGTCGTCTCTGAAAGTATTTGTATGGAGTGTAGCCGTGTATGGTAGTGAAACATGAACGATTAATAGTTTAGACAAGAAGAGAATAGAAGCTTTCGAAATGTGGTGCTCCAGAAGAATGCTGAAGATTAGATGGGTAAATCACATAACTAATGAGGAGGTATTGAATAGAATTGGGGAGAAGAGGAGTTTGTGGCACAACTTGACTAGAAGAAGGGATCGGTTGGTAGGACATGTTCTGGGGCATCAAGGGATCACAAATTTAGTACTGGAGGGCAGCGTGGAGGGTAAAAATCGTAGAGGGAGACCAAGAGATGAATACACTAAGCAGATGCAGAAGGATGTAGGCTGCAGTAGGTACTGGGAGATGAAGAAGCTTGTACACGATAGAGTAACATGGAGAGCTGCATCAAACCAGTCTCAGGACTGAAGACCCCAACAACAGCAACAACAACAACGTATACTTCAACATACATATTCAGCTGCACATTTCAGAGAAGAAGGGTTTGTATCACCGATAGGTAATAGTACTGCCTGCAGATGAATCAACAAAGAAATATCGGCCTGTATGTTGTTATTATTGTGATTTTAAGTCACAAAACTTGTCTGATGCTGTTTACAGTCTGATCTATCGTGTGCACGCTCTTCATTTCGGAATAACTACGACACCCTACAAGCCTTCATCTTTTTGAGCCTCTGTACTCCAATGGTGTTTTCATTCATATCACCAGTCTAGTAGCACGTCTTAAACAACAAACTTGGTGGTAATATGTGTCCCAATAATATTTTCATTCACAACCTCATTTATTTCTGCTCGGTCTCTTAGCATATCTTAATCAGCCAACTTTCTAACAACATGTTCTGCATATCGCAGGTATGTCCCCTGCCTAAATTAATACTGGAATCGCCTCAAAGAGACGTTATGTCATTTGGAATGTGTATCATTTCTTTCAAGAAAATATTTCCATGCATTAGCTGAATTCAATAAATTTTGCACTTACTTTCATAGTTACATATTCTTCATCTTTGTTCCTGACGACTTCAGCTTTACCCTAATACTCTATATCATATTATCTGTTTTATATCTCTAAGTTAAACAGCACACAGGCATCTTGTGATTTATAGAATTTGTTATTAACACAGAAGATCTTTCCTATCTGTTTCTCCATTTTAAGACAAATTAGGTTACATCAGACAAACATGATGTTCAGCAGTGTTTACGACGCTGCTCGAGAACCAACATGACGAGGTAGTATTCAGTCACTATTTACGCTGCGTACCATTCCTCAGACTGTGGCAAATTGTGTATCAGTTTTAGCCACATTAGAGGAATTACGAACGGTCTTGTAAAGAAGTCCAAGAAAATTCTTGCACCATTTAGCACATCAGCACATCATCAAAGAAACAATGTGAAAATAATATATTCATTCTCATAATGTGTTCTTCTATTGTCCCACATGAAACAATAAAAATAGCTGCAAATAATTGTTCTAATACGCAGTAGAGATTGTCTCAACAATTAGCGTAGCACTAACTGCACACCACATTACTCTATCCGTAGCGCTTTCTCTAACTTATGAATATTTTCAGAACTCCTACATCGGTTTTTCTCCCAGTTCAACTACTATGCTTCATTACAAATTAAGAGCGTTTCACTATGTCTGTACACTGTCTGATGAGCAGATGCAACAGGTGCACCAATCTGTAGTAAATGATACAATGTTCCAAAAACCCCAGAATTTTGTGATAAATTTCTTTGACAAGAAGAGTATTTGCAGCTCAGTATGACGTCTTCATCTTATGATATTTTGGCTTTCAACCCATTGACCTCCTTCAGGAGACCCTTTCACACTGGTTATTGCTGGCGAAGGTCGCTAAGCTGAAACTAAAAACTTGCGGCGCATGCCCATAGGATACCGCTGTAGGAGAGCACTCTGTAGAATTTACCGCTCTCTTCAAAGACTGTTCCAGGTGAGATGCTCAGTCGCACGCCTGACGGTGAGATTACATGCACGCCCTCTGTTCAATTGCACATCAACGGAGTTAAAATTTAGATGTCAAGAGTAACTATCGGTAGACGTGACATTTGGCATAAAATGAGCTCTTTCCGGATATAGTGGAATTACGGGATCCCGCGCCTTCTCCAGTTGAAAGCAGCCATCGCATCTAATAAGGTCTTCTGCCTAAAGTTATTTCCGCCCATTCTGTAATTATTTGATCCCAGAAGTATCTCGTCGGCACTAAAATTTTCGTGACAAAATAATTCATAGAATCTCCTGCAGAGATACAATGCTCTCCCATGGCTGTCTTATTTGGCTGCAAAAAGAGAGTATTGCTATTATGTTCAGCACAGTTTCCGGCACTTTGCGCGTGGCCTGACCAACAGAAGCTTCTCACACTGATATTTTAAAGACTCCAGCATTCCGCAACCCCAAACCAACCTTTAGCAAACAGAAACGGTAGCTGGAAGATAACTTTCACACACTGTGTTTTTGGACCTATAGTCCAGGGGCAGCGTCTTTGATTAGTAGTCAAAACGTCCTGGTTACCGATTTCTAGACCGACTGCTTGAAATTAGAATAAAAATCATGACCAATAGCGTTCGAAGACATCCGGTGCTAGAAATAACTCTCGTTCTGCCAGCACAATTGTGAAAAAGGGCCGGGGAGTGGGCAGATGTCTCGGCAGTCTCTTGTCCATGGGATGATAAACTGCCCTAAAACTATGAATGAGTCAACAGTGATCAATGGATTTATGACACAGAAGGAAATGGAAACCACTGCAATAGACACCTAAGTTGTATCCACTGGATATGTGGCCTTTAATCGAAAAATATTCCAGATTAGCCTCCATCGGGATTTGTTAAAGAGTAATGCCAACGGTGAGGCGACCACGAGAGAAAGATGGAATAACCAACATAAACGGTAAGATTCTACGAGTCGTGGTGTGGAGTCTCAGAAGCCAAGAACCGTAGCTGGATGCTTTATATTACGAGTATTACCTCAGCCCTAGCCTTACTTGGAACTCTGATAAATGGTAGGCACGTTCTGGCAGCTTGGCTGTCCTTTAAGTGATAACACCCTTCCAGCTGCGCCCAGGGAGCAATCAGTAAGAATTATCCTGTCTGTCTGTGTGGATTCTCATGTACAAACATGTATTCCAAGGAAAAATATTCGTAGATTCATAGGAATGTGTGGTATTTATAATCTTATTTTTAATTAAAATATTCTCGCATTATTCCAAAATCATACGAGGTTTGTCCAGAAAGTAAGTTCCGATAGGTCACGAAATGGAAACCACTGGGAAAATCCGATAAAGCTTTGCACAGATGTGTTGGGCAGTGTCTGTAGTATGCTCGTCGATCGTGTCGCGTCGCTCTTTGCAGTTCTGAGTGAACAGTGAGCACGTAAAGATGCGTAGGGAATAGCATCTCCCGCCCAGCATGAAGGCCTGGTTAGAGATATCGCCCGTGTCATGCAGCCCACATAACAGAACTATCGAGCAGTTCCTTCTTCATGCCAATTCTCGGCCGCACGCTGCAGGGGCAATAAAGACGCTCTTGCAGCGTTTCCGATGAGAACTGTTTGATCACCCACAATACAATCCGTAATTGGCTCCCCCTGAGTCTCACATCTGCTCACACAAACCGCTGGCTCTGAAGACAAAATTTTTCCACAGACAACGAGCTGCAGATCAGTGCATATGACTGGCCGAAGGCACAGGCGGCTGGTTTCCATGACGAGGATATTGGAAAATTGATACAACACTACGACAAAACTCGAAGTTGGAGCGGCGACAATGTAGAGAAGTAGGTGGAAGGTCCACCTAACTGTTGCAAATAAAACCTTTCTGGTTTTCACTGTGGTTTCCATTTCGCGACTGATCTGAAGTTACTTTCTGGACAACCCTCGTATATTGGATTATAAGGGATACCCAGAAGCTGATATAGACTCAGATCAAAATTTAGTAGAGTAGGAGCCAAAAGTTTAAGAGAATCGTACAGAATAATCGGTGTGAAAGCGTTAAACCGCAGTCGAGCAGTAAGTATACCACTGTGATGCTATGGAGCTGTCTGAACAGGGTGACTTATAGTGACCAGACCGCTCTCCATAAGATGAGGTCGCGTTTTAAGGCAAAGTTGCTATTGGCAAAGTTACTATTGAAAATCTTAATCTGAACTGCGGTGGCCCAATTAAACATGAAGTATGGGTATACACAGTTAGCACAGATACAACTCCTATGTTTCGTGCGTTTTTTTTTTGATTTAACAGGTACAGTTCCGTTCCTCGTAACTGTGCACTGCATAGAACCGTTTTGTGCATCGAGTCAGAAATTTTTTTTCTGTTCCAAGAGCCACCTGTAGTATTTCGATCCTCAAGTCGGGTGATAGCTCTCATTGCAGCAGCAGCTCATTAGAGTACTGTGAGCTGAAACAGTTTTTCATAAAAGCGACTTACTTTATATTTCGCCAGTATTCCTTAGCTTTAACTTCTACATTTCGTTCGTGTCTGTATATTCATCATGCCGAATTTAGAATGGGTAGGAATTGTAATTGCTGTGTTCAGATGCGAGCCGAGTTGGTGACCCTTCGGCAGGGCCGGAAGGGGCGATCCGAGTTGCGTCAAGCACAACCCACATGTCCCCCGATCGGTCCACTACTGTGACCGATCTGGTATTGCCCAGACTGACGTTGATCCTGCACCCGTGGTGGAGTGGGGACGTTGTTCCAAAGTGTGATCAGCAGCGAAAGATTTTCCGATGGGCCGATGGGAGGGCCTTCCCAGTTCATCTGGCGAAGAGACACTGGCGCTATCTCTGGCTGACGAAGTCCCTGAGTCACATGAAGTCGCTCGTCGTGTTCCAAAAGATTACTTTCTCTCTGCAAGGTCTGGGGATTCACAGAGGGTGGGATTGCTGGTAGTTGGACGCTCCAGCGTGAGGCGCGTACTTGAGTTCCTTAAGGATATGACTGCAAAGGAGGCTAAGAAATCCAGTGTGCACTCTGTGTGTATACCGGAAGGAGTCATTCCAGATGTGGAACGGGTGCTTCTGGATGCTGTGAGGAGTACAGGTTGTAGTCAACTGCGGGTGCTGGCTCAAGTTGTTACTAACGATGTGTGTCGCTTTGGACCGGAAAAGATTCTCTCTGATTTTTGACGACTAAGAGAATTAGTAATGACTGTCAGTCTTGTTTCCGCAATGAAGGCGGAGCTCACCATCTGTCGTGTCGTCAAGAGCTTACTGTGCTCCTTTGGCACAGAGCCGAAGGAGGATCTGAAGATGCTCACTGTTCTGCGACAGTCTAGGATGCAGATTCCTTGACTTGTGCCGCGCGGTGGTGTGTTTCCGGGTTCTGCTAAATAGGTCAGGAATCCATTACACGCATGAGGCAGCTGCACAGGTAGCGCGGGCTGTGTGGAGGAGGCTGGGTGGATTTTTAGGTTACAGGACAAAGACAGCAGAGGGTGGACAAAGAAACAATCACCTCTGTAGCTGTAAACTTTCGTAGCTATATTGGAAAAGAACCAGAGTTCCAAGCGCTAATAGAAAGCACTAAAATTGGAAACGTAACAGGTACAGGAAGTTGGCTAAAGCCGGAAAGAAGTTCAGCCGACAGTTCTACATAGGAACTATTCGTGTTCAGAAAAGATAGATTAAATACAGTTGGTGGTGGAGTCTTTATTACTGTCAGAAGTGGCTTACCTTATAGTGAAACTGAAGTAGATAGTTCCTGTTAGTATGGGTAGAGGTTGTACTTGACAATAGGAATAAATTAACAGTTGGTTCCTTTTACCGAATCCTTCCCTCACTCCACCTCCCCCTCAGACTATTGACTCAGGTGATTAAATTGGTGAAGACTTCAAAGGAAACTTCAGTGTCATTTCAAATGCGTACCACACTAAGACAATTGTAGTTTGGGGTTACTTCAGTGTACCCTCAATATGTGAGCGAAATAAGTCCCGTCGTAGGCATAAAATGTCGTCCTAAATCGAACTGAATGCCTTCTCAGAAAATTAATTTGAAGAATTAGTTCAGGAGCCCACTTCAGATGTGAATGGTTGCGAAACAATACTTGGCCTCTTAGCGACAAATAATCCTGACCAAATAATGAGCATTATGGCAGCTATAGGTATTAGTGACCACAAGGTTTTGTAGCTACACTGAATACCATAACATCCAGTCACCAAAAATAAACTCAAAATACATACATTAAAAAAAAAGACAGATAAAATTTCGGTTGACGCCGTCCTAAGAGACAACTGACACCCTCTCTATTCTATGTAAGAGAAAAAAATCGACAGGAATTGCTAGACATAAACCAAATAAATAAATATGAGATGATACTGATCCGTCACGGTACAGAAAACAGGTCGGAACACTACTACAGACGGGACGAAAAAAGTATGCCAAATTCAAATGATCTCTAAAGCCCCAAGACTGGTAAAGTTTCACAGATGCTCGAAATTTAGCGCGAACGTCAAAGAGAGATGCTTTTAACAGTTTCCACGAGGAAACTATATCTCGAAATCTGGCAGAAAACCCAAAGAGATTCTGGTCTTATGTAACGTACACCAGTGGCAAGATGCAATCAATACCTTCACTGCACAGTAACACAGGGTATGTTATTGCTGACAGTGGCAGTAAAGTAGAGTTACTAAATACGGTTTTTCGAAGTTCCTTCACAAAAGAAAATGAAGTAAATATTCCAGAATGCGAATCAAGAACAACTGCCAACAAGAGTAATATAGAAGTAGATATCCTTGGTGTATACCTGTCAGGTTCCTTTCAGACTATGCTAATACCCGTACAATAGCTCGATTCTTAGCAGTCATATGGAACCGCTCGCTGTTACAGAGTTCCGTACGCTAACGTCGATTTGCAGTAGGATTTTTAACATATACTGTGCTCAAACATTATGAATCACCTCGAAGAAAACGATTTATTGACAAATAGCCAACACAGATTCAGGAAGTATCTTTCTTGTGAAACACAATTAACTCTTTATTCTCAGGAAGCCATGAGTGCTATCGACAGGGGACGTCAAACTGATACCCTGTTTTTAGATTTCCAGAAAGCATTTGACACAGTTTCTCACAAGCGACTCAGTTGTGTGACTGGTTTCGTGATTTCCTGTTAGAAAGGTCACAGTTTGTAATAACTGACGGAAAGTCATCGAGTAAAGCAGATGTACTATCTGGCGTTCCCAAATGAAGTTTATAGGTTCTCTTTTGTTCCTAATCTACATAAACGATTTAGGAGACCACATGAGCAGTGCTCTTAGATTGCTGGCAGATGGCGCCGTCATTTACTGTCATGTAATGTCATCATATGATCAAAATGAATTGCAATATGATTTAGACGAGGTATCTGTCTAGAGCAACAAGTGTCAACTGACCCTCAATCATGAACAGTGTGAAGTCGTCTACATCATCAATGAAAAGAGTCCACTAAAGTTCTGTTACACGATAAATCACACAAATCTAAAGACTGTAAACTCAACTAAATACATATGGATTACAATTACGAATAACTTAAACTGGAACGATCACATAGATAATTTTATGAGGAAAGAAGACCAAAGACTGTGATTTATTGGCGGAACACTTAGATAATATAACAGGTTAACTAAAGAGACTGCTTACACTACGACTGTCCGTCCTCTTTTTGAGTACTGCTGACAGAGGATATCGGCAAAGTTCAAAGAGGGGCAGTACGTTTTGTATTATAGCGAAATAGGGGAGAGATTACCACGGTTCTAATACGTGAATTGGGGTGGCAGTCATTAAAAGGAAGGCGTTTTTGCTGCTACAGGACCGTCTCATGAAATTTCAATCACCAGCTGTCTCCATTGAGTGTGAATATCTTTTGTTGGCGCCCATCTACACAGAGAGAAATGATCATTATTATAAAATACGAGAAATCAGAGCCTGCACGGAAAGATTTAAGTGTTCGTTTTCCCGCGCACTGTTCGAGAGTGGTACGGTAGTGAAGTAGGTTAAAGGTGGTTCGATGAACCCTCTGCCAGGCACTCAATTGTGAATTGCAGAGTTGTGATGTAGATGTAGGTGCAGATTGATTAAGATTTTCAGCTAACTACGGCGTGAAACTAAAGATTGCAATGAAGTCCTCTTACTGGTGAAAGGCATGGTTTTGGCTCCAAATGTGGAACACAATACAAGTGACTACTAAATGCACAATGTTTCGAATGGATTATTAATATCCACGATAATACCTTGGAACAGATGGGTGGAATAGGAAAAGAAATGATAATAATGTCGTACAATAAGCTATCTCTACGTAAACCACCAAAGACAGCATGATTAGCAAACAGATTAGAGGGAAAGATCCAGAAAATTGTGTATGAGCGCTAGCTTGCTTACCTGAGAGCATGTTGGCTTCAACTAGCTGAATATGTGAATTAATGCCAAAAAGTAAGGTTGTAAATGGAAACAAATGACATTGTATCTGTCTCGCCACCTCATGTGGAAAGACTGAACATACTTACATCCCCGTGAAACTCAGTTGCAGGGAATGGTTCAAATGGCTCTGAGCACTATGGGACTCAACTTCTGAGTTCATCAGTCCCCTAGAACTTAGAACTAGTTAAACCTAACTAACCGAAGGACATCACACACATCCATGCCCGAGGCAGGATTCGAACCTGCGACCGTAGCAGTCTCACGGTTCCAGACTGCATCGCCTAGAACCGCACGGCCACTTCGGCCGGCTGCAGGGAATGGTTGCAGAGGTAGATGAAGGCTCCAAGTTCGGACCCAGAATCTGTGATCAGCCCTGAGGCAGAGTCTGAAAGCGTCCATCAGCTAATGCGTTGTCTGCTGGAATGGTAGAAGAAGGCGAGATAGTCACTATCTGGAGCTGAAATATGAAATCTCAATATGCTGACTTCTAAAAATCTATATGGTTCCCTCAGCAACGGATTCTCGTTATCCAACCGTTGTGGAACTTTCGAATGCCATCCATTGAAAAATTTATAAAATATTTGAAATTTCCCTCCTCTTAAATAATTTGCTGTGATTAACCAGTAATACACATTTATTTTAGAGGGGGTCAGAAAGCAGAAATTCTCCGTCGCTATGATACTGGTTTCACGTTTCGGCCAATGAGAGAGGCTGCACGAAGACACTTGTGAGTTACCCTTGCTACAAAATAAATTTTGGAGAACCAATCCTGGGCTCCTTATGGATCTCCTTTGAGTCCAGCAGTCTCCCCTCGCTCTGAGAGTATCAAGTTTTCCTATCCGCTTACAGATGTTTATCTCTTTAGAGAGCATTTCTTTCGTTGTTTCTCACTAATCGAGTTCAAAATTTTCCGGATTCAGCCTTATGCTCCCTGCAGTCGTCTTCTGCGGGAGGCCAAGCTCCATCCCAAAGAGTGTCCACTGCCAGGTGCACATGACGGGGACTGTCTTTTAGCGAAAAACATGCTTAGGAACTTCTTGCTAATCGTACCGTGTGGCCCTGACACTCTCACAGTCAACTATCAGATTCAGTTCACAGAAACATTACATATGGCTTTCACAGTTACATACATACCTGTAGTTCCATGCATTGATAGTAAACTGCAATAAGAAATAGAGCAGTAGGCAGTTCAGTTGAAGGGGAGAGGAAATCTCTAAATAGAGAGAAATATACGTATTAGTGAGGTAGCTGGGAAGGAACGTTGAGTAACCAAAGAAATCCATTAACTGATCCACGAAGGAAGGAAGTACAGAAATGTTCAGAGAAAGACAGCAGCATAAAAATATAAAACACTTAGAATGTAATAAATAGGAAGTACAATGAAGCCAAGGCAAAATTTCTGCAGGTAAAAAGTGCAGAAAAGAAAAAGAAATGGTCATCGGAAGACCGACTAAAGAAACTACGGCGAAATTCAAAGCAAGGGCACGAACGTTATGGGTGCGATGAGAATTATATTGTTAAATGAAAGGATTAGAGCGAGTAGGTGGCAAGAGAACATTGGAGACCAATACGAGGGGAGGAATTGTCTGAGAACGTGACAGAAGACGTTGAAGCCGATACTGAAGAGATATGTGATCCAGTATTAGTCACAATTTAAAAGAACTTAAGAACATTTAAGGTCGGATATGGCAGAAGAAACAGGTATATTCCGTCGAAGTTTCCGAAATCAGTGTGAGAAGAGGCAGGCAAACGACTCTTCAAGTCGATGTGTAGTATCGAGAAGTCTGACAAAATACCGTCAGACCTTCGGCTAATCATGATTCACAGAATTTTGAAAGTAGAGTGAGCTCTTAAGTGCGAGAACTGTCTCTCAATCAGGTTATCAGCTTAAGAATCCAAGTTCCTGAAAAGAATAACATACAAAAGAGTGGAAAACAAAATTAAGGTTCATTTCGATGACGATCAGTCTGGTTTCAGGTAAGATGAAGCCATCAGACAGGCATACCTGACGTTGTGGATGATAATGGAAGCACGACTGAAGATAAATCGAGAAACACTAGATCTGTCAACTTGAAAAAAGCGCTGTGCTACAGCAGAATTTTGATAATCAAGCAGACTGATGGGATAAGCAGTGAGGCAATTCTCCGCAGAAGCGGCGAAGAAAGCAATATATGGAAAACACAGACAGAAAACAGGGGCAGGATTATAGGACATGTGTTAAGACACCAGGGGATAAGTTGAATGGCGTTCGATGGAGTTGGAGAAGGTAAAAATTGTAGAGGTATACAGTAATTGTAATACACAAAACAAACAATTGAGAAATTAAGTAGCAATGCTGCTCGGAGATGAAATGGTTGCCACAGGCCGATATACGATAGGAATGTCCATCTTGTGAGATAAAGGAATCCGTTCGGTTAACGGCCTTATTATTCGCTTTCACCTGTATAAGGTGCGGGATCCGGTAATTTCTTTAATACCCTTAGAAAGAAAACAATTTACCTTTATGACACTTCTATCACCGTTACTTTTATTATATTGATACCTGAATTTTAATTCCGCTCGTCCGCTATCCTACAGAGAGCATCCATGCAATATCACGATTGCGCATGCAACTGCGTGCCTCAGATGAAACAATATTCGAAGAAGGCACTAAATTAGACAGATTATGTCTTGCAGCTGTAACCTACGCGCATGTACTTCCGTGTCAGATTTGTTTATTAACTCAGCGTTGTGCACTAGCAATCTCTAGTGTAAAACACCCAACTTTTAATGGGTGAATGTTTGTCAGACGAAACATCGTGGTAAGATGTCGACGACATTCTCGGGCAGTCCCAAAATTTCATGGACTGCTACTATTCCGCAATGTTTTACGGATCCATATCATAATGAGGGTTGACATGAAATCAGAGTAACAGCAGCTCTCCGAGAAAAGTACAAAGCCTATGACTGGAGCGGGTGAAGAATTTAACATATGATGATACTCAATGAGAGAGCGCATTCACACAATCTTCGTAATTAATCTCAGGGGCAGACACAGAAATGTGTAATCGATGTCTCTCCTTTTGTTAATGAAGAAAGATTTCTCGACTTTCTGGGCGCGCTAGATTTGTTCATAAACTCAGAGCACCGAAGTCACATTAACCACCGCATTTTTGACAAATCTCTACTTGCTGGACACATTCCTCACGTATTAATTAATGATTGTATTTGATGAAACGAAAACCATATCCCATGTAGATACCTACCAGGATTCTGTTATCAAAGAATGAGCTCAGATCAGAATTATCAACAACAGTTTCTACCATGACAGAGGCTATAATCTTAGTGGCCCGTGGAAAGTTGCGGTAGATGCTGAAAGGCTTCAGAGAAATAATGTAAGTTTCTGCCATCGGACGTAATCAGCATCTTTAGTAATTAATGTTTCTACATCAGATTTATCAACATATAAACAAACGGAAAATGCGTGACGTTCTTACATGTTCACGACGTAGTTCGGGCAACTAGATATGACAGTATCGAAGCTCCGTTAGTACGACAGTGAACTCCTGGCGATAACCGAGAGAGGAATTCGTTGAAGGCTTGAATCTACTAACAAATATGATGCGGCAACGTCACCGACAAACATTTATCATTGACTCTCGTTGCGAGAAACTAAGATTTCCTGGTATTGATGATGATGATCGAACGAGAATAAATGAATATATATTTGAAACTTTAGTAGGTCGAGAGTTCGGTTAGAGTTCGTATTTCGTTTTCAAGTTGTGTTAGCGCTAGGAAAGCCTTGCTTCTGCAGGAGGAAGAGTGAAATCTGTAGACACGGGGAGTAGCACCGGGGGCGGAAAGAACGCAAGATGGCCCTGGGCTGCGGCTAGCAGTGATATCGGGCGCAGGGCTTGTTAACCAGACAGCTGCGCAACACGCCTCGCCTTCTTGTGATGAGGCGGCCAGAAGCCGCACCCTGGCCTCATTACCTCACTGCGTCTAGCACCAGACGTCCTATGCTCTGGGAGAGTCATTTGCAGAATTTGTGTTAATGTCTTCCATGATGGACAACAATACTGTAACTGCCCGGAAACCAGCATCAGTGCCATTCCTCTGTACTTCATATATTACATTATTTTGACTCCTTCAAATGCAGATCATGGGCAGTGTAAAACCAACTGCAGGACAAACTGGGTATTTCATTAACATGGTCGTTTCCATCACGGTTTGTCGATATTTCAAGCTCACGGACATGGCGTTTCGTAACATTTCTGGTGTCCACATCTCACGTTCCTAATTTACAAATCATTGTACGTGTTTTAGAATGATGTTTTATGATGGTAATATGGATTTTATTACGGACACAGACGAAAAGAGTTCACTGCTAGAATCCTTGATACGGAGAAAAAGTAATTAATTTAGAGTAATGAAATTGTGGGGATATATTTCTCTAGGTAAAGTGTTAAAGTGGTTAACACTGCAAGATCACAGATTAATGTGGTTAACGTAAGCTCCATATAATCCATTTTAGATGTGAAATTCTTTTACATTAATAACTGGAGTAACCGGTAAAATGTTGAATGCCGTCATGCCAACGTGCACGCGTAGTGTTGTAGTCAGCGCCGGCTTTAGGGTGGGGCGACTCGGGCGGTCGCCCAGGGCGCCGGGGCCCAAGGGGCGCCACGTACTAAACGCATGTAAAAAAAAAAAATTACAATTTACAATCACCCTTTTCGCGAAACTAAAATATTATTCAGTCTCATTCAACATACGTCGCTAATCTCACGAATGCGCGATGAATTCGGGGTAGCAGAAGAGAAATCATGCTGAATGCAATCTTCGTATTGTCTGCAACCATCCATGTTTGACGCGGGCTAGCACGGGCTCTACCAAAGCGCCTCTCTTATTTGTTTCAAGAACTGCAACAAGGAAGAGCCCATGCAGCCGCACCATCTCTCGTTTACAACAGAAACTACCGGTCGCTCCAAATAAAAGAAAATACAGACTGTGAAATATACATTAAATTATGATTTAATTAATACGAATGTATTTATATCGAATATTTGTGACTTAATGACTCATGTACATTAATTAATAGATCATGCAATGCGTGCACTGCATTCATAGAGAATTCTCCCCTAACTTACTGAAATAATACAGCGCCACACAATGTTTGTTAGACTGCGTGTGTTGGCAGCGCTACGATTTGCACCCGCATGTCAGTAATTGTCAGTAAGAGTCGGAGGCAGCGGTCATGTTTTCGTGGCTGAATAATTGTGAGTGAAACGAGTGTCGTGACTGTGTCAACATTTTAATTTTCTGGTAGGTGCGAAAAATATTTTTATCTTTCAGTTCAGGTTTTTTTCTAGTTACGTCTACTGATAGGTGAATTTCTTTATTTGTTATAGATCGAATATTGTGGTCGCGAAATAGAGCAGTGTCCAAGCAATAATTTGTCAAATTATTAAATCATGCCAGAAGAGAAGGAAATGATTAAAAAAAAGCTTTCTGGTTCAGAAAATCGGAAAAGAAAAGCTGAAAAAGAAAAAGTTCTTGAAGAAACTAAAAAGCACATGAATATTTATAAGTATCTTAAAGGAAATTCTAAGGCAAATACTTCAGATATTGAATCAAAAGTCCTTGTATCAGCAAATATTTCTTCAGATTGTGAACAATTATACACAAAAAATATACAATCACCTATTGAAGGTCATCAAATTGACCAGCGCAGTATATCTTTGCATGAATCCTCTGATATTTCTCCAAGTCAAAATCAACACATGACATCTGTGGTCGAGGAAAGTATCAACGTTCTTGCAATAAAAGAATACAATGTTTCTGATGTAGGTACGTGGCCAAAAGTACTTAATGCTAGAGATATAGATCGCATTATAATATGTGGACCCTCACAAGTATGTCTAAATAACTTTCCAAAAGATGAAAATGGGCGTAATTTCTCTTCAACTCATTACACAAGAAAACTATCAAACGAAGAAACTATCAGACGACGGTGGCTAGTTTATTCTGTATCAAACGACAGTGTCTTTTGCTTTTGTTGTCGACTGTTTGATTTAAAGTCAACTACTAATTTGACTACCACTTTGGGTTTCAGAAATTGGAAGCATTTAAGTGAAGCTCTGAAACTGCATGAAAATAGTCCTAACCACAAAAAAGCATTTACTCAATGGACTGAAGCTGAAATCAGGTTTAAAGCTGGATTAACTATTGACAAGAAAGAACAAAAGCTAACTTCTAAAGAAAGTTTACGATGGAGCAATGTGCTTCAAAGATTGATGCACATTACTTTGTATTTGGCTGAAAATAATATGGCATTCAGAGGGTTATCAGATAAATTATTTACCCCAAATAATGGAAAATTCTTAGGTCTTGTACAGTTATTGGCAAAGTTTGATCCAATCATGGAAGAGCACGTCAGACTGGCATTGAATGGTGATTTGGCTGACCATTATTGCGGCAAAAATATACAAAATGAATTAATAGAACTCATGGCATCACACGTTATGTCTACAATCGGATCCCGCATAAAGGGTTCAAAGTATTATGCAATCATAGCTGACTGTACTCCAGATATAAGCCATAAAGAACAACTTTCGATAACTTTAAGATGCGCCGACATAACAGAGGATGGCGTAAGTGTAAAAGACCATTTCACCTCATTTCTGCAAATAGATGATACAACCGGTGAAGAACTCACAGAAAGCATTTTAAAAACATTGAGTGATCTTGACCTTAACATTAATGACTGCAGAGGACAGGGCTACGATAACGGCGCGAACATGAAAGGGGAAAAATAAAGGCGTCCAGAACAGAATTAAGAAGTTAAATCCACTAGCTTTTTTTGTGCCATGTGGCTGCCATAGTTATAATTTGGTATTGTGTGATGCGGCAAAATCATCAGTAAAATCCGTGACACCGTTCGGAATGTTACAAAAAATGTTTAATCTATTTGCTGGATCGGTAAATAGATGGAAAATTTTGACCGACCATTTGAAGATATACACCCTGAAAAATGTAAGTGACACACGCTGGGAAGCTCGAATTGATAGCGTCAAAGCGGTTCGTTATCAATTATGCGAAATGCATGACGCTTTGGTTTCCTTGGCCGATGCTACTGAACAAAGCGATGCTGCAGTGTCACACGAAGCGACAACACTAGGAGGACAATTAAAAGACTTCAGCTTCATTGTTTCTCTCGTGACATGGTATGATGTTCTGTTTCTAATTAACGTTGTGAGTACAGCAAGTCAGTCACCCACAATCCACTTTGTCGAGTTTATGGGAATCCTTGACAAATGTTGCTCTTATTTGGAAACATATAGACAAACAGGTTTCGAACAAGCTATTGTAACAGCAACTGAACTGGCTTCGGATCTTGATACGCAGCCATTATTTAAACCACAAATGCGATTAAGACGTATTGAACGCAGGCCGGGTGAAGAGGCTGTTGATGATCAAATAACTGACCCAAAAAAGAAGTTTAAAGTAGAGTTTTTCAATGCACTGTTGGACACCGTGCACATATCCATGAAAGAAAGATTTGAACAGATGCAAGAATTTTCTGTGACGTGGAGTTTCTTGTTTGACATTAAAAAAAATCAAAATAAAGAAGAACTAATACAACGCTGTTCTAAATTACAAGAAAAGTTAACTGTCAACATGAAGTCAGATATTGATGGAAATTTGCTGTGCGGCGAAATTTTAGGCCTGCAACACTATCTCGAAGACAGCCAGGCAACGCCTATTGAAGCCTTAAACTTCATAAAAAAGCATAATCTTCAAGAGTTATATCCCAACATCTGGATAACGTTACGTATTTTGCTAACAATACCAGTGACTGTCGCAAGCGGCGAACGCAGTTTCTCCAAACTGAAGTTGATAAAAACGTACTTGCGGTCTACAATGTCTCAAACAAGACTAACCAGTTTGGCCTCACTGTCCATTGAAAATGAAGTTGCAGAAAACCTGGACTTTGCTAATCTGATCAGAGACTTTGCCGACAGAAAAGCGAGAAAAGTAAAATTTTAGTCGTTTATAATTGTTTTTCATTAGGCGTAATATGTTTTGTGTTCAGATGACTGACAGAAAATATAGGTTTATGGCTTACAGTTATATTAAATTAAATAAAAATATGGTACCCAATTCAAAATTAGTGTTTTTTCGTTATACACTCTTGGAAATTGAAATAAGAACACCGTGAATTCATTGTCCCAGGAAGGGGAAACTTTATTGACACATTCCTGGGGTCAGATACATCACATGATCACACTGACAGAACCACAGGCACATAGACACAGGCAACAGAGCATGCACAATGTCGGCACTAGTACAGTGTATATCCACCTTTCGCAGCAATGCAGGCTGCTATTCTCCCATGGAGACGATCGTAAAGATGCTGGATGTAGTCCTGTGGAACGGCTTGCCATGCCATTTCCACCTGGCGCCTCAGTTGGACCAGCGTTCGTGCTGGACGTGCAGACCGCGTGAGACGACGCTTCATCCAGTCCCAAACATGCTCAATGGGGGACAGATCCGGAGATCTTGCTGGCCAGGGTAGTTGACTTACACCTTCTAGAGCACGTTGGGTGGCACGGGATACATGCGGACGTGCATTGTCCTGTTGGAACAGCAAGTTCCCTTGCCGGTCTAGGAATGGTAGAACGATGGGTTCGATGACGGTTTGGATGTACCGTGCACTATTCAGTGTCCCCTCGACGATCACCAGTGGTGTACGGCCAGTGTAGGAGATCGCTCCCCACACCATGATGCCGGGTGTTGGCCCTGTGTGCCTCGGTCGTATGCAGTCCTGATTGTGGCGCTCACCTGCACGGCGCCAAACACGCATACGACCATCATTGGCACCAAGGCAGAAGCGACTCTCATCGCTGAAGACGACACGTCTCCATTCGTCCCTCCATTCACGCCTGTCGCGACACCACTGGAGGCGGGCTGCACGATGTTGGGGCGTGAGCGGAAGACGGCCTAACCGTGTGCGGGACCGTAGCCCAGCTTCATGGAGACGGTTGCGAATGGTCCTCGCCGATACCCCAGGAGCAACAGTGTCCCTAATTTGCTGGGAAGTGGCGGTGCGGTCCCCTACGGCACTGCGTAGGATCCTACGGTCTTGGCGTGCATCCGTGCGTCGCTGCGGTCCGGTCCCAGGTTGACGGGCACGTGCACCTTCCGCCGGCCACTGGCGACAACATCGATGTACTGTTGAGACCTCACGCCCCACTTGTTGAGCCGTTCGGCGGCACGTCCACCCGGCCTCCCGCATGCCCACTATACGCCCTCGCTCAAAGTCCGTCAACTGCACATACGGTTCACGTCCACGCTGTCGCGGCATGCTACCAGTGTTAAAGACTGCGACGGAGCTCCGTATGCCACGGCAAACTGGCTGACACTGACGGCGGCGGTGCACAAATGCTGCGCAGCTAGCGCCATTCGACGGCCAACACCGCGGTTCCTGGTGTGTCCGCTGTGCCGTGCGTGTGATCATTGCTTGTACAGCCCTCTCGCAGTGTCCGGAGCAAGTATGGTGGGTCTGACACACCGGTGTCGATGTGTTCTTTTTTCCATTTCCAGGAGTGTACATATTACCTCCTATATATAAAAATCAATTGTTGTGTGTTAGTCTCACCAAAACAAAGAAATGGCTTGGCCAATTTGAATAATTTTTGTTTTGTTTTGTTCGCTTTAGTACAGGGGTGCTTCAGAAAAGAAAAGAAATATTTGGGATATACGAGCCTGTTTCAACCACATTTTACGCATATTTTCTTTGTTTGGAACACGCAAAACAATTTTCTGGAGTTGTTGTAGATGTACAGTGCAGTACTACGCAATATTTTTAGACAATTTCCCAAAACGTGAATGCCCAAACAATATATCACTGCTATTCTGACTGTTACGGCAGCGACAGCAGCATGCTGGGCTGACGTCACAGGCTATACAAGACACATTGAGCGTCTTAGCGGGCTTTCAGATTATTTGGATTTCATTTCCATTTGTTGTTGTTGTGGTCTTCAGTCCTGAGACTGGTTTGATGCAGCTCTCCATGCTACTCTATCCTGCGCAAGCTTCTTCATCTCCCAGTACCTACCGCAACCTACATCCTTCTGAATCTGCTTAGTGTATTGATCTCTTGGTCTCCCTCTACGATTTTTACCCTCCACACTGCCCTCCAATGCTAAATTTGTGATCCCTTGATGCCTCAAAACATGTCCTATCAACCGATCCCTTCTTCTAGTCAAGTTGTGCCACAAACTTCTCTTCTCCCCAATCCTATTCAATACCTCCTCATTAGTTACGTGATCTACCCACCTTATCTTCAGCATTCTTCTGTAGCACCACATTTCGAAAGCTTCTATTCTCTTCTTGTCCAAACTGGTTATCGTCCATGTTTCACTTCCATACATGGCTACACTCCATACAAATACTTTCAGAAACGACTTCCTGACACTTAAATCTATACTCGATGTTAACAAATTTCTCTTCTTCAGAAACGATTTCCTTGCCATTGCCAGTCTACATTTTATATCCTCTCTACTTCGACCATCATCAGTTATTTTACTCCCTAAATAGCAAAACTCCTTTACTACTTTAAGTGTCTCATTTCCTAATCTAATCCCCTCAGCATCACCCGATTTAATTTGACTACATTCCATTATCCTCGTTTTGCTTTTGTTGATGTTCATCTTATATCCTCCTTTCAAGACACTGTCCATTCCGTTCAACTGCTCTTCCAAGTCATTTGCTGTCTCTGACAGAATTACAATGTCATCGGCGAACCTCAAAGTTTTTATTTCTTCTCCATGAATTTTAATACCTACTCCGAATTTTTCTTTTGTTTCCTTTACTGCTTGCTCAATATACAGATTGAATAACATCGGGGAGAGGCTACAACCCTGTCTCACTCCTTTCCCAACCACTGCTTCCCTTTCATGGCCCTCGACTCTTATAACTGCCATCTGGTTTCTGTACAAATTGTTAATAGCCTTTCGCTCCTTGTATTTTACCCCTGCCACCTTCAGAATTTGAAAGAGAGTATTCCAGTTAACGTTGTCAAAAGCTTTCTCTAAGTCTACAAATGCTAGAAACGTAGGTTTGCCTTTTCTTAATCTTTCTTCTAAGATAAGTCGTAAGGTTAGTATTGCCTCACGTGTTCCAACATTTCTACGGAATCCAAACTGATCTTCCCCGAGGTCCGCTTCTACCAGTTTTTCCATTCGCCTGTAAAGAATTCGCGTTAGTATTTTGCAGCTGTGACTTATTAAACTGATAATTCGGTAATTTTCACATCTGTCAACACCTGCTTTCTTTGGGATTGGAATTATTATATTCTTCTTGAAGTCTGAGGGTATTTCGCCTGTCTCATACATCTTGCTCACCAGATGGTAGAGTTTTGTCAGGACTGGCTCTCCCAAGGCCATCAGTAGTTCTAATGGAATGTTGTCTACTCCCGGGGCCTTGTTTCGACTCAGGTCTTTCAGTGCTCTGTCAAACTCTTCACGCAGTATCTTATCTCCCATTTCATCTTCATCTACATCCTCTTCCATTTCCATAATATTGTCCTCGAGTACATCGCCCTTGTATAAACCCTCTATATACTCCTTCCACCTTTCTGCCTTTCCTTCTTTGCTTCGAACTGGGTTGCCATCTGAGCTCTTGATATTCATACAAGTGGTTCTCTTCTCTCCAAAGGTCTCTTTAATTTTCCTGTAGGCAGTATCTATCTTACCCCTAGTGAGACATTTCCATTTAAAAAAATAAAATACTCAAATTTACGATGGAAAAAACCATGTTGTGATCATAAGATGACGCCATTAACCACTTAAGACGATTTCTAGAAAACATTCAAATACCGTGTTGCAAAGCACTGCCAGGTTCGCTATTTATACAATAAAGGGCGCCAACTGGACGACTCGCCCGGGGCACCTGGATGGCTAAGGCCGGCCCTGGTTGTAGTGGTTCCGGGAGTCAATCTGTGAAGTGGAGTTCCATGCCTCTTTCACTTGGTCGATCAATACAGCGACAGTTAATGCTGTTTATGGATGACGCTTGAATCGTCGTCTAATAATAATGTATATCTTTTTGACTGGAGCAGGCCAAGGCACCATGTGAACACTCTGCAGAGCATGTTGGACTACAACAGCGGCACGTGAGCAGCGTTATCTCGTTGGGAAACACCTCCCGTACTGTGTCCAGACTAAGCGCCTACAACTCTCGCTTCCCGCGAAGGAGACCGGTACAGCGGGCCCCAGACCGACTAGGGGTCAGCCTGGCCGGTCGTCCCGGGAATACAGACGCTTCCCAGGGACCACCAGGAGGCGTCCACGGCACCGCAACAGGTCGCTACAGCCGCGGACCTCTTTCCTTGCGCTCGACACGTGACTACAAATAGAGCCAGCCATATCCATGCGCCAAGCAGTATTTAGGTTGGCGCAAGAGCCTGGAGAGGCGCGAACAGAAACCAGACTGTCGCCATGTTTTTTTTTAATTGTGCGTCTACTATATTACTTGCCTGATTCCTGTGTATTTTATTAACATTGCCAAGCCCTTTGCTTTCTGTTTTAACTTTCCGCATTTTTCCGCCATTTCACACTTTAAGTCGCCGTTTTATTGGCTGTTTTTCTTGTTTCTTTTCTTCATCCGTTTTTAAAAAAGTCTGTAGGCTGTAGAGCAGCGTACTAAACTGCTGACAGCCCGCCCTCTTCGGGGGGAATTGAAAATCAATAAAGAAAAAAAAAACCTGTAGAGGCGGTTCGCGCCGAGCGAGCTCACTGATGTCATCGTAGCCGCCGCGTTATCGTCTACCGAAGCCAGTGTACCGGACCCATCCTCGCAGGACCTCTACTCGCCCTCGGACTCTGGCGACGACAAAGTTGGCTCCGCGCCGCTCTTCACGAGACGCACGGGGCTTGGTTTGGTGACGTTATATGGTTACTACAGACAGTTTACGTTTGGAAGAATCTCTGATTTAGTTATTGGTAGGCTTGGAGGATCAGTCTTACCTCACGAATATTATTTTGTAAATTTTGAAGAAAGACTTTAGTTTAAATAAAAACGCTATAACTCACACTGAGATTTTCCCATCCGCGGACGGATGTTCATGAGTGGCAGAACAACAGCTCGCATCGCCACATTAATATATACTTTTGCAGTCAGGGTACGTGGAAAAACCACGAGAGCTCTCCTGCTGCCATACGAAATCCACCCCAGACCTTAACTCTAGATGTATATCCAGTGTGTCTGGACTGTAAACAGACTGGATGCAGGTACTCGCATGTTCTCCTACTAACCAACACAGGGCCATCAATGGCACCGAGGCAGAAACAGCTTCCATCAGAAAACACAGCAGACGTCCGTCCTGCCCTCCAATGGGATTTAGTTTGACACGACTGAAATCGTAAATGACGGTGGTTTGGGGTCAGTGGAACGCACGGACGAGGGCGTCCGGGTCGGAGGCGTTTTTCAAGTAACCAATTTATAACATTTCTTCGTGTCATTGAGGTGCCAACTGCTCAAATTGCTGAAGCAGATGCAGTGTCAGACCCATATGCCGAACACGTTATTCTTTCCTCTCAGTATTGCCACATGACCATCCTGAGCGCGATCCGTAAATTCTCGTGATCACCGCTGCGAGCATACATCTACAGTGGCTACATTCGTGCCAAATCTTTCTGTAGTATCGGAGAAGCAACATTCATCTTCTCGTAGCCCTATTACACGACTTCGTTTAGACTCAATGAGTTGCTGATAGTGAAGTTTCTCATGATGGCGTCATAAAGGCATTCATTACTAACATCAACTGACCAAGTCGAAACTCAAAAGCAAACCTGATTTGCATCATCCTCATAGAGGCGCTACTAGTGCCATTGTAATGCGACTGGCTCGAAATGTGAATAGACATCACCTTTCAGCTGCAGAAACACACCTACCATGTTTCGTTCGTGTCCTACGGTTCCTTCTCGGCTCTTTCTTTATGTCAGTGTATTTTACTGTAACTCTCTGAGATTACAAAGTAAAATGAAACTAAATATCAGCTGAAGAGGCGGTATTATTCTTCTAGGTAACACGTTCTTGCACTGGGATCTCTAAGAACGTGTTCACTGAATGCAGACTATTGTTTATGACAGAGCTGTGAAGTGATTGTCAGTCACTTGCTTATAAACATAATATTTCAAGACTTCGATATATAGAAAATATTGGTATTGAGGCAAATAGCTACGTGTTGCAGCAGCTGCAGCTTACGAATGTGACATCGAAAATGAGCGAGTGTAGTTCTGCACTTGTGCCAGAGGAAACAGCTTCGACCTCTGAGCTAATGAAAAATCATGTGCCGCCAGGAGGGAAAATGGATGTGGTGGCGAACATGTTGCAGACATGGAAGCTTACAGGTATGTGGCAATTATCATCTAATACTCAACAGTGCCTTAGGGAGTTTCACATGTGGTTAGGTACAACATGAAACAACAGATGGTATGGATTGTTTCCATGATGTCAGAACTGTTTTGCAGGCATGTGCTTTTGGTGAAAGAATGGTAAAGCAATTCCGTTGCGAGTCACAGTTTTGTCCTTTGTGCGTTTTTGGTGGACATTATTTATTAACGTTTTGGTAGGAGGCGTTTTCCTCCACTGCGCTTAAATATTTCAGTTTTAGTCAGACGTAATATTCAGTCTTCATCAGGCGTAATCGTAGTCAGATGTAATATTGTCTTAGCTAGAGTCAGATGTGCTTCTATATTCATTGTCAGATGTATCCACACTTACAGTTAAAACTAATGCAACACATAACAGACAGCTTTCAACTACACAAACTACATCTTATAAATAATTCTGCTAACCACTTTTTGCTGTGACTAAACGGTAGCCAATAATAAGAGCCTCTCGCCTTTGGTCGAGTAAAAGTCTCCAATGGAAAGATAACTAAAAACTTTTCTGGCATGACCTGCTGAATCACTATTAGATTTCAGTCCAAACAATCCAGTAAGACTTTAATTTTCTATCATACATGTGGCCTACAATCCACTGAATAATAAAAGAAAAATATCATTTTTTAAATACACTGACCAAAAAGATGTGGCTCACCCAGAAGAGTTCTGCTCCGTGAATTTCACTGGAAACCTTGCAAGACAGCAGCTGAGCTTCAAACCACAATTTCATAAATACTGTCGTCACCGGATGGATCTATACGTAACAGACAGCTCTCAAACATTCAAATACTTATCAAAACAGTTATGAAACGGATACGATAAATATGTTAATGAAAGTTAATTATTTAAAAGGGGTAAGATGTCGGTACCTTTAAAGTTACAATACCTAACATGAAATGAGATATTATTTCAAAATAGTTAAGTTCAAGGACAGTTGAATTATATTTATTTTCTCTGTATGTATTCACACAAGATCAGCGAAGTAGAGTAATTTGATATCAAGAAATCTCATGAATTTTGAGATCATACCAAATACAAACATTGATACAGTTAATTAGGGAAATATAAGAGGTACAATACCATAATGGTAATGGGTGAGAAAATGGATAATAACAAACTGGATGTGAGAAAAGAACACATTGAGAAAAGAACACATTGATTACACTAATCTGACCATAATGTTATACATACAAGCAGTCTCAAGTATCACACTTTGCTCAATAAACCACTGGTGAGGGACACGAACACTTATGTGTTTGGAATAACGATTACAGACTGAATAAAATCCATGGTCCGATTGGTCCTCAGAAACCTGCGCCCCACATGCATCTTAGAAATCGTATAATGGAAACGGCAGCTACAAGACGTGTGTTGCCGCAACCGCACAAGCTGACATCAACTGCATGACAGCCAGATGTCCCACATGTCCAGTGTTCTTCTGGCTTAACAGCTCATAAGCCCGAAAGTTGGAGGGAGCCCGAAAAGTGATTCATCAAAGCCAAGACTCAAAACAACTTCACTCCAAGAGTTCTTATGACGTATTATGAAGTAATCGGCCCGAGTCTTCGTCGCTTCTCAGTTCCAGAAACTGATGTTTTAATGCCGTGCACATTCCTCTGCCAGTCAGAGGGCTAGCACCAAAGCTTCTGCTCAATGGAAAGTCTAATTACAAAGTTACATCTCTCATCCATGGATATTTTGGGGTGCATTCGCATTATAAAGAAATTAGTGTTCTAATCTTTTTCCAAGCTCGGTGCCAGACCGGTACCTTCTACCCTCACAAGACAGAAAACGAAGCATAGCCCAAAGTGATGACTGCTTCACGGGCAACATAATATGATGCTGCCCTGATGAAAACAATTTTATCCAGCATTCCAGAAACAACCCATCTTAGTGAAAAACTGGTTTTGTATGTTATACAGCCTGAGGGCAGCCTCTGAAAAACATTGTATGGTCCTGCCGAAATGCAAGCATTGTCTGCCTCCTTTTTTTTTTTTTTTTTTTGTTCTTTGAGAGCGCAATATAGGCTCTTCCGCATAACTGGAGAGCACTACCCAATGTGTCACACCGACGTCTGCTAAAGCTGCGCTCAGCCGCAGGCGTTCGTCTCACGCAAATAAGAATCTCGGTGACCACATTGATACCACTAGACAGGAACAGAACAGATGCTGTCACCGGGTTTCCTTTGACATCAAGAGCGTACGCACGGCACTAAGACACCATATGCACTCATCACAGTAATTCACACTTAATAGATGTACTCCTGACACAACTCATACACTTCACAAAGGAAACATGTCTTTGTGCAACAAGGAAAACTTTTCTATTTAGCCAGTCACACCCACCCTTCGTGATGCGCAAGTCTAAACTGTCCTACTGTTTGTTTTCTTATGTCCTCATTGTGAATGTTTTGCAACGATACTGGCCTTAGCTCCCAACAAAATTTATCGGATATCACTTTCTGTTTTGAATGCTTATTTGTTGAGTGTTATCAGGTCTTTCTTTTAATAGAAATGTTTTTTTGCTTGTGTGGTCTTTGTTCATATATCTTTGTTCTCAGGTTACTACATTTTCTAAGTAACAAGATCTATGTTTGTCCCCAAGATTTTCTGTATGCACTGTGTGAAAAGAACTTGTAAACTGATGTGTTCCACATATTATTTTGGATAAAAAATGCACATCTCAAGTGAATAACTGGAATAAAATGAAATGTAATTTCCTTTGTCACCTTATATTAATATACTTATATACTACATAATAACATTGCTCTCTCGCTCCATGACACTTGCGTGCGTGACAATGATACAGTGCCTGGAAAAGTTATATTTCTATTGGTACAGAAACTGGAATATTCACTTTACATTTTATACACTTGATATTTTTTATTTATTTCTATTTAGATCTAAACAAAGTCGAGTTAGGCATTGACCCTTGAGAGCGGAACATTACTGGTGCTGTATTAAAGTTTATCTAATGGATAAACACAGTAATGTACTCGGAAGGAATTAGTTAACTATTGCAAAGTAATGGTAAAGAGTACAAAGTGAATTTTACTTGCAGGAAACTTTAAGAAAAACGAGTCGTCGCTTAAATGCATATATAAGCTTTGTGGACATCAGTTTTTTCGTGGATTAATTTTACAGGTGACGAAGCATAAAGAAAAAGAGCTTTCTCGTACCTTAGGATCTGCACTTCTCTTCTAATTTTTCTCCACGCACCTGACATGTATTATTCAGTCATGAAAATTCATTATACCTGTGAATTATGACGCTGCTACGTCTTTTAAATCACATATTCATGTTTCTGTAACTTAGAAGTACATATTGCCCAGTAGTGAGACAGAGTATTTCTAGTTTAATAATGTGCTAAATACTTAACGCCCCATATCGTATTTAGCATTTCATCCACTACATCGGAGCTCCGGTTTTCAACCACTATATCGGAGCTCCGGTTCTCAGCAACTCGAGACCATAGCTATGGACATAACGATGAAGCCTCTTTGATGTACTCTTGATATCCTATTCATGTTGATATCAAACCTATTTTCATTCCCGAGAAAAAAGTAAAACTCTTTTAGTAAATTCCATCGCAATCTTGATAGCAAGACGTTTCGCATATGCTTTCGCGTATGTACACTAATAATTAAACTGTAAAACCATGCCGGCCGTTGTGGCCGTACGGTTCTAGGCGCTTCAGTCTGGAACTGCGTGACCGCTACGGTTGCAGGTTCGAATCCTGCTTCGGGCGTGGATGTGTGTGATGTCATTAGGTTAGTTAGGTTTAAGTAGTTCTAAGTTCTAGGGGACTGATGACCACAGATGTTAAGTCCCATAGTGTTCAGAGACATTTGAACCATTTTTGTAAAACCATCATGTCCGTCTGTTTGTGTGAGCACGCAAATCTCCAAAACCACCTGACGAATTTTCACGGAGGCTTCCCAGATTATTTGCGCGTAGCTTGGTGCAACAGATAGCCTCTATTTCATCACATCAGACCACGGAAACAAAAGATATCGTGAATTAAAGTTTTATCTAAATCCACCGTTTGTGTCTGTTTGTTTTGGTTGAATCCTGCCTAGTCGTCAACTGTGGGGTGTCTAGGAAACCTGTTTCATCGGATCGCTAGACAACAATTCAAGCAAATCGTGTCATGAGTTTTATTACAAAAGGAAAAAATACAATACATAACTTTGTGATAAACAGATGTGTCACAAGCAAAGGGCGACAGACAAAATAAAAAATCTCTTCTGTATAACAGTTCCACGTTTGAACTGCATTGGATGTACGAGCAAAGTATTGAGCTTTGACACTTCTATACAGGTCGCTGGTCTTGAAGCTCCTCGTACAACTGGGCTGCGGCCAGTCGGGCGCGGTGCTTATGTTCTCTTTGCATAGAGGCCGCTACTGTTGCATTGTCATCCTGGTGAGGGTTTGGTCAGCGTCCAATTGGCTGACGTCTTCTTCATGGTCCTCTCCACTCTCTCGTCCCCGACTGGCGTGCCAGAGCTTCACTTTAATGCATAACAGTTTTGAAAACTAAAAGGATTTTTCATGGGGTTTTGCATCTACCTTGAGGGTAGCGTTGACAGTATATGGACCTTATTTCATCAAAATCGAATCACTATAATGCGACATATGGAAATATATTTACTATTTGATGTTTGAACAGTATTATATTTGTGAAACTGTTTCTATTGACTTAATATGATTCAGTGTAATGGATACAATGCATATACATTGATCAACATGTTTATTCCAAACTTCCATATTAATATTATTAAATGAGAGGTTCAGCAGACATGGCAACATAGAGTTATTTGTAAATTATTTAACCTTGTAAGGAGTATGTTAGAGCTCTCCATTACATTGAAAACAATATAGCCCACGTAACTGTAATCTTTTCATTGTGTAAGATTGGAAATAAATAAGCACTCAGATATGAGTGCGAAACATCTGACGGCGAAACATGGGAGAGCGATTCTATGCATTGTTGTGAGAGTGGAAGTAGTAGTGTCGGTCGAGAGCTCGGAGACAGAAGACGTGCCACGCTGCCCTCAAGTCGGTGATAGCAGATCTCACCACACTCAATGCCTGATTTCATTTATACAGCGAGGAGAGATTTAGATGGCTTAACTACGCTTGAAGATAGAATTCAAAGTAAAATTCGCAAGCACAGCGCAGAACCTCGTGATTGTTAGACCGAGTTTGCAACAATTCCATGTTTTGCTTGTCAGTTCAAGAAGCTTTCTGATCCTCCAAATAATAATAATTGCTGTTCATAACCTATTCATAAATAGGCTGTGGTTTTTAATTGTTAATGTAACGTTGAAATTGATATAATTTTGTTAATTTGGTACCCAGCTGTTATTGATATCTGCGTTTTTGTCATTGTCATTATCGTCCGCCTCCGTAGCGTAGCGGTAGCGTTACCACATACCACGCATGGGGCCCGAGCTCGATTCCCGGCAGGGGACTGGGTGTTGTGTGTCCTTCATTATCATTGACTCGCAAGTCGCCGACGTGGCGTCAGCTAAAAAGGACTTGCAATACGGCTGCCGAACTCCGCCGAATGGTGCCTACCTGCCAACAATGCCATACGATCATTTCCATTGGTCATGATGATTTCTGAAGTTTTAAATAGACTTACTTTATGAAATCGTTGCTCACAAGTTATTCAGTAGTTCAAAAAATGGCTCTGAGCAATAGGGGACTTAACTTCTGAGGTCATCAGTCCCCTAGAACTTAGAACTACTTAAACCTAACTAACCTAAGGACATCACACACATCCATGCCCGAGGCAGGATTCGAACCTGCGACCGTAGCGGTCTCGCGGTTCTAGGCGCTACAGTCTGGAACCGCGGGACCGCTACGCCTGAGGCATGGATGTGTGTGACGTCCTTAGGTTAGCTAGGTTTAAGTAGTTCTAAGTTATAGGGGACTTAAGACCTCAGCAGTTAAGCCCCATAGTGCTCAGAGCCATTTTTTTTTGGTCCTGTTAACTACTAAATGCCGGCCGGGGTGGCCGAGCGGCTCTAGGCGCTACAGTCTGGATCCGCGAGACCGCATTCTTACTAACAATAATCTATAGCCATTGCTGCTGCATGCTGCTGCGAATTGCTGTAAACCACATGGAAAAAGGCAGTCATCTAAAGAGATGAGTGCAAAACTAATGGCCAAAACAGAGATACTGACAAATCACAACATGTCATGTACTCTAATCCAGTACATTTCGTTGCGCAAGCCAGATTCTGTATCACTTGTAAATTATTGTTCAAAAACGGTCAGATAGCTTAGGTATTCATTGTTACAGGTTCATTTGTTCCTGCAATCATGTAAAGATCTGTTGAGGGCTTTAATGACAGTGAAACTGACACTCATACAACACGCACACTGTGTTATGCAGGTTAGGTTCGGATTACTGACAGATCAGGTTGCTTATCGAGTCTATTATCATAGACGAACATAGGCATAATTTGTTGTAGGTATTTTACATAATTGTAGCTAAGTTACAACCTGAATTCACTTTGGCAAAAACTGTTACCTTAACAAATGATATATATTTGATGCTGTCGCGAACACTTATAACATTCAGCTCTTCGTTCACTGGAGATAGATAGATTGAGATCAGAGTACAATTGTCTATAACCTGATACAAAATTCTGATAACTGTCCTATTAGCACGCAGCCGGATCTGTTCTAAAACGATAACGTCGTCATAAGCAATGATTGCAGATGGACCCTGACTACATACAGAGTGGACTGATTGGCACTGCGGATGCTAACCTTCCGGCTGCGACTGTGTAAGCAAGCCTTTAGTTGTGGGCCCTTCGTAGGGTTCTAACTTTTGCATGAGATCTCGTTCTGCGGACGATACCATATGTTTGTTACTCTTTAAATTGGAGTGTACACTTACCTGGAGGTACCGTACTAAACACTCACCTTATCGTTATTGTGAAGCGCCAGATCTGTCGTCAGATACAGCTTCCAGAGTTAGCAAGTCTGAGAGTCAGTCAATCGGGACTAAAACTTGCGAATCAATATTTAACAGTTTCCATAACAGAAATATCTTAAAATCAATATAGTTTCCCTCCAAGATTTTAGTTCTTCGTAATTTCAGGTATTTATGTGATACGAATTTCCCAACCTCCTCATTTCTTTCAGTACGATTTTTTACAGATGTTTCTACGGGACTGTTTACTTTTCTCGAGACTCGCAATCAAGACACTTCATTTTCAAAAGCCTAAGTGAAAACATGGAAAGAAGTGTAAATTAACAGCCATAGAATTAATATCTTAATTTCCCTTACAATAGTGCAATAACAAACGATTCTAAGCAGATTCCGTGCAGAAACTTCGTTTTATGACAAATTAATGACACGATATATACTTTATTCTTCTCGCTCCGGTAGTGTTGACGCCTTTTCATCAGTCATCATCGCCATGTTATAATGAGCTCATTATTAGGCAACAGAAATCCACTTTCGCTCAAAGACAACATTTCAGTAGCTACACTATAGGATCAAAAGTGACCAACTATTCCGGTATGTAAATACATAAATGTGAATACTGATCCACGATCACGAACTTTTAACGGCAGTGTCAAGTGAAATAAAGACTGTCTCCATTAAAAGTTGTCTACGTTCAAAGCATTTCCATTATGATAATACTGCCTGTACGTGGCGATATGTCAACCAGATTCCTCACTCTGAAATAGTACACGTTGTACACTCAAATTAAGTGTAGCACTACTTGTTATTAAATAACAGTAAATAACAAGCTAAACGATGTCCGACATTAGGCTCGGAAAAGCACGCGCTACTGACCAGTCACATTATAATATTCTGGCAACATCATCATTGGATGCTATGTAGAGAAGCATATGATCAGCAGACCTCTCTTCCTTCCCCTGTGAACGTACCGAATTCTGGATGGAGTACTTTAAACTAGCACCTCAGTTCGCTTCATTGCGCAGACTGCAGCCTCTTCTAGTCTTATTAGCAAGGAAATGCCTCAGACAGTATTCATAACTTTCAAGTCTGTGTATGTGTGTGTTTAAGAGAGAGAGAGAGAGAGAGAGAGAGAGAGATAGAGGATGTGCGCGCGCGCGTGCGTATGTGTGTGTGTGTGTGTGTGTGTGTGTGTGTTGCTTGTATGACGTATTTGTATGAGCATGTGTTCTGTTTGCGGGATTGAGTTCTGGCCTGTTTATGTGTGTGTTTGTGCGTGTGTATGTGTGTGTGTGTGTGTGTGTGTGTGTGTGTGTAGAGCGAACGAGAGAGATTGAAGGAAAGTCAAGGATCGTAATGGCTCCCCATGACGTGGATCAATCAAATTAAGTCTCAGTGACCTTAGGTTTATAGCCATTCAGAAAAACCTATAGTGTCTGCCCTGTGTGTGTGTGTGTGTGTGTGTGTGTGTGTGTGTGTGTTACAGAGAGAGAGAGAGGGAGAGAGAGAGAGAGGAAGGACTTTAATGAATCCCTTGGGTTGGATAAATGAAATTAGTTTGATAGCCGTTCGTAAAAAAGTTTTGCCTGTGTGTTTGTGTGTGTGTGAGAGAGAGAGAGAGAGAGAGAGAGAAAGAGAGAGAGAGAGAATTCCTTCGACAAGAGCATTTTTTTTACTTCTGCCTTTGTTCAACAAAGCTAGAATTCTTCATGTGGCTACCTTGTTGTAGACGGGACGTACAAAGCATACTTCCCGCCACTTAGTGCCACAGATATCTTATTATTGTCATAAATCCTAGCATTTCTGCTGTGGTTTCTCATGGACGCTAGATGAAGATACGGTAACCTCATTACTATGAGGACGATTTCATAAAAAAAAGTGTATACCAGACTAACTTGTTGAAGCGATATCAATCTCAGCTGGGATAACACGGAGCGCTAGTAGGTCACCGGCTGACGCGCCGGCGCAGTAACAGAAATAAGGCGAACCACTTTACATCCGCCACGGACAGCATTCCGCCAAATTAAAATGACGGAAGTACGACATTCTGCGGCGTTCGTTATTAGCTTATTTGCATTTAGAGCGCCGGGCGCCCGCAGACGGTGCTTCGGGGCAGCGGAGTGGAGGCCGCACTGCAGCGCTCCAGCGCCGGCGGCACGGGCGCTGCGCAGGCGCAGTTGCCGGCACTGCCACGTAGGCGCGCCTAACGTCGTTTGCCGCCTGCCGTGGCGTCCCGCGGGGACTCCCCCGTCTCCTGCCCAGGCCGGCCACCCTTCCAGATTGATCCCACTTGGCGCCGCTGCGACGCCTGGGCGGAACCTTGCCTGACCGCTGGTCGCCGAGCAAGTGGACCTACACAGTTCAAAATTCTTCCGTTCCTTCCCTCCAAAGTTCCTAACCACACGAAAATCTCAATTCTAGTAGCTCAAACGATCTGAAGCCGTGCATATTACACATCAGAACAATGCAAGTGTGTGGCCTATGTTAGCGGTTTTCATTCAGCTATGGTGTACGCATGAGGCAATACTGACCTTACGACTTATCTTAGAAGAAAGATTAAGGAAAGGCAAATCTACGTTTCTAGCATTTGTAGACTTAGAGAAAGCTTTTGACAATGTTGACTGGAATACTCTCTTTCAAATCCTAAAGGTGGCAGGGGTAAAATACAGGGAGCGAAAGGCTATTTACAATTTGTACAGAAACCAGATGGCAGTTATAAGAGTCGAGGGACATGAAAGGGAAGCAGTGGTTGGGAAGGGAGTGAGGCAGGGTTGTAGCCACTCCCCGATGTTATTCAATCTGTATATTGAGCACGCAGTAAAGGAAACAAAACAAACAGTCGGAATAGGTACTAAAATCCATGGAGAAGAAATAAAAACTTTGAGGTTCGCCGATGACACTGCAATTCTGTCAGAGACAGCAAAGGACTTGGAAGAGCAGTTGAACGGAATGGACAGTGTCTTGAAAGGAGGATATAAGATGAATATCAACAAATGCAAAACGAGGATAATGGAATGTAGTCGAATTAAGTCGGGTGACGCTGAGGGAATTAGATTAGAAAATGAGACACTTAAAGTAGTAAGGGAGTTTTGCTATTTGGGGAGCAAAATGATGGTCGAAGTAGAGAGGATATAAAATGTAGACTGGCAATGGCAAGGAAAGCGTTTCTGAAGAAGAGAAATTTGTTAACATCGAGTATAGATTTAAGTGTCAGGAATTCGTTTCTGAAAGTATTTGTGTGGAGTGTAGCCATGTATGGAAGTGAAACGTGGACAATAAATAGTTTGGACAAGAAGAGAATAGAAGCTTTCGAAATGTGGTGCTACAGAAGAATGCTGAAGATTACATGGGTAGATCACATAACTAATGAGGAGGTACTGAATAGAATTGGCGAGGAATTTGTGGCACAACCTAACAAGAAGAAGGGACCGGTTGGTGGGACATGTTCTGAGGCATCAAGGGATCACCAATTTAGCATTAGAGGGCAGCGTGGAGGGTAAAAATCGTAGAGGTAGACCAAGAGATGAATACACTAAGTAGGTTCAGAAGGATGTAGGTTGCAGTAAGTACTGGGAGATGAAGAAGCTTGCACAGGATAGAGTAGCATGGAGAGCTGCATCAAACCAGTCTCAGAACTGAAGACCACAACAACAACAACAACATGGTTAACGAGAGATAGGGTGGAATTCGCGTAATGAGACAGACTCCTGCGCGTCTTACTTCGCAACACATAACTCACGAACACGCGCGCAGGCAGCAAAGTACCTGTGTTTCTAGGTTTGATGCACTTCCCGTCGTTTTACGATGTGTTGCGACGGACCAGCAGCTGTATCCACTTTACCATGCCCACAAAGGAAAGGACCACGCGTCTGTCGAGTCGCAGTTACTCTCCCGCTTGCAAACGAGTGAGAATGAACCGCAAGGACAGCGAGTGATACGCAAGAGTGCCACTTCCTCAGCTTCACCAAGTTGGTACAGTGTTCTTTAGCCCGCCCGGTTGGCCGTGCGGTCTAACGCACGGCTTTTCGGGCGGGAAGGAGCGCCTGGTCCGGTGAACTGGCCAGTCTGTGGATGGTTTTCAGGCGGTTTTCCATCTGCCTTGACGAATGCGGGCTGGTTCCCCTTATTCCGCCTCAGTTACACTATGTCGGCGATTGCTGCGCAAACAAGTTCTCCACGTACGCGTTCACTACCATTACTCTACCATGCAAACATAGGGGTTAAACTCGTCTGAGTTATGGGTTAAACTCGTGTGAGACATTCCCTAGCCGGCCGCGGTGGCCGTGCGGTTCTGGCGCTGCAGTCCGGAACCACGGGACTGCTACGGTCGCAGGTTCGAATCCTGCCTCGGGAATGGATGTGTGTGATGTCCTTAGGTTAGTTAGGTTTAACTAGTTCTAACTTCGAGCGGACTAATGACCTCAGAAGTTGAGTCCCATAGTGCTCAGAGCCGTTTGAACCATTTTTTTGTCACTACAACTAGTGTCTTCCCGGATTGTCCCGCGCGATACTCTACACACTCTTGCTTACTAGAAATCTTGATTTAAACACATACAATATAGACTAACGCAATACATCTGTGTGGCCCATATATGATAAATCACCAACTATTTTTGTTCACACATGAATATGAGCTTTGAGCTACATCTGAGGGGACTACCTACTTACGTAATAGTAGCTTTTGCCGTTTAAAGCAATAAAATCTTCGACATAGTGGCGTCAAGAGCCGAAGTAAATACTAGCTTACAGTTTCATAGTACCTGTCTGATTATCTGTGTAATCGTTTCTTCAGCGGCCTATACCAGAAAATCTTTACGCACATTTATTAACAAATATTCTTCCTCTAACCACGTTTTCACGGCATTACTGACCATCTATATTAATATTAGATTTCATGACAATTAATGTTCAATGTAATATTATTCTTGTAATTCCGACCGACCCAAAACTTGATTCCATCAGCCATAAGAGATTCGCTGACTATAACAAAAGGAAACAAACGCCAACGGAAAAGCGCACTCTGTCAACAGTTAAACAATACCGAAACATTGTCAGTCTTCCCACAAAAGAATTTGGTGGATGCGGCAAGCTCCATCATTCAGTGTCGACATCAAAGCCCGTTACATTATTCAATAAAATTAACAATACTTGGCTGTTGTGGATAGAGATCGGTTTATATATGGAGCTGGTTTGCGCGATGATATGCTAACACCTGCTACTTCATGAATGGAAGGTGAAAAGCTACCAGTGTTCACTACACTGTAACTTCGTTCAATATGTATGCTCTCCATCCATCTGGCTAGCGTTTAATATTCTATGTCGCTTAATTAGGTTCCAGAGACTATCTATACCACTCCATTGAGGCTTTCTCATTATATGACGATAGTCATGAACGGATAAGCGAAGTTAATCTATATTTACATGTTTTCACTGTATTATTTAGTAAATGTGTCACAGTTCTGAAGAATTAGGTACCTTTTTCGTAAAAGTAATTTTCCAGCCATAGGCCTGAGAGAGTTGTGTACTGATTTATTAACATCATATTACATTTCTGACACTGGAAACATGTTGATTTGTCAGCGCCTGTTCTTTTCAATGAGTGGAGTCATAGTCTGCATTAGCATGGAAAAAAAAGTTGTAACACTGCCTAGGAATAATCAAAACACCTCATATACCATGTGCGTCAAAAATTTAATCGTTTAGTAAACAATTTGTGTTTCTCAAGACATTAGAATCCGATTTTCTTTTTGTGACGGTTGGAAATGGACAGGGATTAACTTTCAGCAGCTGTAGTCTGACGACGAAAGAGGACGGGGCAATATGGAGTTATTGAACGGGTAACTGAAAATGAAAGGTTAGACGAATATCTAAAAATCGTTAGCCACTGGAACGGTGAAGTTACTGGAAAATACATACTCGGTGGTTGGAGCGAGACAGGAGAAATAGTACACAAATTATGTAAAATATTTGAGCGAGTAATGGAAAATATTGTTCCCCAGAATCACAAGAGGATGGCGCATTCTTTGATAACGCTTAGAGACATGAGATAACACCAAGTAGAATAGATAATGGTGAAACAGACATTCCGAAATCAGATATTGGGCTTTAAGGCGTACGCAGAAGCAGATTTAGTCTCAGGATATAGTTTTGAGATGATGGAAAATCGTCTAAGTGTAAGGGAATCTTCAAGTGGAGTAAAGTGCGTTTCAAGATCTCTAAGGCTGTAGACCCTTCGACAATGGATACTCGATAATGAATACTCATTCCATATCACATTTCGTAACAATTGTAGATCTCTAAGGCTTTCCATGTGTTACTACCAGATATCTGCCTCATATTCATCTACAACACTTATTAGAACACCATTAGTTTCTTTCTTTTCTAAATACAGTAATACAATGTCAAATGGCTGTTTATTCTCTCAAAAAATATTGATTGACTGTGGCTCAACACCGTTTTTAGTGACGGGATGTGAAATTCTGGTCTTCGGTACCTCTCTATACCATTTAATATTCATTAACAGCAAGTATCCAACGGTGTTGCAGCAGTGGCAATACCGGTCCCCATCATATCACCGAAGTTAAGCACTGTCGGGCTTGGCTAACACTTGAATGAGTGACCGTCAGTTTGCCGACCGCTGTTGGCAAACGAGGTGAAACCAGGCCTTGCGCTTCCGGTAGAGGAGTTACTTGACTGAGAAGTAGCGGTTAAGGTCACAGAAACAACGGCCAGTGGAGCGTTGTGCTGAGCACCTACCCCTTGACATCCGCATCCAGGGGCGCCTGTGGGCCGAGGATGAAACGGCGGTCGGCCGATACAGATGGGTCTTGAATGCCTGTTCGGGCAGAGTTTAGTTTAGATTTTTAAATAGCAAGTAACATCTTAATGAATCACTTAACTCCAAAAATTTTGCATGGGGTTTTCTACCCTTTAATCAAGACTATATAGCATTTTTTTGGATGTTGTGTGTGTGTGTGTGTGTGTGTGTGTGTGTGTGTGTGTGTGTGTGTGTGTGCGTTTCTTTATTTGCAAGTGTGAATAAACTTGGGTGTTATGTTAAAATTTAATTAGTGTGTCACGCTATTTTATACAGGGTGTTACAAAAAGGTACGGCCAAACTTTCAGCAAACATTCCTCACACACAAAGAAAGAGAATATGTTATGTGGACATGTGTCCGGAAACGCTTACTTTCCATGTTAGAGCTCATTTTATTACTTCTCTTCAAATCACATTAATCATGGAATTGAAAAACACGGTAACAGAACGTACCAGCGTGACTACAAACACTTTGTTACAGGAATTGTTCAAAATGTCCTTCGTTAGCGAGGATACATGCATCCACCCTCCATCGCATGGAATCCCTGATGCGCTGATGCAGCCCTGGAGAATGGTGTATTGTATCACAGCCGTCCACAATACGAACACGAACAGTCTCTACATTTGGTACCGGGGTTGCGCAGACAAGAACTTTCAAATGCCCCCATAAATGAAAGTGAAGAGGGTTGAGGTCAGGAGAGCGTGGAGGCCATGGAATTGGTCCGCCTCTACCAATCCATGGGTCACCGAATCTGTTGTTGAGAATTGTACGAACACTTCGACTGAAATGTTCAGGAGCTCCATCGTGCATGAACCACATGTTGTGTCGTACTTGTAAAGGCACATGTTCTAGCAGCACAGGTAGAGTATCCCGTATGAAATCATGATAACGTGCTCCATTGAGCGTAGGTGGACGAAACTAAAATGAGCTCTAACATGGAAATTAAGCGTTTCCGGACACATCTCCACATAACATCTTTTCTTTATTTGTGCGTGAGGAATGTTTCCTGAAAGTTTGGCCGTACCTTTTTGTAACACCCTGTATATTCGGACTCTGCCCTTTATTTTTCCTATTTTTTCCATCCCTAAACATTACTACCTACCTGCTCCATTCATAACATTATTCTGTTATAACGAACAGAAATATTTTCGTTTATGCACTGAGCAAGATTAGGGTATTAATAGCCACATCATTTTTCTACCTAATTTCGTAGCTAGTTTAGGGCATTATACCGTGTAAAAAAACATCGGCACATTCGGAAAAAACGAAAAATAGTGGCAAATGTTACGTTAACGGCCGCATGCATTGTCTGAAGTTTAATGATGCACTTTGTACCTGGAAAGCAGTGCTATATGGGAACGGTGAATAGAATGGCGGCTGCCAATAACTCAGTTCTCTGATGGATATTGCTGTGATAACTTTGCAGATACCAGCTAGCAGTTCATCACTTTCTAATCGCGGTACAAGAATGGTAATGAATATATGGAAACTGAGATATGTCAGTGTTATGAGCATTGTCCTAAGCACTAAACAATTTACCCATTGCGAACTCCAGACTCCATTTTAACATAAAAAAAAAATGGTTCAAATGGCTCTGAGCACTGTGGGACTTAATATCTGAGGTCATCAGTCCCCTAGAACTTAGAGCTACTTAAACCTAAGTAACCTAAAAACATCACACACATCCATGCCCGAGGCAGGATTCGAACCTGCGACCGAAGCGGTCGCGCGGTTCCACACTGAAGCGCCTACAACCGCTGGACCACACCGGCCGGCATTTTAAACATTAAATCAGTTTTCATTTCCTTCCCCTCTATTGACATTTTTACGTTTAGTGACGGAGTAAATTGTTGAGTTCAGCCCTTATTTTATTATTTAGTGCACCAAGTTAACCCAAAATGCCACGACGGCTTATCTCTGTGGATTTACTCAGCAAGTAACACGTTATAGAAATAAGTAAGGGGACCGAAATCTTGATTATTATCAAAGGTTGCTGGCTTCTTTGCCCCTTAATCGTCGACGTCATTTTACTCCTATCACACACTCCGGTGATACTTACAGGGCGAGCGGCAGCAATATTCCACTTCTTGTTACTGAAATAGCAAACCAGTGATCCTTATGTAAGTTTACTGTATTGAACAATTTTTGTAAAGTAAATGCACTCATCCCGAAAAAAAGGCTTCCGACTGACCTTTTTCTTTCTTTTTTGTAGATGTTACTGCTACTGAAATGGAAGTGATTCTGCTGTTAGAACCTGAAATATGTTAGGAGATTTTTTACCTCAGATATGAATTTTACGGTTCGGTGTCTTGGGTTTCATTAATAAACACTTCATGAGTATTAAGGCTCTTTCTTGTACGGTCAAGCGCTTCCTGTTAACGATTTTGTTTTCTTTTAAAATAAACAAGTTTATAATGGATAAATATAATGCTGTTCTAGAAACACTATTCCAGATCAAAATATCATGCGGATTCTAAAAGACAACTACCCAGCCATACCACTTAAAATCTCTGGAGTTGAAAATGCTCTCAACGCACTTTAATTTAAGATATGCAGCATTAAATAAAAAACACATTAGTTACTTTTGACTTACAGTTGTGTTGTAGCGTTCTGAGCGTTGAAGTAACATTATTCGTTGTTTTACCTATTGCCTTTGTCTCCCCCTGTCCTACAAAGCAATATAAAAAAAAGATCTCTAATAGAAGACGCCACATTTCCCCTGTCAAATAATATTTAACTTTTCCACTTCAGCCACGATCAGCACTCTCTAATTTCACCCCCCCCCCCCCCGCCCCACACACACACACATAAACCACACAAATTAATCACCTCAGATGCTACGCGTTCAAACGTGGTATAGCCGAAGCGTTGTAGCCACACGGTATCGTAAAATGCTATGGATTTGCGACTCTGCACTGAGTATGCTCGTACATCTACAAACGTCAGACAATGGACAAATCCCTGAGCCCTTACTTAGTCGAAATTCAACAAAACTTCCACGTCGTTACAACAATATATTTCATTGTTAAGTCATACGGATAATGTTCCAATTGTCGTTAATCAGGTTTTATCATTTAATACACATTCCGATCAATCTTCACTGATCAATGGAATTGCAGCAACCCTATAATTGATCGCTTTTCCCGGCAGATACCGACTCCTCTGCGAGTGACCAGGTAGCAGCTGCCATCACTGCCACGAGGTGCCACCCCGAACAAAAATTAAATATAGAACAGATAAAAACTCATACATCACACGCTCCTTGTCAGTATTAAGAATACTGCAGTAAATGATTGTTGCGTTGGTTCTCCGTAGAATATCTTATACATCATGACTGAAAAAGAAACAACATTGCTGAAATATTCTACAGGACTTACGTTACAAACCATATTTCGGTTGGTGTGCCGTAGTCAAGTAGAAATAAATATGAGTGGCAACAATATTTTTGTGGGATGATAGGTTTTAAAGTAGGGAATCCACAGAACATCTCAGCTGCCTTCAGAAGATGGCAGTTGTTAATGTTTGATTTAGGACTAAAACATGAGGAATTCATATATTACACGATCAACTTCAGAATAAATAATATTGCATTAACCGACTGTTCCGTTGGTTCTTCGTAGTATATTCTATACATCATGAATGAAAAACACTGCTGAAATATTGTTCAATATTTATGTTACAAACCAATTTTCGGTTGATAGTCATCGTCAAGTTCAAACACAAGTATGAGTGGCAGCGAAATTTTTATGGGCTGATAGATTTTAACGTATAGAATCTACTGAACATCTCATTTGCCTTTCAGAGAAGGCAGATTAATATTTAATTTATGACTGGAACAAGAGGAATTATTCAAGTAAGAACGTAATCTGTTTAGCTTACACAAATATGTGACACATTAAATAATGAACAGTACGGCAATGAGAGTAAAAGCAATTTGTCATGTAATCCAAAATGTAACGACTCACGTATATTGTGTAAGCCAAAGAGTTTTATACTGCACTTTTACTGCAATATTTGCACAGTTTTACGTATTAGATCAAACGTTAAAAACTCGCATCTTCAGAAAGCCAGTGGAATGCTCGGTAGATGCGCTAAAGTAAAGTCTTTCATCACACGAAAATTTCATATCAAAACATTATTATCGTTGTATCTGATGATTGCGTAACAGCCCAAAAGCGTTTTGTAGAATAGAGATTGTTGAATGTTATACCAGCGTCGTGTGTTTTACAGTCATAATTAACAATATTCCCAATTTTTGAACCTAAACATCGATGTTGGCTCTGACCGGCGATAATTGAATACCGCAGAAATTTCCTCCGGAGACATGTTCCACAGTAAAAAAATTACGGAGTTACGACGTCCATTCCCTGTTTTCAGAGGCGCCAGCGCTCAGCTGCAACAAGCGGCGTGCCGGAGAGACTGCAGAGGGACACCTCGTGACAGTTGACAGCGCGACGCCACATTGCGCCGGACCGGCGTCGGCGCCGTAACGAGGCGTCGCTGCGTGGCGGACGCCTCATTAAAAGCCTGCGGCGGCTGCGGTCAGCGTCGCGACGCCCGGCCGGACAGCTGCGGGGCGTCGCTTCGCGCCCAGGGAGCGCCGCCACAGCCGCCGCCGCTGCCGCTGCAGGGCCGGATAGACGGCACGCGCCTCCCGTCCTACAAGGTTCCACCTAAGCATCGCCTGCAGGTGTCAGTTGTTATGGTAACTGCGTAATTTGGGTGTTTAAACAAGATAAACGTGTCTAGTGTGGGCAAGGTCGGCCGACAGTGACTGAATTATCAGGAACCCTGGTACAAAAATGGCGCAACAGAAACATTCGTTATGGTCCCCTCCTACTCAACATGGACGTGGGGTTGACAATATACATTAAACGATCTCCGTCTTTACAAGATAACGTCCAGATATTTATATACTTACACATCTTGCTACGCGAATCTTTATTTGTATTAAACGTATCTATCTTTAAGCCAGAAAGGCGTTATAGACAATTGATTTAAATCAGTGGGAACAGTTGCAAAGTTACTAGATGTGATCGAAAACAATCCAGCCACGCTACAGGCCTAAATGCGATTATTTCATATCCATGCCTGCATGATTGTTCTCTCTTTAGTAGAACAGCTGTCTCTAATTTAGTTGCTTATAAGCATAGGTGAGACACATCTTGTAATTAATTGCTTGAAGGAGCTTGAAACACTTCCTCGTCAGAGTTCAGGAGGCAGGAACGAATGTCGAACAAAACAACGGTGAGATTAAAATACTCTTATCTACACTACTGGCCAATAAAATTGCTACACCACGAAGATGACGTGCTACAGACGCGAAATTTAACCGACAGGAGTAAAAGATGCTGTGATATGCAAATGATTAGCTTTTCAAAGCATTCACACAAAATTGGTGCCGGTGGCAACACCTACAGCGTGCTGATATGAGGAAAGCTTCCAACCTATTTCTCATACACAAACAGGAGTCGACCGGCTTTGCCTGGTGAAACGTTGTTGTGATGCCTCGTGTAAGGAGGAGAAATGCGTACCATCACGTTTCCGAATTTGACAAAGTTCGGATTGTAGCCTATCGCGATTGGGTTTTATCGTATCGCGACATTGCTGCTCGCGTTGGTCGCCATCCAATGACTGTTACCACAGCAGCATGGACTATCAGGTCGGAGACCATGGCTGCGGTTACCCTTGACGCTGCATCACAGACAGGAGCGCCTGCGATGGTGTACTCAACGACGAACCTGGGTGCACGAATGGCAAAACGTCATTTTCTCGGATGAATCCAGATTCTGTTTACAGCATCATGATGGTCGCATCCGTGTTTGGCGGCATCGCGGTGAACGCGTATTGGAAGCCATACTGGCGTATCACCCGGCGTGATGGTATGGGGTGCCATTGGTTACACCTCTTGTTCGCATTGACGGCACTTTGAACACTGGACGTTACATTTCAGATGCTTTACGACCCGTGGCTCTACCCTTCATTCGATCCCTGCGAAACTCAACATTTCAGCAGGATAATACACGACCGCATGTTGCAGGTCCTGTACGGGCCTTTCTGGATACAGAAAATGTTCGACTGCTGCCCTGGCCATCACATTCTCCAGATCTCTCACCAACTGAAAACGTCTGGTCAATGGTGGCCGAGCAACTGGCTCGTCACAATACGCCAGTCACTACTCGTTATGAACTGTTGTACCGTGTCGAAGCTGCATGGGCAGCTGTACCCGTACACGCCATCGAAGCTCTGTTTGACTCCATGCCCAGGCGTATCAAGGCCGTTATTACGGCAGAGGTGGTTGTTGTGGGTACTGATTTCTCAGGATCTCTGCACACAAATTGCGTGAAAATGTAATCACATGTCAGTTCTAGTATAATATATTTGTCCAATGAATACCCGTTCATCTTCTGCATTTCTATTTGGTGTAGCAATCTTAATGGCCAGCTGTGTATGTATGTAGGAAGGTAGTGAGAAGATCGTCTCTGGTAATGGATTCTCGCTGCATCTTATCTTTCGTTATAATCATGTAATTACAAACAATATTTGCTCTTTGAAGGATCCATAAACCCGTTAAATAAGAAATATTGTGCCCATCTGCACAGTCTACGGTACCGTAAACAAAGGCGGTTCAAAGCAGACTAGTACGACGTGATGATTTGTACGTTTCAAGGCGGAGAATGATACGACCGGTTCTGTAAGGTACTGAAGAGCAATACGCAACTAAACTGTACTATCATCGAACATACGCCTTAATTCGAGGAACAAGTTCTTGAGAATGGGCGTCTGGAGCATCGATTTCTATAGGAGTGAAGGTTTGTTCTATAAACTTACATCAAACGGGAAAATAACTCTTCATGCACGACCACTCGAAAAACTTTCGCGGTCGTCTTTCAACTCTTTCCCAAATCTCAACAATCCTACAAGAACAGCAGGCTTCTTAGAAAAACTACATGCCACTACCGCTTACAGCGAACCGCGTAGATGATGTCAGTTGTCGGGACAAATGCGTCAGCGTGATGCATCATGCAGTTACGTGGTGGACTGGCAGTACGTGCAATGCTATAAATTCCGCCATAATTAGACACGTTTCCTGCTGTGCCAGTTTACATCCTGTGTTTTTCTTACAATAAGTGTTCCTGCTCGTAAAGCGCTTATCATAGACATGAAGAAACACATTGTTGTGTATGTTCTACGCTCTCGGTTTATTTTGTTAGCCTGGGTTTGGTTTGCAATGCCATCATGAGACTTTAACTGACTGTTGTCGTCCAAGAAGTTAAAAGATTTGTAAAAGCATCAGGATAGAATTTACTTATGTAAACTGAGGAACGTAGTCAGCTCCGAACTAGAGGCTTCCAGTTCACCCTAAAACATGCCTCGAACATCCTTGTCGCCTCGCCGCAGGAGTTCACTTAGAGTTGTCACTGCAGGAAAAAGCACCACAAACAGTGGTTTGTTTAAGGTGGATCTCAGCTTGCGAGGAAATGACTCACACACTGCGACCTTCGGACTATACTTCGCATCTCAGATGAAACGAGACCTTCAGGTTCTAGTACGGCGACTGCGACGGACTGCCTCAAACTCGAAACGAAACTGAGCTGCGCCTTCACTGCCAGTCCGTCTGGGATGACCTCATTCGCCTCCACGACCGTTGAGAGGTTTCTCTTCAGTCCGTTTTGCCACTGGGCCAAAATCACAGGTTTGCTTCATCCGCCAGTTCCACTACTCCGATGGTCGCCGTCTCCACCTTCACTACTTTGAAATCTTCACAGTACCCTGGCAAGAAGCCCACGTGGGGTACTATCACCTGGGCCATGTGAACAGCCACTTTCTAACGAGGTGTTACTCCTCCACTCCTCCTTTCTCAATCTTAGGACCAGCTACGGAAGTCACGATCACAGGGTAAATGTCATGTGTGATAGTGCAGTGATCATGCAACTTAAAAGTTAACAGTAAGTGAATATAAAGGGAGAAAACCAGGAAAACTATTAACTGCCAAAAACACTGCCTACAGAAAAATATAATTTAAATGAACCATTACAATAATTAAAATTTGTACTTCCAAGAATACTAAAGAGTAGTTTGAAAAGATATTTCATACCAAGTGCCACAGAAACAGAGTGAAAGACAGAATTCACAATTGTAATAAAAGAATAAATGAAGTACATAGGCAATCACAATAAAGTAAATAGATACAGGATAATGGATGACTGAAAAGAAACAGACAATGTGTAAAGCATTTGAAACTGTGTGGATTAAGTGAACTTTAGAAGAGAGGAATACTGTGTTACATTTAACATTATATTACTACAGTGGCCAAATGTTTCTTGGTTTCCAGAGTTTCCCAACAGACTGAGTTTTCGGCTTTAGTTGCGAAGTGCAGGACGTAGGACCTTGGCCGATGGCTGTGACGCTCACTCATTACATCCTCAGGGAATGTGAAGTCTAAATTCTGCAACATCTAGCTGCGTTCAAGTTCAGTCAACCTAACTGCTGTGTCACCACCTGGTAGACCAATGTAAAACTTAACACAGTCAGATCAAGTAATTTCCACACCAGACTTAGGCTTGTAATTATGACTTCTCATTGCTATTGAGTATACAATGCGCTGAGGTGTTCTTCACACAGCAGGAAGTCCTACGTTTGCAGAAATTCACTGCTTCTGCTACACCTATCCGGCGTATGGGATTGTAAACCATTTCCTACAGACTCTAGAACGAGCGGCAGCGGTAACATAGAGAAGTGACACAATTTTCAATTTTAGTTTCCTATGCAAATTGTAGTCAATCTCGACACGGTTGTTGTCATTAGTTTAGGCAATAAGCTTTATTTCGTCTAAGAATTTTTTGAAACCGTCTTCGGACATGGGAACAGATATGAGGCAGTGCGTTACTAGGTATTGTGAGCAAGAAAGTATTACTGCGTCTCTGTTTTTGAAACGATTTGTTTATGTACTTATGCCAGTGGTTACACTGGGTATATATATGAATTTGTTGCCAGTCACCCGTTTGAAGTGGATGTTTTAGGTAGACTGCTAAAGTTACGAAAATTAGTGTTGAGTTGTCTTGTAGTGCCTGTACATGTTCTATACACACAGTGCTTTGTTTTTTTCATTTAATGTTGATCTATCGGGAGGCGACGGAAGAGTCCGTTAAGACGGTAACTGTACGTTATAATTACCATTTTAGACAATCCGTCTACCCCTAATGATTGTTCTGCCCTTTGCGGTCAAGGATAGTACGGACAACACCATTTTTACATTTCCAAATCTCTGAAATTTTTAATCACGTGGTGGTGGTGGTTAGTGTTTAACGTCCCGTCGACAACGAGATCATTAGAGACGGAGCGCAAGCTCGGGTTAGGGAAGGATTGGGAAGGAAATCGGCCGTGCCCTTTCAAAGGAACCATCTCGGCATTCGCCTGAAACGATTTAGGGAAATCACGGAAAACCTAAATCAGGATGGCCGGAGACGGGATTGAACCATCGTCCTCCCGAATGCGAGTCCAGTGTGCTAACCACTGCGTCACCTCGCTCGGTTTTAATCACGTGAGAGTCATTAAATGACTATACTCAAGTTAATTGCAAACTTTAGTATCATGCGTGGCGTCATTGGCCACGAATACACTTGTGTATTGTCTGTGACATGTAATCAAAAAGCCTTTGAATCTCTTTTTTTGAATTTCTTGATAAGTCTGAAACAACGCTGTGTCAGCGGACGAGGATTCCTGCCTGGAGCGTTGTATCAAAATGAGCGTCTTCCATAAAATACGTGATATATTATGGGGGTCACAAATCAGGGGACATAGTAAGCAACTCAAAGATCTTCGAGATCTGACTAATGCGAATTGCAGTGGAAGTTCTTGTATTATCCACTTGGAATATGTCGCGTGCTAGGATTTGTCTAAGGGCAACGTGTTTCACTAGTAATCAAGGCGTCTTGGGTCTTATGTTTGAACCTAGCCACTCTTTAAATTAGAATAAAAATCATCAGCGTTGCCACTGAAGACTTCCGGCATAAGAAATCACCCTCGTTCTACAAATTGCCGACCCAAAGTGGACAGAGGAGCGGACATACATTCACAGTACCCTCTTGCCCTTGATCCGCGATACTGCGTTAAAAGGCATTAGAGTCACAATGATAAACGAAATCACGACGCAGAAAGCAAAGGAAACCACTGCATTACACGTACATAATGTACACTACGTGGTCAAAAGTATCCGGACACCACCAAAAACGTATGTTTCACATATCAGGTGCATTGCCTGCCATCAACTGCCAGGTACTACATATTAGCGACCTCAGTATTCACTAGACAAAGTGAAAGAGCAGAATGAGGTGCTCCGTGGAACTCACGGACTTCGAACGTGGTCAGGTGATTGGGAAACACTTGTGTCATACGGCTTTACGCGAGATTTCCACACGCCTAAACATCCCTAGGTCCACTGTTTCCGATGTGATAGTGAAGTGGAGAAACGTGAAGAGACCCGTACAGCACAAATGAGCACAGGCCGACCTTTTCTGTTGAGTGACAGAGACCGCAGACAGTTGAAGTGGGTCGTAATGTGGTTCAAATGGCTCTGAGCACTATGGGACTCAACATTTACGGTCATCAGTCCCCTACAACTTAGAACTACTTAAGCCTAACTAACCTAAGGACAGCACACAACACCCAGTCATCACGAGGCAGGAAAAATCCCTGACCTCGCCGGGAATCGAACCCGGGAACCCGGGCGCGGGAAGCAAGAACGCTACCGCACGACCACGAGCTGCGGACGGTCGTAATGTGTAGCAGGAAGATATCTGTCCAGACCATTACACAGGAATTCCAAACTGCATCAGGATCCACTGCAATTACTATCACAGTTAGGCGCGAGTTGAGAAAACTTGGACTTTGTGGTAGAGTGGCTTCTCATAACCCATACATCACGCTAGTAAATGCCAAACGACGCCTCGCTTGGAGTAAGGAGTGTAAACATTGGACGATTAAAGATTGGAAAAACGTTCTGTGGAGTGACGAGTCACGATACACAATGTGGAGATCCGATGGCAGGGTGTGGGTATGGCGAATGCCCGGCGTACGTCATCTGCCAGCGTGTGTTGTGCCAACAGTAAAATTCGGAGGCGGTGTTGTTATGGTGAGGTCGTGGAGGGGGCTTGTACCCCTTGCTGTTTTGCGTGGTACTATCGCAGCAAAGGCCTACACTGATGTTTTAAACACCTTCTTCCTTCACTTGTTAAAGAACAGTTGGGGGAGTGGCGCTTGCATCTTTCAACACGATCGAGCATCTGTTCACATTGAGGATCTGTGGTGGAGTGTTTACACAACAGTAACATCCCTGTAATGGAATGGCCTACACAGATTCCTTTCCTGAATCCTGCAGAACACCTATAGAACGTTTTGGGACGCCGACTTCGTGCGAGGCCTCACTGACCGACATCGATACCTCTCTTCAGTGCAGCACTCCGTGTAGAATGGGCTGCCTTTCCCCAAGAAATCTTCCAGGGATGCTGGGAAATTCCAAAGGAAGGGTCTATGAGGATGTTGAACGGGTAATTCAGCACATAGTGACAGCTGCAACTCTAATTGTCTTGTGAGGTTGGAATATGTTTGTACGGGAAGAAATATAAGAACGGGTTAGTGGAGGTTAATGGGCTTAGTAAAAAGAGCGAGAGATGAAAGGTTAATCGAATTCTACAATAAATTTCAGTTAATAATAGCAAATTCACTGTTCAAAAGTCACAAGAGGTTCAAATGGTTCAAAAGGCTCTGAGCACTATGGGACTTAACATCTGAGGTTGAAACACGTATGTATTCATTACCTATGGACTTTCAGTACAGCTGCGTGCAACCTAAAGTGCTACAACCATGATGCAATCCTTCCCTTTCCTATCCTAATTCTTGTAACATAGTGAAAATCATTTTTGCTAACATGATTTGTATTCATGATCTACACATTTTTTGATTTGCTGATATGTTCTGAACTACAGTGCGTGTGCATTTTTGTCATTTGTTAACATGATTTCTACTAATTGCATATACAATTTTGATTTGCTGATATGTTCTGAACTACAGTGCATGTGAACTTAAGTCATTTGTTAATTTGTTTTGTACTCATTGTATATATATTTTGTCATTACCTGATATGTTCTGCATTCGGTGCATGTGCACTATATTTACCTCATGTTCTACACCTATATATCTGTATGTTCTGAAATTGTAAAGTTAGTTAATTAACAAAAATTTGTTGCTCATGGCAAGTCCAAATGACTCACCATCGCTGCCAAATTTTTGCCCCCAAGTGGAGGGTTATGAAACACGTATGTATTCATTACCAGCGATGGCGAGGCATGACAGAATCTCTGACCAGAGTGTTATTTATCGTTGCTTGTCTGCGCTTGACCGCGTGAGTGTTCAGTTGTACTCCGTCTGTAGTAGAAGTCAGTAGTTGCGTGTAGCGAGTCGGCCGGAACAGTCACTCGGATATAGTTGTGTGTAGCGAGTCGGCAGGAACAGTAGCATGTAGTGAGTCGGCAGGAACAGTTGTACTCTGTCTGTAGTAGTAGTCAGTCAACAGTAGTAGCGAGTAGACGGTTGTACTGAGCAGAAGTCGGCATGCGTCGGCGGCGTGTTCTTCTCGCGACTCTGGTCAGGATTGTGGTGGACAATGAGTATTGTTGTAGAAGGTAATGAAGCAGCATTGCGCACATCTAGTAATGTATGTTAATTGTAATTAATTTGTTCAAAAATGCCCCAATAATAATTTTTTTATAAAGTAACTTTTTTAAAAAAGAACATTCATTTCAATTTAAAGAATATTTCCTATGCGTTTCTTCCAAGAATCAAAATTTAATATACGCCAGCATTGCACGAAGCTGTGTCGATAGATAAGAGCAGATATAGATGCAGTTTTTGTTGAGGTAAGAATTTTGCTTGTTTTATTCAGAATACAGGGCCGAAGGTCAGCGCTGCTGTCCTTATAAAATTTTTCAGGTGTAATTATTTCACAGGGCCGAAGGTCAGCGCTGCTCCCCTTATAAAATTTACCAGATATTATTATTTCTGTTAGGAGGTTACATTTGATTCATGGTTCATTATTTTATTAATGTTATTGTTGTTGGTTTATGGTCAATTTTCATTCCATAATTTGTGTGGCGAGTTTACGCTTGGCTGCATTCATATCATTATTCAACATTTTTGTTGGGAGGTTACGCTTGGCTCCATTTTTCATTTTTCATTGAATAATTTCTGCGGGGAGGTTACAAGGTCATCAGTGCCCTAGAGCGTAGAACTACTTAAACCTAAGTAACCTAAGCACATCACACATCCATGTCCGAGGTAGGATTCGAACCTGCGAGCGTAGCAGTAGCGCGGTTCCAGACTGAAGCGCCTAGAACCGCTCTGCCACCCCGGCCGGCTAGTCACAAGATGAAGAGATAGACCCGAAAGAGGTCTGGAGATAGGGAAAGATTCCAGTTCGATTATATCGTGGTCAGACAGAGATTGTGAAATCAGATACTCCATTGTAAGACGTATCGAGAAGCAGATACAGACTCAGATCACAGTCTAGTATTGAGAAGAAGAGTCTGAAGTTTACGAGATTCGTATGGAAGAATTGGTGTAGAACGTAGTGGAATACCAAACCACTGAAGAAGATGAGACTGGTTCAAATTAGCTAAAGATGTTGATGTTGCGATAAGGACTAGCATTTGATTTGAACAGAGGCAGACGACCCTAAAACGAGCAATCACGGAAGTTGGAAAGACAAAAGTAAGTGCTAGGAAGATAACTGCCAAGAAACCTTGGGGAACAAAATACTTCTACTGACCGAAAACAGGAAGGAAGTAAAAGAATCCTCGTGGAATGACAGGAACACAACAATATAAATCACTCTATAATAAAACAAATAGTAAGTGCAAGGAAGCCAAGGTGAAATTGTAGGTGGAGAAATGAGAAAGAATCGAAAATGAAATTTACGTGGGAAATAATGTCTCGCATGTAAAAAAGTTAAGACAACCTTCGGTGAAGTAAAAACCAAGGGCAGATATTGAGAGTGGAGTGTTAATGCCACTGTTAAACGCAGAGGAGCGGGAGAAAGTGTACATTTAAGGGCTCAGTGGCCGGCCGCGGTGGCCGAGCGGTTCTAGGCGCTTCAGTCAGGATCCGCGCGACTGCTACGGTCGCAGGTTCGAATCCTGCATCGGGCATGGATGTATGTAATGCCCTTAGGTTAGTTAGGTTTAAGTAGTTCTAAGTGCTAGGGGACTGATGACCTCAGATGTTAAGTCCCTTAGTGCTCAGAGCCATTTGAACCATTTGAAGGGCTCAGTGTGGTGGAGGAGCTGTCTGATGACGTAATAGAAGAAGAAATACTAATCGAAATGGAAGAGATAGTGGAACCAGTATTCGAGTTAGAATATTTAATAGCTTTGGAAGACCAAAAGAGGCAAAATAGACAGCGTCATTCGCCGACAGGGATGTCATCGCTTACAAGACCTGGCATTGTGGAATAGATGCTAAGTCACAATCTAGACCTAGTTATGTATATAGTAATATGCCTTTATGTCATTCCTAAAATCAGTGGGGGATATGACAGGCAAAGAACTATACGAGATGGTGTGCAGAACCTATCAGACTGGCGGCATGGCATCAGACCTGCGGAAAAACGTCGTTCATTAAGTTATTAAGATAGCAGGAACAGAAATATGCATACACTATGGCACACTCAGCTTAATAAACCACGCTTCCAAGCTCCTCAAAAGTCTGATACAGAGAATAAAGAAAAAGAAAACTGAGAATCTCTTAGATGGCGATCAGTTTAGTTTAGGAGAGGTAAAGACGCCAGAGAAGCAAAACTGACTTTTCACTTGATAATGGAAGCAAGTAAAGAGAAAAATCAGGACACTTTCACACAATTTGTCTATCTCGAAAAATCGTTTGACAATGTAAAATAGTGCAAACCGTTCGAAATTCTGAGGAAAAGGCGAATAAGCAGTAGTGAAAGGAGGGTACTAGAACAAAGAGGGAACAATAAGACTGGAAGACCAAGGGTGTAGTGCTTGGATGAAGAAGGAGTAAGACAGGGAATGCGTCTTTCGCCCATACTCTTCAATCTACACAATGAAAAGGCAATAAAGAAATAAAAGAAATGTTCAAGTGTGGAATAAAATTCGGAACGAAAAGGAATTAATGATGAGATTCGATGATGACGTGGCTAACTGCAGTCAAGGCGAAGAACAATTAGAAGATCTGCTGAATGTAATGAACAGTCAGCTGAGTACATTATATGGATTGAGAGTAAACCGAGGAAAGACGAAATTAATGAGAAGTGGCAGAAAATGAGAACAGCAAGAGACTTAACACCGCAACCGGTGATCAAGAAGCGGATGAAGTTAAAGAGTTCTGCTACCTTGTATATAAAATAACGGATGTAGCAATGAGGACACAAAATGCGGGCGAGGACAGGCAAATAGGGCAGAATGGTAAAGAGAATTCTATTGGTATAAAAGGTTGGCCATCATTTGAGAAAGAGTTTCCTGACACTGCAGATTTGGAACACAGAATTTTATGATAATGGATGATGGAGTTTAGGATAAACTAAACAGGAGAGAATCGAAGGGTTTGATGTGTAGTTATAGATATAAATAGTTGAAAATTAGTTGGACTGGTAATAAAAAGAGTATTTTCTCCGCACAGTCGGTGAAGAAAGAGACGCAGAGAAAATATTGGCAAGAAAACAAGCAGGATGGTAGGACACGTGTTACGACATCAGGGAATAACTTCCATGGTACTAGAGGGAGCTGTAGGAGGTAAAGCTATAGTGTAAGACAAATTTTGGAATGTATAAATGAGGAAATATGACGTAGTATAGGGTGCGAATGCTCCTCTGAGACGAAGAGGTTAACACATGAGAGGGACGCATCAATCCAGTCGGAACACTGATGAATAAAAAGAACGTACTCAGGGCATGAAAGACAGGACAGCAGGGTTTGCTATAGTGGCGGACATTCAACCATCTTTCAAAGGTTATCTGATCACTCCTTTTGTCTTGTCAAATTATTCCCCACATCATAATTTCAGGTATCTGAGAGATCTGGGTGTATACTTAAGTTGCCAATGGGCACGACGACTATCCGAGCGCCACAACAACAGGTACACTTATTACTAAAACATTATACAATGGCTGTAAAATGTCATAATTTACGGCTGGACATGTCATACCTGCTAAAATGTTGCTAGAGCTTCATCCGATCACGGCATAACGGAACGGAATATTTAAATAAGTACCGCAGAAGCCCACACAATGTCTTGGTTTACCCTGGCTTTACATTATGTATGTATTTGTTGTCTGTGGTATGACGCCAGCGGCAAACAACACAACAGTAGCCTATTTATTTATTTATTTAACCTGATCTGATTAGGGCCACCAGGCCCTCTCTCATATCGGTTCAGGGCTCCACACATAAAGTACATTTTTTACATCATGGTTTTCTAAAAAAAAAAAAATTAATATAAGTAGTATTTAAATGATTTAAGTGCCTAAAGTGTCATTGTGACTCAATAATACTGACAATGAACTAATAAAGTTCCTCCTGGCAGTATCTGCTGCAGCTGCTACCACTAATAATGATAGTAATAATAATAATGAAAATAATAATAATGACAATAATAACAATATTGTTAGAGGAACATATAAGACGAATTCATAGGTCTAAAAGATGTTGTATGATATAGCGATTTCTGGTGAAAGGAAATTTGAGAAGACTGTGTCAACTAATAATACCGAAAAAAGAGGAAGATCTAGTTGGAAAGAGCGATTTACAAGGGAAACAAGCGCGTATAGCGACAGTGGTAATCGTTATTGTTGTTTTAGTAGATATCTTACTATTTTCTGAAGCTGGATGCATTATACAATTCTCTAACATAATGCGGGAGGTTGTTCCAGCGACAGGTTCCTGCTGCGACTGAGAAGGACTTGGTGAAAGTGACTAGACATTGAAGTAGAACAGAATGTGTTTTGCTGTTATAGGAACGGGTGTTTCTGCCTTGTTGTTTAGATAATGCCTTGAGATCGAGGAGAAATATGCGGGTCACTGTTCGTTGATAAGACAGTACAGAAGACAGATGGTATGGAAATCTCTGCCATGTCTGCACCAGCCAGGGTAGCCGTGTGCACGATGGTGAAATACGATCAAAGAGTCGAGAAACACAGATATATCGAAAACAGTCCATTACAACCAGATCAGGCGCTGTAAGCATTTTTGAGAAACATCTGCCAGGGTACCATCTCTGTAATTAAAACTGAAAGTGTTTGTACAAGTTTCAGGTAGTTTTTTATATTTTTATAGTGCATGGAGAGATGCGCAAATTTAGATTTTCAACTGTTATGACTCCTAGACCCTTTGCTGAAGGAGAGAAATTGATATTTGTCCCACTTATGGTAAAAGATGTTAGGGATTCCCGATATTTCGGGCTAATGAGCCTAGAATAACCAACTAGAATCGCTTGGTTTCTGGATGGTATGAGATTTAAACCTATATCCTGCACCCATTTTGATAGTACACACAGGTCGGTTTCTGACATTCTCGATAACAGTCTTCAGGTTTATTGGTTTTGTTCTTACACACAAGTAGAACTCGTCGGCGTACATATGGTATTTGCAGAAGAACGAAACGGATGACACATCGTTTACTTACAGTGGAAAACTCCATCGTTAGTTTGTGGTGCCAGACACGTCGCATCGCTGGAGAGACGTCACGTATGAGTCAAACTATTGAACTGCACTTGTCGAGAAAATTAGGCTGTTAAGTCTATTCCCGACGGTTCATGGTGGCATCCTGTCTGTAAGATCCGGCTGTTCGTCAAAGCCTGACGAGCAGTACTAAGATCTTCTGATGATGTGCTACTTCTGGAACGACTAGTGCTACTCTTCCTGTCATATTGTCTCGTCACGACTCAACTTCAGTAACTGCAGCCCAATTTCTGTGTTATCTCTTGGTAAGATGCTTCCATGTTCCATATGCCAATAGTGAAACCTCTCTCACAATACGAAATAGGGCGACAGGTTCCACCTTCATATCCTGTGGATATGCTTCGCTGCGATCTCCACCTGAAAAGACAGAAGACGTTAGACACACATAAAAGCAAACATGCACAAACATCACTCATAATCTGATCGGTTTATTTTCTATACTGAGAGTAAAATCGCGCAATTATACAGGGTGATTCAAAAAGAATACCACAACTTTAAAAATGTGTATTTAATGAAAGAAACATAATATAAGCTTCTGTTATACATCATTACAAAGAGTATTTAAAAAGGTTTTTTTTCACTCAAAAACAAGTTCAGAGATGTTCAATATGGCCCCCTCCAGACACTCGAGCAATATCAACCCGATACTCCAACTCGTTCCACACTCTCTGTAGCATATCAGGCGTAACAGTTTGGATAGCTGGTGTTATTTCTCGTTTCAAATCATCAATGGTGGCTGGGAGAGGTGGCCGAAACACCATATCCTTAACATACCCCCATAAGAAAAAATCGCAGGGGGTATGATCAGGGCTTCTTGGAGGCCAGTGATGAAGTGCTCTGTCACGGGCTGCCTGGCGGCCGATCCATCGCCTCGGGTAGTTGACGTTCAGGTAGTTAAGGACAGATAAGTGCCAATGTGGTGGCGCTCTATCCTGCTGAAATATGAATTGTTGTGCTTCTTGTTCGAGCTGAGGGAACAGCCAATTCTCTAACATCTCCAGATACTGTAGTCCAGTTACAGTAGCACCTTCGAAGAAAAAGGGACCAAAAACTTTATTGGCTGAAATGGCACAGAAAACGTTCACCTTAGGCGAGTCACGTTGTTTCCTGCGGATTCTCAGTGCCCCATATACAGACATTGTGACGGTTGACTTTCCCGTTAGTGTGGAAAGTTGCTTCATCACTCGTTCTCGGCCGTCCAGAACTTTTCCCTTTGCACAAACACCCATTCTCTGTAAACTGTTTATACCAACGTTTAATACACCACCTATCATGAGGTTTAATACCATACTTCGTTCGAAATGCACGCTGAACAACTGTCGTCGATTCACTTCTGCCGTACTCAATAACACAAAAAGCTTTCTGTTGAGCGGTCGCCATCTTAGCATCAACTGACGCTGACGCCTAGTCAACAGCGCCTCAAGCGAACAAATGTACAACTAAATGAAACTTTATAGCTCCCTTAATTCGCCGACAGATAGTGCTTAGCTCTGTCTTTTGTCGTTGCAGAATTTTAAATTCCTAAAGTTGTGGTATTCATTTTGAATCACCCTGTAATATCCCACATGCATGGAAAATTGGAGTATCAGTCTGGTAGCCTTCATGTCAAGGTGTTTACGCTATAACACCATTTCCGTACTTAATAAATAGCGATCATCGTCCACCAGAATTTATTATGTATGCTAATCTAATTTATGTTTGTTATTGGAACCTGATTTACAAAGTGATTTAACAATGACGAAACATGAAATTGCAGTCTAAAGACGAGTAATATATGATACGTATTTCTAGTTTTAGTGATTCTGTCCGGACCAGCCACAACGTTAGAGGACAGGGTGCGTATAAAACGTGCGCTGGGTGTACACAACGAGGCGCAACGAGAGATGACGCCAATTTCAGTGGGGCCAGAATGCGTTCATTTGGTGACATTGCCAACAGAATGGGGTGATTTCGTAAAGCGTAAACGATGCCAGCTAATAGAATACATGTGCGATTCGCGCTTAATTTCTCTCGTCGTTATCTGGAACGGTTTGAAATACAACGAGTGCGTGTTTGCCGGCTACCGATGAACAAGGAGTGTTTGTTTACTGATTGGACGGGACTCGCAGGCGCGTTCTGTTTGGAAAACGAGATGTGTCTTTCCGAATAAACGCGACCGAGGCAGTGACAGAATAGGCTTTCATTTACGCTGAACACCATTTCGTTGCTACAACGGTAAAAAAAAAAAAAAACTCACGGAAACAGACGCGTGACATCCAGAACTTACCCGGAATACCTCGAAATTATTTACAGTGCCGCAAGAAGACTTTTTATTTGTGGCGCATATGTTCGTTAGTAGTTATGCAACATCATTAAACGTCAGCTAAACATTTGAGTTTGGAAGAGTTAACTGTCATACAAAGGCAATTATAATCTGAAACGTAAACAGAAAAATGATAATATGGAGTTGGATCAATCTGTGTTCGCGGATGGGCATAAGAAAAACAATGCAAAAAAAAAAGCGATTTCAGCACATACGATAACAGATTTAGAGTTTACTCTACAACCTAAAAATAACTAATCTTGATATTGTTACATGTATATTATAATGCGCTAAATACGTTGATTCTGCATGAGAAAACTTACACAAAACTTTCTTTTTCCCTTTCAATTTGTTGGCTTTCGGAATGTGTCCCTACAGCCATCTCTACAGAAGAAATACATTACAATTTGTTTTGTCAGTTCATGGTAGACATTAGTTTACTTCGTCCCCTGTACGAAGTTACAAAGGCTTAACAGGGAACTGATTCGACACAAAAAAAGATTTACAAAAGAATATACTAAAACGAGCAAATAAAACGAAAATGGAACATTGGATGCACAGTGGTAGTATACTATAAGAATTCTACTATCGCCGTTGGTACACATTTTGTATATTTCCAGTTCAGTCCATATCAACGACTATATATCTAAATTAAGAGCTGTTTATGAAGCTGCGATTAGAAATTGCATATTTGTTCATGTCTATAAGTAGCACCTAAACAGAACACGAGAAAGTCTACAAGAACCAGAGGTGTCTAATACGGCCAGACGTATAAATACACCAATACTCAGACACACACAGATGAGGAGTACATATTGACATACATTTAGAGGCTAAGCGATCCATATTCTGTAAAGTAGCATGAGGGATATAGTCATTTGGTCTTCACCTGGCGTTCTAAGTAGCAAGAGCATTATATGAGCATCGCAGGGAGCTGGTGTAGATATTGACGCTGTTGACTTCCTCGTGCTGTAGCTTATATGTTGCTTATCGGGGAGTTGGGTTGTTTGGGGAAGGAGACCAGGCAGCGAGGTCATCGGTCTCATCGGATTAAGGAAGGATGCGGAAGGAAGTCGGCCGTGCCCTTTCAAAGGAACAATCCTGGCATTTGCCTGGAGCGATTTAGGGAAATCACGGAAAACCTAAATCAGGATAGCCGGAGGCGGGATTGAACCGTCGTCCTCCCGAATGCGAGTCCAGTGTGTTGCTTATCGTTGCATGCTGAAAGGGTTTGGAGACTGCTTGGGAACTAATGACCAAACGCCCGAAGATTAGCTGAAAATACGTTTACGTGATACGCTTTCCGAGGACATTGTAGAAATACACTGAAGAACCGAGGAAACTGGTACACCTGCCTAACACCTTGTAGGTCCCGCGAGCATCCGAAAGGCCGTAACACGACGTGGCTTGGACTCGACTTATGTGTGAAGCAGTGCTGGAGGGAATTGACACCATGAATCCGGCAGGGCTGTCCATAAATCTTTAAAAGTACGACGGGATGAAGACCTCTTCTGAACAGCAAGTTGCAGGGGATCCCAGATATTCTCAATAATGTTCATGTCTCGGGAGCTTGGTGGCCAACAGACACGCTGAAAATCAGAAGAGTGTCCCTGGAGCAATTATGTAGCATTTCTGGGCGTGCGGGTTGTCGCATTGTCTTGCTGGAATTGCTCAAGTACGTTGGAATGCACAATGGACACGACATGGATGCAAGTGGTAAGATAGGATGCTTACATACGTGTTACCTGTCGGAGTCGTATCCAGATGTATCACGGGTCCCACGGTCCACGGCATTACAGAGCCTCCACCAGCTTGAACAGTCCCCTGCTGACATGCAGGTTCCATGGATTCATTGGGTTGTCTCCATACATATCCACGTCCAACCGCTCGAAACAATTTGAAAAGAGACTCGTCCAACCAGGCGACATGTTTCCAGTCGTCAACACTGTGGTGTCACCGCCAGGCACCACACTTGCTAGGTGGTAGCTTTAAATCGGCCGCGGTCCATTAGTACATGTCGGACCCGCGTGTCGCCACTGTCAGTGATCGCAGACCGAGCGCCACCACACGGCAGGTCTCGAGAGACTTACTAGCACTCGCCCCAGTTGTACGGACGATTTAGCTAGCGATGCAACGGACGAAGCCTCGTTTATTTGCAGAGAAGATAGTTAGAATAGCCTTCGGCTAAGTGAATGGCTACGACCTAGCAAGGCGCCATAGCAATTGACAGTTATCGTATGAAGCATGTCTCATTAAGAACGATACCTCACGCCATCCTGCGTGAGCTTATAGCGTGCATTTCGGTCTCCTCAAACCACACTGTGTCGGCACTTCTGTCGACACATCAAACAGTTCAATGTCGGTGCTAACGGGTCCAGGCGAGGCGTAAAGCTTTGTATCATCAAGGGTACACGAATAGGCCTTCGGCTCCGAAAGCCCATATTGATCTTTCTTTGAATGGTTCACACGCTGCCCATGTCGATGATGTTTCATTTGCTTCGCACTGAAATTTTTGATGGCCCAGCATTGAAATCTACAGCAATTTGCAGGAGGGTTGCATTTCTGTCACGTTGAACGATTCTCTTCAGTCGTCGTTAGTCCCGTCCTTGCAGGATCTTTTTCTAGCAGCAGGAATGTCGGACATTTGGTGGTTTACCGGATTCCTGGTATACACGGTACATTCGTGAAATCGTCGTACGGGAAAATCCCCACTTTACCGCTGCCTCGGAGATGCTGTGTCCCATCGCTCGACTTAAGCACCACATTCGAACTCAGATAAATCTTGATAACTTGTCGTTGTAACAGCAGTAACCGATCTTACAACTCTGCCAGACACTTGTCCTATATAAGCGTTCCTCTCCATAAACACAATTGGACGGGGGGGGGGGGGGGGGGGGGGGAGCGCCTATGTGGAGTCTATAGAGCTGTTCGTTGAATTTACAATGATTAAATTTCAACTTTGCTATAACTAATGTGAAACAAAGGCAAAGTTTCGAGTTCTGTACAAGGTGATTTATTTGAGATGTCCCTCTCAGATATTTCCGGAACCGTTGAAGGTATCATAGTTCCGTTTCCAGTAATGTGAATCGTAAAAAAGTTGTAAATAAATGACCTACAGTCCGTTTTCATAGCCAGACATGTTACAGAGGCAGGTACAAATATCAACTTGGTTTTTAAGCGAAACTCTGATATTATTGGAGTCGTTGTCAGTCTACGCAACTACATGAAACGGTGACTGTGTTAACCCATATGTTTTCGCTTCTTTTTATTTGTGATACATCTTCAGTGGCCGGCAATATATGTTTGTTTTAAGTCTATTATAACTGTGTTGTATAACAGTTACAGATACATTACTACATTACTGTTTATTTTTATTGTCTTGTTGTTAGGTGAGAAATAAGTTTTTCGGTGAAAGTTCCTTTACCCTAATTTAATATTTGCTTCTACTGATGATTTATGATCTTGTTAATCCGTATGTGCAATAGTTTAGATCACCTAAGTCGAACTCCTGGCCGACAATTATAGATTAAAAAGATCCATTTCGTAAGTGAAATTTGGCTCACGGTGCCTGCGCCGCGAAAAGTTTTTTTCTTGTCTAACAGTGAGGGAATAACAAAGAACTGTAATGTAGCACTATGTCTGTGATTATTACAGATAGTAACACAGTCGTTAAGCACATAAACTAAACATATGTTACAGATCACTGAACATGCTTCACAAATAAAAAGAAGCGAATGATATATTGCACAAAACAGGCAGTCTTTCATTTAGTTCAATAGAGGGGTGACGTCTCTAAGAACACAGAAGCAACTTAAAATTCGATAGAAAACACGAAAAATGTATTAAGTTCTGTTGCTTCTGTCGTTGTTCTAAAAGAGGCATATTCAACGGCGCTTCGCTCTTCTAAGTAAGATTGGCAATTTCGAAATTATTATTTCATACGAAGCTAGGATATGTTACCTGTTTTTGAAGTGAAACCTATTGCTGTTTTGTGTGGAAATTTGTCTTGTTATATAGAACAGTCATGCAGCTAAGAAATTATACTTACAAATACGGGATAATGGAGAAAAGTTCAGTTTAAAGCAGATACCTATCACAAATGACTACCTCTTGTTGGACTGACGCACTATCTGGAAGGCAACGCACTTGGCATCAAAGGACAACTCGCCACGTAACTATGTTAGTACTTCTGCTCATGTCTGGCAAGTCAGATGCTTATTAAAAATTAAATGGATCTGAAAATTAGAGACTGAAGTATGAATATCGTTAAATAGTTTATTCGTTTCTTGAAATTAATGTTAACATACATGCTTATAATGCTAAATTATATTACCAACAGCAACAAAAAGGAAATCACAAAGGGACAAAAATACTTCCATAAAATTCCTTTTGCCTTGTGGAATTTTCCCAACGCCCACCACCTACCAATACACGTTTACATTCGCATCTGTTCGCACGTCTGAACAGACTGATGAGATTCCTTTCATATACTGCAATAATCCGATGTATTGAATCCTCTTGGATTATAGATACTTAGGTACGCACTTATTATTTGAGTATACCCCAGAGGCTAAATTCAAGTGGTATCAAAACAAGTGGGCGCGAATGGCTAATGATAACTTCTTTTCAATTCCGCGAGTTTCCCTAGCCACTCACTGTGCTGGGGTATAGGAAGAAGTACTTCCTCCAGAAGAGCCGGTAGCTCTCCGGTAAGAAATTTTACACATCTGTTACTCGTTAAGCGCACGGGGTTAGCTGAGCGGTCTGAGGCGCTGCAGTCGTGGACTGTGCGGCTGATCCCGGCGGAGGTTCGAGTCCTCTCTCGGGCATAGGTGTTTTTTTTTTTTTTTTTTTTTTTTTTTTTTTTTTTTTTTTTTTTTTTTTTTTTTTACTCGTTAAGCTTTCATCAACGAATTAAGAACCACACATGTGGTCCCCAATCTCCAACAGTTCCACACAAAACTATCCCGTTACACTGACTCTGATATTCAACCTGATACAGCTAGCGTGGATTCTCAGTGCCTTTTCTTTCCATGATTTTTAAAGGAACAGATAGGTTATAATTAAAGTTCATCAACTCACAGAGGTCCTGTGGGGATTGTAATTATCGGACGGCAGCGGAACTTAGTAGATATTCTAATACGTTATCGCAGAACCGATTTACGTTGGAAAAAATTAGTTCCAAGTTTGGTCAACAGGTGCAAGTCTGGCGCTGCATAACGTCTCGCCGACGTCTTCGGTGCTCATACTGAACAACTGTGCAATCGGTGTTTAATAATATCACTAGTGCGATCTTTTATGAATGCTTACGTATGGAGACATTTCCACAAGTTTTCTTGCATTCATACTCTAGATTTGCACGTGGTATCCAAAATTGGCACTAATATTTTTGCAGCGTACATGGTTTCTGCTTTAACGCTTTTGAACACCTACCAAAATTTGCTGCCATGCGCTGATTACATCGCACACTGGAGTTCTGTGAGTAGCTGCGCTTTAAATCTAACCACCGGTATCTCCATTGGAAAAGAGAGTTGTTTGAAAAAGAGCTTATTGTCTAGATGTCGCTGCAGAAACGAACGACTGAACTCCATTTATTTTCTGCAAATCGTGCTGGTTAATCTGATGGAGAAGTGACACATGATACGGATGAAACGAGTATGCACGCAAAATGTAAGCAAAGCTAAGTAAAGGCATTCCAGAGACACTCACAAATTTTCTAAAATTAAAATGTGGATTATGAGTAGCAGCTAGGAGAACACCTGTTTTATTTACTCCACTAACAACAAGCTCGCTTCTTATCCTCTGCGTATTTCGGTGCCCTTCTAATAACCAAATTTTGCACTGATGTTGGACACCGTCAGTCTGCATGCCTTTGTGTTCACAACTCAGCTGCATTCCTTCTGCATTCTTGGCAGAGAAGTAATCTGGTTTCGCGTGATTTGTGAAAGAAATTCATTTATTATTTTTTCTCAAAATAACCTTGCACTCGATACATGTGAGCAACGCAGACAGAATGAAAGCTACATTTCGTCTCTGCTCTTTTTATATCGATAACAGAAGAAGATAGAATATATACATGTTGTCTAAGAAGAGAACTCTGACACCAAAAGAGCAAAGATATCTTGGAGATGTAATTGTGAAATCTAAATTACGCTATCAGAGAGAGGAAATATGTGACTGTCCGAGAAACACGAATGCACTTCAGACACGACATCGACATCCCAGCTGTTAGACCATATAAGAGTAAAACTAGCATTAGTCTTCCAAAAAGACATAGCTATAAAAGTACAGTTTGCAGAATTAATTAAATAGGCACAGCATAAACAATACCTACTACAGTATAGGATGAGCAAAGAATTCATGTTGATGAGTAAACTCAAAACTAGAATTGTAAATAGTAATGTGATTGTGTTTAAAGCATATGAAGGAGGGACTGCAGCGCTTTTAAATAAAACAAATTATTCAAATGAAATGGAATAATTTTTTCAATGAGCTCAGTTAGTAAAACTACGGAAAGATCTAACAGATAAATGTAGTAATTAGGGTAAGCAGTTAGCAAACAAGTGCTGCAATATTTTTTTTCTGAGTATGATTGTAAGAGTATATTAAATAAATCGTAGGGCAGTGCACAATATTTATAAAAGTATCAGCAGAATCATGATGAAAAAGGTGAATTTCAAAGGAAAATGTAGCATTAAGAACAGTTTGGATTCAGTAAACAGGTTAACGATGTTAGAATTCCAATACCTTCCAAATTAGTCAATTTTCACGAGCAGATCCTGTTCTCAAACATTCTTGTGAAAATTTGTATAGATATTATGTCACAAATATTGTATTCATGCAGCATTATTCCAAAGGATATACAGAGCATAATTCTATACGGTAGAATGTTCTATAAATAAAAATAATTGCTGCTTGTAGGGCAGCTATTAGGCAACGGCCTTGCTGCACTGGTAACACCGGTTGCTGTCAGATCACCGAAGTTAAGCGCTGTCAGGCTGGGTTAGCACTTGGACGGGTGACGGCCTGGTCTGTCGAACGCTGTTGGCAAGAAGGGTGCTCTCAGTCCTTGTGTGGCAAACTGAGAAGCTATGATTGAGAAGTATCGGCTCCGGTTTAGTAAATTGACATACGGCCGGGAGAGCGAGCTGTTGACCACTTGCCTCTCCATATCAGCATCCAGTGACGCCTCCGGGATGAGGACGACACGGTGGCCGGTCGGTACTATTGGCCTTCAAGACTTGTTCGGGAGGAGTTTAGTTTTAGTTTAGGGGAGCTGTTACAAGCTACCAGGTGGTCTAGTAATAGTCTCACCCTTATCGTTCTTGCTAGCACAAATGTACATGAAGAAGTGAGAGAATGTATATAATGTATTGGTACAGATATGTTGATGATATTCTTCGTCTATTAAAATGTTCTACTAGACACCTCTACAAGTTAATGAAAGGCATTGTTCCACAAGACTGCATTTTAAAACAGTGCTATTTGAAGTGCTACTAGTTCCGAAAGGAGCATCTATGACCGTTGTGAATATATCAATAACACTGAAGTAAAATTTCATTAAAATAAAAATCGCATGTCATGACCGACTGCACATAAACCGGTTGTCAAACTGCACAATCTCCATGAATCTGCTACGCACGGACACGCGTGGAACTTTTTATAGATTTACTTGAAAATCAGCCAAACTGTGAACTAGTAACATTTATTACAAGACGATTCTAAAATATGGGCTGATGGAACGACTTACCAAGACAGTGGGGCCCCGAGAAGAAAGTGATCACCAGAAGTTCTTCGAAAATACTGACAAAAATGTCAGTAGTAAGTTTGAGGTTCCACCTTTAAATTCTTAGACATCAATATACAGATACCAAATACAGAACGATAAAAAATCGCTACCCCAAAGAATAATTAACAGAGAGCATTGAAATTTCGGGAATACACTTTTCTAGGTAACAGATGTAAGAGATAAACATTCGAAGATCACCGGTTAATGTACACTCGAGATAAACAATTCCAAATGTGAAATAATGGTACATTAATTACCGGTGCAACCTCTAGAATGTAGAATGGAAGCAGAAAACGAGCATGCACTGTGTTGCACATGTGTCGGACGTCAGTTTGTGGGATGGAGTTCCGTGTCTGTTGCACTCGGTTGATCAATACAGGGACGATTACTGCTGTTTGTGGATGACGCTATGATTGTCGTCCGATGATGTACCATATATGCTCGACTGGAGGCAGATCTGATGACTGAGAAGGCCATTCTGTAGAACATGATGGGTTACAAGCTCTGGAAAAAACGCCCTGGAATGCTGTTCATGAATGGCAGCACAACAGGTCGATGTACAGCTTTGTAGTCAGGTTATGTGCGATGAACACAAGAGTGCTGCTGCTGTCATACGAAACTGCACATCGGACTGCAGTTTCAGATATGGGTCCTGTGTATTTAGCATGCCGACAGGCCCTCCTTCTAACCAAAACGCAGCCATCACTGGCACTGAGGCAGAACTACGTTTCATCAGAAAAAATAAATCCCCACCCTAACCTCCAATGAGCCCTCGTTTGACACCATTGAAGTAAGAAATAACACTGGTTTGGAGTCAACGGAAAGAGGGCTACAAGGTGCCTCTCCCTGAAGTAAACGAAGTGTGACAGTTCGTTGTGTCACTGTGGTGCCAAATGCAACTCAGACAGCTGTTGCAGACGCAGTACGATGCACCAGAACCAATCGCCGAAAACGATGGTCGTCACTACAGGTAGTAACACGTGGTCACCCACAGCCCTGTGTTCTTGCAACCACACATTGTCGTGACCACCACTGCCAGAAATCATGTACAGTGGCTACAGTCATGCCAAGTCTTTCTGCATTGTAGCAGAAGGACCATCCAGTTTCTCGCAGCGCTATTACACGGCATCGTTCATACTCACTGAGGTGTTTGCAATGGCGTCTTTTTCGCCTTAAACACGTTCTCGACTAACATCGGCTCATCCGGTCCAACCTCAAAGGTACCTAACGTTCACTATCGTTATATTGTGTGTGTAAAGCAAACCTGGTTTGCTTCATCAGAGTGATGCTACCAACGCCACTCTTACCGGACTGGCGCGAAATGTGTGTAAACATTATTCTTCAGTCGTCCAAACACACCTACCAACTTACGTTTCGTTGCACAACTCTACATAGATGTTGCGATTTTTTCCCGTCAGTTTATAAGAAGAAAACAGAAAGTTTTCGCTTGAAGGCATTGCATCAGCGTATATGCATCGTAGCACGGCATCGATGATGATATTTAATCACCGACATATAGACGAGGGATTACCGTGGCTTCGTGTCTTTCTAACGAGAGTGAGGTAAATGCGAGAACGTCAACTGAGGCTATGTTATTACCAAATGCGTACAAGCAGGACTAGCGTGTTGCTATTGTTTTCTTGGCTGTCGTAGGAGAAACACAGGTAGATAGCCGTCTGAGAACATGTGTCGAATATCACAGTTGTGTGCTGGTCACAGTTCGACGCAAGACGTCGGTCGATATGGGTGGATAGTCTTATCTATTACGGAGAACAACAAACGGGTGGTTGATGATGCGATTAGGGCTGACTGGCGCTAGCAAAGGTTCTAAACGTCAGCTTAAGAAGCATACACCACATTATCCGGCAGGATTTAGGCTACGGTAAGGTTTGCAGCCAGTGGATTCTCCGGGAATGCCGTACAAAACGCAAACAGGATGGCTGTTTGCCTGAAGCACCTAAAGAGGTTCAATTTTGAAGGCAACAAGATCCTTGAGCGCATTGTTGCGTACGATGAAATCTAGTGTTGCTCATCCTGTACCTTTTTGCTGGAGTCGATTGTTTGTTGACTTCAAAGAACCTTGTGTCTCCATTAACGGGGAACGGCACTGGGCAACGCAGGAGAAACTCCGAAGTTCACGTAAGGCTGCAGGCGTCCCCCTCCCCCTCCCTCCTCCCCCCCCCCCCCCCCCCCACTCCTTCACCCGGCCCCTTCCATCGAAAATATCATAACACAGAAGTTACGCCATTCAAGGAGAAGAAACTCGAGCACTCGCCGTATAATCCTAATCTCTCCCAATGTGGCCCCTAGAAAAGGCCTTGAACAGTAGAATAATCCCAGTGGAGGAGGATGAGCAGCAGGCAGTTACGGAATTATTTATTAAAAAAGGTATGTCCTACCTAGTGCGTTGGAGGTATGACTGCCTCAATGCTCACGGTGATTAGGCCCGATTAGCATACCGATTCTGCCTGTACGGCATCCGAACGGAAACATTTGATAGTCCCTTACAGTAACCATTAACTTAAGCTTTACCAGTCCGTCTCCGTAACGCCGGCACGGCACCTCAGCGTGTTCGGTCAGAGGGTTAGCTGCCCTCTGTAATAAAAAAAAACTGAGTTAATCGATCAACAACGAACTTAAACGGATGTCTTACAACGTCCGCCCCGAGCAGATGCAACGAGCAAAACCGAACAAAATAAGATTTAGAAAAAAAAAAAATTGCGCAACTGTAGCATTACCGCCAACACACAACGGCGCCCGGGTTTGATTCCCGGCAGGGGAGTGGGTGTTGTGTGTCCATCATATTTTCATCATAATTGACATACATCAACTAAAAAGACTTGCAATATGGCGGCCGATCCCCGAAAGTGATATCCCGGCCAATAAATGCCATACGATCATTTCATTTTTTTTAGCTTTACCAGAAAGCCACTTTTATTGATAGGTTTCATCGGAGCTTTATCTCTGTTGCCAACACCTCTAAAACATGCAGCAGTTCACCGCAAGATCCACTGTCTGCTTTTTAATCCTATTTTCCAATAAGACTATGATCAGAAACTTAACGAGAAAAGAGCGACAGGTAATGAATTTAAAACCAATATTACTGACAATATTCTTAATAAAACACTGAAGCTCAGTCTCTGTTGCACCCAGCGAACACAATGGATGGCAAAGAAAATTCTGCAGGCTACGTTCTAAAGGTTAATTTTTTAATACAGGAAGCACGATTTTAAAGGAAATCTGTTTCTCTGTGTTATTCTGCGGCCCACACATATTAGGTAGATGTTTATTCAAAAGATAAGCCACTTGCCCCCGTGAAAGTGTGATTTATAACATCATTTGACAAGAGCGTCATTCCGGGTATATAAGACAGGCTGGGATGTCAGTCTGCAGAAAGCTCGCAGAGCACCATAAGTGGGAGCCAGATTCGTCCTAGGCTGAACATTGCTCATTTATTGTCATAAATACATGGAAAAAATAGAAGTCCTATTTGTAGACGGAAACGGTACAATGCTTACTCCACTGGAAATAATAGAAATTGAACATGTGCCTCCCCACACAGGCTAGTGAATGAGCAGGCTCATTTCAATTATTCATCCCTTTTAGACAATGACGCGGCTTCTACATAGGAGGAGGACCTCGGTACCTTCATTCCTAAGAAAATAATCACACAAGTATACGTTCCTGTGCACAAAACTCTACGCCAATATGTGTATATTCATACGTGCAGTAAGTGCTTTAATAATTAAAGTTTTAAGTTTCTAAAATACCTAAGAAACTGTGTCACTATAGTCAACAGACATGTATTTTATCGTTTCAATAAATGATAGTTTAAGAATCTAGCATGTGTTTATGTATCTTTGGTTGCGTCCTTGGAATCAGTTGTGTCCTGCAAAATGGGTGAACAATCCGAAAGTCGGGTTTTAGAAAAATAATAAAATTATGTGAAATAAGGTCGTTTAGTTAGTAAAGAATTTACAATTTCGAATTAACAACTTAAAAACGGAAATTATGATAGTCAAAACTTGAAAGAAAGAGAAAAAGTTTATAATTATCGGTTACTGAGGTAGTCTGTATGCGGAAGATAACAGATGCAGTTGGGTAATCAGAGAATGAATGAACGAGCTAAACACGCTTTCTGTGAATGAAGACAACTAACGAACAACTCGTTTAGTGTAGAAAAGAAGAAACAATATGTCAGCTACATGTGCAGTGTGCTGTGTAGCCAAGACGCTGCAGAGAACCAAAAGCCGTAAGAAGCAGCAGCAAACTTGTTTTGTAGGAGGTTGTTGATTATCAGCTGGGCAAAACTCAAATACATTGTAGATGTTTTGAAAGAGATCATTGCCAAAGACAGGCCATATAGTCTTACGCTTTCCGCTTCTATTACGATCCCAATAGCGTCATATCAGTTTTTTTTCTTTCACAGCTAAGGAACGTTATTCAGTTTACCATTCAAAATCGTGACTCTTCTCGTTTGCCATTGGTCATGAGGAGTATTTGTTTTCTTGTAACCGAAAGTCACCCTTACAATAAAACAGTCATCATTTATTCGTCATAGAGACCTAAGTTATTTAGCACAGATCAGTAGTTAAACAATTACTTCCGCGCATCAGTAATAATCGTCATTCTCTTCCACACTGAATCCTAATGGTCTTACGAACAGATCGGTACAGTCCTGAACCGCAAGACGCTATAACTCCCTCGCCAGCCATGCATAACAGAATCGATTCACGCTCGCTTATTGTTAGATAAATGTCTGCCAGATGTGACGTCACTCAAATAACCCTCAAGAACTCAACCCATTAGGAAACTGGAGCACGTAAATAGCAACTATCAAAAAAGGCAAACGTAATTTTTGTCACACTTATTAATATACTAGATGACGTACCCGGCATTGTCAAGAAACTCGTTTTGCAAATTTTCTACAAGAAACGGAAACAGAAAAATTAGCTGTGTTCCTAGCGTAACATCCTGGGCTGTCTCTTGATGCAGCTGCTTCGTGTGTCTACAAGTCGATTCTGTAAACGTTTCTATGGCAACGCCTCTTCATAGCTCTATAGACCGACTGTTTTCACCTTCGCCGTTTGCGCTTCACAGCTGAAAGCTTGTGTCAGAAATTTCTTTAAGTTGTCTCTAGGTGTGTCTTACTAATAAAACATAAATGTATTAAAACTGCATGCATAATACAGCATTTTTTTCACGCATTTCAGTGTTTATGACGTAATATCTCTTAAACCATGTGCAGTACAGTGATGTATTTGTGTAGGTAGATTCAGCGGTATATGCGGATAGTGTCTGCGAAATGTGTAGCGAATAGAGTTACTATCAAAGAAGTAATAAATTTACATGTCATGTATGATGCAGCGGTTTCTCGCTAATCGCATTGTTTACGACGACATATCTTCTGATCTATATGTCATACGATGACATAGTTTTGCAGGTAGATACAGCAGATACATGGGTGCTGTCTGCAAAACGTGTTACGAATAGATTTAGTGGCAAAGAGGCAATAAATTAAAAAATTATGCACCTTGAGGCAGTTTTTAGCGCATCTCACATTTTATCTCCTAAACTATAATAAGTAGATGGTTCTTGTCGCCTGACAGTAAGGGATATACGTACCAAATTTGAGTTGGTGGAGTGGTTGTGCAATACACAATACAGACACACACAAAAAAGGCGCTGAGCGCTATGGGACTCAACTGCTGAGGTCATCAGTCCCCTAGAAATTAGAACTACTTAAACCTAACTAACCTAAGGACTTCACACACATCCATGCCCGAGGCAGGATTCGAACCTGCGACCGTAGCGGTCGCTCGGTTCCAGGCTCTAGCGCCGATAGCCGCTCGGCCACTGCGGCCAGTACAGACACACAGATACACACACGTACATACATACATACTTACATCGATTTTTACAAAATTTGTGGATTCCGGTATGTTATGATCTATTAGGACGAATTTCTTGTTGAAATCCGTAGTTTCGACATCATTTTCTGGGACATCTTAAAGGGGGATTCTGTTTCATAGTTTATACAGTTAACGATGCACATAATACCTTTCAAACAGACGTATTGGAACGCTCCATTCTAGGAAAGAATTGTAAAATGTGACCAACAAAGGAAATAACTGATGTGTTTGAGGCTACAAAGTGAATAAATTATCAGGAAATGAAGAGGAGGATGAGAAGGAAATCAGTGTTTAACATGCCGGCGAGAGCGGGGTCATTAGAGGAGGAGCATAAGCTGGAATTAGATAAGGATGGAGAAAGAAAGCTGCTGTGCCCATTCGAAGGAACCACCCTGGTAGGCGCTTTAGGGAAATCACGGAAAACCCGGACGCGGGTTTGAACAAGAAACGAAGATGAAGACACGGAATAGAGAAGCGCTATTGAGGAGACCCAGTAATTTTTTTTCGTAGATGATGAAATGAAGGATATAATACTACGGGGGGAATTATTTACAAAAAATGAAGCTCTTCGTAAATGAGACCTGTGTCACGCGTACTCAGTTAACTAAGCCGCTACAGGCAATGCGCAGAGAACTGTTGCACCTCTGCCCTCTTTCACGCCCTCGCGCTGCGCCTGCGAAACACGCAGCAGCTGACACCCCTCGCGCGGGTGCGAGACTACGGAGGTTGTCCCGCGGTTGACGAGGTCGTGGTCTATTAGTAATCACGTCACACGGGATTTTCAAAGCGCCTGCCGGCGTGGGCAACGGCGGGCGCCGGAATGAAGAGCGCACTGGGGGAGAGGCAGGGGCAGGAGGCGGCCGGTCAAAGAGAGCGCACAGTATTAAGCGCCACCTGCTTCATAGAGCGCCCGCTCCCTCCCCCACATCCCTTCACATCCCTTCTCTTCTCTCCTCTTCCGTATATCACGCCGCGGCCGCAAATTGCAATCTCGCCGCCGTGCCGTCCCGCCTGTAATAAACTGCGACCCAGCTCACAAGTGCGCTGCGAGGTCTCGTTCCTGCCAGACTTGGTTTAATGTATCTCGCAGGCAACAGTAGGAATGTGTGCCTTTCGGGACCGTATAGAGCAGTCAGCATCTTTCGTGGTTTTCCTGTTTACAAGGAACGGAGGTCAAAGAGGATGTGCCTAATACTGAAGACCCCATATTACGTCTACTACTGGTGCTGCAAAAATTGACATAAGAGTATATATGATGATAGTAAATGTTTTCGAAAGAACAGATACCATTGATGACCGTGAAGCTTCTCTAGAATAAATGATAATTAATTGAAACTCTCAGCTGCCGACAGGTGTTGATGATATTCCTCGATGGGAACAGGTGAAAATGTGTACCCCGATCGGAACTGGAAACCCGGGATCTTCTGCTTACATGGCAGACGCTCTATCCATCTGAACCACCGAGGACACAGAACACGTGTAGATGATATTCCTCGATGGAAACAGCTGAAAATGTGTGAACCGACTGAGACTCGAACCCGGTATCTCCTGCTTACATGACAGACGCTCTCTCCATCTGAGCCACAGTCGCGCTAATAATCTGTGTCCTCGTTGGCTCAGACGGATAGAGCATCTGCCATGTAAGCAGGAGATCCCGGGTTCGAGTGCCGGTCGGGTCACACATTTCATGTTGTCCCCATCGAGGAATATCATCAACACCTATCGGCAGCTGAGGGTTTCAATTAATTATCATTTATTACGTAGGAGTGTTTCTTCAAAAAAATAGTTCAAATAGCTCTAAGAACTATGGAACTCAACATCTGAGGTCTTCAGTCCCCTACACATAGAACTACTTAAAGCTAACTAACCTAAGGACATCACACACATCCATATCCGAGGCAGGATTCAAACCTCCGACCGTAGCAGCAGCGTGGGTCCGGACTGAAGCGCCTAGAACCGCACGGCCACAACGGCCGGCTTTACATTTTCTCCTAGTTTATGTGAGTGTGGATTGACTTGCTGGCAGCCTATTGACTTGATTTTTCTTATGCTATACTACAATACATTGAGTTTCTATGATGCTGATAGAAACTACACTGTGACAAAAGTCATGAGATACTATCCTATTATCGTGACGGACCTGCTTTAGCCGGCGTAGTGCAGCAGTTCGACGTGGCATGGACTCAACATGTCGCTGGAAGTCCCCTGCAGAAATACTGCGCCATGCTGCCTCTATAGCCGCACATAATTGCGAAAGTGTTGCCACTCCAGGACTTTGTGCACGAACTGACCTCTCGATTATGATCCATAAATGTTCCACGGCATTCATGTCAGGCGGTGTCAGGTTAGCCTAGAGCGCTAACGCGCCGCTTGCTGGACTGGAGTAGGCCCGGCGGATTAACGACAAGGGCCGGTGTGCCGGTCTGCCTGGATGTGGTTTTTAGGCGGTTTTCCACATCCCCCTAGGTGAATACCGGGCTGATCCCCACGTTCCGCCTCCGTTACGCGGCTCGCAGACATCTGAACACTTTCGTACTATTCCATGGATTACACTAATCGCAGACAGTTGGGGTACACTAATTCCTTCCCGGGGGTACGGGGTGGCGGCAGGAAGGGAATCCGGCCACCCATTCAACTAACACTGCCACATCCGATTAACCATGCCGACCCTGCGTCTCCAAAGGAAAACAGGCAGCCGGCCGGAGTGGCCATGCGGTTCTAGGCGCTACAGTCTGGAGCCGAGCGACCGCTACGGTCGCAGGTTCGAATCCTGCCTCGGGCATGGATGTGATTGATGTTCTTAGGTTAGTTAGGTTTAATTAGCTAGGCAACTGATGACCTCAGAAGTTAAGTCGCACAGTGCTCAGAGACATTTTTGAAAACACGCACTAGTAAAAGAAAGAAAGAAAGAAAATATTCATGTCAGGCAGTTCAGTCGGCCAAATCATTCACTCCAATTGCACAGAATTTTCTTCAAACCAGTCACTAACAGTTGTGGCACAGTGACTTGGCGCATCATTGTTTGAGATCGCGATGTCCACGAATGGCAGCAAATGGTCTCCAAGTAGCCAAACACAACTATTTCCAACCACTGATCGGTTCAGTTGATCCAGAGGACTCAGTTCATTCCGTGTAAAAACAGTCCTTACCATTATGGAGCCACTACCAGTTTGGACAGTGCCTTGTTGACAAAATGGGCCTGTGCCTTCGTGGGGTGTGAGCCGCAATCGAACTCTACCGTCAGCTCCCACCAGCTGAAATCCTGACTCATCTGACCAGGCCTCGGGTTTCCAAACGGCTAGAGTACAACCGATATAGTGATGATCCCAGGGGACGCGCTGCAGGCGATGTGCTGTGGGCAAAGGCAAGCGAGTCAGTCGTCTGCTGGCATAGCCCATTAACGCCAAGTTTCTTCCCTCTACGTTCGTCGTATCCCCCATTGATATCTGCTGGTGTTTTACGGACTGTTACTTGCCTGTTAGCACTGACACCTCTACGCAACGCCGCTGCTCTCGATCAGTAAGTGAAAGCTGTCAGTCACTACATTGTCCGTGGTGGAAGGTAATGCCTGAAATTAGGTATTCTCGGCACTGTCGATCTCACAATACTGAATTCCCTGTTTCCGAAACTGAACAACCATTTAGTGTTCAAAGTCTGTTGCTTCCTGTCGTGTGGCCTTAATCATGCCGGAAACCTCTTCACAAGGGTCACCTGAGTATAAATGAGAGCTCCACCAAAGCACTGCCCTTTTATACTTTGAGTATGCTATAATACCGTCATCTGTATATGTGCATATCACTATCTCATGACTTACGTCACCTCACTGTATACTCAGTAGTCACAACAGCCGTGCATTGTCGGCAGACAACCTTTTATGCCACAGTTGTGAAGAGCCGACGGCACAAAGAAATGGTTCAAATGGCTCTGAGCACTATAGGACAACATCTCAGGTCATCAGTCCCCTAGAATTTAGAACTACTTAAACCTAACCAACCTAAGGACAACACACACATCCATGCCGGAGGCAGGATTCGAATCTGCGACCGTAGTTGTAGCTCGGTTCCAGACTGAAGCACCTAGAACCGCTCGGCCACATCGGTCGGCCCGACGGCACAGTTTTGCAGTGAACTGGTGAACAGACAAGAAACTCAGTTATTGGTTATCATTGTCAAAGTACATTGTTTCCGAGAGGCAAGCTTCTGCTTGAACGACTACTTGGTATCAGATATCTAGCTGACTTGGTTGTAATGCCATTTGTTAGCCGTTCGTGCGACTGTGTAGACAGAACAATCCCTGAGTCTATTCGCGTAAGAAGACTAACGAGTCCATTACGGAAGGCAAGGGCATTCCCTACCCATTCAACAAGAACAGACGTGTGGATTTTTCGATGGACAGAAAAATGTGATGGGTACGCCGAAAATGTTCATCAGGAATTTCAAGTTACCCCAACTGATACAAAAGGACGCCTACGATGTTTAATCGATCAATGAATTATTCGATGAAGTTTTGGGATTGCAGTTGAATGACATCGATTACTTGCCACAGTAATTTGGCTGACAAACTGTCAGTCATTTTCAGATAAGTGTTTTGCATTGGAGGTTGCTAGTTCACAACGCCAGCCTTATATCAAAAAATGACGCGAAGACGCTTGCGCTAAGACCTACATGAGCGACGTCTGTTGAACTTCGCGCCCTGTTCGAGGAGGTATTGGTCGCCCATTCATGCCGGCATCACCATTTTGGCATAGCATCATTTATATGATCATCAATGATTGCATTTTAACTGTAATTTAAAATCACGTATAAATTTTAAATATTATAAAAGCGTTTGATCAGCATCATTTACAGCCATTTGTTTTTACGAATTTCGAAACTTCTTTTAGATATGCGTAAACTTTGGATGATTAGCGGTTTTTTCCATCATCAGCCGCCACTTCATGAGGAAGACAAATAACAACAATGGAAAAAAGTGTCAGACACAACAGTCAGACTTTGTCCTTGGCGAATGTTAGGAAGCAGTCATCGAAAGCTTGAGATTTTCTCCAAATTTGATGCTACAAAGAACCGAGTAATTGTTATATGTTAGATGGTTTTTTTCAGAACATGGGCTATTAACGTGAATCTTTGGTAATTATTTTCGTAGGAAGATTATGAGCTAGAAAAATAAGGTTTAAATAATGAAAAATTTAACTTGTGAATGTAATTGTAATGTTGATATTCATATTTCGCAGCTCATTTTGCTGATAAATGCTGATAAACCATTCCATTAATATGGATGACCATAACTTTCCCAGAAGAAGCAATCACTTTTGTTTTTCTGGGGGTTGGTGACGGAGGAGATTTCCACAACAAGCTTTGCTGTTTGCTCTCAGGATCAAAATTATGTAGCCAAGTCTCATCAACATTCATCACATTTGAAAGACATTCCGGATCCTCCTCTAACATCAACTTTAACTGCACTCAGACCTGCACGCAAATGTCCTTTTGTTCGGGAATGAACAGTCTTGGAACCAATCGCTTACAAACACATGTCATGTGTAATTTTTCTATCACCAACTTGTGGGTGGTACCTAATGAAATGTTCAGTATTTCAGAAAGCGATCTTAAGATAATTCGTCGATCCTCTCTCACAATGGCAGCAACGGTGTTGATGTCTTCTTCCATAAGAGCAGTACCTTGAGCACCGGGTCCACCTTCCTTTGAAATTGATTGTTTCCCACTTTAATAATTTAAACTACCTTCGAGCTGTGCTTTATCGAGGAACAGACTCTCCATACGTCTCCTGTAACGTTGTATAGACCTCAGCTGAAGATTTGTTGAAACGAAAGCAGAATTTCAAAGCCGCATATTGATCCTCGCGTGTTACCTCAACTGCAGCGGTAGGCGATACTTAACACGTCTGACATTCCGTGCCTCTCACAGGCGAGAACCAGGATCCCATCAATGAAACTACTGTGGCGTGTTTGTTGCGCATTAAGCTAACAGAATGTCATAAGATTTTAGGGCGAGAAATTATGACCATAAAAAACTATGTTCATTCTTTTTTGTGTAGCCCTCATATGTTGTAATGGCGTTTACAGCATAGAGTGGCATGGAGAGCTACATGAAATCTGTCTTCGGAAAGAAGACAATTACAGTACCTGAAGGAGATTTTCTCTCTGCAGCGGAGTGTGCGCTGATATGAAATTTCCGAGCAGATTAAAACTGTGTGCCCGACCGAGACTTGAACTCGGGACCTTTGCCTTTCGCGGGCAAGTGCTCTACCAACTGAGCTACCGAAGCACTGCTCACGCCCGGTACTCACAGCTTTACTTCTGCCAGTACCTCGTCTCCTACCTTCCAAACTTTACAGAAGCTCTCCTGGAAGGTAGGAGACGAGGTACTGGCAGAAGTAAAGCTGTGAGTACCGAGCATGAGTCGTGCTTCGGTAGCTCAGTTGGTAGAGCACTTGCCCGCGAAAGGCAAAGGTCCCGAGTTCAAGTCTCGGTCGGGCACACAGTTTTAATCTGCCAGGAAGTTTCATATCAGCGCACACTCCGCTGCAGAGTGAAAATCTCATTCTGGAAACATCCCCCAGGCTGTGGCTAAGCCATGTCTCCGCAATATCCTTTCTTTCAGGAGTGCTAGTTCTGCAAGGTTCGCAGGAGAGCTTCTGTAAAGTTTGGAAGGTAGGAGACGAGGTACTGGCAGAAGTAAAGCTGTAAGTACCGGGCGTGAGTCGTGCTTCGGTAGCTCAGTTGGTAGAGCACTTGCCCGAGAAAGGCAATGGTCCCGAGTTCGAGTCTCGGTCGGGCACACAGTTTTAATCTGCCAGGAAGTTTCAATTACAGTACCTCTTTGTTGTCACTAGTGTCTCCTTCCTGTCACTTCCGAATTTTTCCACTTGGTGCAGGCGTGAAAGGCGAAAATTCACATTTGACTCCTGGCCTGAGATAAATTTCAATTTATTACGAAAGCAAGGCAGCAAAGTTAGAACGTAATGCTTCGCCGACGGCGAGGTTATTGGAGACGGAACACAAGCTCGGAAAGATATTCTTTTCTAAAGAATTGTGCTAGCATTTGACTTAAACAACTGTGGAAACCACAGAAATACTGATGATTTGATGTGGAGCTGAAAAGCTCTTCTCCCGATTCCGCATCCAGTGCCTTATCATTGCGCCACATCACTCATTTCTTACATGTCCGATTTGCAGTACAACGACCAAGTCTCGGCCCACAATATAGCATTCTATTGTAATTATAGACCCGTTTTACACAATATGTTTCTTAGCGAATTACAAAAGAAAGCCACGCCCGGGTTCCCGGGTTCGATTCCCGGCGGGGTCAGGGATTTTCTCTGCCTCGTGATGGCTGGGTGTTGTGTGCTGTCCTTAGGTTAGTTAGGTTTGCGTAGTTCTAAGTTCTAGGGGACTTAAGACCACAGCAGTTGAGTCCCATAGTGCTCAGAGCCATTTGAACAAAAGAAAGTAAATAAGTGTGTTATAGTGGAGAGTTGTGAAATAATTTGCTGTCAGTATTCTCTTAACTGATGAAGAAATTCTTTTGTTTACAACTGGAAATGTTTTATTGGTATTTACATACGAAGCTGCCGCCGTGTTTTTCCGTTCTCTTGGCGTCACGGAATGTTATTCTAACGGCGGAAAAACTTGTGTGCCGGAGCAGCAGTCAGTGGCGCGTAACGAGGTAGTTAGGGCAGACGCTGTTGTGAGATGAAAAAAAAAAAAAAAAAAAAACGACAACGAGCTGCCTCGGCCTGCCGGCCTTCCGCCGGCAGTGTACGCGGCGCCTGGCGCAGTCCGCGGCGGACAGCGCGCCCGAGCGCCGGTAACGCAATCTCACGCGCATGCGCAGAGCCGGCGCGCTAATGGCGTTAACCCGCGGCACGGCGCGGCGTAGCACGGCCCCGGCTAACGCGGTTACCGCCCGCCTCGAATAAATTGCTGGGCGCCGCTCCGCCAGCCGCCAGAGCCGAGCGGCGCGCGCCGCGGGCACGCCGCAGCCGTCTCCACAAGCAGTGGCCAGTGCACAGTAGTAGCTGCAGCAGCGACTGCGGCCGCAGCTGCCCACAGGTAGTTGCGCGACTGTGGGCGGAGGCTTACACCTTCTCCCATACAGTCCAGCCAGATTATGTTCATGACGTAAGTTACATTAACTGGACAAAAAGACGAAATCACACACGTCTGCCACAGACGGCCCTGCCATTCAGACTACACTCAAGACACTCCTGGGTACCATATAACATACACAAGCAGTTGCGGGTGCAACCAAGAGGAAAACAATTCTTCAAAACAAACAGAACTTGCTAGAGACTAATGCGAATCTTTTTCTGCAGAGGTCGCCTCACAGATACAGGGAAAGTTGGAGTACTCCGCCGGCCTCCACCGGCTTTATAAGGCCAGCGCAGCAGCAGTACAGCCAGTTCCTCGCCGATATAGGACCAGCTCCGACAGACCTCGCCGACGCTCTTGATTAATGGTCGTCTACAAGTTATTTGTTTTTTTATTTTTTTTATTTTATGTGTATATATTGATAGTTCGAGAAGTGTAGTTCAGTTTCAATAAACGACATTATACTGACTGTTCTAAAATACTGAGTATACTCCAGTTGTTCATTGCAAAAGCCCCACCCTTGGTATTGCTTCAACTCAGTTTGCAGTCATTATCATGCTAACTCAGCTGGGTCTCTCTCTCTCTCTCTCTCTCTCTCACTAACTGTGATGAAAGAGGCAAGAAAAAGGAGGATGATTAGGTTTAAAGTCCCGTCGACATCTATGTCATTAGAGATGCAGCACAAGATAGTCTCAATGCTGAGAAACGAAATCAGACGAGCCATGTCAAAAGAACCATACCGTCATTTGCGTAAAGCGATTTAGGGGAATCTTGGGAAACGTCTGGATTGTTATAACCTATTGTAACCGCGACCGGAACGGTCGCGGGGTGGCCGAGAAAGCGCGGCGGGACCAAACGGAGAGCGGCCCGCGAACAAACAAACAAACGAACGGAAAGGGCGGACACGAAACAATGACGCACGATCGAGAGAGACCTGACGACGACAACATGCAAGAAGCAACGGAGTGACAGAGACAACCAAACGAATCCAAGACGTCCACTAGTAATGAAAACGAAGAACAGTAAACACACTGTCTTTTGTCGAGGCGATATGTCAAGACTCACGCAACGATTAGACTCGCTGGCTGAGCTTTTTTTTTTCCTTTATTGTGATTTTCATACCTTATACAGGTAGGCCGGCAGCGGCAAACTATGCCGCTTTTCGGCCACAGATAGAAGAAACGGTACATAAGGAGACAACGAAAAAGGGCATGGTGAATAAACAACAGTAGACATACGAAATGAAAATACATGGAGCCGTTCATGGGCGCAGTTTCCGTATAAAAAACGTTCAGAACATGTTGGCTGAGCGAGAGGCAGGCGCTTAAATACTCTATACGGAGCGCCGCTCTTGGCCGCTGCAACCACGTGTTCCACTGTGGCACCCTCACACTAAATGCGGCCCAGGAGGCGCGCCGCCACATCTAATGGCGCGATGGTGCAGAGGCCTCTAGGGGTCTTCGACGTCCATGACGTCTGGTGCGGATTGAAATTCCACGGCGCGCGGTAGCAGATGGATGGCCAGGGGCGGGCTGGAACATCGTCCGCCTGAATGAGAGTCCAGTTTGCTAACCACTTCGTTACCTTGCTCGCTAAAAAAAGGGAAGTAAAACAAGTTTCTATTCTTCGCTAATTGTATAGCACATTTGTAGTTAAATTTCCAAATGTAAACAAGGATGTAACACCCATTAGAATTTAAGAAATGCAATAAATTCAGATTGTCTCAAAACTATTCATATGAGTTAACAATTAAACAAATATCTACAGGAAGGAGAGAAACACAGCAGTCTGACGCAATCCCGAGCGGTCTAAGGCGCTGCAGTCGTGGACTGTGCGGTTAGTCCCGGCGGAGGTTCGAGTCCTCCCTCGGTCATGGGTGTGTATTTGTCCTTAGGATAATTTAGGTTAAGTAGTGTCTAAGCTTAGGGACTGATGACCTTAGCAGTTAAGTCCCATAAGATTTCACACACATTTTTTCAGACGCAATGGCTCAAAATGGCTCTGAGCACTATGGGACTTAACATCTATGGTCATCAGTCCCCTAGAACTTAGAACTACTTAAACCTAACTAACCTAAGGACAGCACACAACACCCAGCCATCACGAGGCAGGGAAAATCCCTGACCCCGCCGGGAATCGAACCTGGGAACCCGGGCGTGGGAAGCGAAAACGCTACCGCACGACCACGAGATGCGGCAGACGCAATCCCATTAGTTTTTAATACACCTGTAAATCCACATTTCGGCTATGAACAGCCACCTTCAGTGGATTTTCGTTACAATTCAACAGACGCGCAGCAGTTCATATGTTCTTGCAGGTGAATAGTATAAATTATGTGTCCCTTTGAAAGTCAGATCTGGAAGCTGGAGAGATCTGGAGAGATTGAATAAGAGTCCCTGACCATGCTTTCCACCAATCTGTCGTCTTCTAAAGTTGTGTCTGTGGTGTCACCGCCAGACACCACACTTGCTAGGTGGTAGTTTTAAATCAGCCGCGGTCCATTAGTACATGTCGGACCCGCGTGCCGACACAGTGTGGTTTGAGGAGACCGAAATACACGCTATAAGCTAACGCAGGATGGCGTGAGGTCTGAAACAGGATACGTAATGAATGCTATAAAGAAAAGTACGTAGCTTCTGGAATACTTAACTTTAATCCATCCTTCGTACATCGCTATTGACGATACAAGTGAGACTCTATAGTTTCTGACAATATACTGCTAATGGCGCCTTACTAGGTCGTAGCCATAGACTTAGCTGAAGGCTATTCTAACAATCTGCTCTGCAAAGGAGCGAGGCTTCGTCAGTGTGCATCGCTAACTACGTCGTCCGTAGAACTGGGGCGAGTGCTATTCCGTATCTCGAGACCTGCCTTGTGGTGGCCCTCGGTCTGCGATCACACAGTGTCGACACGCGGGTCCGACATGTACTAAATGGACCGCGGCCGATTTAAAACTACCACCTAGCAAGTGTGGTGTCTGGCGGTGACACCACAGCGTCCCCAGCGTAGAAGACAGCTCGTCGGTCGTGGGCTGCTACCCTGTCGATTCGAACCTGTGATAGTGCTTTTTGCGGGATGCCCCTTGCCCAGGTTAGTTTCTGTCTCTCTAAGTACAAGACCTGTGGTACTCATAATGATGGTGGGTGACACTCCTCGTTAATGTATCGTGTTTGGTTATTATTCAGATATTTGCACATTTGCAGTCTTTTAAAGCAGTTGACATAGTTTTCTTAATTGTATGGTAACTTTCTAACCTTGAGTTCGGTGTGTATGTGGGGGGGGAGCTGGAGCGGTAGGTTGGGTGGACTGCTGTGGTCTGTTGTGGGGTTGTGGACCACCGAGGGCTACGTTGGGACGAAGCCTCCCAATCGTTACTAGGTTCCAGGGCTAATACATACATACATACATGCCTGTTAACTTTCCCATCCAACTTCCGAAATATGATACACGTGTCCGGCTCTCCAGTACACACTAAAGGGAGTGAGTGTTATATATTCACAATTAAGTTACACCCAATATAGAGTACAACGTGTCCAGCCCTGAAGAACACTGAAAGCAGAGTGACTATTATGTAGTCGCATGTAAATAATGCGCGATACTGAGATATGTATCTGACCCTCCAGAACTACCGAAACAGTGATACCCTCGCTTGTACCTCACTCCACTTTTGTACCATATGCTACTTCACGAGTATCAAGCTGCATCAAAGTGAGCTTCTAGCAAAATAAAACACTTGCGGCCACAGCCAGGAATATCACAAAAGGCAGAAGGAGACTGTGGCACAAGGACTGTCGTTGCTGTGTGCCTCTGCTTCCCTACAGTCGCAGTGCACAACAGTTCCTGATGGAACCCAAGTTAAGATTTCTACAGATTTTGTACAACCTGCAACACCTACAAAAACCTAGTGCCAGATTTTCATATCCTCACACTTATTACACTCAATCTTTTGGACCTACAGAAAAAATGAGCAAGACCTATTTGTAGGAAATATAAAGTAGATAAATTTTGTAAAAGAATACATCGCAACTGTAGGCTATGGTTTACGAGATGTTCAAGAATAAAGCATTCGAAAGTAAGTTTCTACGTTTTTCTCTAATAATTCGAAACCTACAGCCTCTAGCAAAAAGTTTCCCATTACAAAACTTAGGTACATTAAGTTGCCCACAAAAAGTTCCTGTTCATTTTATTCCTTTGAACTAATAGTTTTTGCATAGCAATCGAGAAAATATGAAAGTCTTGCATGTTGTATTTGAAGGCGTTGCGGTTTGCATAACTCCCACAGGCAGAGGCAGCTTAATCACTCTATATACAGTGTGCGACACAATTAAAGGATCACTTTCTCGAAACCCCATAATTGTCTCCTATTGCGACGTAGAAGTTTGAAATTTGGCTCAAAGAAACCTACAACCTTCTTCTCGTGCGGCGCTAAAGAGTGGCGACTTGTGACGTCACCTCCAAGTGTGTGGTCGGCCGTTGTGGCCGTGCAGTTAAAGGGGCTTCAGTCTGGAACCGCGTGACCGCTACGGTCGCAGGTTCGAATCCTGCCTCGGGCATGGATGTGTGTGATGTCCTTAGGCTAGTTAGGTTTAAGTAGTTCTAAGTTCTAGGGGACTGATGACCACAGATGTTAAGCCGGCCGGTGTGGCCGTGCGGTTAAAGGCGCTTCAGTCTGGAACCGCGTGACCGCTACGGTCGCAGGTTCGAATCCTGCCTCGGGCATGGATGTGTGTGATGTCCTTAGGTTAGTTAGGTTTAATTAGTTCTAAGTTCTAGGCGAGTGATTACCTCAGAAGTTGAGTCGCATAGTGCTCAGAGCCATTTGAACCATTTTTTGAACCACAGATGTTAAGTCCCATAGTGCTCAGAGCCATTTGAACCATTTTGTGATCCAAGTCTGTGACGCTCCAAACACAAGGTGCCAAAACACGAGAACGAAAAGTTGAGAAGTTCATGTGAGGTGTAAGCCGGGTTCATGGTGTCACATTGGCACCAAATTTAATCCCAATGCTACCCAACGCCACCGTGAAAGCGTCACATGACGAAGACGAAAACGTCGTCACACGCCCTCTTAGCTACAACTCACACGTTCTTTCTCGTTTCTGCGATGGAGGTTATAATAACGACAGCCAGCGTTATGACCTTGCGGCTTTCTTATGGACGGCTGAGAAAACATTTCAGACAGCGACGCTCAGAACAGAAGCGAAAAAGCCTCGAGGTGTGGCGTACAGGGCGTCAATAAAACCATCCCTTACCTTGGGACATTGATTCGCACACATTACGCGGTCGAAAAGGACGGTTCGCAATGCAGTGAGCAACTGGACGACGTTCTCGGCAACATTTGACACTGCTGACATCCTCCGGACGAGTAATTCATTTAGTAAGGACATCGTGGGCCTGCAACCCCACTGAATGTGATCGCGCCACGTTGGAATTTAGCGTAACCGCAATCTTTGCTCTGATGTACATACTGGAGCCACTAGCGACCTTTCGAAAAAATTCGATGAAATCTGAACTTGATCTCAAGTTTCAGAGGGTGTTTGCTCTTTATCAGACCTTCCTGTTTCTCACATGCCAGTTGTGTGAACAAGGGAGAAGGGGGTGATGGAACGGTTGGGAGGGGGGGGGGCGGTGGGTGGGGAGGGGGGAGCATATTGACACATGCATGAATACTCGTAAAACAGAAAAGGGTTCCTCTAAACTTCCCCAGTCTGCCAACATCCTTGGAACCACCCACCCACCTCTATTGACTATTTCAAAAACGCATCTCTAAAGAAACAACCTACGATGGATTCATCCACAACTGCGGACAAGTAATTCAGTGACACCCCTCCGATTTATCATTCCCGCTATAGTGTCAGCATTCCCTGTGTGAAGGTAGCCAAAACTTCTTCATATTATAGGAACATTTTTAAAACGCTCAATAAATTTGATCGTGCGCGTACCAATGTCGCACCCACCCACGATTATGCCACACGAAGGCACGAAACAGGAAAAAGCATAAAGACCCGTTCCCGCTTCGGATCACTTTCAAATTTCGTCGAATGGTTTTGAATGCTTTTTAGTGGTTCCATCCTGTGTACAATGGCAAAAATCGCTGTCACGCTACACTACTAAGGATTGCGAACACGTTCAATTGGCTTGCATGCCAAAGACCGTCAGTGGGACGTAACAGCGCGAAAGGTTGTGAAGAACTTCATCCTGTTGCTTATTGCACTGAGGTATATCGTTTTCGACCGCGAAATGAATTGGAATCAACGTCCGAAAGAAAGAGGTTGATTCATTGTCGCACTTTGTGCCTCACCCTGAAGCGTTTTCGTGTCGTGTGACAGTTCTACGGTGGCGTTGGAGAGCATTGTGCCGAAAACTGGTGCTATTGTCACATCATTAGCCCACCTTAGGCCTTACACGAACCACTGAGCTATTGTCTGCCATCCGCATGTTTCCGTATCGTGGTGTTTGATGCGTCGCCGACTTTTATACAGTTCAAGAGGAAGCTTTTAGGAAGCTTTGAGCCACATTTCAAACTTACGCGTCTCAATGGGATACAATTACGTTGTTTAGAAAACGCGATCCTTTAATTCTGTTTCGCACTGTAGTAGCTACAAAAAGTATTTGCCATTATAGATTCGCCATGGAACATCTGTTGACTCAAACACTTGAAAAGAAAATGATCTCCATTTATTGTTAAACTAGCTGAGTACTTGACGATACCCGTTAATGTATTTATTCCTTCTCGCCGTGTTTCCGCTCATCTCCACCACCTGCCTCTCTCTCTGTCCGTCTCCTGCTCCTCCCCCATCAATCCATTACGTCCTCCCCCTATCTGTATCCATCTACTCCTTACATCTGTCTGTCAATTTTCACCTCCCCCACCCTTCTCTATCTATCACCACAACCCCAACAGGAGACTGGAGGTTCTTCTACAGTATGTATTTCCTGATAGTAAGTATCGTATGTTTGGTTGAAATTGATCCAGAGATTTTGGAGCAGCTTTTTACCCACGGCATTAGTCATGTATAAACACGTCACATGCAATTAACATATTTCTAATATATTTCACACATAACACATATTTGCAGGCGTAGTTCACCTATATCAATAGCGAATTTCGCCCTACGGTTTTGTTTTCACACAGCTGAATGTTTATTTCATAATAAGTGTCACGTAGTGATGTAATTTTGCAGGTACATTGAGCGGCATATGTGGAAACTGTCTGAGAAACGTGTTGCGAATAGCATTGTCGTTAAAGAAATAACTAAAACGTTACGCACGACGCGTGAGTTTTCGAGCGCTCAATCTGTATAGTGACATTTCTCATGAACTGTTGTCGTGAAATAAAATAATATTTCAGGTGCAGTCAGTGGTGTATCTCATTACTGATTGCAAAATTTGTCGCGAATAGCGTTAGTTGTAAACAGGGAGGAAGAAATGTCTGGGAATGTACATATGGAGCACAGCATTGTATGTTAGCGAAATATGAACTGTGGGAAAACCGGAGCAGACGAGAATCGAAGTAATTGAGATGTGGTGCTACAGAAAAATGTTGAAAATTAGGTGGAGTGATAAGGAAAGGAATGAGCAGATTCTGTGCAGAATCGGAAAGGAAACGAATATGTGGAAAACACTTACAAGGAAAGGGGATAAGGTGATAGGACATCTGTTAAGACATGAGGCAATGACTTCCATGGTACGGAAGGGAGCTGTAGAGGGCAAAAACTGTAGTAGATGACAGAGATTGGAATACACCCAGCAAATAATTGAGGACGTAGGTTACAAGTGCTACTCTGAGACGAAGAGGTTGACACAGGAGAGGAGTTCGTGGTGGGCCGCATCAAACCAGTCAGAAGATGGATGCCTCAAAAAAAAAAAAAAAAAAAAAAAAAAAAAATTTAAAATCTGTGCCTTATATGGCAGTTCTACTACATTAACAGCGAAACTGCGGTAAGCGAGTCTCTTCTTTTACCCTTGGGGCTGTCAGCAATGAAAGTTACTTATAAGTGGTCTAGCGGTTCTAGGCGCTCAGTCCGGAACCGCGCGACTGCTACGGTCGCAGGTTCGAATCCTGCTTCGGGCATGGATGTGTGTGATGTCCTTAGGTTAGTTAGTTTTAAGTAGTTCTAAGTTCTAGGGGACTGATGACCACAGATGTTAAGTCCCATAGTGCTCAGAGCCACTTTTTTAGTTACTTATAAGACTGAAATTATCTGCAAATTTTGTTGGAAGTTATGAAGTGCTCTAATTCTCAAATACTCTACGAATAACACATGAGTATTTCTGCTTCGTGGGCTACAGTTCTTTTCCAATCCAAATCTCGCCATTTTTTGATGTAGGTAGTTCCAGTCATCACAGCGCCCTTTTCTAGGGGTTAAGTGATACGTGTACAAAGTATGGCTCAAATCGATGTAGTAGCTTAGGCGGGGGGGGGGGGGGGGGGGATGTGGAACATACAGTCATACGTAAACCCAGGCCTTTTTACTATACGAGGGTTGTCCACAAAGCAAGTTCCTATCGGGCGCGAAATGGAAACCACCGGGAAAATCCGGTAAAGCTTTGCACAGATGTGTTGGGCACTGTCTCTAGCATGTCCGTCTATCGTGTCGAGTAGCTCTTTCCGGTTCTGAGTGAACACTGAGCACGTAAAGATGCATAGGGAATAACGTCTCCTACATAATACAAATGTCGAACAGTTCCTTCTTCATGCCAGTTCTCGGCCGCAAACTGCATCGGCAATGAAGATGCTTCTGCACCGTTCCCGATAAGAAGTGTTTGATCTCCCACAGTACAGTCCGCAATTGGCTTCGCCTGAGTCTCACCTCTGCTAACAAGAACCGCTGGCTATGAAGACAAAATTTTTCCACAGACAAGGAGCTGCAGACCAGTGCAGATAACTTGCCGAAAGCACAGGCGGCTACTTTCTATGACGAGGATATTGGAAAGTTGATACAACACTACGACAACACACGAAGTTGGAGCCGACTATGTAGAGAAGTAGGTGGAAGGTGTACCTAACTGTTGCAGATACAAATGTTTCTGGTTTCCACTGTGGTTTACACTTCGCGACTGATCGGAACTTACTTTCCGGACAACGGTCGTATGTACGGCCTAAGTTCTAGGCCTTTCTGCACTATCTTGCTCCCAAAAGATTTTCTAGGAGGCAGATTGTGTAGTTTGTTATTCTTAAATGTGTAAATTTATTCTGTCCGTATAATAACAATATTATACATTTTTCTGAAGAAAAACACAGTATCTGCGACAGATTTCTTATCACCCTCCATTGGTGTCTCCATAGCCTCTGCCTTAAGTGCAATAAAATGGCGAATATAGCAGTTTGCATGAACAACTTACAGGTGGTTGACTAGAATTGCGTCCCTCACATGTATCTCACTTGACGCAAATATCGTTTCTGACAGGCCATGAACCCCCAGCAGTACCGACCGTGTCATTCGGAGCCCACAGTCGTCACTGAATGCAAACACGGATGGTCACGTGGTCAGCACACCGCTCTCCCGGCCCTATGTCTGTTTACGAGACCGGAGCCGATACTTCTCATTCAAGTGGGTCATCAGTTTGCATCACAAGGGCTGAGTGCACCCCGCTTGCCAACAGCGTGCGGCAGACCGGATGGTCTGGCCGACAGCGCTCAAATTCGGTGATGTGACTGGAAAGAACGCTACCATTGCGGCAAGGCCGTAGAACATCGACTGCATGTTAAAAATCAATAACGGTAAAAATCTGCAGTTGTTGAGGAAAGCCTCACAAATGCAAATTACTGTTTCGTCCTAGGCTTCTAAATACTGAGACTCTCTAATTAAATAGGGTGTATAAGTAAGAATATGGGAGAACCTTCAACGTAACATCGGATGTAATCTTAGCGATGCATGGAAGGGAGATTTCGATGCTTAGAAGGTGCAGAGAAATTCGTCGCAATGCTTACAGTACTACGAGAGCGATGCCGCCACCATCGCAGACGTTGACACCATCTGCGACAACATTACATAATTACAGACCAATAAGAAGCTCTCTATGGTTTGTAAACGGCGACCACAGCAGTAGTTTAGACAGTCTCCTAACGAAGACGGTGGAGATACTCAGCGAAAGCTCGAGGTTTTATCCTGAATTAACGCAGCAAGAAGAGAATGTTTTATACAACTACAACAAATCCACAATGAGAAATCCTTATTCACGGTTAATTCTTTAACCTTACAGTAAATGGATGCCCTTCAACAATTCGTTTCAAAATTTAACTGTACTGCTTCAACTCACTCCAGTACAATTCCTCAAACAAAATCCCTTTACATTAACGGGCATTATAGCTCCTCATCTAAATTCAGAATGCAGAACAACGTGGTCACCTTACATGTAATAAGCTTTTCGAGCAAAGTGTACTTCCGTACATGAGTGAAGATAGCGACGTAAGTCAGGCTGTAAAATAACGCAACGAAACTAAAAGTTTAGCTAGGCGCCTGTTCTAATTTGGTGATTCGTGCGGCTGCAAAAAATGACTCTGAGCCAAATGGGACTAAACATCTAAAGTCATCAGTCCCCTAGACTTAGAACTACTTAAACCTAACTAACCTAAGAATGTCACACACATTCATACCCGAGGCAGGATTCGAACCTGCGACCGTAGCAGCAGCGAGGTTCCCGAACGAAGCGCCTAGAACCGTTTGGCCACAACGACCGGCGTGCGGTTGCAGGTAAGTCTCCCTGCTACAGACAGTTTGCTCGCTCGCTCATACAATTGTCTCTTTCCAGAAATACAAGAAATTGGCGAAAATTAGAGTTTCCTACAGGACTGAAGGCAATTATATTGGCACGTAAGAATATTTCCTATCTATGAACTGCTTCAACAACTGAACGGCTGTAAGGGACGCATGGATCTCGTGCAGCACATTTGCAAAATGAGTGCGAGAGACTGCAGCAACGCTACCCTATTTCAAGAATCATAATGTAAATAGGTACATTAGTACAATAAAGCCAATTGGAGGAATGAACGGATGGCAAGTAACGAATCCATTCATGTTGAACAGTTAATTATAAATGACTGATTCTTGTAATACCACTCTTAAATTGATTATTTTATACAACAACATGACATTTTGTGTTGATTAGCTGCAGGAGGAAGGAGATAAGCTATCCGTTACAAATAATGGTAAACAGTAAATGCGGTATCTTCATAATTACAGTACAGCAATTGCTTCTGCAACTAAACAGTGAAGTCTGAATTGCTTGTGCAGAAGACTAATGATATTTATTGCCATTGCGTGTAGAGTAACTACACAGCACAGCAAAGGTTTCAAGAAGGTCATACCTCCACCAGCTTCTAATATCTCTTTTCGTCAGAAAACATAATCAAATCTAAGCTTACAGAAGATACACTTTAGCTAAAATATTACACTAGTTAGGCGAACACAGAGACAAATAGGCAGTCTGAATTACTACAAGAATTTAATTAATTTACACTACTCTTGGTGTCACAATACATCCTCGAATTAAATATTTTCACACCTAAACTGTTCCCAAGCACTATTTTGGGAAAGATAAAGACAATCGTGCTCCACATTAGAAAAATATAACCGATGGGTAGTTTGATATTAATTGCTTTTGTTACAAGTGTTTCAAGCCCACTAGAGCTTATGTTCAACATAAACTTTCAACTCTGTGATTTATACACCACTTTAAATGTTAATGTAACTCTTCAGGCTTTCCCGGCGATCTAATGACATCTTGGGGTTGTCGGGTGTTCTGCCGGATATCAGCGTCGTACTTGCACGATATTTCGGTCACGTAGCTCGTAACCTTCATCAGGTGCGACCTGAGACTGCTCCTCGTGTGGACCTGGTCCAGTATTTATGCCTATGGCCTTCCCCCTCCACCAACGGCTGCAGGCGCTTCCTCTGTGGTCCGCGCCCATTCCCTGCGACCTGCTGGAGCGTTGCTGCTCCGTTTTCCGTCCGCTGCGGTTCTAGGTGTTCCCTCTGCGGTCGGCGCCCATCAAACCCGCTCCTGGGGTTTCATGTACGGTCTGGGGTACCAAGCGTTCCCCCTGCGGTCCGCGCCCGCTCACCACGATCTGTTGGAGCGTTGCGGCTCCGTTTTTCGTCCGCTGCGGCTCTGGATGTTCCCCCTGCGGTCTACGCCCACCAGTCCCACTTCTGGGTGTTCCATCTTCGGTCTGGTGCGCCTGGCAGTCCGTCAGGGGCTCGTTTTCCATCTCCATGTCTCTGGTTCTTCTGTTTGTGTAGTGTTGCAGCTGGCCCCGTTGCTCCTTTAACAATTCCAGAGCCGGATCTCAGGCTCTGCTTAGCTGGTACCCTGTGTCACAGTTCATAAGATCGTCACCCATTTTAATTTCTATCGATTCTCTTATAACACTGTCCCAAAATCTGGGTGTTTGTGCTAGAATCTTGGTATCCACATACTTCATGGCATAATCTAGTTCTAGACAGTGTTCAGCAATGGCTGACATAGTCACCTGTCTTAATCTAGTGTGTCTCTGATGTTCTTTGCACCTGATCTCCACAGTTCTTGTCGTCTGGCCAATGTAGGACATGCCACATTGACAAGGTATATTGTAAATCCCTGGTTTTCGTAACCCCAGGTCGTCTTTGACACTCCCCAGCAGTCCCCCAATCTTGTTGGATGGACAGAAAACACACTTGATATGTGTTTACGGAGGATCCTACTGATTCTGGCAGAAATAGAGCCAACATGGGGCAGATATGACACCCTCTTTGTTTCATCTTGGTCTTCTTCAGGAATCTGTGGTATAGTGGCTGGTTGGAGTGCCCTCTCAATTTGTCTGTCCGTGTATCCATTCTTGGAGAAAACTGTTTAGAGACGTTCTATCTCTATAGGTAAATTCTCTTGGTCTGACAGGGCACGTGCTCTGTGGACCAAAGTCTTCAGAACCCCATTCTTCTGTGCAGGGTGGTGACAGCTGCTGGCCTGCAGATATAAATCAGTGTGTGTTGGTTTTCGGTACACACTGTGGCCAATTGATCCATCTGCTTTCCTCTGGACAAGTACATCCAGAAATGGCAGGTGGCCATTCTTCACCAGCTCCATGGTGAACCTGATATTAGGGTGGTATGAGTTAAGATGTTCAAGAAACTCATTGAGCCTGTCCATCCCATGTGACCAGATCACGAAGGTGTCATCCACATACCTAAAGAAGCATGTGTGTTTAAATGTGGCTGTCTCCAATGCCCTATCCTCAAAACTCTCCATAGACATGTTGGCAACCACAGGGGAAAGTGGGCTGCCCATAGCTACACCTTTGGTTTGATCGTAATACTGGTTTCTGTACAGGAAATACGTGGATGTCAGTGTATGACTGAACAGGTCCAACAGAGCACCGTCAAATTTCTCTGCAGTTCTAGTGAGTCCTTCAGTGGGACCCTGGTGAACAGCAATACCACATCAAAACTAGCCATGGTGTCCGAATCTGTGATGTGCAGTTGCTCGAGGCGTTGCAGGAAATCTTCTGAGTTGCGGATGTGGAGAATACATTTGCCCACATATGGAGACAGGAGACCTTTCAAGTACTTGGCTGTTGTGTACGTAGGTGCCCCAATATTACTGACAATTGGACGTAGGGGCACGCCCTCCTTGTGTATTTTAGGCAGACCATACAGTCTAGGTGGCACTGACGCTTTTTCCCGTAGTTGTCTGATGATCTTATTGGGCATCCCTGTTTCCTTCAAGAGAGCACTAGTCTTCTTGGCCACCTTGTTCGTGGGGTCACACTCTGTGAGCAGAGTAAATAAAAAGAACGTAAAAATCTTGTTGGGAGATTTCAATGCTCACTTGGGAAAAGAAATATAAAGATATAATTGGAGAATGGAGTCCACATAAATTTACAAACAAAAACGGTCAAAGATTTGTAGAACTCCTTATATCTAAATCAACATACTTTAAGAGGAAGCCAAGTAAACTTAAAACAAGGAAACATCCAGACTGGAGGAAGGGCGAGTGGCAGCTAGACCATGGCTGTATGGACAAAAATTTTCATAAGCAGATCCACAATGTTAAAGTACTGAGAGGAGTACACACAGGCTCAGACCAGTATATGGTTAAAATTAAAATCAGATTCACTCCATTAAAGAAGAGGACCGAAAAAACTAACAAAATAAAAAGGAAGTTTGACCCACATCAGCTAATTAAAAATAATAAATACCAAAAAATTACACAAACCATCAAATTAACAGACGATCTAGAAAAACTAGTGCCTAATCTTAAAAAAGAAGCAGAGAATCCAGCTCCCTTGAACCCATGAAGGGAACATGCATCGTAGACATCACAATGTTTACAAATTCCATGAAGATAGACACCAAGCATGATTAAAAGTTTCAAACACATAAAATTGAAGAAAATGCCATCAGCCTAAAAAATTAAAGAAAAAAATTCACACAAAATATTAGAAGAATCAAGAGAGGATTTCATAAAGATATTATAAACTCTATAGAAGGTAATTATCATAAAACCAACTCCAGGACTACTATAAAATCTTTGGGAAACAACTACAACAATATGAGGCCCCTACACTAATACTGAAAGATAAAGATGGAAGAATGACACATAGTAACAAGAAAAATGCAGAAATCATGGCAAAAGCTTTTAACAAACTTCTGAATTGCAAGGAACCCAAAGAACCCTTACAAATCAACATAAATACCCCAACAAAAACCAAACCTAACAAACTAGACCCTCCAACTTTCCAAGGAGTAGAAAAAATTCTTAAAAAACAAAAAATTATAAGGCATGTGGAGAAGGTTTTTGTTGAAATGTGGAAATATGCAAGTGACACTGTCAAGACATCCTTACCCATGCCTCTAACAAAAATTTGGGTAACAGAACGATTTCCCGAACATTGGACCACAGCTATCATCCACCCACTACATAAACAAGGAGATAAGAGCAACCTAGACAACTACAGAGGAATCTCTCTCCTAGATTGCACATACAAAAATCTATCCAAGATCCTATATATAAGAATCAAGGAGCAATTATAACAGGAGTTAGGAGAATATCAGGGAGGTTTCAGACCATGGAGAAGCTGTGCAGAGCAGATAATTAGTTTAAAATTGATTATGCCATACTACAAGAAACGGAACAAACCTCTGGCAATAACATTTGTAGATTTTAATAAGGCATATGACTGTCTCCACAGACCTTCAGCATTAAAAATTTTAAGAAATCTAGGACTCCATCCAAAACTAATTAAAATAATACAACTCACTCTAAACAACACCAAATCAAAAGTGAAGTTTAGAGGAGAAATTTCGGAACCATTCCTCATAAAAACGGGCTTAAGACAAGGTGGCTGCCTATCACCATTACTGTTCAACTGTGCGCTGGAATACATAATGAGAGAATGGTACAAGGACAATCCTAAGATGATATGAATTGGAAGTGCAAAAGATGATATTAGCTTAAATTGCTTGGGATTCGCTGATGATCTTGCTCTCCTAGCCAACGCCATTCAAGAAGCCAGGAAACAAGTGAAATCACTACAAGAAATAGCAGAGAAAGCAGGCCTTAGAATATCATTAGAAAAAACGGAGATTATGTTAACTGATCCACCACTTGCAAACAAAATTACAATAGGAGAACAGGAAATCAAAACTGTTGATAAATTTAAATATTTAGGCGGGATAATAACATACAATCCAAATGAGAAGCCATCATGGCAGAATAGAATAAAAAAACGGAACTACGCAAATTACATTACCAAAACTACATACAACAAAAAAGCCTATCTATCGATGCAAAATTAAAACGCTATAAAACAGTTACATAACCACAAATAACGTACGCAGCTGAAACTATCTTCAAAACAGCTACTACAGCAGAAATTGACAGAATACTAAAAATAGAAAGAAGAATAATTAGGACATGTATTAACAAACAGCATAAAATAAATGGACATTGGAGAAGAGCATCAAATGAAACAGTATATAAGAAAATAGAATCAGTCATGAGCACAATCAGAAGAAACGCATCTCATTCTTTTGACATCTGATGAGAACTCCAGAAAACAGAATCAGTAAAAATTTATACAGAAATTCTGGAATAGCAAGAGCAACATTAAATGGATCACAAAAATTAAGGAAGATATAAAAGAACTTCAAATTATAGTAGATGGCCTAAAAAACAAGACAGAGAAAACCAGAATACTGCAAGACCCGCAAACCAGACTGCAAATGAAAATCAATAAAAGGAGTACAGGAAGAGTGGTCTCAGATGAAGAAAGAAAGAAAATTGAAAGAATGAAGAAATATTGGGCAAACAGTAGAGCGAAACACCTTTCATATAAGAATAGACTCTAATAATCATATTACCTAAATATCATATTAAGTTATTGTTGAACCAAATTGTATCCCTATGTAAAAGCTTGTTTACAACTTTGTATTTATGACTAGAGTGGTCCAATGAAGGCCATAAAATAAATAATAATAAATAATAGGCATCAACATGACTGATATATGCGTATTAGGATAATAACTTTGTGACTGTTGACATAAATGTACAATTTATGCGTAGCTGTTGCGTATTTGCAAACATTGTAGACTTGGGAAGAACAGTGTTACATTGGACACGCAACAAGAGCTTAAACGAGCGGTTGATTTTTTCCTCGTTTTTGAAGATTTCCCGAACTCATCTTAAAGAACTACCTCTTACTAATTCATTAATTTCATTGTATAAGCAAATGGTGTAGATTAACTATTTCTCATATTCCATAATAAGTTCACCTGCCTATCATGGAGCCAACATGTGTTTACACAAGAAAATGGCATTGGGGTACTTACTTTCGAATTTTTACTCTTGTTTTGGACACAAATTTTGCCTATACATTCCACTGTTCTTGGAGGCTGACGTTTTTCAGATATTTTAAAAACAAAATAACGAAAACTTTCTGATACTTTCCAACCAAGTGGAAGGTAATTCGAGTGGGTCACTTCACAAAAGTATTCGATTAATTTGTGAAAGAGATTTCACGACCAACGAGTACCTTTTCAGATTGGATTTATTTATTTATTGAAACTACATTCCCATTAGGCAACCTCATTTTAATAACTACATTGTCCACCTCGATAGATGAGTGGCTAACACGATGGAATCCCAGGCTATGGTGCCTGGGTTAGATTCCCGGCTAGGTCGGTGATTTTCTCCGCTCAGGGACTGGGTGTGGGGTTGTCTTTATGATCATCATCTCATCCTCATCGATGCGCAAGTCGCCAAATTGGCGGAAACTCAAAAGACTTGCACCAGGCGACAGGTCTACTCGACGGGAGGCCCTAGCCACACGACATTTCATTTCAAAAACTTCATTGTGATAACCCGGACAGGAGATGGGGAGGGAGAGTTAGCAAGATAGTTACATGTTCAATAGATACTTTGACGATGAGAGGGGAGTGAGATTGTATTGCAGGGAGGGTGGAATGGGAATTGATTACGTAATGCTTTGAAGATCATTGGCACTTTCAGAGATTTTTGCGATGTAGTAACTAAAACTTTCCCACGACGTGGGCCAGAAACAGCACTGCCAAAACTACCTTCCGATAACAATTTATAAATTTGGTCACTACACAGAAAAGGGAGCAAATGTAGTAATTCCAGGTATGCAAATAAAGTATTCGACGAGTTAGATAGTCGTCAGGGCATACTGCACATTGAACGTTTATGAAAGGAAAATGAAAACTTCGATCCTCTTAATAATTGCATAAATATGTACACGTATGTACAAGGTACAGTCTCTGAGATAACCTTTATTTAAAAAGATAGCAATAAAATGAAAAAAAAATGTATTCGAACATAACAGTCATGTATGTGAGTTAAAGTTCTCTGCAAGTCAGTATCATGTGAAAACGGATGATTATTTTCAACTCTCTCTGTGCAGCGTCACTTGTTACACACACAGGAAAGTCACCAGCAAAATTCACAGATAATATGCAGACCATAAGTCCTTCTACAATTTTTAGGATTTCGTTAATATTTAATGTCAATTTTTGTTTGTGGCAAATACTTTCAGAAATCGACACTTCACTCCCGGATGACGGGTTCAAGCAGCCTACATGTTCACAATATATAGGAGATGTGTCAAAGGAAAAGAACACTGTATTCGCTAAACAACATTGGCCATGTAGCTCTATCAGTAAATCTCGGATGGACTACAGTGTTTCTCTCACTTGGTTCACTAATCAGAATTCCTTATATTTTGTGTCCAGGATAATTCATTTGGATAAAAAGTCTCAAATATTTTGCACTGTCTGAAAAAAAAGTGAACTACTCAGAAGGAGAGAAGGAAACGAAATAGAACCGCTGACTGATGGAGCAAGTGGTGTTGTTTCAGTGGTTTCAATATCTTGTCAAATTTAAAAGGAATTTGGCAGAATGACCCCACATATTAGTATGACGAAGCACCCCTTCTAGTATTCATGCAATGATGCTGCTGGGAAGAGTGGCAGAAATCCGTTGTACCATCCCCTGACCCAATTTACGTGACAAGTTTCGTAACCTGTGCTTGATATCCAAAGTACTGGCACTGGGAGAACGTTGACGTCCGAGATGGACTCCCACATGTTCTGTCAGGTGCAGATCTGGGGATCTTGCTGACCTCAGGACCACCTCAGCATCACGCAGACACTTCAGAAAATAGATCCACGATGCTGTCGTATGGTAGATAAGGTGAGGAAGGAGGATGGCCCTGACGTACCGTTGTGCTGTTGGAGTTTCATCAGTCACAACCATTATTTACGTGTACCCAGTGGGCTACCCACTTTCTTTTTTCTAGTAGCATGAAACCAAAAGCAGTCTCTTAAAGAGGACGTAAATATAATGCGAATTCTCCTAGGAGTGTATCGAACCAATTTCCATCTTACTTTGAACTTGAGAGAGACTGTGTATTTCGCTCGTTTTATGAACTGTGATGTTAGAAGGTGCAGACAACCATTATTTCTTATATTAAACTGTGAACCATTTTAGAAAATTAACTTAATCTCTGGAAGGGTAAAATCATACACTATCAAAGCAAAGTATCACTCTTTAAACTATTACTAAGAAAACTGACGACTCGCATTTTAAATATAAAGTTATGCAGCTGTCCGTTTTTGGAAGGGTAGAACTGTATTTACAACATTTAACTGTCACAATGTAGCTCCACTAGCCATTCTCAATCAGTTCCTAAGGTTACATCTCAGAGAGGCGGCAGAAATTTTATACTGCATTTTACTAATTAATTTTCCTATTGTCAAGATAGCATACGCCATGTTACCTAGGTCAAATGATCTTCAAAGTAGAACAGTGTTTTTGTAGCAAAAATGGTTCAAATGGCTCTGAGCACCATGGGACTCAACATCCGAGGTCATCAGTCACCTAGAACGTAGAAGTACTTAAAGCTAACTAACCTAAGGACATCACATACATCCATGCCCCAGGCAGGATTCGAACCTGCGACCGCAGCAGTCACGCGGTTCCGGACTGAAGTGCCTAGAAGCGCACGGCCACCGCGGCCGGCTGTTTTTGTAGCACGTAGGAACATCTAGCTCAGCGACGATGACACATGGTGAGACAAATTAATTTTCCCGCAATTGCTACATAAAGCCTAAGTTTGTTTGGCAAAGTGTGAAGAAAGCAAGATAACGTACTATCACATAGGCATCAATACAATCATGAGAAAAGAAAAACTTATGTTCGTTAAGGACTCAGAGGGGTGTAGAATTTGCCTGATGTTTATCAGCGCAAAATTTTCTTGCAGCTAGAATCTGTAATCGTACTGCGTTGTATGACCCGTGATTAGAGTTTAAATTTAAAACAACATCTCATTGGAATGAATAACTTTGTCATCAATGAAAAGACTATTTTCTAAATACGTCAATATCAAACAGAGAAAGGTACCAACAGACATTTGCTTAACGAGAACAAGAGTAAATACAGAGCTTACCTCGACATTTATCACAACGTAACTGAATACAACGATTACTTTACAGTTACAATTGTGTCTAGGTTTCAGTACAGAAGAGCTTTAATCAGTTCTTACCATAAGTGCTATTTTATACTACAATAACCTATGTCATGTTAAACTTTTCACTTTCATACATGTTTGAGGAAAACCAGCCACTACCCTATTCCACAGGTATATTCACTTAGCATTTACGTATATTGTGTTAAGCTGAATCAGACGAAGAGGATGCGGAATTGTCAGATGATTCTAATTGTAGTTAAATTGCGGACTTGCTGGATCCTGACATATTAATTATTAGTAATGGTATGCTGAACTGCTACCTTTGGTTATTTATAGAAAATGAGTTGAGAGTATTGGGGTTGGTTATCTGAGGCATTTACAACGCTACACGATCTGACTTACATAAAGGACTGCTAAGTTATTAAGGATAATTAAGAAGAAAGCTTGATTACAAAAATTACTAAAATTTCATGTGCCAAAAAACATCACGTTTTTCAACACGTAACTCTGGTATATTCTTAATCAGAAAAATGTTTATGTGAAAATGTATTCCACCATTGTTAGTTGGTCTGGGATCATCGTAAGTTTCCTTATAGTTTCTTCGTTATTAGGCTTAGATTTACGTGAGTGGCCGATGTGAACAAAATCATTTCTTTGCAATTCTCGAAAGAAATAATTCTCGTGTTTTGTCGTTATTTAGTTTAAAGATCTGATCTGTGAATGAAACTTTACACTATTATTTTAGTAAAAGATATATTTATAACTGAGAAGAAGACTGAGTCCTGGGTATAAGGAAAGGAATTAAAATGAAATTAAGAAACTGATTACATGGATGGAACGACAACAATTCAAAGCACTCTCGAAACGTGATGTTCTAATTAAGTTTATGAAATCAAACAAAAGTGTTAAAATTTCTAAAAGAACAGGAGCTGCCTATTGCTTATGCCCTATTGTATAAACCAGATATAAATGAAAGTATGTACACTTAAGCACCGTGCATGTGTTGTGTCGCGTTGTTACACCCACACATTTGTCGAATTTACGGGCATTTCATCATCACGTCAGCTGGAAAACTCTCGTCGAATGAGAGCTTCATGCTGCCGTCGATTTACTTATGTGAAAAGCGAGGCTGTGAGTGATTTCCACGATTAAAGCAGATGGTCTGCACGTGTAAAATGGTTTTGAGACAAGAAATTATTTTGTTTGAATAATATGAAACCTATTCCCAAAGCCATTATATATCGAAAATAAGGTACCGATTAGAAATTGTGGAATTGGCGTCAAACACACTGAAAACACAAATTTACATTTTCGGTGGTAGCAAATGTTACGCTACGAGTGTATGGGCATTAATTACCATTAGAGCTGAACAGGTGTACAGAAAGAGGGTGATTAATAGTTTTTACTGATGAAAAACGTAACATAATTTTCACAAAATCAAATGTAATATTAAATTGCACTTTATACACCAAGCACAATTGTATTTCATGAGTAATAAATGTTGAATGTTATTATGGAAACAGAGAAAGTTGATAATGCGAGCAAATATTGAAATTAAAGAACTCATTGATAAACAGCGTGGGTGTGTGGTTTTGTTTGTACCGCATCGAATATTACGGCTAAGACTGTCAATTCCCGCCAACCACAGACTGCCCATAAAAATGACTGTTACCCAGATCACATGCACTTAAAAGGTTCAACGTTTTTTTGGGAATAGCTACACAACGGAAATGTCAGAAAAAGCAAAAAATAAATAAAATGGAAGTGAATAAGGGTCCATGCAGGAAATACCTTTCAAGAAAGAAATTCCTTTGACTAATCGGGATCAAAAGTTGAAGCATTTCCTTCCGTACTGTGGCAGTAGCCACTGAGGTTTTTTTCCGTGTTGGGGCCTCATTCCACAGATTTAGCACTACCTCATACTCACTATAAACTGTTTTTTGGCTAAGCAATTTTCTTGTTTCGAAAGTGTCCCAGCAGTCTCTTCGTACATGCCGACGGTGTTGCCAAAATGAAGCCTCGTATCTTGAGGGGTAAGAATGCAAGTGCCTGAGGGACTATGAGGAGCCGTCTCGCAATAGCACAAGGTTTTTTTTTTTTTTTTTTGAAAAGTCTGAAGACAGGATGTCCGAACTAAATTACAAATCCTTTCTAAGGAAATGAAATTGACCTCCAAACAATAGTAACACCTCAGACTTCGTCATAATTCAGTTTTCCAATAGATTAAAAACACTTCTTTCATCTAAATTTTAAAGTTACAGTGCTAGCAAGTAAGGCTTCTCGTGCAAGTGTCTACAAATTCTCTCCTACAAACAAAGTCACGGACTATATGAAAATAAACTTTGCAAGATCTGACATTGTCAGCCTACAGAGATACGGCTGTCTGTGTTATTTGTTAATTTTGTAAAATATTTTAATAATTTAATATTTGTTACTCGTTATTTTTGTGTTTTAATACTTTTCTAAGTAACGTATTTTTCAAACATCTTTACGTTCCTACAGAAAGGCACTTTTCCTCTTATTTCTATAGGTTCTGAGCTGCACTTATTAAACAGATTGTTGTGACAAACAGTGTACTTAGGTGTTGGTTCTTAAGTAAATATGGAACGTCTTTTACCATTTTTACGTTTTAACATATACAGTATGTTTTGAAGACTGTCAAGTGCTTATATTAACTGAAATTCATTTTCCTTCTCTTTTCATCAGTCTGAACTACTCTTAGAAAAGAGGGTGTTGTGCCCAACATCGTACCTGTCATGAGTAAACTTCCTACATTTTTCAGTATTTTATTCTTTAATGTTTTTAAATAATTTATGTTTTTTAAGGATTGTTAAATTCACATTACCTGAAAGGAAATTTTCTGTGGGTCAGAAGACTGTTGTCAGTTAACCGAGGTGTTTATCAGCAATTTTATATTTTATTGTGATCATGTCGGGTAAAAAGTTTTAACGAGAAATAAAATTATGGAAACAGGGAATAAAGATATCTGAATTACTTATGTTAAGAAGAAATGAAACAGGGAATAAATATATCTGAATTACTTATGTTAAGAAGAAATGAGTCAGTTTAGTGCCCGTGACTCACATTTTGGAAATTTGTGGTCTGCAAGGTAAATGTTATTGAGGGATACGGTTGAGCAATACGTTGCTGAAGAAAAATATTGGTATAAATGATTTTGAACAACCCCAGATCGTCGCTTTAAGTTTTCGGTCTAATCTCTACTCGTCGAGTAAAGTTAGGGTCTTAGATCCATGTAAGTCTCTTAGAATTTCTTTATTCTTAATTTGAAATTGTGAAGTGACATAATGCATTAATAGTTCGTTAATCAACATGGTTCTTCTGTGTCCTGTGAGGGGGAATAATTATAAATCTGGGTATATTGCTTTCTTGTGTGAATTGTCGCCATTCGACATACAACAGCTCTATTTTCGGAACGCAGTTCGAAATTCTACTTCCGTGAGCGACAGCTAGTTGATGCCCAAAGAGTTTTGTTCGCTGATATGCAGCGCAGAAGTAGTATGGTACAAGATGGGCGCTGAAAAGGCTTTCTCTCGTGAGAACCCTTTTTGTATCACTACATAGGGAAATGAACTAATCACTATTGAGAGGTAACATAATGTAAGTTTTTCCATATTAAATTCCAATTCTTATCTGTGAGTTTTCTCTCCATATAAAACAAATGGAAGGTAAGTAGTGAACTAGCTAAAGTACCTGGAGGTGTTAATTGTATTGGAAGGTGTCACAAAAAGAGAAATTGGAGCCTCTTAACTAAACAAACAAACTTGTTCATTTTTATGTCAAACATTAAGCATGTTTGCAAGTTTATGAGGCATAATTATGTTAATGGGACTAGGCTTTTGGACCGAAAGTGGATGTAGTCCCTGTGACTGTCTCACCGTTCCGCACAATCCCGAAGTATTTCTTCCGAAATTCTGCTTTGTGTATGTTTCTCTTCTGCATTTGAATAAATCGTTAAAGTTTACAATTCACCTGCAGTCAATTTGGTAGTGGCACTTTAAGTAATTCTCATTAAAAAGGTAATTAGATCAATTATCTCTAGTAAATTATCACTCCCGCTAAAATGATCTTACCTTTGATTTAGGTTGATCTGTTTGAAACAAATATTGCAGTAACTGCATTAATAAATAGGCTTTGTTCATATACATTTTATCCAATGAGATCTTACTCGTCTATGAACAAACTGTCTTCGCTGGGTACTTGACAAAATCGAACCGAAAACCATAGTTGTTTGGCAATGGAAGGAATATTCTTTCTCTCATTGATAAATCTGCGGTTTTCCACCAGAACGACCAAGGTCGTCTATTCAAACCGATGGCGAATAGTACAGCTCTTGCAGCTGTAAACCTGAAAACTGCATGCAGGAAAGAGACACATGCCATCTGTTGTTAATCTTCAGTTTAACTGACTAGTTCTTAATTAATGTTGGTTTCTCGCAAGCAACACTTTGTTCAGTATAGAGCATTATACTATTTTTTCCGTAAAACATTTATTAGCTGTCGTCAAACTTATCTTCCAGAAACGCTCTCAGGACAGCAATGAAACACACTCTAACTACAATTCGTTTCTCTCACCGATTACTCCTTGTTTTCGTTCGTGAGAAACCTTACTTTCTTACTGTAGAGAATTATATAGTCGTACATTAAAATAGTTTTACGTCACTTTTGTCGTGTTTAATCTACAATGGGAGAATCCGATTCCGGAATTACATGTGATGTGTACCCTAAGCGCAAAGCAACTGTTTTTGTCCTAATATTTCATGTATAATTCGTTAATTTTAGTTTCTTCTTTACTTACTGCAGTTTCCTTCCGTTATCTTGCTTATAAAATGGCTAGCTCAGTACCTGGCATTGGCCAGGTGTTTATTTCTTCCGTTAATCACCTCCTTCTGCTTCACTCTGTCCATCGCCTCCTTTACCACACTCTGTCCATATCCTCATTCCCACCTCTCTTCCCATCACCTGCTCTCTCCCCTCCCACCCAGTCTCTGTCCATCTATACCTGTCCCCCTCCTTGTCCATCTCCTCCTCGCTGTCTGTCAATTTGCTCCTTCCCCGTCTGTCCTTCTCTACTTCCTACTCTAATCCCATCTCCCATCTCTTTGCCTATCTCCCACTCCTCTCTAACAATTTCCACTTTCCACCTCACTCTATCCATCATCTCATCTCCCTGTTTATCTTCGTCTCTTTCCTTTCTCCATTTCCCACTCTAAATCCCTCTCTCTGCCCGCCTCCTCCTCCTCCCTCATTGTGACCATCTTTACTTCTCAGTCTCCCTGTGTATGTCCTCCTCTTTCCTCTCTCTGTGCAACTCCTCCATTCTCGCTGTCTATGTCATGCTCTTTCGTTTTCCTGTCCATCTCCTCCTCTCCCCTCAGTCTGTCCACTTCTCATTCCCACACTCTGAGAATTTCCTTTGCCTGCCCCCTCTCTGTGCTCAGCTTCTCCTTCCGTCTAATTGTCTGTCCATTTGCTCCTCCCGCCACCTCACTACACGTTAACACACTCAGCCCTGTAGGAAACAGGTTGTTCTTACTCCCACAGTATTTGTTTCCAGGCTGTAACTAAGATATGTACGATATATGGTTGAAAACGTTCCAGCGATTTAGGATGACATATTTATATGTGGGTTAGCCCACGTATATATATGTCAAGTACGTTTCACATACATTTAAGATATTTCACGTATTTCGCGGTTTTCACCTGGAGTAACATCGCTGAGCCTCTCCAAAACATTGGAAGAATGTGATGTCTCCATAGGTCAACACTGCACCCGTCAATGATGATCACCCAGGGCAGTGAAGAATTGTGATTTATCGCTGAACACACTGCGACTCCATTCTTCAGCGTAGCGTGGTTCTTGGTCACGGCATTACTACAAATGCTTCCCTGTCACGTGACGATACCGGAAGAGTATGCTTGTGATGGTAAGTCCCTAACGCATCTACTACTAGCGTGCGATAACGGGTATGGGAAGATACAGAATGCTGAAGAGAGTTCGCTACTTGTTCTTGGATGGCATGCGTGGATGTTAGGGCGTTACGATGCGGCAGATGCACAGTATGGCGTTCCTCTCTTATAGTGTTTAGGCGTGGTCGGTTGTAATCTTTACGACGAGTGTGCCGGCCCTCCCATTCCCATGCAGTCAAACATTGGGGAACTGTCATATCTGAGTATCCCACAAAAGTGGATACAGCACTATTTGACCATGAACAAATGCAGAGCGTCGATGAGGCCCTTTCTAAGTCTGTCAGGAGATGATAACGATTTCTCACACGTGTACATTAAATCTCTGTGTCCTTCACAGTTGTCATTGAATATCTGAGGCTGTTCATGTCCCTTATACAGGGTGATTTTTTTCCACAGGGATTGATCAACGACAGGATATAGAACAAAAAAGATCTGGTCTACATCTACATACATACTCCGCAATCCACCATACGGTGCGTGGCGGAGGGTACCTCGTACCACAACTAGCATCTTCCCTCCCTGTTGCACTCCCAAACAGAACGAGGGAAAAATGGCTGCCTATATGCCTCTGTACGAGCCCTAATCTCTCTTGTCTTATCTTTGTGGTCATTCCGCGAAATGTAAGTTGGCGGCAGTAAAACTGTACTGCAGTCAGCCTCAAATGCTGGTTCTCTAATTTTCCTCAGTAGCGATTCACGAAAAGAACGCCTCCTTTCCTCCAGAGACTCCCACCTGAGTTCCTGAAGCATTTCCGTAACATTCGCGTAATGATCAAACCTATCAGTAACAAATCTAGCAGCCCGCCTCTGAATTGCTTCTATGTCTTCCTTCAATCCGACATGATAGGGATCCCAAACGCTCGAGCAGTATTGGTGTCTTATAAACGGTCTCCTTTACAGATGAACCACATCTTCCCAAAATTCTACCAATGAACCGAAGACAACTATCCGCCTTCCACACAACTGCCATTACATGCTTGTCCCACATTCGCTCTGCAATGTTACGCCCTAATATTTAATCGACGTGACTGTGCCAAGCGCTACACTAGTAATGGAGTATTCAAACATTACGGGATTCTTTTTCTTATTCATCTGCATTAATTTACATTTATCTATATTTAGAGTTAGCTGTTATTCTTTACACCAATCACAAATCCTGTCCAAGTCATCTTGTATCCACCTACAGTCACTCAACGACGACACCTTCCCGTACACCACAGCATCCTCAGCAAACAGCCGCACATTGCTATCCACCCTATTCAAAAGATCATTTATGTTGATAGAAAACAACAGCGGACCTACCACACTTCCCTGGGGCACTCCAAATGATACCCTCACCTCCGATGAACACTCACCATCGAGGACAATGTACTGGGTTCTATTACTTAAAAAGTCTTCTAGCCATGTGAAGTTATGTTCGAAAACGCACGGGTTCCATGCTAGAGACCATTTATTCAATCATACTTTCTTGCAGAGGCTGCAGTCTAATTCTCTGTACACCATGCAGCCACAGTTTCCTCCTAGTGGGTGGTACTGTTCCTCACACGTTATCTCGTAGGGCCCTCTCCTGCCATAGTAATTGGTAATGTTGTGCCGGATTCACTTCTCTTGCTGACTCACCCTGTAGCGGATGTGATATAACGTTGTACAAAATGGTTCTGTATTCAAATCGAAAGCTGGCCGATATGATGTTTATTTACGAAAAGGAAAGTGGTAACGGTCGGTGGGCAAGAAGATTGTATCAGGAGACCTATCCCCGCAAACAACAACCACAGCATTCAATGTTTGCAACAGTTCTCCGCCGTTTGTCAGAGACAGGAGCGTTTCAGGAAGTAGAAAATCATGAAGGACGTACCCGAAATGTTCGGACACCAGAGTTGGAGGAAAACGTGATAAACACTGAGCAAGGCGTCCGCCATGTCAGTATACCAGGCAGTTGGCCAGCCAGTACAGGGTAATCCAGACGACCACGTTGAACATTGTCCATAACAACTGTTACTACCCTTATATCCTACAGCGCGTCCAAGGTTTGCGAGCAACAGACTTTCCACATCGGGAGCCGTACTGTAACTGGTTTCTTCACCAGGCAACCACGATTCCGGGATTCGTGTCATCCATCCTACACACAGATGGGGCCATCACCTTTACGAGGAGTGGTATCTTCTCCTTTCATAACGGTTATCTGTGGGGTAGTATTCGGAACCCCATGGTATGGTGACAGCGAATCATCAGAATCGGTGCAACCTGAATGTGAGGGCCGTGATAACTGGCAACCGGTCTTCCTTCGACGTCGCCTAACAGGTCGGAAATATCGGCATTTCTTGCTGGCAATTTTGCCTCCCTCGCAGCAAAAAATGCCACTGGTGATTCTGAGGGCTATTTGGCTTATACAAGATGATGCTCCAGCCTACTTCGCCGTTAACGTCCGGACTCATCTCAATCGTGTTTTCCCTGGTCGAAGGATCAGATGAGGGGGTCCAGTTGCATGGCCTGCTCGTTAACTGGATCCGAGTGAGTTTTGGTTACTGGACCATCTCAGAAGTATCGGTATGCAGAGCCCTTTCCAGATGTGTAGATACTGAAGCAGCGTATTCATGTTACATTTGACACTCCTCGGATGCAGCCTGGCCGATGTGAACTAGTGAGACAGAACATGCTACGGCGCGTACGCGCATGTGTTGAGGCACATGGAAACCATTTTCAACCCATAATGTGATTGTGGCTGCATGGTACAGTGCGTATTAAACCGCAGTCTCTGTAACAATGTATGAGTGAGTAAATGATGTCTAGCATGGAAACTATGCATATCCTGACATAGTTCACTAGAACTTTTTTGTTCCGTATCGTCTCACAGATGAAATCCTAGAATTTGTACACGGTGGAGAAAATCCCCCATATACCATACCAGACTTCGTAACAAAGCTAAACAAAAGCAGTGCTAATGCACGCTGGTGGAGTTCCACCTGTCAGAGAAAACTGGAATCATTTTTACCCGCAGACGATGTGTACGTGTCTCACGTTATAGGAACATGTCTTCTGGATGTTTCACTTACTTGTCGGGCAGTGCATGTAGTGGTAAATGTCGTTATAGTTTTTAAATTGAAAATCAGGTTTTAGGATTATAGCTAGAAGTAACGCAATAATTAAGCTTTTGTGTATTGCAGAGGGACAGCTTACAAAGAATATGGTTCTAACAAACTCTGTTACCTTAAGCTATGGATGCTACTAGCAGTAAAAACAAAATAAAATCAAGTATAATTAATGTGAACCTCCTATATGCCAATGTTTCACCCGCTAAATATATGGAAAAACAAGTGAATATTAATTAGATCTCTACGCCGACTCTTGTGTCACCCGCTGAGAACATTTTTTCTACCTCTGTGCGAGCGCTACACAGAGGTTCGCAGCCGCCAGCTCGCACTCACACGATATTAGCGCGCACGCCAGCGCTGTCTGTGAACTTTGTCCGGAGGCCTTTAAAAATGTAGAGCTCCCGCATACTGACCGGCTGACCTTTGCGAGCCTGGTGAATAACCCGGCGGATGGTGTCGTCCTCACCAACAATGTTGCCTGGATCCACATTTTCATCATGCATGACCTCCGAAACATAATTCTCCCTTCACAAACACGTATTGCTTGTGTTTTTATTACAATCTCTTCAATACTCAAGGGCGCCGCGGCAACAATGTAGCGTGGAGAATTTATCTACCCTTCGATGCTGAACGGGACATCTACACAGGTTTAGAGTGCTCTCGCCATTAAAGCACGTTTCACTCCTGTCGCTGGAGTTCTACTCGGCAATTAATATACTAATCAGCCATCAGCCAAAACATTACTACCACTGCCCACCTCAACGGTGGATGCCCTCTGTTGGAGGTCTGAGGCAGTAACAAAAGCACGTAAGCGGAGCACACATGGGCGGCGGATCATCCTAGCGAAAATTTGGTCTGCAAATACGGAAATCCATTGTGATAAGTGACTCTGATGAAGGACAGATCATTATTACGCAGAGCCTGTGAAAGAGTATCTCGAAAACGGCGAAGCTGGTCCAACATTCACATCTACGGAAAGTTATACAAGGACACTGAAACTGCCATTAGTGGCTAAATAGTTGGGCGTGGAGCTTGTCTGCTCTACAAAGTAGGATAGGTGGTGATCTGTGGCATCTCTGCCGGAAGAGCATAATTCTGGTGTACGCACAAGTGTTTCGGAGCACACTGTTCGCGTTCATCGTTGAACATGGAGATTCGCAGCAGACCACCCCTACATGTTTACATGTTGACCCACCGACATCGTCAATTGCGACTGCACTGGACACGGGACGATCGGGATTCTACTATCGATCAATGTAAATATGTCGGCTCTCCGGGTGAATCACATTTTTGCTATACTAGGTCGACGGTCGTCTGCACAAACGCCATCATCGAGGGAAACGATGACTCCATACGTGCAGCGCGTCACGGACGAAGGCTGTTGGGAGCAGTATTGTGCTATCGGAGACATTTTCCTGCCCTTGCTTGCGGCCTGTGGTACTAGTTGAAGACACGGTGGCAGCTGCATGGCACCTGCATCCCTTCATGCTTGATGCCTTCCCCGAAGGCGATGTCGTCTTTCAGTTGTCCGTGTCTCCGAGCCAGAACCGTCCTAACGTGGTTTGAGGAACATTGTAGTGAACTCACATTGATGTCTCGGTGACCAAATTTGCCAGTAAATCCTACGGAACTGATCTGGGTCGTTATTGGGCGCCATCACCGCGTACGCATATCAGCGGCTTGTTATTTACGCGAATTAAATGACCTGCACATAGACGTCTAATGCCCCATACCTTCACAAACCTACCACAAACTGTCGTATCCCTGAATCAGTGATGTTTTTCGTTCCAAAGACGGATAAACTACTCTTAACGAGATGGTCATAATGTTTTGGTTCGTCAGTCTATGTTGCACTGGTGATTTCACCTTGAAGAATAATTTTCCTACGAAGATGATTAAAGCGGTCTGTAATTCAGTATATTACAAAGAGATGACCAAAGTTGTCGTACAGTGATATGCAGATATACGAAAGCCGGAAGTATTGCGTACACGTCGGAGCTATCCGTTTGTAGCCACAAAGAACCCCTTGACTGCGAGGACGCAAAAGGCCAATGATACTTATAGTTTTCGATTCCCCACATGTTGTACCCAACGCAACCGCAATGTGGGCTGATAATGGCAAGGGGTGAGCACAGCGTGAGGCTACGGAGCACAGCTGAACCGTTCAGTCGACGAGTAATTCACAATAGTACGTCAATGGTAGTGGTTTTGATACAAAGCAGTACAATGGCAACGACAAACAAAACAAACATTACATTAAAGCTACGACAGCAATTACCGAAGGTGACATTTCGCCATAAAGGAACCCAAGGAACTTCGGAGAATGGGAAAGAAGTGGCAGATGAAATATTAACTTTTCTGTAGGATGAGTCAGTGGAATGTACGGTGTCGTATACGCTCGGACGTGTGGAAAATGTAAATGTGTGAATGAGGAGTACAATGATGACCATACGTGCTTAACAAATGGAAGTGATATTGAAGCAGGTATCGAGCTATGTAACCCATTATCCTTGGTGGACAGGGAGCCACAAATCCCGTCTCCAGTGAGACACAGTAAAGGACAGTCGTTGTTCTAGAAGCGAGTACTAAAGCAGGTATCGAGCTATGTAACCCATTATCCTTGGTGGACAGGGAGCCACAAATCCCGTCTCCAGTGAGAAACAGTAAAGGACAGTCGTTGTTCTAGAAGCGAGTACTAAACATAAATACGTACATGGTAATCATCCGCAGCATAGTAAAATAACAATTACGAGCGAATTTGGAGTAAGTCCGCGGCAATATGATCATGTAGTGTACACGAAAAATTACTTTTATTCAAGGAAGGACACGGCTCACTTGTTACAAAAATTGGTGTTCCCGTGTTTCAAAGATGATCAACATAATTTACATGGTGAGTATGATAGGGACGTACTACACTAATCACATCAAACTGGGCGCGACATAGGTCACAGTGATTTCGAGGGAAGCAGTGGATGGTTCCATGACTTCAAGAAGTGCTGCAGAATTGCATGAGGTAAGATCATGAAATTTCAAAGGAAGTGTCAATTTGGCGACACACTGCAAACTGCGGGATAGACCTGAAAATTTGTAGGTGAGATAAACAAACTTATCCGATCGTTCAGCAAGATTTTTTTTTTTTTCAGCTAGGACCAGGCGGTATTTGAAGAGGAAATGAATAAAGGAATTCTGGAAATAGATATACCAAGAGAGTTCTATCAAGTTCAACTAACATCAATTCAGTCGAATACATATATGCCGACTCTTCATCTGGCTTGTAAACTGGCTGGAAAGTTATTAATTGTGCTGCAATGTTGGAGGAGCTCTGTCCCTTAAGATTCATTCTTGTGTGCTTGATCCTACAGAGACAGTAAGGAATATTTAGGTCGCTCCAAACAAGAATGGGGAAATGAGCGTAAGACGTAAGAGAATTATAACTACGATATGAGCATTGCTCTTGACCAATAGCTGGTCAAAATGGCTCACTTTTGCTTGATTCTTGGTCTGCGTGTAAAAAAATCCTCCTTTACAGCATATTGTTTCCTATGAAAAGTCCGTGACACAGCATTTTGTAAGACTAGGAACCACTGGACAAACTCAGTATCTAAATGTTTTTTTCCGTGCCAACAAATCATATTATCGTACTATCTGCAGCTACGCCTTAAAGGATAGACAGTTTCACGATAAGCTCCACGACAGACTGTTTCGTATTCGGTTGCATCCCGTCACATTACATTAGTTCTCAGCACCCCGTAACACCACATGATATTACATGCATTCTTTAAAAGTGGATACCTAGCTCCACGTCCTGCACTGTCTCCAATTTCTAAGGAGTTCGTCTTCGATCTGGATGGTGCGAAACTTTGTGATCACTGTGGCGCGCCATTTTTCACTCGGTGTTCATGGTGGAAGATAGTCGTTTGTTTTGCGCTTTTCTTAACGGTGTAAAATTTCCATTTCTCAAGTATAATGCGTGCATCATATAGAAGGTTTATCTCCGCACTTCCTGGACACTAACTTGCTGTCGCCTTCCTGATGCACAAGCTGAGTTATTAGCAGGTAATAATTTCCTGTCATAACTGTTAACACAACACTTTCAAAGGAGCCTTAACTAAAGACTGAACTTGCGACCTCAACACTCAACGGGTTCATTGTCAGATGATTCACGTGAAAAAATACCAGATGTGATAACAGCAGCACGACGGGAACTAACAAGCTGTGAATACGGAATGGCAGTGCGAGCTACACACATGGGGCGTTAAATTTCGGAAATCTTTAGGGAATTCAATATTACGAGAGCCACAGTATCAAGAGTGTGCCGAGAATACCAAATGTCAGCCATTACCTCTCACCACGGACAACGCAGTGGTCCACGGTCTTCACTTAACGACCGAAAGTGGCGGGGTTTGCTTATAGTTGGCACAGTGGATAGGCCTTGAAAGACTGAACACAGATAAATCGAGAAAACCGGAAGAAGTTATGTGGAAGTATGAAAAAAAAAATAAGCAAAATATACAAACTGAGTAGTCCATGCCAAGATAGGCAACATCTTGGAGAACATGCGCTCATGAGCGCCGTGGTCCTGTGGTTAGCGTGAGCAACTGCAGTAGGAGAGGTCCTTGGATCAAGTCTTCCCTCGAGTGAAAATTTTAGTTTTTTATTTTCAGACAGTTATTATCTGTCCGTTCGTTCATTGACGTCTCTGTTCACTGTAACAAGTTTAGTGTCTGTGTTTTGCGACCGCACCGCTAAACCGTGTGATTAGTAGACGAAAGGACGTGCCTATCCAATGGGAACCGAAAAAGTTTGATCGCAAGGTCACACGTCAACCGATTCCTCCACAGGAAAACACGTCTGATATATTCTATACGACACTGGTGACGGCATGTGCGTCACATGACAGGAATATGTTGTCGACTCACCTAGCTTGTACACTTGGCGAATGGGTAAAAAGATTCTTCTACCTTGCCCGATTTAGGTTTTCTTGTGGATGTGATAATCACTCCCAAAAAAGTGATCGCATCGGACGGACGGATAATAGTTGTCTGAAAATAAAAAATTAAAATTCTTACTCGAGGGTAGATTTGAACCAAGGACCTTTCGTACTTTAGCTGCTCACACTAACCACGGGACCACGGCGCTGATGAACTAAGCTGTCCTTGATGTTGCATATCATATGCATAGACTATTCAGTTTGTATATTTTGCTTATTTTTTTTATACTTCCACACAACTTCTTCCTGTTTTCTCGATTGATCTGTGTTCAGTTTTTCAAGGCCTATCCACTGTGCCAACTTATAACTAAATCTGAGGGGTGTGCGATGGATAGGTTCCCTTCTTAGAGTTGTCAGCGCTTACAGGGAAGCAACACTGAGTGCCTCTCCTGGGCTCTAGATCATGTCGGGTGGAAAACCGTGACCTGATCAGTTGATTCCCGATTTTAGATTGTGAGAGCTTATGGTAGGGTTGGAGTGTAGCTCAGATCCCACAAAGTCATGGATCCCAGTTGTCAAAAAGGTACTGTGCAATCTGGTGGTGGCTCCATAATGGAGTGGACTGTGTTCACATGACATGGAACAACTGAACCGACCAGTGACTGGAAATGTTTATGTCCGGCTAGTTAGAGATCATTTTCAGCCATTGATGGACTTCATGCTTCCTAGCTTTGATGGGGGAGGGTGGGGGAGAGTGCCTATATCGCCAGACATGATCTCCATCGAATATTTGTGTGACGTAATCGGGGCGCACAAAATCCTTCACCGGCAACACTTTCGCAATTATGGCCTGATATTTAGGCGGCATGGCTCAGTATTTCTGCAGGGGATTTCAAACAACTTGTTCAGACCACGCCACGGCGAGTTACTGCTCTATGCCGGGCAAGAGGAGGTCCGACACGATATTAGGAGGTATCCTTGAGTTCAGTGTACAGTGTCTATTATCGATAATCTCTTTATGTTCGTCTGGACCCATCGTACGTTTACACTCATGAGTTATTCCATAAGAACTTTTCCAGTATTTCTGTTGTTGTTGTTGTTGTGGTCTTCAGTCCTGAGACTGGTTTGATGCAGCTCTCCATGCTACTCTATCCTGTGCAAGCTTCTTCATCTCCCAGTACCTACTGCAACCTACATCCTTCTGAATCTGCTTAGTGTATTGATCTCTTGGTTTCCCTCTACGATTTTTACCCTCCACGCTGCCCTCCAATGCTAAATTTGTGATCCCTTGATGCCTCAAAACATGTCCTACCAACCGATCCCTTCTTCTAGTCAAGTTGTGCCACAAACTTCTCTTCTCCCCAATCCTATTCAATACCTCCTCATTAGTTACGTGATCTACCCACCTTATCTTCAGCATTCTTCTGTACCATCACATTTCGAAAGCTTCTATTCTCTTCTTGTCCAAACTGGTTATCGTCCATGTTTCACTTCCATACATGGCTACACTCCATACAAATACTTTCAGAAACGACTTCCTGACACTTAAATCTATACTTGATGTTAACAATTTTCTCTTCTTCAGAAACGATTTCCTTGCCATTGCAAGTCTACATTTTATATCCTCTCTACTTCGACCACCATCAGTTATTTTACTCCCTAAATAGCAAAACTCCTTTACTACTTTAAGTGTCTCATTTCCTAATCTAATCCCCTCAGCATCACCCGATTTAATTTGACTACATTCCATTATCCTCGTTTTGCTTTTGTTGATGTTCATCTTATATCCTCCTTTCAAGACACTGTCCATTCCGTTCAACTGCTCTTCCAAGTCCTTTGCTGTCTCTGACAGAATTACAATGTCATCGGCGAACCTTAAAGTTTTTATTTCTTCTCCATGGATTTTAATACCTACTCCGAATTTTTCTTTTGTTTCCTTTACTGCGTGCTCAATATACAGATTGAGTAACATCGGGGAGAGGCTACAACCCTGCCTCACTCCTTTCCCAACCACTGCTTCCCTTTCATGCCCCTCAACTCTTATAACTGCCATCTGGTTTCTGTACAAATTGTAAATAGCGTTTCGCTCCCTGTATTTTAACCCTGCCACCTTCAGAATTTGAAAGAGAGTATTCCAGTTAACGTTGTTAAAAGCTTTCTCTAAGTCTACAAATGCTAGAAACGTAGGTTTGCCTTTTCTTAATCTTTCTTCTAAGATAAGTCGTAAGGTTAGTATTGCCTCACGTGTTCCAACATTTCTACGGAATCCAAACTGATCTTCCCCGAGGTCCGCTTCTACCCGTTTTTCCATTCGTCTGTAAAGAATTTGCGTTAGTATTTTGCAGCTGTGACTTATTAAACTGATAGTTCGGTACCAGTATATATATCAGCTCTGAATTTGATACCTCCCAAAATTCTATTATATTTTTCACTTTTACATATTTTATTCGTCAGTAGTGAATTCATTGTTCTCTCTTCTCTGAAAGATTGTACATATAGGAGGTACATATTTAAACAGAAGAGCATAAATATGTGATGTCTTTTGATATATACAGGGCTAAGCAGAACTCCACCGACAAACTTTTGGACGTTTTTCAGGGATACCTTCTAAGTATTTAGAGGTTCGTTGCTAAATTATCGCATTTCGTTAGATTTTATACCTCCTTTATCTGCACATCTGTATTGCATGCGCCGGCTGCTGTGGCCGAGCGGTTCTAGGCGCTTCAGTCTGGAACCGCGCGACCGCTACGGTCGCCGGTTCGAATCCAGCCTCGGGCACGGATGTGTGTGATGTCCTTAGGTTAGTTAGGTTTAAGTAGTTCTAAGTTCTAGGGGACTGATGACCTCAGTTGTTAAGTCTCATAGTGCTCAGAGCCATTTGAACCATTTGTATTGCAAGCATCACTTGTACGAGTTAACTGAAAACAATGGAAGAGTGGCAGCAATGTCACAGTACTTTCAAATCTTTACGTAGAAGCCTACGCGAAACTGGATCCTTCTGTGTTAGAACAGAAGATACTGGCTGCGTGAGGTATGCAGGAAAACCAGATACGGGAGAGAATGTCTTACAAGCCATTGGCAACAATCCTTCCCCTAGTACTCGGCGCGTTATCGGGCTCTGAATACAAGTCAGTGAACTGTTTAGAGAGGATTTTTGTTAGTCAGCAGTCTTCTGACTCGTTGCATGTAGCCCGTCATTATATTCTCTCCTGCGCCGACTTCCTCATTTCACAGTAGCACATACACCTTGTGGCCTCAACTATTTGCTGATTCAATTCCACTCCCTGTCTTCCCCAGCTGTTTTTGCCCTCTGCATTTTTAACTAGAAGCACGGAGGTTATTCTATGAACCTTTAACGTATGTCCTATCAACCTGTCCCTTCGTCCTATCCGTGTTTTCAGTATGTTCCTTTCTTCGCCGATTCCGCGGAGGGTTTCCTCATTCTTTACCTTTTCTGTCAATCAAATTTTTAACATTCTTCTATAGCACCACGTCGGAAACGCTTCCAGTCTCTTTTGTTCCGGCTTTCCCAATGTCCATGAGTCAGTATCGCAGAATGCAGCACTCCTTGCTTGTATAATCAGAATTTTCTTCCTCACATTGTGGCCTATTTTTGATACCAGTAGAATTCTCTTGGCAAGGAACTCCCTCTTTGCCTGTGTTATACTGCGTTTTACGCCTTCTTGCTCCGTTAGTCGTGGGTTATTTTGCTTCCAAAGGAAGTACTCCTCACATCGTCTACTTTGTGATCACCAAGTTTGATGTTAAGTTTCCCGACATTCCCATTTCTGCTACTTCTTATTACATTTGTCTTATTTTGGTTCATTCTCAGTCCTTATCCCGTACTCGTTAGGCTGTTAATTCCATTCAGCACATCCTTCACTTTCACTGAAAATAGCAATGTCTTCAGCGAGTCTCATAGCTGATACCCTTTCACACAGAATTCTCAACGCACTCATGAACCTTTATTTCTATCAATGCGCCTTCGATGTATAAATGGGACAGTAGGGGAAACAATGAGTCCATGTCTTACATGCTTTTTAATCCAAACACTTTATTCTTGACTGTTCAAACTTATTATCTCCTCTTGGTCTTTGTACGTTTTGCATATCACATATCTTTGCCTGTAGCTTACTCTATTTTTCTTAGAAGCTTGAGCTCCTTGGATATTTTCACACTATCGAACGCTTTCTCTAGATCGATAAACCCTATGAGCGTATTACGAATATTCTTCAGTCTTACTTTCATTGTCAAGCGCCAAGTTGGAACCGCCTCTTTGATTCCTTTACCCTTCCTAACGCCAAACTGATCGTCATCCAACAGTTTATCAATTTTCATTTCCATTCTTCTGTGTACTACTCTAGTCATCAACCAGGATTCTTGAGATAGTAAGCTAACAGCGCTATAGTTTTAGCACTTATATGCTCTTGTTGTGTTCGGAATTGTGTGAACGACAATTTTCCTTAAGTCTGATAGCACGTCGCCAGTGTCATAAATCCTACGCGCTAACTTGAATAGACGTTTGATTGCCGTTTTCCTCAGTGATTTCAGAAATTTAGATGGAGTGTTATCTATCCTTTCTGCTTTGCCTGACCTCAAGCCTTCCAGAGCTGTTTTAAAATCTGACTCTAATACTGCATACCATCTATCTTCATTATCGACTCCAGTTCCTCCTTCCACCATCAGACAAGTCCTCCCCATCATAGAAGCTTATCGACCTATCAGCTCTTTCGTCTGCGTTTATCAATGGCATTATCATTGCACTCTTAATGTTAGACCCCTTCATTCTAATTACACCCAAGGCTTTTTGACTTTTCTGTATGCTGAGCAGTCCTTCAGATGATAATATCTTTAGGATTTCACTATTTCTAAAGTTCCATAAATATTTTTGTACTATCTTCTTACATCGATCAACTGAAGTATTTCTTATGTTACCCATGGTTTCTTCGCATTTATCTTCCTTGTATCTGTGTTAATGTGATCTGAATCTATATCTGCTCCTGGGTAGGCCTTACAATCCAATATCTGATTTCGGAATATCTTTCTGACCATGATGTAGTCTAACTGAAATCTCCCTGCGCCTCTTTGCTCTTTCTAAGTATACCTCTTGCTCTTCTGATTCTTGTACAGATTATTCGCTATTACTAGGTGAAAGTAGTTGCACAACTCAGTCTTTCTCCTCTATCATTCATTGACCCAAGCCCATATTCCACAATAACTGCTTCCTCTTCTCCTTTCCTATAACCGCATTCCAATCCCCCTTGACTGTTAAAGTTTCATGTACCTCTACGGACTGAGTTATCCATTCAGTATACTATCCATTAAGTATCTCTATCTCTTCATCTTCGGCCTGCGACGTCAGCATGTATACCTGAACTATCGTTGCCGGTGGTGGTTTGCTATCGATTCTGATTAGAACAACCCTGTCACTGAACCGTTCACAGTAACCCACTCTCTGCCCTACTTTCTTACTCACAACGAAGTCTTCTCCCGTTATACCGTTCTCTGCTGCTGTTGATATTACCCAATACTTATCAGACCAGGAGTCCTTATCTTCTTTCCATTTCGCTTCACTGACCCACTATATCTATACTGAGCCCTAGCATTTCGCTTTTCGGATTTTCTAGCTTCCTTACCGCGTTCAAAATTCTGATGTTCCACGCCCTGACTCGTAGAACGTTATTCTTTCGTCGGTTATTAAATCTTTTTCTCTTATTCACCTCCCCGTTGGCAGCCCCCTCACAGAGATCCGAATGGGGAACTAACCCGGAATATTTTTCCAGTGGAGAGTGGATCATGACACCTTTTTCGATTTTTGGCCACATATCCTGTGGATACACATAATTTCTCTTTAATGCTATGGCTTTTATTATCTTCTGCAGTCTCATGAGCCTGATCATTGTTAATTCTTCCGCCTTTGGGGGCAGTTTCCAACCCCAAGGCCAACAGTGTGCTCTGAACCTGTAATCGCTCCTCCACCCGGTTTGAAACGGCCGTTGGCAGAATGAAGGTAACTTCTTATCCCAAAAGTCTTCGGCCGCCATTTCTGATGATTTTTATTGAACATTTAAGCCGTGGCTGGTTTCTATCTCAGACGTTTTGACTGATAATTAAAGACGCTACTCCTAGACCACTAGTGCAACGTAATAATACAGATTGTATCTCCAAGCTATGCTTGAGTGTGGAATCTGTTTTTAATGAGGTATCTGTGAAAGGGTGGTGTGAGCATTTTTGGCAGTTTCCTGGAAGAGTGCTATTGTGGACGGAATGCTGGTGTCGTCGATATATACCTACCATTAATGATAACATCTAAGAGTGGAATGAGGGATAGGAAAGTTTATGACACCTTTGAACAGTGTTACAACCACCAAGCTCAGGCCTAGCAAGACAAAACATTTAACGTAATGGAAACTGCTACGATTTGGTAACATAAATCAATTAGAAGTTGGAGAGACGAGCATGGCTCTGCTTACAGAGGTCTATCCTCGTTGGCCCTAGCCAGAGAAAGAAAGAGTAGAACAGTTTTCCAGGATCAATTGTTATGAAGCTTGGTACTGATGAAATGACTGACTGAAATTATAGTAAGGGAAGGAGACCGGTGACTTTTAAGAAAATCTCTCCCTCGCCGCCACTCAGAATATTTACTGTATAGCCAATGTATAACAGAAAAACACAGAGGCCCAAGACGTCCTTGTAGGAAGCAGATGGCCCAAAATTTCTCCGCAGCTAGGTGCCAACAAAGGAATATATCTTTGGAAAAGGCCTTGTCCAGGAGGTGCTTCTTTGAGCATCCTTAATGAGGAGGCCACCTAGGCACTTTGTGGCTGACGTAAATGCTGATTACATATGCTAGTACTGAGCCAATGACTGATTTTGTTTCAAATTCAGCCACCACCTGCAGGTTAACATGGTGAGGTCTAACCATATCATCGAGACCAGCTGTAGGGATTGTCAAGTCCTTTTTACAGAGGTTTAGTAATTTCTATCTTTCTTCTGAAAACAAGTTTGCGGATAAACGGTCAACACGCTTTGAACTCTGACCATAGAAGCAAACGCATACCCTTCTGTAGCACTTTCTGTCCTTAAACACTAACCCTTCTCTTAGGCAAATATAATTCTTTATCCAGACACATTGAATCACACCACGGATCACTTGCTCACACTTCCTAAGACCTTTGCTTATCACTGTCTGCGAATGTTATTTCATTTCTCTTGCATGTTATGTAATAGTACGAGTTCATTGAGCTTCTTGTACGATTTTGTAAATAAACTGGAGGCCAAAAATGTACTTATGTCAGATAAACAGAGTCCCTTTCATATATATAATTAACATTGCAAGCTTCCATCACCTCCCTCCTGCCATGCGACCACTTACAATGTCTGCCTGTCTGTATGAACGTCCAATGTTGGGTGGACAAAATACACGTTATTAGCTCAAATTTATTGAGGGGAAATCGTAAACAGCCAACACTTGGGGCACACCATTCAAGGTACGAGATCGCGCATTTACTAAAATTTTCACAGGTCAACATTTCAGTTGTGTGCATTAGGAATCTAGATTCCAGGGAAACTGGAAATACCACCGTCAGGTGTCAAGGGCAGAATTATATAGATGATAGGGCTCGTTGTCGACCTTCACATATTTCGCTCATATATCACAACTAATACAATCAATATGGAGAGGTAAGAATAGCACAGTAAGAGAGAAGATCTTGGATTAAAAAGTTTGTGGTGAAGTATGTGATTTTTCGCCCTTACTGTTCATTCTGTATATGGAAGAAGGACTGATGAAAATGAAAAAAGGTCCTGAAATGATTTTAAACTTCATTGTAAAAAGTAATTAGTTATAAGATACGGTGATAATGTTGTTGTCCACATTGAAGGAATGGGTGAATACCAGGACGTGAAGAATGGAATAAACAGTCTACTGGGTGCAGAACAAGCATTACGTGTAAATTAAAGCAAGACTACCAACAATTTCTAGAGGCTGGGTTGGTACTGAGTTGGAAGAGGTCAGAAGGCTGGTAGTTCACCTCCTTAGGTGGGGCAGCAGTACAACAGCGAGTTGATGCTCGATAGTCATCTAAGCTGTTATCATGAAAACGTCATTGCTAGAATATTTAATTATTGGTCAACAAACTACATCAGTCATCACAATGCTCAGATAAGCTAACTTCCCCAGCTAGTAAGATGTTAGCAAAGATATGCAGCTATCAGCAGGTACCTAAAAACGTGCGGCATTGCACAGCCAGTGACTCAAAAGGGTAGTTGACGACAATATCAGACAGCAGCAGGGCGTTCCTTGGCATGCACAGTCATGCATTGGAGCCAGCGTCGACGAGATTGGGATGTGACTGCCTACACAAATTAAGGCAAGCAACAGGGAGACTGCCCACATGTGCGACGGCGATGAGCGGCAGCATGGCTCCAAGCTCAAACTGCGGACAACAGGGGTAGGACGCTAGCAGTGGCTCAGATATAATTCCAGATTTCCTGCTGGTTGGAGGGCGCTACGTCAGCAGCGTGAGACTCAGCACAAAGAGCAGGACCACAGCTGGCAGAGGGAGGGTCTGAAGGTGTTTACGTGTTGAACCATGTAGACATGTAGATTCATAGAACCATACTCCGCCATGGGTTCCTCTCAGAGCTGGTAGCTGACATACTGCAGTGTCTCTTTCTAGAACCGGATGTTACTTGTACATACTCATCCCTGTGTTTTAAAGCATTGGTTAGTATCAAATGAGCCACAACAGCATGCAGTCAGCTCACATACGCCACAGTGGCTCTGTTTTCCTACTGCATCAATGCTATTACGCGTCTGTTTGTTGGTAGCATGGAGTAACTGATTCGATGGCTTGGAAACAATACTCGCTGTATCAGCGGGTAGCACTTGATGTAACTTCGCCTGGACAACCCATACCAACCTGCTTCCATGAGCTTTTGCAATATCTGTGGGCAGTGGCTCAGTTATACCAACAGTGCAGAGTAAATTAATTGTGGTGGAAAATGTCTTCCTCCTTCAGGGGATTCAAAGCATTGGATATCAACTCATGGTAGATTATGATCAATTTGTTTACAAAATGCTGCATCCCTGGCATTAGATCATTCTGCACTTCTGTGTACCATTTGGGAACTGCTGTGGAAATAGCAGCATAGGACTTATTTGTCCCTGTACTGCACTGTGTACACCCTCCAGCACTGCTGTCGCATCCACCCTTATATCACCTAGGCGGTCCACAAGGGGTTATAGCTGCCTAGTAAATGTCATTGGTATACCTAGAGTAAACTCACTAGAACAGGTATGATGTCCTACTCTCGTTAATTGCTCCTATAGTTGTGCTCACATATCCCGTTAATGCTGCAGTCATTTCTCGTACACGAAGACTGGTGTTAGTCAGTACATCTAGCTCCAGATTTGCGAACTGCGTGGTATGGCATACCTCAGTTGCTCTGTTGCTCTCCACTACTCCCTGAACTTTCCTTATCATGTTGTTTAATTTGTACACATTGTCTCTACATGCTATACGAAACACATCTTCAATAACTTTCTGCCCGCATCTATCCCCTTTTCCGTCGTACAAAGCACGTGGTAGTAAGTGACTTGGCACAGCTGATCCCTTAACTGCTCACACGTGGATCGCAATACCTGTTATTCACTCCATATTTCCCATAATATTCCTTTCCTCTCAGCTTCCAGAGGCAGGACAGCACATGTCTCTTCTAATCTTTATACTTCATTTCTTACTTCCCATGTGTGGAAAGTGAGCCTTAAGGTCCACCAGTAACTGGCTGAAGATCTCCTGCCACAAAAAGAACACTCTTGCTTCGAATCGTTGGTTCTGAAGTATCTGAGGAGCAGTATCATCAGAATTATGATACCCGTACTGGAAATTCTCAGTTTTAACGGCAACTGGAAGAAAGAAATACATGTCATCCTCCCTCTTCTTCTCACAAGACTGTTTGCATACGGTTAATTACTACATTAAGTACCATATTACTAAAGCACACTCTGACTCACTTATAAACTAAGTATCTATCAGAAAAATCAACAAGAACGCTATATGAACTAATACATCATAAAAACAACACCAAAATAAGACAATGATGTTAAAAGTCTTAACATTCAATTGTCTGTATATCCCACACAATTCTACTACTACTTTGGTTGTATATCCCACACAATACTACTACTACTGGCGTGATCTGAATGCGTGAGCCACTGCATGTTCATTCAGTCCTTCAATTTCCACTTCCTCTCTTAACTTTTCAGTTTTAACTTTCGCCATTTAGTTTTAACTTTAGCCACACATATCGACAGTGGCAGTTATGATAATGTTTCTAAAATGTCTTTAGAAGGGTTAACGCATCCTATGTGATCAATGGAAGTTCTTGTCTGTAATTGTAACATCAAATTTACATTTCAATGCGTTGTTTTAGTCCTTGATACAGCATAAGAAAAATTTTCATTGTGCCCCTTGCTGTGTAGGGGCTCCTCAGTGTAAACTATGGACCGTTTTTATACTCATCTAGCTTAACAACAGGTCATGCATTTGCTCTTTCATTCGAGCGCTTTTGTAATTGCTTTCAATTCAAGTTTTCACACATCCTGCAACATACGAACTTTCTCGTCGACTCCCCATTACGTGGGGCCGATGTACGCCGCTGGTGGTCATGGAAGGCGCTGTAACGGCTGTACGATCGGTGAATGCCATCCTCCGACCGATAGTGCAAACATATCGGCTGCATATTGGCGAGGCATTCGTCTTCATGGACGACAATTCGCGCCCAAATCGTGCACACCTTGTGAATGACTTCCTTCAGGATAACGACATGGCTCGACTAGAGTGGCCAGCATGTTCTCCAAACATGAACCCTATCAAACATGACTGGGATACATTGAAAAAGGCTGTTTATGGACGACGTGATCCACCAACCACTCCGAGGGATCTATGCCGTATCGCCTTTGAGGAGTGGGACAATCTGGGCTAACAGTGCTTTGATGAACTTGTGGGTAGTATGCCACGACGAATATAGGCATACATCAATGCAAGAGGACGTGTTACTGGGTATTAGAGGTACAGCAATCTGGCCACTACCTCTGAATGTCTCGCTGTATGGTGGTACATCACGCAATGTGTGGTTTTCATGAGCAATAAAAAGGGCGGAAATGATATTTATGTTGATCTCTACTCCAATTTTCTGTACTGGTTCCGGAACTCTCGGAACCCAGGTGATGCAAAACTTGCTAATCGATTCCGAATTTTAGACATATATGTGCAAAAGTCCATTTCATCGGCCATTATTTGTTATAGTTTATTGATATTATTGCTTTTTGTGTTGCATTAGTCTTAACGACATAGTTTTCCACTAAAGTATACATAAATAGGGTTCTGCTGACCCAACTCCAAATTACACGTCTGTCTGGTTTATCTTTGAACTTACCTGACTACTGAGTGCATCATAATCGTGACATTACCAACTTACTCCGATTTGCGTCTTACGTCGGCGCTGTACACAGAAAGTGATATTTAACGTGTGGACGTTGGCAACTAAATGTGAATTATTATGTTGTATGTTGAAATTGTGAATTCGTTTACTTTTTATATTGTTGTAACACATAGTAGTTTCCCGAACGTCTGAAGATGCTCGCGCCTGACGAGAGAAACTTGCAGTAAAGGAAACTTATACGCCCCTTGTGTTTGCCCGACTATTTTAAGCATTATTTGGCAATAAGCGTTTCAACAGCTGCGTGTAAACCATATGCAACTATTTTAACCCTAACTAGTAGCTGAATAAATTCCAACCGAAGACCAGAGATGATTTAGATTACGACAAACAGCAAGGGAAAATATACTCAATTTGAAGATACTAATAAAATAAAAGGAATTAATAATGACACTCACACACAGCAGCTATTATCGAGTATGTCAAAGCGTTTGTTAGATTAAACAGGACAAAATTCTGATGACTATTACAAAAAAATGCTATTCCGCGAAATTTCATGTGGGCCATAAAAAGCTTATGCAATTAAACTACATTTGTAACAAAAACGTAAGAGAAAATATGTTCGGATGCTATTACCAACGAGTTAAACTGGGTTGCGGTCTGCCACTAATCTTATTGACCTTATATGTAAACGACATGATTAAAAAGTCGAATGAGAAAACAGAAAACAACAGATGATGATGTTTGGTTTGTGGGGCGGTTAACTTCACCGTCATCAGCGCCCGTACAAAAGTCCCAATTTTTTCACAGTCCACTCTATCGACTTTCGCGAATGAGGATGATATTATGAGGACAACACAAACACGCAGTCTCCGGGCAGAGATAATCTCCAACCCGGCCGGGAATCAAACCCGGGACCCCTTGATCCAGAGGTAGCAACGCTAGCCACTAGACCACGAGCTACGGACGGAAGCAACGGAGAAATTAAACTAAATAAGGGCCGCTATATGAAAATGGTTCAAGTGGCTCTGAGGTCATCAGTCCCCTAGCCTTAGAACTACTTAAACTTAACGAACCTAAGGACAGCACACACACCCATGTCCGAGGCAGGATTCGAACCTGCGACCGTAGCAGCAGCGTGGTTCCGGACTGATGCGTCTAGAACCGCTCTGTCACAGCGGCCGGCCGCTATATGAAAACAATGTACGTTGACAACCGGAATAAAGAAGAATTACAAAGTGATATTGTTAACTTAAACCAAATTAGTGAAAATTATAGTTTCAAAATATGTTTGGCAACATTAAAGTGTAGGCAGTACGAAGTTAACATCAACAGAAAACAAAATAACTGTACGTAGTCAATGAAATCCTCCGCAATGGCCGTTAAAATACTTTTATTAATACGTCACGACCGGTTTCGCGTCAGTGGAGATGCAGCTCCATCTGATAGGTTTATATATATTTTTTAAACAGTCAAGGAATTTTTAAACAGCCCTGCAATTTGGCTCTTTTATTCTATATAGCTTTATCGTAATCTTAAGAGGTGTCGCAGTCGACACAGGTAAAATGACTTACTTGTTCGACTGTTTTGTCATAACATTTTAGAAGTCGAGCAACCGCAGCCAAAATTGCACATGGTGAATAAAAAGGCTTCGCATTAGTGGAGATGAATCTTCAGGTGTCAGGCTTCTTTACTTGTTTTTAAACAGTCATGGTGCAGCAAAGGAAATGCTGAGAGCCAAATCCCGTTGTTCATCGTCAAAATGAAAACAATATCGCGCTAAAAGCATATGTCTATAATTAAACTGATGGGGTTCAGGCCTCATAATGCCGGTGACATCATAGCAGTGTGCACGGGGTCAGCGTAAACAGTACGTGTGTAACACGTGTCTCGTAATAGTCACGCATTAGTTCTATTTGTGCTGGCGGCGTGCACACTACCATGATGTCTACGGCATGATGAGACGTGAACGCCATCAGTTTAATTATGGACAAACGCTTATAGCACGCTGTTTGTTTCATCTTAACGATGAAGAATGGGACATGGCTCTTAGCATTTTTTTATTTTATTTTTTTTTTATTTTTTTGCCGAGGAATGACTGATCTCCACCAATCTGAAACCATTTTATTCACCATGTGCAAGTTTGGCTTCGGTTGCCGACCTCTAAAATGTTATGTACAAAATAGTTGAACAAGTATGTCATTTTACCTACGCCGACTGCGACACTTCTTTACATTAATAACACAGCTAATCTGCAGGGTGTCAGTGGAACAAAGAAAAGAACTTTAACCAAAAAGACAACAAGAGAATCGCAACTGAAAATCTATATAACATTATCTTTTCAATTGTTCGGTTAAGTATCTGACAGTTGTTTAGCAAACAAGGAAGACGTTAATCGAATAGTGATGTTCAAATTAAACTTCTGCTATCAGTAAAGTATGTAAACTAGCAAATAGATTAAGATGCAGTCCTATTAGAAATGAGCATAAAGCATTTGCAGTAACATAAAAAATCAACATATGTATAAGCAGATATGAAGGAACATACAAACAGAATGCAGCAAGGCAAATATCCTATAAAAGCTTTGCAATATATACCCAAAGACGTAAAGCATGTAGGTTGGCCCAAGGAACGATCAAGCTAAAAATTTGAAGCTGGATGGAGATATCGACGGGTTGCTGCAGATGTTGGGAATAAAGTATCGGTAGTTTGATGCTGCTTTCAGCAGTGGTCTGTGCAACATTCCCTCACCCATAGACCAGTTTCAGGATGTCCACACAGAACAGATGCACTCCGAAATCGACACACTACGAGACCAGCATGGCCGACCGAATGTCATCCAGCGAAGACAGTTAGACATATGTTCCAACTCATGTGTCACCAAGGACCATTGCGAACCGTCTGCTTGCGTCAGGACTAAGATTACCATTGTCTCTGGCCATTGACACCACGACACTGCCAAGTACTGCTTCTCTCCTGTCGTGAAAGTGTCGACAGGGGAGTGGAATGGTACTCTCTTGTCAGCAGTGATGAGAATGCGTTCTGTCTGCATGCGAATGATGGGCTGGAACATGTATGGCGTAGACGTGGTGAGTGGCCTGTTCCGGAGTGTATTCATTCAGGACACATAGGACCTACCCCTGGCTTCATGGTGTTGGCAGCCTTCAGTTCCAGCTCACGGACACATTTTCTGTTTCCGCAAAGTAAAGCAACCTGTGCCTCGTACATTGCACGTGGTTTTATACCCGTGCTACTGTCATTTCTTCAAAGGAAGGAGATGAACTTTTTCAGAAGAAGACAACACGTCCACTTAAGGCTGCTGCGATGCATTGTGGTCTTTATCATCATTTTCTTGAACATTTTCCAGCCCGAGGGTGGGCCTGTTTGGAACGTAATCCTCGCCATCTAGTTCTGTGTTCCCACCATCTTTCTGTGTTCACTCTGGCCTAGTCCTTGCCTCTTCTTTGACCACACTCCTCCACACCTTCCAGCCAACTATCCCGTAATCTTACTCTAGGCAGTTTCCTCCACATCTCCATTTCATGTATCGTCATGTGAATCCTTTTGGGCCGGCCGGAGTGGCCGTGCGGTTCTATGCGTTGCAGTCTGGAAACGAGCGACCGCTACGGTCGCAGGTTCGAATCCTGCCTCGGGCATGGATGTGTGTAATGTCCTTAGGTTAGTTAGGTTTAATCAGTTCTACGTTCTAAGGGACTGATGACCTCAGAAGTTAAGTCCCATAGTGCTCACAGCCATTTGAACCATTGTTTTGAATCCTTCTGTTTCCCATTCTCTTTAAGTAACAATACCATCTTACCCTTGATGTTTGTATCCCGCTCTGCAAGGATTCCTTTTTCACTATTTCCCTTGCCCTTTCATTCCTCATCACATTTCTCCTTGTTAACCTTTTCTAGTTCTGCAGAACGTCATTTCACTTGCCTGTAATCTAATTATATCTCTTTCCTTAATTACCCATGTTTCAGATGGAAAGGCCAGTTACCGGATGTAGTAACGTCTATACTAAAGCGCCAAAGAAACTGATATAGTCATGCGTATTCAAATACAGAGATATGTAAACAGGCAGTATACGGTGCTCCGGTCGGCAACGCCTATACTGTATAAGGCAACAAGTGTCTGGTGCAGTTGTTAGATCAGTTACTGCTGTCACAATAGCAGGATATCAAGATTTCAATGAGTCTGAACGTGGTGTTATAGTCGGCGCACGAGCTATGGGACACTGCATCTCCGAGGCAGTGATAAAATGGAGGTTTTAGCCTACGACCTTTTCACGAGTGTACGGTGAACATCTGGAATCCGGTAAAATATCGAATCTCCGACATCGCTGCGGCCGGAAAAATATCCTGCGAGAACGGGACCAACGACGACTGAGGAGAAACATTCAGCGTAAAAGAAGTGCAAGCCTTCCGCTAATTGCTGCAGATTTCAATGCTGGGCCATCAAAAAGTGTCAGCAAGAGAACCATTCAACGAAATATGGACTTTCGGAGCCGAAGGCCCACTCGTGTACCCTTGATGACAGCACGACCAAATGCTTTACGCCTCGCCTGGGCGCCTCAACACCGACATTGCTATGTTGGGGACTGCAAAAATGAGTCCAGTTTCAGAATGTATCGATTGTATGGACGTGTACAGGTATGGAGACAACCTCATGAATCAATGGACCCTGCGTACCAGCAGGGGAATATTCATGCTGGTAGAGGTTCTGTAATTGTGTGGAGCGTGTGCAGTTGCAGTGATATATAACCATGATATGTCTAGATACGACTCTGGCAGGTGACACGTACGTAAGCATCCTGTCTGACCACATTCATCCATTCGTGTCCATTGTGCATTCCGACGGACTTGGACAGCCATAGCGACACCCCACAAGTCCACAACTGCTACAGAGTGGCTCCAGGAAAACTCTTCTGAGTTTAAACATTTCCGCTGGCCACCAAACTTCCCAGACATGAACATTATAGAGCATATTTGGGATGCCTTGCAACGTGCTGTTCAGAAGAGGTCTCCTCCCCTTTGTACTCTTACATATTTATGAACAGCCCTGCAGGATTCACGGTCACAACTCCCTCCAACCGTCCATGCCACGTCGTATTGCGTCACTCCTGCGTGCTCGTGTGGGCCTTCACGATATTAGGCAGGTGTACCAGATTCTTAGTCTCTTCAGTGTATATATAATTTCTTTGATTTTTAGTGAGCCGTCTTTGTTCCAAACGATGCTCCTAACACATGCACGAATGGTTCTGCCTCTCTACCACATTCATTGATCTCTTTCTTATTTCTTTGATGTTCCTCTGTCACTTTTTCCAAGTACCTGATACTTTCCACCTACTTCAGTTGTTCAATGCTTATTCTTCCAGTTGGTCTATCTTTCTCTCTAATTGTAAGCACGATCTCACATCTGTTTACATTAAATTTCCTTCCATACTGGTTCATAGTTTCCTCCCAAGTATCCAACGGTTCCTGAATCTCCTCCTCCCTGTTTCCAGATCATCAAGTCATCTCTGAACACCATTGCCTTCATTTCGTCTTCACGAGTCTTCCCTGCCACCTTAGTCATTATCTCATCAAAGACCACAATGAAGAGGAGAGGTGAAAATCCACCGCCCTGTTTCACACTAACTGTTTTCTGCAATCAATCAGTCCTTTCATTTGCCACTTTCACGCAACTCAGGCTTACGCAGTACTTCTCCTCCACAGTACTTATTCCCACCCCATCCTTTTCTGGTGCATCTCAGATCATTCTTCTACAGTCGCTATGAAATTCCTGTTCTATATCGAGGAAGGCCATCATCACAAAACTTAACGACAAAATGCGCTGCATTACTGGTTCCATCAAATCAACCCCATGCCACTGGTTACCCGTACTGAGTCACATCCCTCCACCTCACTTAAGGCGGAAACAAGCTCTACAGAGGGAGGCCAAGAAAACCTCTGTATCACCTTCTCTACCACTGCACCAGGAATTCTGTCATCCGCCACAGCAACGATTGAGATCAAGAAGACCAGCAAGTGTTACTGCAGGACAACTCATCGCGGATGGTTTTGATCTAAATGAAAGCTGGAAGCTTGAATGGTCAACTAAAACATTGGGAACAAGAGCCCATCACATTGATCCAAAATAAAAGCCAAAAGGTTTTGACCTACCGAGGAAACTTTCGTGCCGCCTCAACAGGTTAAGGACTGAACATGGTTGTTGTAGCTACTTCAGGTACAAATTATTCCAACGCTGTCCACTTCATCCATACCCTGGAATTCCCAATGACTTGTTCACTCTCACGCCCAGCTTAATTAACTGGTTGGAAAACACGGACATTAAGGTTTAATCTTGTCTATCATATGTATAAAATCACCATACGATTAAATAAATGATCAGATGTTCCCCAGATTCATAGCGGTGCTCGAGGAATAGGCTCACAGTCTTCATGGCAGACTAAAGCTGCCGTGGCCTGCAAGATCACCAGATCCCTCGCAAAATGAACACGGTGAAGCGGGAACTTTTTTGTTCTCTAGAGTCTGCAAGAACCATTGCTAAACCGCTACAAAAGGTGCAAAGTGGTTGGAACAATCTATCGCAGCACGCCGTTCGGCATCCTGGAGACTAGAAATCTACTCTGTAGGAATCAGCATGGGTTTCGAAAAAGACGATCGTGTGAAACCCAGCTCGTGCTATTCGTCCACGAGACTCAGAGGGCCATAGACACGGGTTCCCAGGTAGATGCCGTGTTTCTTGACTTCCGCAAGGCGTTCGATACAGTTCCCCACAGTCGTTTAATGAACAAAGTAAGAGCATATGGACTATCAGACCAATTGTGTGATTGGATTGAAGAGTTCCTAGATAACAGAACGCAGCATGTCATTCTCAGTGGAGAGAAGTCTCCTGAAGTAAGAGTGATTTCAGGTGTGCCGCAGGGGAGTGTCATAGGACCGTTGCTATTCACAATATACATAAATGACCTTGTGGATGACATCGGAAGTTCACTGAGGCTTTTTGCAGATGATGCTGTGGTGTATCGAGAGGTCGTAACAATGGAAAATTGTACTGAAATGCAGGAGGATCTGCAACGAATTGACGCATGGTGCAGGGAATGGCAATTGAATCTCAATGTAGACAAGTGTAATGTGCTGTGAATACATAGAAAGATAGATCCCTTATCATTTAGCTACAAAATAGCAGGTCAGCAACTGGAAGCAGTTAATTCCATAAATTATCTGGGAGTACGCATTAAGAGTGATTTAAAATGGAATGATCATATAAAGTTGATCATCGGTAAAGCAGATGCCAGACTGAGATTCATTGGAAGAATCCTAAGGAAATGCAATCCGAAAACAAAGGAAGTAGGTTACAGTACGCTTGTTCGCCCACTCCTTGAATACTGCTCAGCAGTGTGGGATCCGTACCAGATAGGGTTGATAGAAGAGATAGAGAAGATCCAGCGGAGAGCAGTGTGCTTCGTTACGAAAGCGTTACGGAGATGATAGATAAACTCCAGTGGAAGACTCTGCAGGAGAGACGCGCAGTAGCTCGGTACGGGCTTTTGTTAAAGTTTCGAGAACATGCCTTCACCGAGGAGTCAAGCAGTATATTGTTCCCTCCTACGTATATCTCACGAAGAGACCATGAGGATAAAATCAGAGAGATTAGAGCCCACACAGAAGCATACCGACAATCCTTTCCACGAACAATACGAGACTGGAATAGAAGGGACAACCGATAGAGGTACTCAGGGTACCCTCCGCCACACACCTTCAGGTGGCTTGCGGAGTATGGATGTAGATGTAGATGTTTGCATTCGAGAAAAGACGCCAGCGGCGGATACACTGTGTACTGATGCGACTCTTTGGAGATCCTTTACTGTGACATGGGTATGCTGTGTTATCATGTTGTCCTATAATGATTAACTACCTGCAACATGACTTGTTAATTAAATGGCACATCCTGGAGGGTATTGCATTCATTTTCCGCAGCGTATAAAATTTACAAATTACGCAATTTACTTCATGCAATCGCCAAACTCTTTTTTGTGACCCATGTTGTTGGAGCACTGGCCTACAGCACTTTTTCCCAGCCAGACGACAGCGTTTCAACTCGGCAGATGCCGTGAGGGGAGCAGGTCAGCGTGGGAGAGGTGGCCGTGCGCACCTTGGCATACCGCTCCGGCCCGCTGCCGTTATCGCGGCCCAATAAACGGCGCCGGCCGCGTTATAATCACCTCTGTGTGTGCCGTTTGTTTGAAATGAGTTATCGACCGCGGGCGCAGCCGCCCTTTGTTGTGGCAGCGCAACCACCGCCGGCCCGGCGGCGCGGCAACCCGGCCGCCGCCGCGTCCCTCCTGTCGGTTGTCAGCTCCAGCTCCAGCTCCAGAAGGTTTTAACATCCACGTCTCGTCCCCCTGCTACGAGCCGCGCCCCTTGTTCTACCGGCTGCCTGCTGCCGGCCGCATTTCTAACCGCCGTGTCTAGCCGAGTCGCGGAAACGATATACATCTTTCCCGTTTTGTTTTCGGCTTGTTTGCTCGGGACAGGAAAAATAAAGAGGAATTATGGCGACGACCATCTCTCCCGTTGACAAGAGAACATTTTGGGGGAAACTAACGTTCGAATGCGGCGATTAAGCGCCCCTCGCGCCGCAGATAACGCAGACAGTAACAGCGATCGTAAACGCGTCACGCCGCTTAATGCGGTCTTTTAAAGCCATACACAGCGGATAAATGCGGATGCACACAATGCGTACTGCGCTCTGAAGCTGGGAATCTGCTGCCAGAGATAATATATGGCCCCACTTTCAACTCAACAAAAATGTGTCAGAAGTTGGTGTCAAGGATAGCGCCGTAGTGGTCTAGAGCTAGAAACGAATTTTTATCGGTCTGCAACTTAAAGCTGGCCGCCAGGTGCCCAACATAACGCATTGACCTTCTGACCTAATTTAGTTGATATACACAGTACGTCAAGAACATATGTCCGCAGTTAAAACTGTCGTTTTCGTACCTATAAGGTACGTATCGATACCATCCCACTAGCGTTACCGCAACGGAATTGCGAGGGTTTGGGTCTGACGCTGAAAGCCGTTGCTCGGGATCGGGCGGACCCAATGGTGCGTACCTGCTGAGCAATGCCTCTAGCGGCGCTGTATCACGAGCGCCCTCTGATGCCGCGATATAGGACGGCCGGCGGCAGCGACTCAGCCGCTTGCATTCGGACCCATTTCGCTGCGGGATACTATGCAGATGCCGTCCAGTCGCAGCTCTGATTCTATCGTTGATACTTGCTTCAGGGAGCCCCATCATTGTTGGCAGAGAAACAGCTGGGCTAGGTTTCTTATTGCATTATCTGTAATGATTCCTCCCTCACTTGGGGAAATACAAGTTCAGTAAATCTTCTGCTTGTTGTGATAACTTGTTCACTAATCATTTCTGCTTCTGTCCAGCTTTCCTACGAAGAAAGTTGCCGCACCAACTTGTTGTACCACTCCTTAGCATGAAGTCGTACACAACGCAGGGGTGATGGGGGATTATTTACACCTCAAAACAAGGCTGCGAAATCAAGTATCGAAACTGTGCTACCGGGGAGCACACGTAAGCGAGGACGGTTGCACAAGTCGCTGACCCTTTAACTGACTCGTTAGCTCAGTGGTTAGAATTTAGGAGATATGTCAGTAACATGTAAACAAAGTTAAATATGAAGTGGGAAACGGATAAATTGCTGGAAACTGGGAAATCTGTACTACACATACAGGGGACGAACAAAAATATGACAACACAGCGAGAAATACGTGCATTATCGTAAATCCACAGCCAGCCACACCTGCAGGTACTACTACTGTATCCGACCAAGAATGGCACTGGTGCAGTGCCGTCAACACGGTGCAAGTGTCATTTATGTTGAGAACAGTGTTCAGTGCAGCTGCCAGCTCATAACGTCGGACTTCGTTTCGTTCGATAGTTGGCGAACAGTTGGTGATGGCACGGTGAGTGATTCTGTAAACAAGGTAGCTAAGTCTTTGTCGATTCGAGCAGTGTCATATTCAAGATTTATACCGAATAGAGGGAAAGCGGGAAAACCTCAACCGCTACATCACATAGCGATCGATCATAATGGACGGCCGTTGCCGGCCGCAGTGACCGAGTGGATCTAGGAGCTTCTGTCTGGAACCGCGAAACCGCTACGGTCGCAGGTTCGAGTCCTGCCTCGGGCATGGATGTGTGTGATGCCCTTAGGTTAGTTAGGTTTAAGTAGTTCTAAGTTCTAGGGGACTGATGACCTCAGATGTTAAACCTGCTGAGAGCCACTTGAACCATTCTTTGGACAGTCGTTGATGAGGACCGTAACGAAAAATTAGAGGACGACATCTGTAAAAGTCACCGCAGAAGTGACTGTCGTATTCAAGTGACCTGTCTGCACAAATACACGAAAGGAGCTCCATAAGTATGGAGATGTAAGACGGGCTGGAATTCCAAAACCACTCGTCAGTGATGCTAATGTTCATAAAAGAAAAACCTGGTGCCGTAGCTGCGGTAACGCGGCCCGGTGGGTTTGAAGACCCACAGAAAGGTATGGATATCGATGGCGTCCGCTAGGCGTTTCTTGTGCAATTTCGGGTATTGCGATCGCCGACGCAAGCGCCGCCGTCAGTCAAGTATGTCCTGCCCAACCGGCTTATCAGGGATCGCGCTCATTCTTTATAAAGCCAGCAGGGGGCCGCTTCCTCTCCGTAAGTTGTCATTTCCCTACATTACCGTATAGATCTCGCTACACATCGTTGTCTTGGTTTGCCCTTTAGACTTCTTACTCTGCCGTGCATTCACCCTTGTCTGTCGTTCCCTCTTGTTGTCCGCCTTTTATCCTCTGGCGATTCACTGTTGAAAATCTGGTCAGCCAGCCAGCCACCGCTGGTTCTGAAGTCTTTTCCGAGTCTGGCCGGTTTTTGGTCTTTTTTTCTGGACGTATTCCAGCCCCTGTCCTCCTCTACAGCATTTACCCTCTACAGCTCCCTCTAGCACCATCCTAGTTACTCGCCGATGTCTTAAGAAATGCCCTATCATCCTGTCACTTTTTCTTCTAAATATTCTCCATACATTCCTCTCCTTGCCAATTCTGCAGTGAATCTCCTCATTTGTTACCTCATTAGTCGACCTAATTTTTAATGTTCTTCTATACCCCCACATCTCAAATCCTTCAATTGATCCACAGTCTATGTTTCATTATCATACAATGACGTGTTCCACACGTATATTCTTCAAATTAAGCCGTATGGTTGGTACGAGTAGATTTGTCTTGGGACTTGGCCAAGAATGCCCTCTTCCGCACTGCTAGCCTGCTTTTTATGGCCATCTTCAACCGTGTACCATGGGTTATCTTCCTGCGTAGGAAACAGAACGCCTTAATTTTGTCTGCTCCTAGCCCTCGATTCGAACGTTAAGCTTCTCGTTTTGCTCATTTCTGCTGCTTCTCATTAACTTTTTTTTTTTTACTCTCAATCCGTATTCTGTTGCCATTATTCATTTCATTCAACACATCCTGTAATCCTTCTTCACTTTCATTGAGAACAGCAATGACACCAGTGAATCTTATCACTGATATTCTATCAACCTGAATTTTGATCCCACTGTTAAACCTTCCATTTATTTCCGTCATTGCTTGTCCATTGTGTACATTGAACAGAAAGGGTGAATGAATACGTCCCTGCATTATAACCATTTTAATCAGAGGTCCTCGTTCTTGGTCTTCAAGTCTTATTGTTCCCTCTTGATTCTTGTACATACTGTGTATTACTCGCCGTTCCCTGCAGCTTTCTCCCGGTTTTCTCAGAATTTCGGACAATTTGCACCATTTTACATTGTTGAACGGTTTTTCTAGATCGGCAAATCTAAAGTGCGTGTCTTGGTTTTTCTTCAGTCTTGATTCCATTATGAACCGCAACGCCAGAATTGTCTTTCTGGTAACTTTACCTTTCCTAAGATCAAAGACGTTGTCGTCTAACAGATCCTTAATTTTCTATCCTTCCGTACATTATTCTTGTCAGCAACTTGGCAGAATAAACTGTTAAGCTGATAATGCGATAATTCTCTGCAATGTCTGGATGACGTTTCTCCGAAAGTCTAATGGTATATTGCCAGCCTCATAGATTCTACACACGAAATTGAAGAGTCGTTTCCTTGCTACTTCACACAATGATTTTAGAAATTCCGGTAGAATGTTATCTATCTTTCTGCGTTATTCGATCTTAAATCTTCCCAACCGCTTTTAATTCTGATTTTAATACTGGATCTCCTTACTCTTCTTCCATAACGGCCTCAGAGAAGTCCTTTCCTTCCTTAGAGTATTCTTTCTATGTATCGGCTCTCTCCTTTGCATTTAGGATTTTCCCCTGCATTCCTAATGTTACTACCCTTGCTTTTAATTTTACCGAGGGTTCTTTTGACTCTTCTGTATACTGAGTCAGTCCTTCTGAATCGTTTATTTTTCGCTTTCTTCGCATTCTTTTGTTGCAATTTCGCTTTAATGTCTATGCGCTTTCTGTTTATTTCATTCCTAAGTGACATGTATTTCTGTGTTCCTGAATGTCTCTGAACATTTTTGTACCTCCTTCTTTCATCGATCAACTGAAGTATTTCTTCTATTACTCTTGGTCTCTCTGCTATTTCCTTCCACGTACCTATGTTTTCCTTTCCAACTTCTATGAGAGTCCTTTTCCAGAGATGTCCATTCCTCTTCAACTAAACTGCTCACTGAGCTATTCATTATCGCCTCAGGGAACTTCAAGCGTGTCTCTTCATTCCTTAGTAACTCCGTATCCCACTTCTTTGCGCATATATTCTTCCTGACTGTCGTCCATGCTTCTGCCTACTCTTCATCATTGCTAAATTATGAGCTGTGTCTGAAACTGCTCGTGGATACCCCTTAGAGTCCAATATCTGATTTGGGAATCTCTTCGTAGCCATGATGTAATCTAACAGAGATCTTCATGTATCTCCAGGCCTTTTCGAAGTATACCTTATCTTGTGATTCTTGAACAGATTATTTGCTATTACTAACTCAAATTTATTGGAGGACTCAGTTAGTACTTCTCCTCTCTTGTTCCTACCCTTTTCAGATTTTCTAACTTCCCCAACACGTTCAAACTTCTGACATTCTTGCCGACTCCTACAACGTTATCCTTTCGTTGGTTATTCAATGGGGGCTAGTCTGCAATCTTTTGCCAATGAAGATGTCATCATTACAGTGTTCAATGAAAGACCACATCACTGTCCTATGAAGGCATATTACATCACTATAAAAGACAGAAAACATTCACTATGGACTAATGGAAGAATGTCATTTGGTCTGATGATTCATGGTCTTTAATATTCCCAAGTTCTTACCAGATTTACGTCGAAAGAGTGAAGCATAGGGTAGGTTCGATAACGATTTGGGAAGCCATATCGTGGTATTCTATCGGGCCCAAGATTACTCTGCACGGTCGCATTACTGCGAAGTGTTACACTACTGGCCATTAAAATTGCTACCCCAAGAAGAAATGCAGATGATAAACGGGTATTCATTGGACAAATATATTATACTAGAACCGACATGTGATTACATTTTCACGCAATTTGGGTGCATAGATCCTGAGAAATCAGTACCCAGAACAACCATTTCTGGCCGTAATAACGGCCTTGATATGCCTGAGCATTGAGTCAAACAGAGCTTGGATGGCGTGTACAGATACAGCTGACCATGCAGCTTCAACACGATATCACAGTTCATCAAGAGTAGTGACTTGCGTATTGCGACGAGCCAGTTGCTCGGCCACCATTGACCAGATGTTTTCAATTGGTGAGAGATCTGGACAATGTGCTGGCCAGGGCAGCAGTCGAACATTTTCTGTATCCAGAAACGCCCGTACAGGACCTGCAACATGCGGTCGTGCATTATCCTGCTGAAATGTAGGGTTTTGCAGGGATCGAATGAAGGGTAGAGCCACGGGTCGTAACACATCTGAAATGTAACGTCCACTGTTCAATGTGCCGTCAATGCGAACAAGAGGTGACCGAGACGTGTAACCGATGGCACCCCATACCATCACGCCGGGTGATACGCCAGTATGGCGATGACGAATACACGCTTCCAATTTGCGTTCACCGTGATTTCGCCAAACACGGATGCGACCATCATGATGCTGCAAACAGAACCTGGATTCATCGGAAAAAATGACGTTTTGCCATTGGTGCACCCAGTTTCGTCATTGAGTACACCATCGCAGGCGCTCCTGTCTGTGATGCAGCGTTAAGGGTAACTGCAGCCATGGTCTCCGAGCTGATAGTCCATGCTGGTGCAAACGTCGTCCAACTGTTCGTGCACATAGTTGTTGTCTTGCAAACGTCACCATCTGTTGACTCAGGGATCGAGACGTGGCTGCACGATCCGTTAGAGCCGTGCGGATAAGATGCCTGTCATCTCGACTGCTAGTGATACGACGCCGTTGGGATCCAGCTCGTTGTCCGGATTACCCTCATGAACCCAACGAAACATAGTCTGCTAACAGTCATTGGATCCCGACCAAAGCGAGCAGCAATGTCGCCATACGATAAACCGCAATCGCTATAGGCTACAATCCGACCTTTATCAAAGCCGGGAACGTGATGGTACGCATTTTTCCTCTCTACACGAAGCATCACAACAACGTTTCACCAGGAAACGCCGGTCAACTGCTGTTTGTGTATGAGAAATTGGTTGGAAACTTCCCTCATATCAGCACGTTGTAGGTGTCGCCACCGGCACCAAACTTGTGTGAATGCTCTGAAAAGCCAATCATTTGCATGTCACAGCATCTTCTTGCTGTCGGTTAAATTTCGCGTCTGTAGCACGTCATCTTCATGGTGTAGCAGTTTTAATGGCCAGTAGTGTACATGGCCATTATTGTTGATCTCGTCAAACCCAAAGTACACTGTTTGCTCCCCACTGGTGACGCTGTGTTTCAAGACGACGGATTTCATAAGGACGAGAATGGATTTCGCATCTTCCGTAGTCATCACAGTCACCAGATCTCACTATTATTGTGAGGACGTTGCGTGATGGCTACCTACCTCCAACCCGTTACTTGAACGTACCACTGTTTTGCTGGAAGAATGGTATAATTTCCCTTGAAAACCATTCGGGACCGGTATTTCTCCATTCAGAAACGACTTAAGCTCTTTTTCCTACACCTTAGTCCGCCTCCTTAGCTGAGAGGTCAGGGTAGCTGGCTGCCAAGCAGCGTACCTGGATTCAATTACGGGCAGGATCGGAGATTTTCTCCTCTCGGGTACTGGGTGTTGTGTTGTCCTCGTCATCATTTCGTCATTATCGACACGCAAGTCGCCCAGTGTGGCGTCAACTGAAAAGACTTGCAACTCGGCGGCCAAACTTACCTCGGTGGAGACTCCCGTCCATCAATGCCATACGATCATTTCTTTTAATTTCCAACACCTTATTAGGCATAGTAATTTGCTGCACTTTTTATGTACGCGTATTTTTTTCCCGCACACTGTACGTGTCCGAGGGATTTGGGTATTGTTAACTACATAAGCAAGCAGTGACGTGATGCGGTACTTGATGTTGTTTTAACCCGAACATGCCATCTTAGATGCAGAACCAAATTCAATCCATAATATATCGTTTTCAGGACATCCATAACTGTTGCTAAAATTTTTATGCTAAAGAAATCCGCTCCAGTTGTACTTGACTAATCCTTTATTTGGATAAAATCGTACACACGGTCTGTGTTTCGGGAAGTGAATCACAACTTCAGGAGCAAAATAAATACAAGGAAAACTGAGAAGGATTCTTCACAAAATTAATTAACATTATAAGTGCCAAGACCAATGTGAACGTCAGGTCACATCCTGATTGTGTACGGGAAAGTCGTATAAATGATACGAGGGTTGGAACTTTAATATCGGCTACTATTTATTTACAGTTCGTACAAAATAGATACGTGTTTCAAAGTTTTACTGACCTTCAAAGCAGTAACCGAAATTGTTTATAACTCATAGCAGTGCCAGTTGTATTGACATTTCGAGCGGCGCGGTCTATTGCCCGACGAATTTGTAGCAGTTCTGTAGCGAATGCCATGAAGTGTTTCCTTCAGTTTAGGAATCGAGTTGGCCTCACAAAGGCTTAAAGCAGGTAAGTGCAGTAGGTGGTGTAGCGCTTAGTGCCCCATAAATCAAACAAATAAGTAACACCTTGCACTGTACGTCCTTGAGCATTGTCCTGAGAAATGATACTCAGGTCCTGCAGAAAATGTCATCACTTCTGTCACACAGGTGACGACACTTTCTGAAGGACCTACCATTATTTTGCAGGACAATGCTTAAGCACGTACAGTGTAAGGTGTTGCTGATTTGTTTGACTGATGGTGCTGCCAAGTCCTACACCACTGACTGCATTTTCCTGATTTAAGCCCTCGTGAGGTTAACTCGATATCTAAACTGAAGGAAACACTTCATGGCATTCTCTACAGAACTCCTACAAATTCGACGGGCAATAGGCCGCGCCGCTCGAAATGTCAACCCAACTGGCACTGCTAAGAGTACCCTACGACATCCACATCGCTGGCAACGGGGTATACACAACGCTGGTGACTACTCTGAAGGCCAGTAAAACTTTGAAAGACGTATCTCTTTTGTACGAGCTGTAAATAAATAGTTGCGACTATTCAAGTTCTCTGGAACCTCGCGACCGCTACGGTCGCATGTTCCAATTCTGCCTCGTGCATGGACGAGTATGATGTTCCTAGGTTATTTAGGTTTAAGTAGTTCTAAGTCCTAGGGGACTGATGATCTCAGAAGTTAAGTCTCATATTGCTCAGAGCCATTTGAACCATTGAAGTTCGAACGCTCGTGCAAAAAATCCAGCAAATTTATGAAGTAGAATGCGAGATCCAGTGCCGGTGAGGTATGAAACCACTATCTGAGTCACCCATTGCCGCATATAAACAACCATGAAAGTAAAACAAGTAATCATACATTTTAAAAAATCTCATGTAACACTACGTCCAGGTGTAGGTCGCCAGACTAATGTAACCTAAGAACCGAATGCAAAGTGGTGGGCATAAGAATGTAAAATGCAGGCATATTAGCCGTAACATGATTGCACGGTATCTCGCGTGCAATCCTTTGTAGTTTCCCTTGTTTTTTGTAACACCTAAAGATGGAATTCACATCCGAAGCCCGGGTGGCGTGTACGGATTTATGGAAGTAAAGGATATGTCACCTACAACTGGAGAGGATTTATGCGTCATGAAAAATTGATTCTTTTACAAACATATGAATTATGAAAAACAGATGCAAACAGAACGTCTGGTTGTGGAGCAGACATCTACTACAAACACGAAAGTGAATCCCCACGCAATGATACATACGCTTGATCACAAATACAGAGGATAGCCATGCCTGCATATAGCATCATTCAGTTTTACATGAACGGCATCTGTACAATGCCTAGGCAACGACATGGCCTCTGGCTATTTATTGAACATTCGTAGTACTGGCGCCTGCACTCGCTCTCTCCCCTTTCCCCATCACTGAGGCAGTGTACAACACGGCCGCCCTGCAAACCCCAAAGAATAATTGAGAGCGACGTCCACTCTGCCCCGTCTGGCGTTAAAAGGCGGTTGCTGCAGCCCTTTGAGATCAGCTGATGAGTTATTTGATTGAGAACGAGCTGTTATGGTCACGAAAACTGACAGTGGCATAGACAGTGTTGTGCTCTTCCGTATCTACATCTACATCTATATTTATACTCTGCAAGCCACCCAACGGTGTGTGGCGGAGGGCACTTTACGTGCCGTTGTCTTTACCTCCCTTTCCTGTTCCAATCCCGTGTGGTTCGCAGGAAGAACGACTGCCGGAAAGCCTCCGTGCATGCTCGAATCTCTCTAATTTTACATTCGTGATCTTCTCGGGAGGTATAAGTAGGGGGAAGTAATACAGTCGATACCTCATCCAGAAACGCACCCTCTCGAAACCTAGGTAGCAAGCTACACCGCGATCCAAAGCACCCCTCTTGCAGAGTCTGCCACTTGAGTTTGCTAAACATCTTTGTAACACTGTCACGCTTACCAAATAACCCCGTAACGAAACGCGCCCCTCTTCTTTGGATCTTCTCTATTTCCTCTGTCGACCGACCTGGGGGTTCGATTCCCGGCGGGGTCAGGGATTTTCTCTGCCTCGTGATGACTGGGTGTTGTGTGATGTCCTTAGTGTTGTGTGATGTCTTTAGGTTACTTAGGTTTAAGTAGTTCTAAGTTCTAGGGGACTGATGACCATAGATGTTAAGTCCCACAGTGCTAAGAGCCATTTGAATTTTTTTTTTGAACCGACCTGGTACGGATCCCACACTGATGAACAATACTCACGTATAGGTCGAACCAGTGTTTTGTAAGTCACCTCCTTTGTTGATGGACTACATTTTCTAAGGAATCTCCCAATGAATCTCAACCTGGCACCCGCCTTACCAACAATTAATTTTATACGATCATTCCACTTCAAATCGTTCCGCATGCATACTCCCAGATATTTTACAGAAGTAACTGCTACCAATGTTTGTTCCGCTATCATACGAACATACAATAAAGGATCCTTCTTTCTATGTATTCGCAATACATTACATTTGTCTATGCTAAGGGTCAGTTGCCACTCCCTGCACCAAGTGCCTATCCGCTGCAGATCTTCCTGCATTTCGCTGCAATTTTCTAATGCTGCACCTTCTCTGTATACCACAGCATCATCCGCGAAAAGCCGCATGGAACTTCCGACACTATCTTCTAGGTTATTTATATATATTGTGAAAAGCAATGGTCCTATAACATTCCCCAGTGGCACGCCAGGGGTTACTTTAACGTATGTAGACGTCTCTCCATTGAGAACGACATGCTGTGTTCTGTTTGCTAAAAACTCTTCAATCCAGCCACACAGCTTGTCTGATATTCCGTAGGCTCTTACTTTGTTTATCAGGCGACAGTGCGGAATTCTATCGAACACCTTCCGGAAGTCAACGAAAATGGCGTCTACCTGGGAGCCTGTATCTAACATTTTCTGGGTTTCATGAACAAATAATGCGAGTTTGGTCTCACACGATCACTGTTTCCGGAATCCATGTTGATTCCTACACAGTAGATTCTGGGTTTCCAGAAATGACATGATACGCGAGCAAAAAACATGTTCTAAAATTCTACAATATGTCAGACGTATAGGCCTGTAGTTTTTCGCATCTGCTCGACGACCCTTCTTGAAAACTGAAAGTACCTGTGCTCTTTCCCAATCATTTGGAACCTTCCGTTTCTCTAGAGACTTGCGGTACACGGCTGTTAGAAGGGGAGCTAGTTCTTTCGCTTACCCTGTATAGAATCGAATTGGTATCCCGTCAGGTCCAGTGGACTTTACTCTGTTGAGTGATTTCAGTTGCTTTTCTATTCCTTGGACACTTCTTTCGATGTCAGCCATTTTTTCGTTCATGCGAGGATTTAGAGAAGGAAGTGCAGTGCAGTCTTCCACTGTGAACAGCTTTGGAAAAAGGTGTTTAATATTTCAGCTTTAAGAGTGTCATCCTCCGAATCCAGTGGCGCCTATGGGCCTATGGAGTGAGCATAATATGACGATTGGTCAGTAGCGTTGGGCCTTCAAGACGTATTCGGACGAAGGAAGACTGTTACGAGTCATTTCTTGATTATGGCGCGCTTTTTAGTTACTGAATTTGAAGAAGGCCAACTGAAGTAGATACCGTGCTTTGCGTTGTAGGGTGCGTTTTTTATTCGTTTCCGGAAGGGTGAGGAGGTGACATGACGTTACTGTAATATATCGGTATGCGATATCGTTATCTGTGCCTGTTTCAGAGTTCTGTATTTACTTGAGCGGTATATCTGAGAGAGCAGCCCTGCACTCGCCAATGTGGGTCGTTTGCTGCCAGGTGCTTACCTGCGGCTTCGCTAGTCAGGAGAAAGACCGTCGCTAAACGTCATTAGCCTGAGTGGGGCCCACTGTGGGGAGAATTGACACTTTTTGGAACTCGGCCCCACATGGTAATTTAGAGTAAAATTTGTTTTTATCTAGTCGGCTTCAAAAGACAGACGCTAGATCAGGGGCGGGCAAACGTTGCACGCGGCTCATGAGCGCACAGCGCTGCAAGTGAGCTGCTCGCGTGCAGTCGTCGACCGGGGCAGTTGGCGACAGCCGGCAGGTTGCTGCAGTGTAGTGCCAGGCTAAGCTGCGGACGCTGATGCGAAGCGACCACTACGTAGTGCACGTTGTGTTTCAAGAACCGGAAAATGCAGAGTGAATCAAGGAAACTGAGAAGTGGAGATTTGCTATCTTTTAAAAAGTAATGGGAGAATCGTTTTTTCTTTGTGCAAAAACGTGAAAATTCGAAATGTTTAATATGTTGCAGTATTCCCGCTGGTCAGCGGAAGTTTAGTATTAGAGGCCGTTATAACAAATTTCACAAGGACGAGTACAATTTATTGTCGGATTGTGAGCGGATGGGGAAATTGACTGAGCTTAAGAAAAGCGATCTGACGATACTAGATGAATCTGTCGTAGTTGCTGTGGTCACGAGAGATCTGCGACTTCCTTTCGTCATGTCTCTCATCTAACTGATTTAACATTTTATGGAGCACTGTTTTCAATTTTTCAGGACGACAACAATAATAGCCCAGCGGTACGTGCAAGTTATAAGATTGCGCTTAATATAGCGAGAGCTGGAAAACCATTTGCTGAATTAGTAAGTGTCGGTTAAGAGCAAACATCAGTGATGAAAATTTAAGTAACTGTTTGTGTTTGTCAGTATGTAGAAATTTTGTTCCACTCCACCTGTGATAATTAAAGAAAACGTATCGTAGGTAATAGGTACTCTTTCAAAACACGACATCTTTCAAGCACCTCTACTAACTAATAGATACTCTTTCAAACCGGGATATCTTTCAAGCACTCCTACTAATCTTATTGCTTCATTCAATAAAGCAAGCTAGGAAACAAAACGCATTGCAGAGGAAGGAGCGGACAGAAGGTATGGTGGGGAGGGAAGATAAGCGGGTGGCCAGCTTGCCCCTGTTTGCACGCAGAACACCTGTTAACTGCGCGCGTGCAAGTGCACCGCACACGTGCAGGATTCCTGCCCGCCCCTGCGCTAGAGTAACACCTTGCCAGCGTGGAAGAATCAGCTCCGTTCGCCCTAAAAATTTTGTACAGCCATTGGTATTATGTCACTCTGGATATAGATCTTGTTGGATAAAACTGACCAGTTATGATGACATTCCTCCTTGCTCAGTGTTAAAAAAAATGCCCACCTTTTACGCTAGAGGTGGGTGTTACGTGTGCTGCCCATTCCTTTTCCATCGATTTGGCATCAATTCTCACCGATCATAGTGACAACAGATTCCCTTCCACGTAGAGTTTTAGAGAGCAGAGAGATGAAGGCCGTGAACTTTGATACTGGACACTACGTTCCTCACTATCGAGGGGTCGGCATTATCTCCGACCGCCATTCTGCGCTGGCCGGTGCTTGTTAAGTCGATTAAGTGATGCAGTTCCGGTCGTTATCCGTATTCTTCCCTGTTCGTTCCTTGCTTACTTTTCCATGCAATTTGTGTGAAGCACTTTCATGATATTTGTGGCTTGTTGCTATAAAGCTGTTCTCAATTACACTAGCTGTCCAGATGAGCACATCTTATGTGTTAGCTCCAGCAGTCTTCCACAAACCTTTGGCTCCACCTACTGTGGTACTGCCATTCTGTTATCTAATTTTAACTGTAAAGAAATTCCCTTTATGTTAGTCTCGTGATTGATGTCAATCATTAGATCAAGTTAATAACGTTAATCTCTGTATTTAGATTTCAAGATCTTTCTATCGGATCTCCGTACTGTCCTGGTTAGGCGACACCTTAAAAATGAATATAGCCGGTTGTATTATCAACTGGTTCACTTTACTGTGTCGGCGTTGCCCTGCACAGCAGCCCCCTATAAGGATTAAGTACTTCATTATCCCGTCAAAGCATAGAGCACTGTAGTTACACATCTTGTCTGTAGGATATAGTTTCTACAGGTCTCTCTCTCTCTCTCTCTCCCACTCTCCCTCTCTCTCTCTCAATTCACACACGCACACACACACACACACACACACACACACACACACACACACACACACACACAAACTCACACAATCACACACAAAATGAATGCTGTACACTGACGTTCCAAAACATTTATGACTACCTGCCTAATTAATTGTCTGTCGTCTTTAGAACGAAATACACGGTGAGGACAAAGTCGTGCCCTGATTGTAATAATTTATAACAGAATAACCGTTTGACATGATAAGTTACATTTGATGCCGTTACACAGGTTAGTGTCAGAAGCTTTTCCTTTTTTTAAAAAAAAAATAAAAAATCACTTACATAAGTTAACTTCAACGTGTGCTCCCTTGATAGCTCGGAGAATGTCGAAGCGGTATTCTAGTTCCCACCAGGTGTTTCGTAACATGTGTGCTGTCACGGTACCCTAGTCTTCAGTTCGTCGACGTCAGCAACTGGCGTGAAGACGACCCTGTCGGGGTGGCCAGGGTCTTGGACCGTTCCTTCCAATCCACCGATCCAGACATTACTCCCGTCTACAGACATTACGCCCCTTGCCTTTTTTCTGGGGCTATATCAAGGATAGAATCTTCGTCACACTAGTTACTGACGTCGATGAACTGAAGGCTAGGATACAAGCTGCTGTGGGCACTGTGACAGAACACATATTACGGAACACCTGGCGCGAACTGGAACACCGCCTCGACATTCTCCGAGCTACCAAGGGAGCACTCGTTGAGGTTTAACAACGTAAGTGGTCTTTAAAAAAGCTACTAATACTAACCTATGTAACGTCATCAAATGTAAATTATTATGTCAACCGGTTATTCTGTAATGACTTGTTATAATCAGGGCAATGCTTTCTGCTCACCCTGTACATCACTGATAGTACGTATAAAGGACCCGACAGATGAGTGGTTGGTTTATGGAGGTATGTGGCGAAATAACATCACTGATTGTGCGTATCAGGGATCAGACAGATTGTTGGTTGGTTTGTGGAGGGATGTGGCAGTAGATGTATACGCACAGGTCATGTAATTCGCATAAATAACGGGTCGCTGATTCGCGTACGCGATGATGGCACGGGATAGCGGCACAGATTGGTTCCATAGCTTTTGCTGGCCGAGACATCAACGTGATTTCACTATAACGTTCCTCAAACCACTGTAGCACACTCCTGGCTCCGAGACACGGACAGTTATACTGCTGAAAGACGACATTTTGTTGGGGAAGACATCAAGCATGGAGGGATGGAGGTGATTCGCATCTGTCGGCGTGTCTTCGATTACTAACACAGGTCCCATGCAGGCGCAGGAGAATGTCTCCCATAGCACAGTATTGTTCTCGCCATCCTGTGTTCGTGGCGCGCTGCAATATTGGAGTCGCTGTTCGCCTCGATGACGGCATTTGTGGAGGCGACAATGGTCCGAATGTAGCAAAAATGTAATTCACTCGAAGATCGGAAAGATTTCCATTGATCGACGGTCGAATGTTCATGGTCCCGAGCCTATTGCAATAGTAATTGACGATGTTGATGAGTCACCATCTGAACGCGTAGGGGTGGTCCGCTGCGGAGCTTCGTGTTCAACAATGAACGATGAACAGCGTGCTCCGAAACATTTGTTCGTGCATCACCATTGTGCTCTGTCAGCAGAGATGCCACAGATCAGCATCTATACCACTTTACAGAGCATACAAACCTCCAAACACCACGTTATGTGAAGGGTCGTGGTCGTCCAACCATTTAGCGCCTAGTGGTAGTTTCACTGTCCTCCTACCTATTTCCGTAGATGCTCACGACAGTTGTACCAGCTTCACCATTTTCGAGATACTAGTTCACAGGTTCTGAGTAATAACAGTCGGCCCTTTGTCAAAGTCGCTTATCTCGATGGATTTCCCCATTCTCAGCCAATATTTTCGCTAGGGTGATACTCCGTCGCCGTCTGATCCGCTTACACACTTTTGTTACCGAATCACGTGCCCGTAACGCCAGCAGGCCGCATTCAACGTCTCGGTGGGCAGTGGTCATAGTGTTTTGGCTTCTTAGTGTATGTAATCTGAAAACATGAACGATAAACCTAAGTCAGGAGCAATGTCGCTACGACAGCGTTTGGTTCATTATTGGTTTCAGGTGGAGATTTTTAAAGCCGCTGGTCGCAACTGCTCTATAGTTGTGTTTTGTGCCGTTTCGTGTACATGTTGACATATATTTCGTTTTCATTTGTCTTCAGTGAGCGTGCCAGCCATCTGCAGCAGAGCACTACACTCGTCGTCCTGACAGTGTCGTCCCTGCCGTACTAATGGACAACGGCATAAACAGGCAATAGCCGGAAATACAGTGACATCGGGCATCAGAAATAGACTCTAAAAGTGATGCTACTATTTTCATCTATAGCAATGGTTTCTCTTCGTTCTGAAATGTTATTTCACTGATTTAACGATCTGTTCTGTAATTTTAAATTTTACATATTTCAGGCTTTTGAAAAATGAAGATTATCTTATAGAGGACGCGCGCATCTAGCGCAAGGAGCAGGAACAAAATCTAACAAAATCTATATAAGATCGGTGTTTTACATTTTATAGGGAGTGGTTAAATAGTGCACTTTCTTTAGGTTTTAATATAAATTTTCTTTTGTATTGTTATAAAATCTGAAGATGGTCATTGTATGGCCGAAACCGGCTATGACTGTGTCATAAGAATGTGATTGCGTCTATACATAAACAAAAAAAAAAAAAAAATTAGAAAATAAGATAACCTTTAGTTTGTCTAAAATTTGATTCTTTTTCCTAAACAACAGCATGAAGCGTCTTCTTGAGTTAGGCGTACTTTGGTTCAACAATTCATCGCTACAGTCAGTTAAATAGCGCATCTGACGTTAAGACTGTATATATTTGACGCACATTTTGTATTACCTGGGAGAGCCTAACTTACACTATTCCACCAAATCCGTTGTCTCGGAGGTGATATGTCAACACATCCCATGGGAGAACCTGTGATCATTGAGAGGAGAAAGAATCCGTCGTAACATCGATAGAAATGAAACTTGATTCCGACATGGAGGCTTTCTCAGATAACGTAGTAATTAAGGCAAAAACAGACCTCCTGCTCCGAATACCAGTCCGGCATAAATTTCCATTTGTCACAAAATATTCATGATACTGCACGTTCAGAATGTCTGAAGGGGCTTTCCTAATATCAGTCCGTACGGTCTTGATGAATTTCGTCTTTATTCACTCATTGTATTTCATTTCAGCAGCTTCAGTTCCTCTCATACAAATCTGCATGACGTGCTTCGTGGAGGCGTTGGCTAATCATCAGTTTTAACCCGGCTTGAATGAGATATTAACGTGATCCTTTTGAATTCTAAATTATTTTGTTTGCTCCCATCTATGGGAGTTACCATCGTAATGAAATGAGAGAAACCAAGAACTCTCACGGTAAGATTTAGGTGCACATTTTTGTAATGTTATACTCAAGGGTGAGCTCTCTAACAAACACTTAAGTGTCAATTACGGACTAATAGTGTAGATGTGGGCTACGTGTATTAAGGTATGAGGAATATTTTGTCAAATATATGACAAGTTTGTGTTTCCAGTAACGTCGTTCACCTGTACCATCACCAACAACATTCCTTCTGGCCATCTGTGAGACACTTTTCAACTGCGCCGACGCACGGGCAGCGCACTCGGTGCAGAAATTCGATACACAGCTGTCCGAGTGGTTTCTGCTCACCGAAGCTTATGACGTAATGTGTTATCTTCACTAGGGGCAGTAGTGGGTGTAATGGCATGCCATGCTTTATCTGTTTGATATTCGCTGTCCGTATTAATAAAGCTTTCTGCCATGCAAGTATCCCAAGGAAGCCCGAAACAATATAACAGTCCATCCATGTCTGCCCTCAGTGCAAAGATGACGTTACCGGCGTACGCAAGCATAGACACAAACGAGCCGCCGATCGCGCCCTGTCCTGCAGCCACCAGTAACCAGAGCAAGCTTGCATCTCATGTCTGCGTCATTCGACATCCAGTCATCAACATCCATCGCGAAATCGTGCGCAAAACTGTCCAGAAATTAGTAATAGTTTGACTGCGCGCTTCAGAGGCAGCCAGCTCCTGGAGGAAGTCCTCAGCAAGAAGACCGAACCACCGATTCGGAAGATTTTACAAGAATTACACGGTACCAATAACCGACAACCCGGCGAAAGTTTATGTTGTTACGTGCCCTGTGTTCCAGTAAATTTGAAGAACACAGTGAAGGGAGTGCTGGTGAAGCAGTATTTTCAACTCTGTAACAAACGAATTCGCAAAATGAACCAGGAATTCAATTATTTTAGCGGAGTATCGCAATACAGCAGTGACGAAGGTCCTTAATTATTCATTGTTCACTGGTGAGAAGTTCTCCGTTCATTATGATGTTTCCAGCTACCAGAGTAGCAATTTCAGGAGGGCTGATGTAAGCCTCGCCTTTCTCACATCACGTGAAATGTTTCTATATGAGTTCATGGGCTGCAGTTTCATATGTTGCTACTCTGATAATTTTAATTAGCACTAGCTTACAAGTTCGGCTTTGTAGGGCGTGGGAAGGCAAAATTAACAGGATCTGCAGAGTAGGGATGGCGACTGTGATAAGCTTCGAATCTCTCTCTTTCGTCAGCAGATTCATTAAATTGACGCTCAGCACAACAGATTTTCCATACACGGTCCAAAAATAACAAACCATATTCTTCTCTCTGAAAGTGGTCTTCGAGTGTCTAATTAATTCGCAGGAGACAAAAATAACACCTACCCAGTCTCTAACGGATAATAATGACTGTAATGCCTTTTTTCTGAAAAAAAAATTTCCTTCTCCTGAAGAGGATTTAACATAATATAAAAACTCTTGCGGAGGAGGTGAAAATACATACTGAGCAACTACTGTTTTCCCTTTTAACCTTTAATAAACATTCGATTTCGTTACGGGCTTTGTACATTAAAATTAACAAGCCAGTTTTTTAAACTTAACTCCAGCCAAATTAGTTCAAATCAACAGCAAGTTATAAAAATTGCGTTGAACGCCTCAGGAAGAAATAAGACAACGTATTGTGGCTATTCTCGACGACCTTTCGGCGAGTACCAGATATTCGTCAACACAACCCCTTTTTCGAAGGCATCACGCATTCTTATCATAATCAGCCATTGTATGAAAATGGAAATACACATCTTCAATAGTCACGCAAAATACCTACATATAATATAAAAGAAAACTTAAATATGGAGTTAATGATTACAGGTAGCTAATGTTACTGAAAACTTCGTGACCCTACAAGTTGTACGGAATCAGGAATTAGGGTCGAATCTATTGTTAAAAGGAGTGAGGAGGGCATGTGAATAAAAAAAATAATAATATAGTGCGAACTGACCATTATTTTCATTTTTGAATTTCCAACATTTGAGGATCAAACCATTTGTATGGTATTGTGCATGAAGTTTTGGGAAAGATTCAGTAAGTATGAGCTCCAAGGTACGTTCGTCCTTAATTAGCGGTTAACTGTTGGTACTGTGTTATTAATGAGAATTTCACTAGAATTCATGATTGTATCTATTTCAGTTCAATCTACAGACATAATATTAATGAAGATGCAGCGATATGAAATATCACTGAATTAACAGTCAGGAACGCTGAACTCCTAGCTAATGAATATATTGTGGTGAACGAAAATTTGTGTTACCTCTGGACTCGAAATCAGATTTCATAGTCTTTGCAAGCAGTCTTCTTAATTATTAAGTTACTTTCTGTTTACGTTGCGTCCACAGCTCTGCAATATTTCTGAATAGACAACATTTTCAGCCTGGACTGTTATTAAATATATTTGTCGGTATGCTTACGTAAGTTCCTAATTATCGCACATAAAAGCGAGATCCTTCCGGGACTCTTACCTCGTATTCTGCTAGTGATACAAAGATAGGGTCAGGTACTCTGGATAGCTCTTGGGCTAAACAGTACAGTCTTCCTCTTACTTAGGCAAATGGAGCAAACTGGTTGGTCCTTTTGCTTTCACTGTGGTTTACAGTGAGCCTAAAGGGGCTTATGCAAGCACCATTAGTTCATGGGCGGTTCCTTAGAGAAACAAGAAAAAGGTTTTCTTTACCATTCTCCGTCTTTAAAACTGAGCCGCAGATCCCAAGACGGCTATGCACAGAAAATGATTGATATTTTAACGATACATTCCTAAGATGTCGGCCATAGAAAAATCTTCAAAATTTTATTAATATCTTTATACGTGTCCGAAATTCAAATTTGCCTTTAATGTAAACGTAAAATACACACGTGAAATCCGGCGTGAGGCGAAATCTAAATGATAAATAACCATAGCAAATTACTCAAATTTTAACGTTATACTCTCTAGGTATTTCTCTAGAATTTCCATCTTCCCGTTTAAATCATTGTTGGTGTACTGTCTGCCACCGGGTTCCCCTAAATGGCAGGCAGCACCGCATAACAGCCACGCTATGAGGGAAACAAACCAACAGCCAAACAGGCGAAGATATCAGGTAAACACGCCGAAGATTCCAGTCGATTAATAGGAACCTTTCCTTGCACAGTTCGCCGCGACACATCCGGCCACGGATTCCTACGCCGGGTTTCTATTGGCTCCAGCTCACTATATAGGCCCGGCCGGTCGAAGGCAGACCAGTCTTCGTCCGCTACTAATGGCAACCGCTATAGCAGAGTCTCCGAGAAGATATCACCGAAGCCGCTGTACTGCACCGCCGATCTAAGTACCAGCCGACCGAGAGGAACCACATCTCCGGCTAGATCGACGGACGTCTACATCTATTGTACAGCCAGCTATTCTATTGTGGAAGAAGTTACGTTCAATAAGCTGTTGGAGAACACAACATTGGCGACGAGTAAGGATTCGAAAACCCAAAGAAGATGGAACCACAACAACAACAAGCACAACCACAACTGCAACAGCAGAATCTATCAGTGCAGCAGGTACTGAATCAAATTTCTCAACAGTTCGCGATACTGCAGCAGCAACTGATTGCCGAAATTCAAAGTCTTTACCGTCCATCGACATCGCCAGCGTTCCCGGCATTCGATGAAGACGATGAAGATTGGGAAACATACGAAACGAGGATTCGTCAACATTTCCGGATTCATCAGGTGTCTCAGGAAAATGATCAGAGTGCCTATTTTTTTTCTTGGAATGTCTCCCGCATGTACGTGCTCCTGACGAAACTCCAGCAAAGTGATCCTGACAGCCTTACCTTCACCGCCATATGTGAGTGTCTCACCTCTTACTATCGCCGCAGATATCACATCATGCAAGAGTGGAATTTCCCCACTGCCGACAGAAACCCGATCAGACGTAGCGGAAATGGGCTGCTCCAAGGTATCGCTCGGAAGTGCAACTTTGTCACCCGCATATCCCGGGAATCTTACGCAGATGACATGGTCCGGGATCACCTGATCCAAGCAGCCCTAGCCACGGCTTTTCGCCACGACGCCTTAAAGTTGGAGGACCCGCCGCTGGATCAAATCATAGAACTTACATTCAAGTTTGAAGTTTCTGCTGCAGCTGACCGCAGATTTGAAACGTGGGCCGACGTCGCAGCCATCCGAGAAAACACTTCCGACGTCCAGGAGGACGTCGCGACCATATACGCACCTTCACGCCGCACTCCCCAGCACAACACCCCGGCATGTTCTTGGCGCACGGAAAAGAAAAAAAGACGGTCATTTCAGGAAGACAACCAGAAGCGGCCGCCGGGTCAGCAACGCCACTGCATGGAACCCCTGTGCCTTCCGTCTTGTCCGGGATGCTATTCCCAGCATGAGCGCGAGGATTGTCCTGACCGCTGGGCGACGTGTCGCCGTTGCGGTCGGGATGGGCACCTTGGATCTGTCTGTCGCTCTGCCACGGCGCCGATCTCCAGGCTCTCCGACACCGAAGCGTCTATGGACATCAACCAATCTGTGTCTTCGGCGTCCCCGAAACTGTATATTGATGTCACCATATTGGGTAAGCCAGTTCGAATGCAGGTCGACACAGGGGCTGCGTTATCCCTGCTCAATTACACTACCTACACCGTTTTAGGAGTGCCAAGCCTTCAACCGGCTCCTCGACGCCTCCTTACGTACAACAGACAGGAAATCGCTTTGTTGGGGCAGTTCACGACGGCGGTTTCTTACAAATCTGTCAGTCGTACGATATCTTTTCTGGTAGTCAACAGTCCCGATGCTACCGATCTGTTTGGGTTCACAATCGACGATCATGTACATCTGGTTTCTCCACAGGTGCCGTTTCCCGAAATTGACTCTCTCTTCACCGAATTCCAGGATCTCTTCTCCCCCGGCATCGGGTGCGCCAAGGGGTTTACAGCGACCCTCCACCTCCAGCCGTCAGCCCGCCCTCGATACTTCCGGGCGAGGCAGGTCCCCTTCGCTCTCCAGCAGCCGCTGTGCGACGAATTGGACCGTCTGCAACAGGAAGGGGTGCTAAGGCCTGTTCAGTTCAGCCCCTGGGCCACGCCTCTCGTTATCATCCAGAAGCAAGGCAGGCGTCTCCGTCTCTGTGGGGAATTTTCGGCGACCCTCAACCCCCAGCTCCAGGCGGACGACTTTCCGCTCCCTCTGCCTGATGATCTCTTCCGTAAATTGGCTGGTGGTCGTTACTTTACCAAAATTGATCTCGCTGAGGCGTGCCTCCAGGTTCCTTTGGATGAAGCTTCTCAAGCCCTCACCGCTCTGAATACGCTCGCCGGCCTGTTCCAAGTCACACGCCTCATGTTTGACCTGGCTAGCACCCTGGCCATTTTCCAACCCTTCTTGGAACAACTTCTGCAGGACATTCAAAAATGGCTCTGAGCACTATGGGACTCAACTGCTGAGGTCATTAGTCCCCTAGAACTTAGAACTAGTTAAACCTAACTAACCTAAGGACATCACAAACATCCATGCCCGAGGCAGGATTCGAACCTGCGACCATAGCGGTCTTGCGGTTCCAGACTGTAGCGCCTTTAACCGCACGGCCACTTCGGCCGGCTGCAGGACATTCCTGGTTGCATTAATTACCTCGACGACGTCGTCGTTACGGGTCCTACAGCTGCAGCCCATCTTACCAACTTGCGTCAGCTGTTTCTTTGCCTCCGCCAGGCTGGGCTAAAATGCAATAAGGAGAAGTGTTCCTTCTTTCAACCTTCTATTTCCTATTTAGGACATGTTATTTCACATAAAGGCATCTCTCCGTCATTTTGCTATGTGGACGCCATACAACGCCTGCCTCCCCCACGGGACATCCATCAGCTGAAATCCTTCCTTGGAAAAATATCGTATTACTGGAAGGTCCTTCCATCAGCCACTCAGGTGGTAGCCCCCTTCGGTCTAGAGGATTGTCCCGTACGACCATTTTACGAGTGTACCGTAAATACCAGGAATCCGGTAAAATATCAAATCTCCGACATGGCTGCGGCCGGAAAAATATCATGCAAGAAAGCGACAAACGTGACAGAAGTGCAACCATTCCGCAAATTGCTGCAGATTTTCAGTGCTGGGCCATCAACAAGTGTCAGCGGGCGAATCATTCAACGTAACATTATCGATATGATTTTTCGTAACGAAGGCCCACTCCTGTATCATTGATGATTGCACGACGCAACGCCTTACGCCTCGCCTGGAACTGTCAATACAGACACTGGGCTGCTGCCGGTCGGTGTGGCCGTGCGGTTCTAGGCGCTTCAGTCTGGAACCGCGTGACCGCTACGGTCGCAGGTTCGAATCCTGCCTCAGGCGTGGATGTGTGTGATGTCCTTAGGTTAGTTAGGTTTAAGTAGTTCTAAGATATAGGGGACTGATGACCTCAGATGTTAAGTCCCATAGTGTTGAGAGCCATTTGAACTATTTGTTCTCTTATCAGTTAAACTGACCCCACATGGCACTTGACGGTAGGAGAGTGTAATCTGTAGACTGACAGAAACAGCCACCGAAAACTCGTCTCGACTGCAAACGAACTAGGGTCCCAGTGAGACAGAGCTGTTGTTGTGAGGTTTATTTAAAACATCTTTAAAGCGTTCTCGCTTCCCACGCCCGGGTTCCCGGGTTCGATTCCCGGCGGGGTCAGGGATTTTCTCTGCCTCGTGATGACTGGGTGTTGTGTGGTGTCCTTAGGTTAGTTAGGTTTAAGTAATTCTAAGTTCTAGGGGACTGATGACCGTAGATGTTAAGTGCCATAGTGCTCAGAGCCATTTGAACATTGGGCTGCTGATGAGCGGAAAAATGTTGCCTGGCCGGACGAGTCTCGTTTCATATTGTATCGAGCAGATGGACGTGTACGGCTCTGGAGGCCACTTCTTGTATCCAGGGACCCTGGATGCCAGCAGGGGACTGCTCAAGCTGGTGGAGGCTCTGTAATTGTGTGGGACGTGTGCAGTTGGAGTGATATGGGACCCCTGATACGTCTAGAAACGACTCTGACTGGTGATACCTACGTACGCATCCTGTCTGATCATCTGCATCCATTCATGTCCATTGTGCATTCCTATGGACTTGGGCAATTCCAGCAGGATAATGCAACACCCCACACGTACAGAATTGCTACAGAGTGGCTCCAGGAGCACTCTTCTGAGTTTAAACACTTCTGCTGACCACCAAATTCCCCAGACATGAGCATCATTATGCGTATCTGGGATGTATTGTAATGTACTGTTCTGAAGAGATCTGCGCCTCCTCGTACTTATGGACAGCCCTGCAGGATTCACGGTGATCCTTCCCTCCAGCACTAATTCAGACATTAGTCGAGTCCATGTCACTTGTCTTGCGGCAGCTATGCGTGCTCGGGGGGTCCTTACACGATGTTAGGCAGGTGTACCCGTTTCTTTGGCTCTCTAGTGCATGTTGAGACAAAAGAATTCGCAACATTTGTTCCCGCGGACGGCGTTCCAGCAGGTAGAGCAGCTGCCGACACGTCCCTCACGTTAGCGCCGGACGCATTGCGAGGCGCGCAGAAATAACACCAGCGCCGCTCATTTGTTGATTACAAGCCCGCAGCCTACAGTGGGCCGTGCATTTGATCTCGGTCGCCGCGCTCGGTTTGCCGCCGCCGAGACCCGGGCCGCTATTTCCTGGTGAACTGTTTTTGTTTGTGCGGCGTGCAGCCAGTCATCTGCGCGGTGCGTGAAGCGCTGCCGCTGCCACCGGTGCCACACGCACGTACGCACATACGCACTGTACACACTCAGCGCCGCGCAGTTGCGGGACAGCTGCCTTCTAAAACCAACATTCCTCCGCCTTGTGTGCGGTGGTCGACACACCGCAAAATCTGGACGGCAAACAAGTGCGCCACGCTAAGCTCTCCAGGTCTTACCGCTCCGTGGCCGCTCTTTCAGTGACAGTGATTTTGCTCGTCGGCTTTGGAAACTGGAGGTCACGTGACGTTATTAATGGCGTAACAAAAGCCGTATCTTTATTCGATCGAACATTCCTTTCGTTGCGTGCCTCTGGGGTTCTACAACTTGTGGACCTCTAACACGATATGTGACTGCTACAACTGGTTTTAATTATTAATGATAAATGGGTGCTCCGATTGAGCTGAGATTGAGATTACTAATTTTCAAAAGAGCACAAGTACACCAGTGTGCCACACAGTGTGTCACCAACATTTAAGCTGAAAAGGTAGAAAAGAAGAGGCGTTTTCAGTACAGGCCAGCTGGTGTATCCGAGCGGTTCTATCGCATCAGTCTGGAACCGCGTGGCCGCTACGGTCGCAGGTTCGAATCCTGTCTCGGGCATGAATGTGTGTGATGTCCTTAGGTTGGTTAGGTTTAAGTAGTTCTAAGTTCTAGAGGACTGATGACCTCAGCTGTTAAGTCCCATAGTGCTCAGAGCCATTTGAACCATTTTCAGTATATCATCATAAACGCGTTCCATTTTAAAATTTTAAGTTAAATTTACATGATGGATAATGTACCAGTTTACTCCCGTTTTCCTAACCACAGCATCTCCGGCTAAGGAGCACCTCTGTTCCTCTGACAGACGTATGGGAAAATACAAAGAGTTAGTACAAAGAGAAAAGTATCGTTGTGATCCTGTGGTTCAAATGGTTCAAATGGCTCTGAGCACTATGGGACTTAACACCTGAAGTCATCAGTCCCCTAGAACGTAGAACTACTTAAACCTAACTAACCTAAGGACATCACACACATCAATGTCCGAGGCACGATTCGAGCTTGCGACCGTAGCGGTCGCGCGGTACCAGACTGAAGCGCCTAGAACCGCTCGGCCACGATTCTGAGGTAAGCTTAGACTCTGTGGTGGTGTTTGTATGTGTGTGTGTGTGTGTGTGTGTGTGTGTGTGTGTGTGTGTGTGTGTGTGTGTGTGTGTGTAGAGTAAGCAACAATTCGTTAAGCATTTGGAATAAATTATCGTCACAACTTTAGACTTTAATACCTTTAAAACTACATTAGATAATAACAAATGGTTCTGAACATGTGACATAAGGTTCTTTTCCTCATTCATACACATCAATGTTTGGAACCTTAGTGGCACAGATGTGTCTAGCTGGAAGTGGATTCCTCTCCACATACGATTCAGTATCTCCACAGTCACATGTTGAAATGCATTTCGAATGCGTGCCTTCAAGTCATCTAGGTCTTTAAATTTAGATCGGTACACCATATCCTTTAAGAAAACCCACAGGAAGAGCATCGTGGCAGCTATCGTATTGTATCACCTCCTTCAATCCTACCCGGGAACTTTTCTTCTAGAAATTGACGGACATTTAGGGACCAGTGGGGTGGTGCACCAACCTATTGCCATATGACATCAGGTCGCAGGTGTTCCAATTGTGGCATCGAAAACTCTTGTAACAAGACTAGGTAAGCAGCACCTTCACGGCAGACTCATGAAAAAGAATAGACCAATGTGACCCCATATACGAATGCTACGGCGATTTAGCTTGCCGGATACGTGACACGGTGCCTCATCAGAGAAACAAATCTTTTTCAAAAGTGCCACTGTTTATGTTAATTTTGCATAGCGTGTCCACTGAAAACTGTTCGCACTGAAGTTTCTCCACAGGCTGACCTTTTAGGGATACAGCAGTAACCAGTCATGCAAGACATTTTGCACAATTGATCGTCTCACTTCCAACTGTCTGATCACAGTATATACCGATTTTGGTGGAATCCTTGCAAACGCCTGCTGTACCTTCTCCACGTTGGCGTCTGAAATAGATGGGTAATCCGACGTTCTTTTTTTTTTTTAATGAAGAAAACTACATGTCCTAGTTCATGAACCACGGGCAACGTATGAGTGGCCAAGTAAGTGGTCCCGACAGTCGGGATACCAGTTACTTTGGAATAAGGCTGGGCATCTCGGACATATTCTGAGTCGTGGTCACCTTTGTGCTCATACGGCAAAGACTACCAAATCCACCGGTTAGTCCCTCAGCCGTTAGGGGTAAAACCCAATGGGACTCGGGGCAAGTAAGGCTAGCAACCTGCTTCCCTGGTACTTTAAATATGATGCTGGCAACAATCAGAGCAAAATGCCTCGGACCTTTGGAGGTGACAGAGTCCCACCTCTAACTGACAAACCAGGGACTCCTAAGATACGACTTGGCAAACAAATGGTAATGAGATGGGGAGCTATTAATATCAATGGGGGCTACTCTTGGAAGAAGGTAGAGCTGGCAGAGGCTGCAAGTAAGATGGGGCTGGACGTTTTAGCTGTTAGTGACATTCGGGTAAGGGGTGAGAAAGAAGAAGAAGTGGGAGAATACAAGGTCTACTTGTCAGGAGTCAAAGCAGGAATAGCACAATGGGGTGTAGGGCTTTACATCAGGAAAGAAATGGAACCCAGCGTAGTTGCAATAAGGTATGTAAACGAACGACTGATGTGGATAGATTTGACAGTGTCTAGCAAGAAAATTAGGATTGTGTCAGTATATTCGCATTGTGAAGGGACTGATCAAGATAAGATGGATAGTTTTCTATGACGCACTCAGTGATGTAGTTGTTAGAGTAAAGGACAAGGACAGTGTTCTGCTCATGGATGATTTTAACGCCAGGATTGGAAATCGAACAGAAGGGTATGAAAAGGTTATGGGTAAATTTGGAGAGGATATGGGGGCCAACAGGAACGGGCAGCAACTCTTGGATTTCTGTGCCAGTATGGGCTTAGTAATCACAAACTCCTTTTTTAAACATAAGAACATTCACCGGTATGCTTGGGAAAGCAGGGGAACCAGATCTGTCATTGACTATATAATAACAGATCAGGAATTCAGGAAGGCTGTGAGGGACACACGTGTATTCAGGGGATTCTTTGATGACACTGATCATTATTTAATCTGCAGTGAAATCGGGATTGCGAGGCCGAAAGTGCAGGAGGTCAGGTCCATATGTAGGACTATAAGAGTGGAGAAACTTCAGGATAAGGAAATCAGGCACAAGTACATAACAGCGATCTCAGAAAGGTACCAGTTAGTTGAATGTAGTCAATTACAGTCATTGGAAAAGGAATGGACAAGGTACAGGGACACAGTACTAGAAGTGGCTAAAGAATGTCTTGGAACAGTAGTGTGTAAAAGTAGGAGGAAGCAAACAGCTTGGTGGAATGACACAGTCAAGGCAGCCTGTAAAAGGAAAAAGAAGGCGTATAAAAATGGCTACATACTAGAACTCAGGTAGACAGAGAAAGTTATGTTGAAGAAAGAAACAAAGCCAAACAGATAATTGCAGCATCCAAGAAGAAATCTTGGGAAGACTTTGGAAACAGGTTGGAGACATTGGGTCAAGCTGCTGGAAAACCATTCTGGAGTGTAATTAGCAGTCTTCGAAAGGGAGGTAAGAAGGAAATGACAAGTATTTTGGACAGGTCAGGAAAACTGCTGGTGAATCCTGTGGATGCCTTGGGCAGATGGAGGGAATATTTTGAAGAGTTGCTCAATGTAGGTGAAAATACGATCAGTAATGTTTCAGATTTCGAGGTAGAATGGGATAGGAATGATAATGGAAATAGGATCACGTTTGAGGAAGTGGAGAAAATGGTCAATAGATTGCAGTGCAATAAAGCAGCTGGGGTGGATGAAATTAAGTCGGAACTCATCAAGTACAGTGGAATGTCAGGTCTTAAATGGCTACACAGGATAATTGAAATGGCCTGGGAGTCGGGACAGGTTCCATCAGACTGGACAAAAGCAGTAATCACACCAATCTTTAAACATGGAAACAGAAAAGATTGTTACAACTACAGAGGTATCTCTTTAATCAGCGTTGTGGGTAAAATCTTCTCAGGTATTGTTGAAAGGAAAGTGCGAGTATTAGTTGAGAAGCAATTGGATGAAAATCAGTGTGGGTTTAGACCTCTTAGAGGTTGTCAGGACCAGATCTTTAGCTTACGACAAATAATGGAGAAGTGTTATGAGTGGAACAGGGAATTGTATCTATGCTTTATAGATCTAGAAAAGGCATATGACCGGGTTCCTAGGAGGAAGTTATTGTCTGTTCTACGAGATTATGGAATAGGAGGCAAACTTTTGCAAGCAATTAAAGGTCTTTACATGGATAGTCAGGCAGCAGTTAGAGTTGACGGTAAACTGAGTTCATGGTTCAGAGTAGTTTCAGGGGTAAGACAAGATTAAGATATGTGAACACAAAAAAGCAGTCTTGCATATGCGGATGACTTAGTTGTGATGGCAGATTCGATTGAAAGTTTGCAGAGTAATATTTCAGAGCTAGATCAGAAATGTAAGGACTATGGTATGAAGATTAGCATCTCCAAAACGAAAGTAATGTCGGTGGGAAAGAAATATAAACGGATTGAGTGCCAAATAGGAGGAACAAAGTTAGAACAGGTGGACGGTTTCAAGTACTTAGGATGCATATTCTCACAGGATGGCAACATAGTGAAAGAACTGGAAGCGAGGTGTAGCAAGGCTAATGCAGTGAGCGCTCAGCTACGATCTACTCTCTTCTGCAAGAAGGAAGTCAGTACCAAGACTGAGTTATCTGTGCACCGTTCAATCTTTCGACCAACTTTGTTGTATGGGAGCGAAAGCTGGGTGGATTCAGGTTACCTTATCAATAAGGTTGAGGTTACGGATATGAAAGTAGCTAGTATGATTGCAGGTACTAGTAGATGGGAACAATGGCAGGAGGGTGTCCACAATGAGGAAATCAAAGAAAAACTGGGAATGAACTCTATAGATGTAGCAGTCAGGGCGAACAGGCTTAGATGGTGGGGTCATGTTACACGCATGGGAGAAGCAAGGTTACCCAAGAGACTCATGGGTTCAGCAGTAGAGGGTAGGAGGAGTCGGGGCAGACCAAGGAGAAGGTACCTGGATTCGGTTAAGAATGATTTTGAAGTAATAGGTTTAACATCAGAAGAGGCACCAATGTTAGCACTGAATAGGGGATCATGGAGGAATTTTATAAGGGGGGCTATGCTCCAGACTGAACGCTGAAAGGCATAATCAGTCTTAAATGATGATGATGATGATGATGATGATGATGAAGAAAACTACCTGTTTCCATAAACCACGTATGCCAAGCCCGATTAGTTGGTCCGGACACTGTTTTCCTTGTATACCGAGTACGTTGGGAGTCGGACGTCGTCTATATGAATCAGACAACACACTGAGCTTCCTCCAGTGCCGTAGCGCGGGATTAGCCGAGCGGTCTGGGACGCTGCAGTCGTGGACAGTGCCGCTGGTCCCGGCGGGGCTTTGAATCATCCCTCGGGCGTGTGTGTGTGTGTGTGTGTGTGTGTGTGTGTGTGTGTGTGTGTGTGTGTGTGTGTATGTGTTTGTCCTTGGGATAATTTAGGTTAAATAGTGTGTAAGCTTAGGGACTTATGACCTTAGCAGTTAAGTCCCATATGATTTCACACACCTTTGAACATTGTCGGCCGTTGTGGCCGAGCGGTTCTAGGCGCTACAGTCTGGTACCGCGCGACCGCTACGGTCGCAGGTCTAATCCCGCCTTGGGCATGGATGTGTGTAACGTCCTTAGGTTAGTTAGGTTTAAGTAGTTCTAAGTTCTGGGTGACTGATGACCTCAGCAGTTAAGTCCCATTGTGCTCAGAGCCATTCTCCTGTGGCGTCCATATATTTTTAGATTTTCATGTTCAATTTTGCATCATAATTACGTCCTCTGGAACGTAAATCTTTCTTTATGTGTTTGCTAATATCTAGTATAGTTTTAATGTTATTGAAGTCTTAAGTTGTACAAAAAAATTCATGGACACCCTGTAGTGTACCAACATTTGTTGAAATTATTGACTAACATTTTTATAAATATACATGTTGAAACCAAAATACAAAACTTTTGTCAGAAGGATTTCTGAATTACTGAACTCTTTACTTATTTATCTGTTGGTATTAATATGAGCTGTGAAGTACTTTGGGTAAGTGGTATATGTACCAATAAACTAATTAACTAAGTAAACTGAGTACTTGATGATGAGAAACTGCTACTGGAAAACACACACAGGATGCTTCCGTAAGAGCACGCAAAACTGAAATAGGACGTAGAGAATGCTGCACTGAACAATTCGAGGTAGGAAATCGGGAGTCGGAGAAGCGAGCGTAAGGAGATATGGAACTAATATTGTGTACCAACTGGTCTAGCATTACTATTTTCCAGCTTATTTATAACTAACATGCGTGCAAGTTTACACCTACTGTGCTGTTTATTTGCATGTACAATCTTTATTTACTGCAAGGAAACCAGGAGGCCGAACCCGATTACTAGGGAATCATGCTGCAGGTTTTACTTTACTTGTCCATAAGGTGGCTCTGTTGTATCGCTTTTACATTGCCCCATGACAGAACGTGCCATGCGTCAATGACAGACCCAAACATTACTCAGTAATATGGAGACACGTACAGTACAATACGATGCAGCAGTACCGGTGCAGTTTTGCAGAACTCACTAACATGCATTTTGTTTATGGGGAAGTACGTTGCAGTGCTCTCGTTTCTGAAAGACTGTACAGGAAATGTTTTCCTTACAGGCATCATCCGTCCGACGAGTGTTTATCTTTCTATGTCGACGAATGCGGGAGACTAGTTCATTGGGAAAAAGAAACGAGGGACACGGCAACGTAAGGATCACCGATTTTGAGGAGGAGGTGCTGGAATGTGCTGCAGAGGACCACACTACAAGTGCTCGTCGGTATTGCACGTGAAATGGGCGCCGCACCTAGTAGCGTGTGGCGATTGTAAACCCTCGTCGCCATTTCGTAAAGGCCTCGTCGCTACTACTGTGCAGGCCGAGTTTCCACTGTTGTTACGGTAGGCCGAATTTGTGAGTTCGTGAAATTGCTTCTGGTCCAGTACACCGCTAAGACAATCTCTGCCTGCCACTATTACACAGTTGTGCCCCAGGGTCAGGTGGCAGGATAGAAGAATGAAAGGTCTACAACACTACAAAAAATCAGTAACAAAGTCACAAAAATCAGTTAAAAAGGTTTACTTATCTTTGTGACTTGTCGAATGAAGAAGTCTGCAACACTGCATGTAATATAACACAAAAAAGTCCTCAATGGCTACGTGCAAACAATCGTAAGTAAACTTCACAGTACATAGCTAATGCCATTTAAACTATCAGTTCACTTCTAAGGGTTCTTTAAACGTCGTCCCCTGTCTAAGTCAGCCTTGGACGATGATATATAGCCAACTGGGCGAGAGCTACTCTTCTACCTTCAAAGAAATGGTTCAAATGGCTCTGAGCACTATGGGACTTAACATCTGAGGTCATCAGTACCCTAGAGCTTAGAACTACTTAAACCTAACTAAGGACATCACACACACCCATGCCCGTGGCAGAATTCGAACCTGCGACCGTAGCGGTCGTGCGGTTCCAGACTGAAGCGCCTAGAACCGTTCGGCCACACCGGCCGGCCTCTTCTACCTTCCGAGTAGGCTTCTATCCGTTGGCGTTCGGTCATTGGTAGATTGTACTCGGCCGGTAATTGGCCGAGGCGAAGTCGATATCTTCATCCTCAGTTCCGCCAGTCTCGCTAGTGGAACTCGTGAAAGTGGCGAGTCTCTACGGCACTGGCGCCAGCTCGAATCTTTGCGTCTGTGGTGCTTTTGCCCTGGCTACGTCTCGTTCGAATGACACAGCATTGGCGAGTACTCCAAGAACAACAATTACACCCATATCACCAACAAGGAGTCCATGCAATGCTTGTGACTGGCTTTGCGCCAAGGGTTGCATTGTGTTAATGGTTGCTCCAGCAATGGATGATAGACCAGATTTTACTGTTTACTGACGACTGTGATGATATTTAGAGCAGCAGGTATAGCCATGTGTGTGATAGGAAAACGTTTACACCATCAGCAACGTTTTGCTGTGAATATCTGGGCCGGCATAGTAGGCGACAATCTGATTGGGCCATATCTTATACCTGGCCGTCTGAGGCTCGTGCGAAGAGCTCTACCTGAATTGTTACAGAAGATACTATTGGCTGATAATGAAAGGATATGTGTACAACATGACGATGCACCGCCTCACTTCAGTGTGGGTGCCGGCAACCATCTCAATGCTAGTCGCCGGAATAGAAGGCAAAGTCCTATTCCATGGCCTGCTAGGTCGCCTGACCTGAATTCCCTTGATTATTTGCCGGCCGGAGTGACCGAGCGGTTCTAGGCGCTCCAGTTTGGAACCGCGCGACCGCTACGGTCGCAGATTCGAATCCTGCCTCGGGCATGGATGTGTGTGATGTCCTTAGGTTAGTTAGGTTAAAGTAGTTCTAAGTTCTAGGGGACTAATGACCTCAGAAGATAAGTCCCGTAGTGCTCAGAGCCATTCCCTTGATTATTTCCTATGGAGATATCTGAAGTCACTTTGTATGAGATCCCAGTAGATACGGAGATGGAATTAGTTACCAGAACTGTAGCTGCCTGTGATTCGAAACGCGCCAGGGATATTTGTCAGGATGTGTCACAATCTTGTTCGTTGATGACATGCTTGCATTGACGTTGATGGCCGTCAACTTCAGCACACTTTGTAGTATACAGTATAAATGGCAGGTTCATTGTGTCAGTGACGGTTTCTGCAGTTAACTGCAACTAATGTAAATAAAACAAGTACACAGTAATGACACTTTATTCCTATAATCACCTTAAGCAGGCTTCTCGGACCACAGGTTCCCTACCTCAAATTGTTCAGTGGAGCATCGTCTAGGTGCTGTTAAATTTTTACACGCTCTTACGTTAACACCCTGTACATTTGTACGGGGTGTTTGTTTCGACTTGAGACAGCTAAATATTTCGAAAATGACGCATCGTACGAAACAAATGTTTTAGGTGAAAATTTAATATTAGTTAAGCGGACAGCTATCTGTGCTACAACTGACCACCTCCTAAACACCTCTCTTACGCGGGAGGGATCAACTAAGTATTTTCAAATCGTAATCTTATCGTTTTTGTTGCACGCTCGGATTATATGCCAAAAAAAATGCATCGTTTACTCAGACCAATTTTTCCCATTCGTGGGAGTTGGTGCTTTAATCGAGTTTACTCAAACCATTGTTTCCCAATTGTGGAAGATGGCCCGCATCTCGTGGTCGTGCGGTAGCGTTCTCGCTTCCCACGCCCGGGTTCCCGGGTTCGATTCCCGGCGGGGTCAGGGATTTTCTCTGCCTCGTGATGGCTGGGTGTTGTGTGCTGTCCTTAGGTTAGTTAGGTTTAAGTAGTTCTAAGTTCTGGGGGACTGGTGACCATAGATGTTAAGTCCCATAGTGCTCAGAGCCATTTGAACCATTTTTGTGGAAGATGGCGCTATAATTGACTAATATCAAATGTTCCTGTTTTGTCAATCAAGAACAGATGCATTTAATTCTACATTTCATTTAAGATGTAAATATAAACCACAAAGTATGTATGGTTTACTCAAACCATTGTTTACCATTTGTGAAAGATGGCGCTGTTGTCGACCAATGTGAAATGTGTGTTTTTTTTTTTCAATTAAGAACAGGCGCATTTATTTCTACATTTCATTTAAAATGTAAATATAAATCATTGTGTTCTAAAGATTGATGTTTATGTTAAAAATTTACTTTGGTACTGCTAATATAATTGTACAGTACGGTACAATCTGTTTCAATGTCTGGTTAGAAATTGGTTTCTTGGCATTTGCTCCACACTCTGATCCTACTATCGGCTCTTAACAACTGAAATCGGAACTCGTCTCACTAGGCCGTTGTTTTCCAGTTGCCTAGGGCCCAACGGATATGGTCACGAGCCCGTGATAGGTGGTGCAGGAGATGTCGTCCTGTGTGCAAAGCCACTCGCGTCGGTCGTCTGCTACCAAAGACATTAACACCAGATTTCACCGCACAGCCGTAACGGATACATTCGTATTACCCTTCCACATAGACTTCTGCAGTTATTTACGCTGTGTTGCTTGTCTGCTAGCAGTGATAACTCTATGGAAACGTGCTGCTCTCTGTCATTAAATGATGGCCGTCGGGCACTTTGTTGTCCGTGGCGAAATTTGGTATTATCGGCACACTCTTGACACTGTGGATATCGAGATATTGAATTCCTTAACGATTTCCCGAATGAAATGTCTCATGAGTCTAGCTCCACCTACCATTCCGCGCTCAAAGGCTGCTAATTGCTGTCGTGCGGTCATTATCGCGTTGGAAATCTTTTCAAATGTATCACCTGAGTACAAATGGGAGCACCTTTTACACCTTGTGTACACAATTCTACCGTCACCTGTGTAAGTGTATGGCGTTATCTCATGACTTTTGGTTTCTCTGTGTATTTGGCGTTTAATAAGTTTTGTTTGTTTCAACTGGAGGTGCTATTGATCAAACGTAGAAGAAATTTTCGCATTATTAATTGTGCGAAAACCAATACCTTTTGTGATATGTGTTATTTTCCTTGTGACAATTAATGTGTAGTATTTACAGATGATGCGTGATTCACAAAAGGGGCACACCAAATTACCACAATTTGCAAATGTGGGCAGATGAAAATCCTTGAGCTAACCTGGAAGTAAGACATCAGGATCACTTTAGTATCAATGCATGTGGAGGAATTCTCAGTGAGAGGCTCATAAGCTATACACTTTACCCAAAAAGGTTAATAGGTAGTGCGTATCACCAAATTCCGTGCTAGGAAGTACCAGAACTACTGGAGAACGTCAGCCTTGCACTAAACAATGACTGGTTCAAACGTGATGTGGCACTGCGACATTTTCTATGGACTGCGTGAGGGTACTCCGTCACAATGTTTCATGGGCTATGGGTTGGTCAAGGTAATCTGGTAGTATGCCCTCACCATTCACGATATTCGATTTCTGGGTACATTCAAAGGCACTGGCGTGATGCCCAACTCATTGACAATATGTAAAAGTTAAAGGAGGATGTGCTGAATGCATGTGATGCATTCTTAATGGAGCCACATTTATTTCAAAGTATGTTTTTCTCTGCGGGAAAGGGCTAAAATATGTTTGAAGATGAGTGGTAACACATGGAACATAGCCGATAGTGTATCAAACGAGATGCAGATGATAAGACAGAATGTCCCTGTAACTCAGCAGGTTCTGGCAAACAGCATGTGTATCAGCAGTGTACAGAATGGTATTCATGCCTTCCTAGCTCCAGTAGGAGTGGAAGTATAGGCAAAATCGTGTTGGTTTCTTTAAGAATCTTCATTTATTGAATAGACATCAACTTCGTCCCGTTAAAAGTAATGCCCCTCAAATAATGGCCCTAATACACCTGTGTTAGCGTTTTCTCTTATCCTGGAATCACTTCTGGAGTTCACTTTTCGATATGACGTTCAGCATCTTCAGCGATTCTGTTTTTATCTCGTCGAACGACGTTCTTTCATAATTCTCTTTAGCGTCGGCAATAGATAGAAGTTGCAGAGGCTGCGTCAGGAGAATACGGTAGCTGAGGCAACATTACGGTTTTATTTCTTGGCAAAAATTCATGAGCGAGCATCGTGATGTGAGCGAGACAATCAGCGTGACGCAGTTTCCGCTAGCAGATCTGCCACAATTTTTGTCATTTCCTTCGGATTACTCCACGCAAACGGCGCATAGCTTCCAGGTATTATTCCTTATTTGTCGTACGACCATAAGATAGGAACTTACAACTGAGGAAAACAATGAGAAGGACCTTCACATGTGATCGAACGTATGTAATTCTTTTTTTGGTCTTGGCTCTTCAGACAGGTTGCCCTACGACGATTGGGCGTTAGTTTCAACGTCGTACCCGTATACCCATGTTTCTTCACCTGATAAGCCTTCTGTAGAAGTTCTGGTTTAATTTCGACTTCATTCAGAAATTTCTGAGCGATGTGCGCGCAAATTTATTTTTGGTCGCAATTCAACAACCTCGAAACAAACTTTGCTGCAACAAGTTTCATGCCCGAAACATAAGAAAAGTTTGCTTGCGTGAGCCAAAGAATATGCCGACATCATCAGCAGCATCTATGATGGTAATTCGGCAGTTTTCCAGAAACATTTTCCATTTTCGTACACATTGACGACAGTAATTGATATACTAGGGCGTCCAGTGCGTTCGTCATCTTCAATGTCTTCTCGATCCTCTTTCAAACGTTTATACGACTCGTAAACTCTTGTCTTGCTCGTAGTTGATTCAACAAAAGCCACAGCCAACATTTCCGACTGCCGTAGGAAAACATGAGAGTCATGTGGTCTGCCACCAGTGTACGATATCCCCTGACCGTCAAGGTGCCTTGCACTGGTCCACTGGACCCATGGATGTCCACGTGAATGTTGCCCAGAGCATAATGGAGCCGCCGCCGTATTTTCTCCGTCCAAGAGTACAGGTGTCAAGGAGCTGTTACCTTGGAAGATGACGGATTCGCGCCCTACCATCCGCACAATAAGGCAGATACCGGGATTCATCAGACCATGGAATGCTCTGCCACTGCGTCGACGTCCAGTGCCGATGGTCACGTGGCCATTTCCGACGTAGTTGCCGATGTCATGGTGTTAACATTGGCACATACATGGGTCGTCGTCTGCGGAGGCCCATTGTTTTGTTCGGTACATTGTGTGTTCAGAGACACTTGTATTCTGTCCAGCGTTAACGTCTGATGTTAGTTCCGCCACAGTTCGCCGCCTGCCCGGTTTTACCAGTCTGGACAGTCTACGACGTCCGACATAAGTAATGAGGAGTGGCCTCCGAAGCGAGCGACGTCTGGACGTGGTTTCATCTTAGTTTCACCAGGTGCTCAATACACTCACCAAACCACTCTTCGAACACTCGACAATTCGTGTAGCTTACGAAATGCTCGTGCCGAGCCAGTGGGACATCACAATCTGCCCTCGGTCAAACTCAGATAGACCGCATCTCTTCCCCTTTATACACATGGACAGCATGCTCACTGATACCATATGCACCGGTCGTGTGCCTGACTAGCTGTGGTGTCACCGCCAGACACCATACTTGCTAGGTGGTAGCTTTAAATCGGCCGCGGTCCATTAGTACATGTCGGAACCGCGTGTCGTCACTGTTAGTGATCGCAGACCGAGCCCCACCACACGGGAGGTCTCGAGATACGGACTAGCACTCGCCCCAGTTGTACGGACGACTTTGCTAGCGACTACACTGACGAAGCCTCGCTCCTTCGCCGAGCAGATAGTTAGAATAGCCTTCAGCTAAGTCCATGGCTACGACCTAGCAAGGCGCCATTAGCCTTACATAGCAGTTGATACTTATCGTATAAAGCATTTCTCATCAAGAACGATGTATACAACAAGGATGGATTAAAGTTAAGTATTCCAAAAGCTACGTACTTTTCTTTATAGCATTCATTACGTATCCTGTTTCAGACCTCACGCCATCCTTCGTGTGTTTATAGCGTGCATTGCGGTCCCCTCAAATCACACTGTGTTGGCACTTCTGTCGACACATCACTAGCAGTAATTCCTAGACAGATGACGCTGCTATCGGTTGGAAGTGTTTATATCGATAGTAGGTCGGTGGTCGTAATGTTCTGACTGATCAGTTATTTGCTTACGTGAAGAATATGAGTTCACTGACTGCTTTACACCGAGCGAGGTGGCGCAGTGGTTAGACACTGGACTCGCATTCGGGAGGACGACGGTTCAATCCCGCGTCCGGCCATCTTGATTTAGGTTTTCCGTGATTTTCCTAAATCACTCCAGGCAAATGCCGGGATGGTTCCTCTGAAAGGGCACGGCCGACTTCCTTCCCTAAACCGGTGAGACCGATGACCACGCTGTCTGGTCTCTTTCCCCAAACAACCAACCATCCAACTGCTTTACAACCGTTCTGTTGTTCTCTACCGCTTTTCAAGTAGTTCATTACGTTTCTCTCTTTCTCGGTATGTTACAAATCTAGTCCATGTTACAATCTACAGGAATTATTCTGCTGTTGCTTTCCATGTTTTTCTTCGAGTCTTCTGCGAGATTTTCGTACAGATCGCACATTATCTTAATTTCTGGGTGTCAGCAATGTAAAGCAATGCTCCTGTTGGCGACACTATTTCACACAGAAATCTTTCACTCCATTTGCGATCTTATGCTTTACCGATATTTCACCAGGCTTTTTGTTTTGACGCCATATACATTTGGGCTACTAGAGTTTCCGGCCAGACACCTGACCTTATTAGCATGGTCCAGTAGTCTTTCATGAATTCAACAGTGCACAGGGGGAGTCACTAACTATTGCCACAAAGAATAACTCCGAAATTATGATAGGACCTGAAAAGTTTGGGGACGAAAAATTGCATGGGACAACGGGGGCCATAATATGTCGTTGATTTTTTGTTGCTAGGTGGGGTCGCTTCAGAGATATGAAGGTCAACTTTCTTCCTCTGTAAATGGGATGTTATAGTTTGGTAGTTATTTTCTGATAGCATTTATAGAGACGAATCCAATGATGTATAACAGTAAGGCCTTTGAAGGACAACGAAGGTTCCAAAGGTGGCAGGAGCGTCCATTTATAGGTGTTCGAAGTGATGACCATTGGTATCAATGCAGTGCTGCCGTCTTCTTATCATGGACTGAGTGGTATTCCTTATCAGATTGGCACTTATCGAAGCACATGCTCGGATAAGTCTCCGTCGTATATCGTGCAAATAGTAAATACTCGCCGAATACGGCGTATCCATCTAACGTGCCATTGATATGTAAACACCTTTCGACGGTTTCGCAATTCAACACTAATAGGAATGGTAAGACTAGTATGGTCGATTCAAGCGAAAGTGAATGATGTGTTCCTTGGAAGAACAAGTCGATAGGCTTCTCATTTATGGAGAATACCAACGAAATTCAGTGAGAGCTAGAGACTTACACGCTGAAAGATATCCTCAACATACTCACCGTACACGACGTACATTTAAAAATGTGGATGATAAGTTGAGAACAACTGGATCTTTAACGCACCGAAAACATATCCAGGAAAGTTACTAACGAGGAAACGGAAACTGATACTCTTGCCACTGTGGTTCGAGAACCTTGTGTTAGTTCGCGTCAAATCGCAAGGGAATCTGGCACGTTCTGCTTCGCCATAAATATCATCATTACCATATCACTTTCCACCAGGTATTAACTGGTACGGATTGTATGCGTCACACTGAATTCTGCCGATGGCCTCAACTTCAGATTCAGAAGGATGACACATTAATCAATCTGATTTTATTTACTGACGGAGCTACATTCGCGAACCATGGAAATGTTAATTTGCATAACATGATTTATTGGGCAACTGAAAATCCATGTTTGCTGCGTGAAGATGCACACCAAATACCGTTTTCGGTCAATGTACGTTGCGGGATTCTGGAGGACAGAAATATAGGTCTTTATTTCATTGAAGGAAATGTTAATCGTAGGAAGTAAACCACAGTCCGGCAAGAAACATTAAGTCTGCTATTGTAATTAATACCCTTAGTACAAGGAACGGAATATGCTATCAACACGATGGTTTGAAATGAGTTGCAGAGGGAATTCCCAAATCGTTCGATTGGACGTGAAGGAGATGTGTCGTGGTCGGCTAATTCGCTACACTTCACGGCTCTGGATTTTTTCCTGAGGGGATTCGTAAAAAAAAATTGTTTATAAAAACGTTCCAACTACACCTGAACACATGCGAGAGAAAATTGTCAGAGCACGTGCTTCGATAAGTGCCGATGTGATAATGAATACCACTCAGTAATATGTGAGCTGCAGTGCCAGTAACAGTACCAGTATCAGAACGTACATGCATTAAAGATAATACGTAAGACTCAATAGTAACGTATTCACTTACAGTCACAAATGAAAACCGTAAACCGGAGACTAGAATGTCTGAATATTTTTATGCTTCTAGATACCGAAGTCCAGCACTGTACCTGATTTCGAGTCTTCGCTACAAGGTACTAAAACAAGCAGAGGGCTTTTCACTCTGATTCTTATGGGCTAGTATTTCGGGCGACTTAGCATTTGAAAAAAAAAATTTAAACTGGAAATTGCCTTTGAAATATAACTTCTTTGTACTGTTATCAACATTTTAAACAATTATATTCGGATTCAACGGTTTCACAGCCCGTCCACAAATCCTCTCAAGACGTTTCTTCCAGACAACGCTTCAGTTCAAGGGCTAATAACTGCCGTAATTTCAGTAGCGAAATGAAAATATCGTGATTACTTTCGCCTAAGATTAACATCGATTCTTAAAATCGGAGAACAGCAATTCAACACTATAGTGACTACAAGAAATAGGACAGCAAAATAGATATTAAAGAAAATTCATATACGTATGGTATTGTCAATTAATTTCCATATCTCTTTTTCGGAAATTGTTCCATATTCAGTGCAAAGGAAGTAACATATTTTAGCATATTTACAATTTTGACCATCTTAGGTAATGGAAAAGTATATATATCGTCCCTTAAAGTTTTTTCCCTACTTCCTAAGTAGCTATTCGCCCGGAATCCATTCGGCTCCTTTCCACATTCTTTTCTGACTCTAGCAATCCGTTCGATATTTTGTATAAATTTTGTAAGTGTACTGCACTACTGTACAACGCCGTTTCTTACTTTCATAAGGGCAATATCTGACGTTAACATTTAGAAACGTCACTGAAAATATATTTGCAGCAGATGCTGTTGTACGTCTTCACCACGTGACCCCTTTTTAGTAGTTTCTATAGTTTATTCACGGTCTTTATTCTTTTCAACTTAATTTATTCAGTATTTAAACTCCTGAGGATCATTTTAAAACTTTCTTTTCTGGTTTCGTGTCCTGTACCATCTGATGTTAATTGAGAATGTAGGGGCATAATGTAGCATAAGGTCTTCTTTATACGACTATTGTATCATATTATGGTACTGACTCAGTGATTTGTTTTATACTGCAGCCGACATTATTTCACTGATATATAACTTAGTACATCGACACAATTTACTTCAGTGGTTTCTTTGTATAATATATTTGTTTGCTTTATATTGCTAATATGTTTAATTAACACACAAAATATACGAAACTTCCTGGCAGATTAAAACTATGTGCGGAATTAAAGCCGTACGGAATTAAAGCTGTGAGGACGGGGCCTGAGTCGTGCTTGGATAGCTCAGTTGGTTAGCCGGCACGGTAGCTCAGCGTGTTCGGTCAGAGGGTTACCTGCCCTCTGTAATAAAAAAACGGAGTTAATGGATCAACAACGAACTGAAACGGGTGTCTTGCGACGTCCGCCCCGAGCACATACAACGAACTAAAACGAACCAAATGAGGTTTTAAAAAAAGTTGGTAGAGCACTTGCCCCCGAAAGCAAAGGTCCCGAATTCGAGTCTCTATCCGGCACACAGTTTTAATTTCCTGGAAGTTTCATATCAGAACACACTCCGCTATAGAGCGAAAATTTCATTCTACACAAAATATACTTCCAACATAGTTTTGTTTGATAGCATTCACTCCGCTAGGTGTATTGATTATGTTCATGTCTACAGCTTACGCTTTGTATTATCCATTTTATTGTTTAAGGCATGTGCGTCTCAGTATTGTTCACTCATATGGTCTTCAAAACTGTAAAATTACTGCAGTAGTGTTCTGTATCACGAAGACGATACACGAAAAGCGTATGTAGTCTGTTGTTGTGGTCCTCAGTCCGAAGAGAAATTTCATGCTATTCTCCACACTGCGTTTCATGTCTGAATGGCTACTGCAAACTACATCTATTTGAGCGTTCTTTCTGTATTTAGCTTACGGCTCGCTCTACTATTTTCGCTGTTTACACTGTACTTCGTCACTAAGCCGAGTACATGCCTCAGGATATGTCCTATCAACTGATCCCATTTTCTAGTCGAATTGAACCACAAATTTAGTTTTTATCCGGTTAGTTTCAGTACCTCCATATTAGCTACTCTATGTACCAGTCTAGTTTAGAATTCTTCTATAGCACCCCGATTCCAATTGCTTGCCGTCCGTGTTTAACTTCCGTATAGAACCTCACTCGAGACAAGTGTCTTCAGAAAACTTTACTTTAGATGTTAAGAAACTCCACGTCTTCAGAAATGCATCTCTTGCTATATCCAGGTTGTATGTCACATCATCTCTGCTTCAGTCATCGTTACTTAATTTACTACACAAATCGCAGAATTCATCTAGTACATTTAGTGTCTCGGTTTATAATCTAATTCTTTCAGCATCGTCTAATTTAATTCGATCATTACCCTTGTTTAAATTTTGTTGATGTTAATCTTATAATCTCTTTTCAATACTACAACCATTTCATTAACCAATCTTCCAAAAGTTTTTGGCGTCTTTGAACATAGTACAATATCATCTGAGAATTTAAAAGTTTTTATTTCTTCTCCTTGAAATTTAATACGCTACCCAAATTTGCTACTTGCTTACTTTTAGTGTTACTTCACTGTATAGTTTGAGTAGCATCGGGGATTGACTACAGACTTACCTCACTCCATTCTCAAGTAGTGCCTCCCTTTCGTGTCCTTCGAAACTTGTAGCAGAAGTCTAGTTTCTGTACAAGTTAAAAATAGCCTTTACTTCCTTGAGAAAAGCTTGCTTTCTCTAAACAAACAAATGCTAATAAAGTAGGTTCCCCTATTTTCAGCCTACGAGGGCGTGCTGTGCTGAAAAGTGAGGCCTCCTGATTTTTTATGGAAAAACTCTTAAAGCCTTGTAGATTAAACGAATTTTATTAAAATTCTACACTCTAATCTTCAAGTCTACATATTTGTTTCTCAACCTAGTCACCCTGGCTGCGAACACATTTCCGCCAACGAAACACCAGTCACTGTAGCCTGTTTGACTTCACTGACGGAGCCACTACCTCACCTCTACTTATACCGCTTCATTGGTGAAGTCCTCGAAGATGTTCCTTAAGTTTCGGAGACAGATAAAAATCGGTTGGGGTATGTGCGGAAAGTACGGAGGATGGTCGATGACAGTGAAACCAAGGCGTCGGACGGTTGCAGATGTCGCAGCGTACGTGTGTGATCTGACATTATCATGCTGAGAAGAGGGCGCTCCGTGCGCGGGAGAACTCTCCGAAATCGTGCTTTCAATTTTCTGTACTTCTCGGTACCTTCCAGAGTTTATGATGGTGTACCTCAACTTGAGCGCCCCACAATACTGTGAGCGTGACTTTGCATGCTAGTGGCATGATCTTGAACATTTCTGGCGTCGGTGATTCTCTGTGGCGGGACTCCATTAATACCTCCAGGGTCAAAATGGTGAATCAATCTTTCATCAACTGTCACAATGTTGTTGAGGAACCCATTACACTCACGCTGAAAAAGCAAAAGAAATTGTTTACAAAAGTGCAATCTCCTTTGTTTCATGTCAGGAGCGAGCGTTCGAAGCACCCAACGTGCACCCAGTTTTTCGTACCGTAGTTCTCAGTGATGGCCTGTACACGCTCTCGTAATAAGCCGAAATCACCTGACAGTTGTGTCTGTGTATTGAACGATTTTCGCTGTTGAGTTCATCAACGCGATTGGGTTGCCTTACGCTGTCGTCCACTCCGAGCTCTGTCACACACGTTGAGGTTGCCATCACGGTTTCCTCTGATAGCAGCACGGAAAACCCAACGCCGCACTGTACTGATGTAGATACAGTTATCACAGTACACAGCTTTCATTCTTCTATGGATTTGAATTGGAGGTACGCTTCCTGCGGCTAGAAACTCGATTACAGCACCCTGATGCTCACGCACCAACACAGTTACTTTACACACCACCATGTTAGGCGCTACGATTCAGAGCCCTCTAGCGGCAGGGGGTTGTAACTTGCGTCAGCGAAGCGGGTGAGTCGATCAAGGAATATATATGTCATGTAATACATCAACCGATATTGAGAGCAGAATGAAATAATCTGGAGACATTATCTTTCGGCACGCCGAGGAAAATTTTAAGATATAACATAGTGTTAGATTGCTCTCACATTTTTCTACATTTTTCCAGAATGTAATCTGATCTTTCTCTAGGGCTGCTCTACTAAAAAATTTTTCACTCTTTTACAACCATTACTAATTAAATTGATGGCAGTATTCGAATCTGCCTTCCTTGGATTTTGAATTATTTCGTTCTCCTAGAAGTCTGAGATTATTTCGCCCGTCTCATATATCTTGTACGTCAAGTGCAATATTTTGCCGCCGTGATCCCTCTATAGTGCAGTTCTAAGTGAATGTTCAGTGCTGTGCGACCCCTTTCAGTGTTGTGAACAGACACCATACTGTCGCTAAGAGCGTAAAAAAAAAAAAAAAAAAAAAAAAAAAAAAAAAAAAAAAAAAAAAAAAAAAAAAAAAAAGAAAACTTGAGACTAGAAACAAACCAGACTATCGCCGTGTTTTTCTTTTTTTTTAATTGTACCTGTCAAATGTGTTTTAATCAGCGTCACCAACCGTTTGTTTTTTTTATTTTCACTTCGCAACTTTTCGCCATGTTACAATTTTAACCAGTCACCGTTTTGTCGCCTGTTTTTATCGTTTTACTATCTCCTCAATATGTTTTTACATCTGAAGCTTGCAGAGCGGCATATTACGCTGCCAGCGCCCCCCCCCCCCCCCGCCCCCCCGCCCAGTGGGCGGGGAGGGGAAGGGGTGCAATAGAAATCCAATGAAGGAAAAAAATGTGATATTTTTCTCATAGCTGGCCTTCCAGTGGATCTGGATAATTCTGAGGGGATGTCACCCACTGTAGGGATCTTTTCCCTCTTAGACACTTCAATACTCATTCACATCCTTCTCGCAATATTATTACATTACAAATATTTCTTATCTATTTCGTCTTCTCGTTGTGCTTGTCCATAAGAAGTCTGCTTCCTTTGTAGGGACACTTTACGCACTGAAGTGCCAAACAAATTGGTGTTAGGCGCGTGTATACAAACACAGAGATATGTAAACAGGCAAAATACGGCGCTGCTGCCGGGAACGCCTATACGAGGCAACAAGAGTCTGGAGCAATTTCTACATCGGTTTCTGCTGCTAGAATGGCAGGTTATCAGGATTCCGTGAGTTTCAACGTGTTATAATCGGTGCACGAGCGTTGGGACACACGAACGCCGAGGTAGCTATGAAATGGGGATTTTCCCACATGACCATTTGACGAGTGCACGGTGAATACCAGGAACAGGGTAAAACATCAAATCTCCGACATCGCCGCGGCCGGAAAAAGATCCTGCAACAACGGGACCAACGACGACTGAAGAGAGTCGTTCAACGCTACAGAAGTGGAACGCTTCCGAAAATTGACGCAGATTTCATTGCTGGGCCATCAATAAGTATCAGCGTGCGAACCATTCAACGAAACATCATCGATATGGGCTTTCGTATCGATAGTCCACTCGTGTACCCTTGATGACTACACGACACGAAGCTTTACGCCTCACCTGGGCCCGTCAACACCGACATTTGGCTATTGATGGAAACATATTGCATGGTCGGACAAGTCTCATTTCGAATTGTATAGAGCGCATGGACGTGTACGGTAGTGGAGACAGCCTCATGAATCCATCTATCCTGCATGTCAGCAGCTAAAGGTTCAAGCTTTTAAATGCTCTGTAATGGTTTGGGGCGTGTACAGTGGGAGTGATATGGGATCTCTGATACCTCTAGATACAACTCTGACAGGTGACACGTATATAAGCATCCTGTCTCATCACCTGCATCCATTCATGTCCATTATGCATTCCGACGGACTTGGGCAATTTCAGCAGGACAATGCGACAGCCCATTGGTCCAGAATTGCTGCAGAGTGGCTCCAGGAACACTCTTCTGATATTAAACGCTTCTGCTGACTACCCAACTCGCCAGAAATGAACGTTATTGAGCGTATCTGGGATGCCTTGGAACGTGCTGTTCAGAAGAGATTTCCACCCCCACGTATTCTTACGGATTTATGGAGAGCCCTGCAGAATTCATGGCGTCAGTTCCCTCCAGCACTACTTCACACACGTCATATTTCTGCACTTCTGCTTGCTCAAGGGAGCCCTACACCATTTTAGGCAGGTGCACTAGCTTTTGACTTTTCAGTGTACGTTGCTTTTATCTTTCAGTTATCACTCCCTTGTTTAGTACTGGCTTTCTATCTAAGCTCTAAATAATCATACAGCTGCTTCTCTTTACTCGAAAGGTCTCTGTAATTCTCCTATAGGCTGCATTGTTACGAACTGAATAAAAGTATGGAAACACAGCGAGAAATGCGTGAACATAAATGCAGCTGCTAGCGAAGCCTATAGGTAGCGCTGTTGTTTTTTTACCACGAACGGTAGCTGTGATATGACCTCAGTACGCTGCAGGTTTAAATCGTTGTCAGTAGATTCTTCTGTGTAACTGCGATTGCAGTGTGTAGGAGATAAGTGAAATCGAAGGAAGGCAAATATTGCTGGTGCTCGCACTGTGAGTGCTTCCACGACCTAGGTAGGCAAAATGTTTGGTGCGCCTAGAGACACCATATCGAAGAAAAACGGGAATAACATCGTACGCTAAGTCACAGCTCGGCCGCAAATGTGTGATCGTCAATCTGAAAGTTTGCGACAAACAGTCCATAGGATGATGGTGGCAAAATCATTGCAGACCTGAATGTCGCACTCGGGAACATTGCGAGCACCGATGCAATAGAAAGAGTGTTCCATACGCAGGGAACTGTTGGGCGAGATGGAATTTCAAAACCACTTACCGGTGATCCAAGCGGCCGCAACATGAACGTGTGGTACCAACGTCATGAAACCTCAACTGTGGGACCATGGAGGAATGCCAGGTCATCGGATGAACCTCACTTCACACTGTTCTGGCCTCTTCGTTATTCTGTGAGGTAGCATTACTGCCAAGTAAGAAATGACCATTTTCACTGATCAGGTGCTGCCAAGCTCCAGTGCTTGTTCCTCAGTGGTGATTCTGTGGTCCAAGGCGACAGGGCCCCTGTTAACACAAATCACATCTTCCATGACTAAGCACGCGAACTGAATTGTCACCTTTCCCCTGGCCGGCACCGTCACCAGACCCCAAAATCATTGTCCATTTGTGAACCTCTTTGGAGAGAAAGGTACTCAAGCGCTATCCACCTTCATCATCGTCGCCCAAACTTGGCACTATTTAACAGTAAGAATGGTATAACGTCCCCTTGAAAAGGTGTTGTCCTTTAGGTGATTCCACTCTTTGTTCAGGTTTCGTATGTTTATCCTGGTCATGCATGTTTATACAACCTTGGGTTTTTCCTCTAGACATCTAGCTCATCCATATTGCAATTTCAGTCAATCTTATTTTTAGAAGTTCATTTGGTGTCTCCACATCAAATATCTGAGACTCTGTAAAAGTCTTTGTCATTGTGTACTACGATACAGTCCGGACCATAAGCTCAGACGTTCAGGCGTTGTCGGGACCCAAATGGAACACCACATATGTACTGTGCGCTTCCTTTTGCACTATATTAGATGACCAAAGGGTAGTCTGTATTGAAGACGAGTCGCTGTGTGAAAAACAAATCATAAAATCTCACCCCACCTTCGCTATGCTGGAGCCAAAGGCACCGTCTTTTGTAATTTTTTTTTCTGGTCCGGCAGATGAGTCGCACTCGCGTTGGGTGTCACCTCACTTTTGCGTGACGTGTGAGAGTCAGCGCGGTACGTGGCAGAATTCGTGGCGGCGTTTCTGAAGGGCGTTAAAGCAGAGGGATGACATTTCGCAAGCAAGCGAAGGGCCTGTCAGGAGTGTGTTGTGTGTGTGTGTGTGTGTGTGTGTGTGTGTGTGTGTCGCACGCCTGCGCCTTATTGTACGCGGCTTCGCTTCTCTTCTTTTATTTCCTTTTTTTTTTTTTTTTTTTTTTTTTTTTTTTTTTTTTTTTTTTTTGCCACTCCTCTGCGTAAATGGATGTCAACGCGACAACAAAAGTGATGAGAAAGAAAAGACAGGGAACGCGAGAGATGAAGAGGAAAAGACTTCGCCTCCCCTGCGTCGTAACAAATGAAGTGCCATATGGTGGCTAACTGCGAGAAAAAAGGGAAAAATGAGAAGAAGAGGTAATGGGCGGATGAAGAGCGGAGGGGGTTGGAGGGTCGGGAGCTGGTGGAGGGGGGCAGCGGCAGTCGTCTCGGGGCGGCGCGCCTTTGTGTGTCGCATTCCTGACGCGCTAGCGACTGCCGGGACACTGGCAGCTCTGTCGTTCCTGGCCGTAAGCCGAGGTGGTGTGCGGATAGGACATTGGACATCCTATCGGGAGGACAGCCGTTCGTATCCTGCCCAGTCACTCACATTTAAAGTTAACGTGGCTTCCCGAAACCGCTGAGTTCCGTTCACGGCAAACCGACCGACTTGCCTCCCTGATCCGAAGATGCACTTAGTGCCTAATGACCCTCCCGTTCACGGGAAGGTAAACAGTATTCTTTTCTGCCTTCAACCGTGGTCGAGGTTGAATGGGTAGAATACGTTTCGGCGGCGTTGCCTGGTGAACCTCTGAACAGAAGTGTGGAAACGAAACCGACTTGATTTCGGACCTGGTGGTACATAACTTAAGAACAAACTTACGGTGTAGTTCGTGGAGGAAAGACGATACTCGATGGAGCGCCTATAGGTTAGCTCACGATGACAGTACAGGCGGTACAGAACAGACGGTTAGACAATGATTGTAATAATTTTCGGCAGCGGAACAGTATCGCAGATACGCTAAACCTAGCTGGTCTTGTTTTCCTTGTCTGAAGACTGGTTTTCGGCAACTTTCCATGCTATTCTAACCTGTGAAAGACTCTTCTGCACTTCCTTTCGGAGTAGCTTACTGCTACCTGCATCCATTTTACCTGCTTACAGTATTCATTATGTGGTCTTCCTCGTACCCTTCCCGCAAAAAAAATTGTCGAGTTGAGCCACAAAGTTCTTTTCTCCCCAATTCCAACCAATACCTCTTCATTAGTTACACAACGAATTCATCTAATATTCAGCATTCTGCTATTGCAGTAAACTTCAGATCTTCTATTGTCTTCTTGTTTCAACTGATTATCGCCCAAGATTCACTTCTGTACTTGGCTATTCTCCAGAAATATGCTTTTCTGAAAATACTTCCTAATTCTTACATCTATTATCGGCGTTAACAAATGTAACTTATTTCTCGAGTAACGCTTTTCTTGCTAAAGTCAGTCTGCATTTCATATCCTCTCTACTTTCGATATCATCAGTTACTCTGTCACTGAAATTGTAAAACTCATCTATTTCTTTCGGTTTTTCAGTTCAAAATCTACATTCCTCATCACTCCCTTAATTGATTCGATTACACTCAGTTACCATGAATTATTTATGTTGATGCTCATCTTATAATCTCTTTGCCAAACACTATCTGTTCCCTTCAACTGCTCTTCCTAGTCCTTTGCTGTGTCTGACTCATTTAAAGTCAGGAAACCTTGAAGATTTCATATATTATCCTTGATCATTAATTCTCCTCCAAGTATTTCTTTTGTTACGATTACTTCTGGATACCACTGCAGTTTCTGGATGAGAGAAGGATGTAAATTCCAGGAAGTGATAAAATAGGTTGTTTAATTCCAGGAACAGATAAGATTTCCTGGGTTTCAGGTCACACCCTAGGAACCTGGTGAAGGTATCTCCCACTCTCCAGAACCACAAACGTGCTCACACACCCATCTTCCATCCCCTACCCACCCCCTACACTCTGGTCCAATATGATTCAAGCTTCCACCCTCCATCCTCATCCCTTACTACTAGAATGTTTGCAGTGGCCTCTTCATTCGAGGTCTGTCCACCACATTGAGAGGATCAGGATTGTTTGGGATCAGGGTGTTGGTGTAATTGTAAAGAATGATAATAACAAACCAACTATGTTATTAGTCCAGTTATGTGTGTTATGTCCCATTGCTCTCGATGTCAGGTCGGGTCAGTGTCACGTTACATCTACGACATAATGCTCTCAGCCCAATCACAATACAGCATGTGGTCAAGATTATCCAGACAATCTGAATTATTTATCAGTCATGCACTGGTCCTCTCCAGTCGAAATGTGTGCTTTGTATTGGGACATCAGGTAGTGAATATTTGTTGTAACTAACAAATTAATTCTATTATTTTTCCTATAATAAGAGATTAGTCTTTCGATGTCTATACACAGTAGTGGAAGGATCATCATGAGGCACCAACAGACTGCAGCCACAAGCTGCAGGAAGGTTAGAAAGACTTGTCAGCACTATTGTCCCCTTTCTCCCATGATTGTTATTTTACAAATTTTACATAAATTTTTACAGTGTCACTGATTTTCAAATACCTACATTCCACTAAGAGATATACGTAAATACGATGTTAAACAATTTCCACTGCCCATAATGTAACAAATAACTTGGTTTTGACGAGATATTAAATATTAAATAAAGTACACTGACATTATGTGGAAAACAACTTCTGCAATGCATTATTTAACAATAAATATGCAATATTGTAGAACAAAAGCAAACTGGTGCTTTTCATTTATTATAATGTTGTTCTACCAAGAACCGACGGAAGATTCTGTTAATATAATAAATATGCTCTTGGAGAGACTTCAAATGTTTAACACATACCACCGAAAACAATACAAACAAATAAAATTTTGCTGTATAAGAAACCTACGCTATCGCAGGAGTACTGGTATGTGCATGTGTGTGTCTGTGCGTTTGTGTTTGTGTGTGTGTGTGTGTGTGTGTGTGTGTGTGTGTGTGTGTGTTTGTGTGTGAAGTGACAGTTCACATGTTAAATTGAGCATACTGTTACGTAATATAACTGTTTTACCACCTATTCTGCAAAATATTTGTACATGGTAACAGAATTTATGCTATAAGTCACTTTGAGAATACAGTGTGCATAAATTAAAGAAGTCATAGAAAATTATTTAATCACTCCTACCAACCTTTGTGGATTTACCGATATCCTCCCAATTTGCAAGATTCTCAACGACAGACGCATGTAAATGTGGAATACAGGGTGATTCAGCTGCCAGTACAGATGGCGTTTCATGTTATCTGCACTATGAGTGTACCAGGAATAGCATCCAGACAGCTCTGTCTCAAAGCTTTAGGAGACTGTAAGTAAAACGAATGACACTGTAAGAAATACAAGTCAGATACAGAGTATTTTTATACGAAGACACACATTACTTCTGCCATACTTATCAAGTGTCTCCTATTTTTCTTTGTGTAATTAGCGATGTAATCAAACAGTTTTGGTGTCACTGTAAGTGTATTCCATTTATAGTAGTTACTTAATTTTTTGTAGGTTCCGATACATTGCCTTATAAAGTGTTTTTAGAATCGGAAACAATGTAATTAACAGAAGATACCGAAACAGGAAATGTGGAAGTAACAAGTTTTCGGTATATAACCCGATGAAGAGATTAATATATAGGAAGATTCAGCTGCCGCTAACGACGACGTTTTATTCAAACGCACGTGAGAGAACAATGTTGTTGGTCAGTTCTGTGTTGAGACGTGAAGCACTTTATAAAAATGTCACACAATAACTGGTTAAGTATACGGAGACATCAGATCTATTATACAAGTATTTTTATTAAATTACTTTAGCACATTAACGTGGCCAATTATCTTTTTGCTGGTTTATATACCGGAAAGTTATTGCTCCACACTTCCAATTTTTTTGTACGTTTGTATAAAACATCGTTAGCGGCATCTGGTCACCCTATATATTAATCTTTTTATCGGGTTATATGCCGAAAAGTTGTTACTTCCACATTTCCTATTTCGGTAAGCAACGTTTCTGAATCATTTACGAAAAATCAAGTACTATAAATGGTATAAACTTACAGAGACATGTAAAACCTGAATGATTACTAAATTAATTATACAACGAAAGATTGGAGACACATGCATAAGTAAGGCAGGAGTAAGGTGTGTTTTATGAACATGGTATCTGTTCTTTCGGACATGTCCAGTGACCGTGCAGCTCTCTAGAATGAAATGATAATTACATCAAAACCTAAGCTGTCGACAGGCGTTGATATACATCAATGGGGGCAGTTGAAATTGTGTGCCCCGACCGCGGCTCGAACCCGAGATCTTCTGCTTACATGGCAGACGCTCTTTCCATCTGAGCAAACGAGGACACAGAGGATAATACGACTGCAGGGATTTACCCCTTTGAACGCTCCCCTTGAGACCCACATTTCCAACTTAATGCCCACACACTACATTCGTAGTGCCCCTGCCCATTGTAGTTAAGGCTATTAGTTACATAGTTAAGGCTAAGCGGCCATTGACCTTCTGTGCGGATGCACATGCATTGCCCGAACTCTTGCGGGACTCGGTCAGATTGTCTGGCGCGAGTAATGAGTATAATGGGCAGGGGCATTGCGAATGTAGTGTGTGGACATTAAATTGCGTATGTGTGTCTCACGAGGAGCGTGCAAGGGATAAATTCCTGCAGTTGAACTATCCTCTGTGCCCTCGGTGGCTCAGATGAATGCCGGCACGGTAGCTCAGCGTACAGTGTCGCCTTGAGCGTCGAGCGAGCAGGACGTAGTTAACTTCCGCCTGTGCCGCAGCGCCGCTTGTGTTGAAGCTACTCGGTCTTGGTGTATCGGCCGGAGTCACATCGTATTTGCTGAGCGGAGTTTGTTGTAGCTTTCCTCCTCGCGGCGGTATTTACTGCCCGCGCCGTGGTGTCTGTCGAGTCTCTTAAGCCTGTTCCTCGTCGAGCTACTGTTCGTTTCAGTTTTGACAAGAGTACACGGCTCTTTCGAAATTCACGATTGGTTGGCTGATGTTATCCGTGCTGCACCTGCACAGCTAGATACTGCTTACTTTAATTCTGATTTGTATGCTTCTTTGTGAAGTTTTATGATCCCGTTCAAGTAGAGTGCCTTCTCTCTCGGGTTGGTTCTAAAGTGTGGTTTACACATCGAGATGGTTCCGTTAGTCAAGTCCTCCTTGCAAATGTGGCACTCACGTATACTCCGGTTCGATTTTATAACCTTTTTCCTGAAGTGAACGATTCATTTCTTAAAACAGCGTTGCTTCTGTTTGGAGAAATACGTCATATCTGATGGGAACGCTGGTCAACACAACATCGCTTCCAGTGTTATAATGGTATCCGGACTCTAGACATTTGCGTTAAAAAGAATATTCCTTCCCACTTAACTGTTTGTGGTTACCGGATTCTTGTTACATACGCAGGGCAAGAAGGAACCTGTTTTCTTTGTAACGAAAGCGGTCATCTCAGATCCGATTGTCCGCGTCGTACTACGGTTCTGATGTCGTCTTATCAACGACGTCTTCCTTTAACAAAAAAACAAAAAGGGAGTGTGAAATCTGGTGGTACTTAACTGCTAAGGTTATCTGTCCCTAAGCTTACACACTACTTAACCTAAATTATCCTAAGGACAAACACACTCACCTATGCCCGAGGGAGGACTCGAACCTCCGCTGGGACCAGCCTCACCTTCCTTTAACATTAGCAGACATAGTGTCTTCGCAATCTAAAGACAGTCAATCTCCAGCTTTAAGTGTTGTTGCGGCAACATTACCCCATACTCCTCGAGAATTTCTACCGTTACCGTTACCCAGTGCGGCCTCTGTCTATGAGGGGACGACGGCTCCTGCAGCGCAAGCGACGCCAGGGGCCTGACCGTAAGGATTTCGAGAACGTCCCACTCTAGTCTCGTTCTTCTGATACGGCTTTGACAGAGAGTGGACCCTCTGGAGGTAAGAGTTGTCTAGTGGCGTTAATTGTGATTCCAGTATTACCAGATATGATGTAGCTGCTTCTGTTGATGTTGAAATGTGTGTTGCATCTGCGTCCCCCACTTCACCTGTGGACGCGACGGTTAATGATAATGAAGGCGATCGCTCGCGTCAAGAGGAAGATCCCGGATCGCGTCTCGGTTCGGCACAAATTTTCGTTGTTATCAGAGCATAGTACAGTCAAAGTTTAGCCAAAATGCGAATATGATTGTTGTATTTCATGTGCCTGTCGATCGCTGCAGTGCTGTTCCTTCAGATACGCACGAATTTCTGAAGGACATTCAGAGTACATTAGAACAACAATGGCACTGCAGTTGGCCAATGGATTTAGATTACAGTAACTTCTACGAAAAAAAAAGTTGGACAGAGCGCGTGCCATGTAAGCAGGAGGTCCCAGGTTCCAGTCCCGGTCGGTATAAAAAAAGCGTGTTCGGTCAGAGATCTGGCCGTTCTCTGTAATACAAAAACTGAGTGAAAGGATCAACAGCGAACTTCAATGGATGTCATGTGACGTCCACTACGACCAAACACGATGAACAATAACGAACAAAACGCAAAAATGAAAAAGAAATATGGATAGAGCGTCTGGCAAGTAAGCAGGAGATTCCGGGTTGGAGTCCCGGTCGGGGCACACATTTTCAACTGTCCCCGTTGATGTATATCGACGCCTTTCGGAAGCTTAGGGTCCTGATTTAATCATCATGTCAAGGTACGTTTTGTCCAAATCTTCACATGTATTTGTTACAGTACGATTCCGTTCGCTAACAGTCATCCAAAGCTCTTAAAGGAAACATAAATCTATTGAGTGGCTGTCGCCTGTCTGGATACTGCTTCGGCCGCTGAATCACCCGGTATATAACTGTTAGCTCGGTGTAGTGTATTCAGAAAACCACACAGCTACAAATTCACACCAACATTACGAGAGACTAACACTTGCATTTTTAATGAGTAACGATATTATAAATTTGCCTTAGAGCGTGTACGCCGTAATCAGCAAAATAAAACTGAAGAGAATACAGGGGATCACCCATTCAATGCTGCCAGTCGCACAACTAACTCAAACTGATACCCTACGACGACTCAAATGCCTGCAAGTATGCAACGTTCCACACGCTGCGCACTGCCTAATGTGTTTGGATTCTGACTGCAATCACACCCAATCTCACCGGGGTGCTACAATAATGCGCTTTATTTAAACAGACTAGAAAGGTCATAGCCCTCCTGGTAGTTGACTGGAGAGAAATGCCATAGTCTGAAACATTCAGCTTCGTCTCTGACACCCACGAGCCCTCTTCCTCCCACCTTTCTATCTCGATCAATAAGAATCAAGCTTCCCACTCTCTACCTCTACCAAGTTCGTATCTGTAGCAATTAGTTGGCCGAAGTCTGCCAGCGCTCACGGGCACAAGAGAGTAAGATGGCATGTAACAACAATCAACCTACCACGACACAGTATTTGAACAAATAAACCTTTGCGGCACAATGCATTATTGGGGTATGACAACAGCGTAGGGCTTGTCAATAACTGTCAAAAAAGTCCGAGTAGGATTGTCTCCACAGTCGCAAAATGGAGAAACAATACCCTCCGTCGTCCTGCAAGTAATCTTACATCCACTGAGTGCGTGGTAGCTGGCTGCCGCCACTGCCCGCAGCCTCCGGCCTACAAGCCCGACTACGAAACACTTGGGTCACAACAGGCGGCACCCAGAACTACAGAGACAGGTGACATGACCGATGAAATGGGAGGGAGCTAATGGGGAACAGTCTGTTTGCTCACACACCACGCACATCCTTGATCGCTGGAGGCAGAGGCTTGATAAAGTAAGTTGTGTGCCACCAGCTAGAACCTGATGACACAGAGTAAACTTCAAGCTGTATTAAATGGCTCAAATGGCTCTGAGCACTATGCGACTTAACTTCTGAGGTCATCAGTCGCCTAGAACTTAGAAATAATTAAACCTAACTAACCTAAGGACATCGCACACATCCATGCCCGAGGCGGGATTCGAACCTGCGACCGTAGCGGTCGCTCGGTTCCAGATTGTAGCGCCTAGAACCGCACGGCCACTTCGGCCGGCCAAGCTGTATTAAACACACTCTAATATTCTTTATTACATATGTCTCTAATTCTACGTAAGCCATAAAAATGTTACTGTGTTGCACGTGGAGAATCGTATGTCCTCAATGGGTCCTTCATTCACCGTTATTGATAAGAACAACCACGATGATTTAAACTTTATGCTTGTGTTTTGGAAAGTTGTTGGCAATCGTCTGTATCCTGCACTATGGAATCTGTTTCATAACTGCAAATCCTTTGTAGCTTGTGGACCCTGAAAGTGCTGTAAAACTCTACTTCAGCAATGTTGACTAACATCGTAGTAGGCTCTCTCTAAATGAATCTCGTAACACTATGCCAGAGATATTTGTTACTTGTATGTTTGATAAACAGGTGAGTAATCGGGGGATGGTTCGTGATTTGAAATGGGAATCCCTGTGGAGAAGACCACTTTTTCGTCGTGGAAACACTACCGAGAAATTTCAGCGAACTGCCATTTGTAGCAAAACAATGTACGACTTTAGCACCAAAAGATATTTCGTGCAAGAACCACGCATTATGAGACAAACTGGGACTCGAGCAGTGACATAAAGCTGGTCAGTTCTTTATTTCCTCGGACTAAATGTGAGTGGCACACAGTAAAATGTACCACACCGTCACTTGCGGAGTAAATATGTAGAAAGAAGTAAAAATGTTCTAAAAATTTAGGAGTCACAACCAGAGGAGACGTCATAATCAAGCGATCAACTTATAAGCATAAAATAATATAGCGTTCATACCAGTATTATACGTATTTGCAGACACACTAAAATAAGACATGAAGACTCTGCGAGATGTGTGCTGGGTTAGTGAGGAACTGTCTGTTTTTCGATTCAGTCCAATAGATGTTTGGAGATGTACATTACAGTCTCTGTAATGGTTTTTCTTTTCTTCAGTAAAGTAGGCTTCCGTGGAAAAGCGACAACATAGTTTATGAGATCTATTAATCTCAAACTGGTAAAGGCCTCAGCGTGACGTGCAAATCCCGTGAGCTGATGTATTTTCTTACGTCACACACTATGGAAAACGTGATACACAAGTAATAAATAATTACTTATAAGATCGAACTTGATGGATAATCGTGGGCATCTTACGAAAGCATATTACCATTAGTGTGCGAACTGTTACACATTTATAGATATAATGACATCTGTTGAAGCTTTACGGCAGAAGGCTAGTGGCACACAACACATATCGGAAAAATCACTATCCAATCAATCACGTTACACTACTTTTATCGATGGTGTCAATTTTGATTCTGATTTACACGTGACTGGAAGTAGTGTAAAGACTATGTGACTAACTTATAAGGTCATGTTGCTTACCAGGGGACAAATTGCAGAACCGTATGCATAAATTTAATAGCTGATGGTTTAAATCAACTCGGCAGATTGATTCACTGAGGTATCAGGACGACGAAATATGTTCTACATTGAGTCAGTCAGGCCTCTCCAGTGTTAACAGATATGTACAGCTGTTCTTCGCATCCTCAGATTTGCTATGAAGGAAACCATGACTTTCTCTATATTTATAAATATTCCTAACTAGCAAAATTTTCTGTGAAGGTGGAGTTTTTTGCAGCCATAGCCGCGAGGGCATAGCCGTAAGTAATAAGAATACTTCCCAGTATCGTCCTCTTACGTGGCCTTTGTTCATTAGCAAGCAACTGAGCAAAGTAACTGCGATGAAGATTCGATTTCCACGTAGACTAACAGCCAGTCATTCATTCCTCCCACTACTGGCAAATGTTCCATGTAACATACATTCTTGCGGCTCATGTGACTTCAAAAATTATTCTGATATGTAATTTGCTAAAGATGAATATACAGTCATTGAGGTACGCAACGTTGAATTCCACCAAAATGTACTCTACAACAGAACTGTCACAATCGCTAATTGGTAGTCTGTGTAAAAGATCTGCACAATAAATAGTTAGAAGTGTAGACATAGAGACAACAGCTCCATAACCCATTATTGTAAGTAATTACATGGAATGTGTGTGCTTCTCCACAAGTCAGTCATCAGCTTGTATGTATCCACGTTAATTCTACAGAAGGTATTGGTTTAGATCCCGCATCAGTCTGCCTTAGAATTTGTATATCTGTAGAACAATTACTGAAACATGTAAATACGTATCACTTTCTTCCTTGCTTCTTCTTCGCTAATAAGATTACTTTGATAAATTACCTGAACTGATTGTATACTGATCAATAAATCGCAAACAAACGGATCTTATTTTTAAAATACAAATCCATACCGTTCCAAAAGTATGGGATCGAATTGATATCTTTGATGTGCTATTTGCGATTTATTTGTCTCTCTGAATGTCGCTTCCCTCGACACATTTCATCGTCTTCACATTGGTGTCGGGGCACACATTTTCAGCTGTCCACATCAAGGTATATCAACAACACCTGTCGGCAGCTGAGGGTTTCAGTTAGTCATCATTTATTCCAGGGAAAAGCTGCACGGTCATCAACAGTATTCTGTTCTTTCGAGAACAGTTACTGTCTTCGTATATATAATTATCTATATTGTACCAGTAATGAGTCTTATTTTATAGAAAAGTGGATGAGTGCTGTTATAAAACACGGAATAACCAACATTTCAAAAGTCTGTACCGTCGACATTGTAGCCATCTCACCGAGACAACTATCAATTGTAGCAACTGTTTAGAACCTGCACTTCACTGAATTCAGAAGTCCGATTGCCCAGCAAATTAAACTGTCCCACTGAAATGTTCCACACTTTCACAGTCGCGAAAATTTGGAGCCAAACCAGTCATTCCGAGAAGGTTATATTTTGTGTCTTAGTATCTTTAATATCGTAGACCTTTCGTCTATTTAACTAACCCAGTTCTTATTAAGGTGAGTTGAAAATGCGTTTAATACAGACAAATGATGGGAATGTCTACCAAGTGCAAATGGGTTTTGTTGATCATGATTATTTGTAACAGAAGCAAAAACCTCTGGGTAATGAGCAAAATGACAACAGTTCCGTTTTCATGATGGGCCAACGGCATGATGCGGGAGTGAATCCAGCAATGACCAGCAATATCCATATAATTTTGAATGCATTGTGCTACGCTACACAGCAGGCGCATGCTGATGGAGGATATTTAGCAGCGTATTATTATGTTTTCAAAGCTAACAGTACACACATTGAAGAAATAATATGGTCAATGTGGGCTTTCATACATACTTACATATATAAAAGTGTATTAAGGTAGGTCATACGTTGCAATAAGTGATAGCACCTACTATAAAACAGCATGTAGATTTACACACGAAATAATTGAACCATAAACAGACAGATAATAGTTTGCAATAAATCTAGACACAATGTAGTCATATAATGTAATTGATTTATGACCAAAGATGTGGTGCTGACAGAGCCAAGATTATGTTTCTCCATAACAATAAAGATACGACACTTATGTGGCTAATGCATATATCTTCTATCGTCATGTTTCTCATGGTGTATTATGTAGGAAAGTACATCAGGTAACGGGATTTAGTCGTCAGCCTGGGGCTGTTACAAGGTTGGATTAATAAATGTGGGATCTAATTATCATACCATCTAACTCCAAAATATGATCCCTAAAAAATTGCCCTGCTTATTTCCGAGACAACTATGTTATGCCAGTTCCCCGGAAGTCTTTTCATATCTTACAGCAGAGATGGCAACACCAGTACAGGTTGTACCTATGCACATGTCGGAACAGCTTTCGGATTTATCATGAAACAAGCAGATGCTTACTGATGCTACGCACGTATCACAGATTCTTCTGTATCACTCTGTTAGTATATGTAATGCTTGTTTGAACTTCATATCACTTTATGTTCGTAATTTGGTCGTGTAATCATGACAGCTCTTCCGATTATAACACCCAAACTTTTCGAAAACATCTACTTCTACATACTTAACAACAAGTCATCATATGGTGCATAGTGGATGTACCTTCAGACAATCAAAAAGTGGCTGTGGAAAAATAAGCCATTGAGGGATATGTCTCCACATGAGCCCTAATTTTTCGTATCTTCATGGTCCTTACATGAAATGTAGGTTGGTAGCAAAGTCATTCTGCAGTCATCCATAGATAGCAGTTCTGTAAATCCTCTGGACAGTAATGTGACTAAAAGAACATCGTCTTCTGTACACGGATTTCCATTTGAAATCACAAAGTATCATCCTATTACTCATATGTTTATCGAATCTACCGGTAGCAAATCGATCTGGTACAGCATTACGTGACTCATTTTGAGAAAGCGTTCTACAAAGTTGGTGATCAATGCCTAATGAGTTTGCTACAGTTATTTTATATTAATTTATTTTATTAATTATTATATATATAATTATATTAATTATATTAAGTTATTTTATATTAACACAAACAACAAAGGATTTACTGCTACAAATTTTTTCCGATAATAATGGAATAATTACTGAACTGAAACACCTATATTGAAACACCACCTCAGGATAGCAGCCACGACAGAATTCGTCCATATGGTGTGTGTGGTGTCACCGCCAGACACCACACTTGCTAGGTGGTAGCTTTAAATCGGCCGCGGTCCATTAGTACATCTCGGACCCTCGTGTCGCCACTGTCAGGGATCGCAGACCGAGCGCCACCACAAGGCAGGTCTCGAGAGACTGACTAGCACTCGCCCCAGTTGTACGGACGACGTAGCTAGCGATGCACACTGACGAAGCCTCGTACATTTGCAGAGCGGATAGTTAGAATAGCCTTCAGCTAAGTCAATGGCTACGACCTAGCAAGGCGCCATTAGTAACATTGCATGTATCTAAAGAGTCTCGCTTGTATCGCCACAATCTCCAGATGTACCAAAAGGATGGATTAAAGTTAAGTATTCCAGAAGCTACGTACTTTTCTTTATAGCATTCATTACGTATCCTGTTTCAGACCTCACGCCATCCTGCTTTAGCTTAGCGCGTGCCTTTCGGTTTCCTCTCATTGTGTCTAGGCTGTCTTGTCTAGACACAACAGTGTGCAATTTGTATGAGACAGATGATATACCTTCAGACTTCAAGAAGAATATAATAATTCCAATTCCACAGAATGCCGGTGTTGACAGGTGTCTATTTTACCAAACTACCAGTTTAATATGTCAAGTTGAAAAATACTGACAGAAATGCCTTGCAGAAGAATGGAAAGGAACTGATATATACCGACCTGGGGAAAGATCAGAAGAGAAAATAGGTTAAGAAATGGCAAAACCTACGTTTTTAGCATTTGTAGATAGATATAGCTTTTGACAATCTCAATTGGAGTACTCTCTCTCCAATCCTGAAGGTAGTAGGTTAAATATAACGACTGAAAGGCTATTTACCACTTGTATGGAAACCAGACTGCAGTTGTATAAGTCGAGGGGCATGAAGGGGAAACTGGAAAAGGAACAGAAGTTCAGGGAGAAAATATAAGCAACTTTGAGGCTTGCCGAGGAAATTGTAATTCTGTCACAGACACCAATGGACTTGGAGCAGCAGTTGAATGGAATGGACAAGGTCTTCAAAGAATATAATATGAACATCAACAAAAGCAAAATAAGGTTAATGGAGTGTGGTCAGATTAACTCAGGTAATGCTGAAGGAACTAGATTAGGAAACGAGACACTTAAAGTAGTAGAAGAGTTTTGCCATTTGCGCAACATAATAACAGATGATGGCTGAAGTAGAGCAGATATAAAACGTAGATTTATGTTGACAAGAAAAGCATTTCTGAAGGAGATAAATTTGTTAGCTTCGAATATAGGTTTAAGTCTTAGGAAATGCCTTCTGAAAGTACTTGCATGGATTGTAGCCATGTTTGGAAGTGAAACACATAAATGGTTGAGACAAGAATAGAATGGACGCTTATACAATGTGGTACTTCAGAAGGAAGACGAATATTAGGTAGGTAGATAACGTACTAAAGAAGAGGTACTGATTAGAACTGGGGAGAAAAGAAATAAGTGATGCATCTTTGATTAGAAAAAGAGATCGTTTGGTCAGACACGTTCTGAGATGAAGAGATACTGAATTTAGTATTGGATGTAGTGTGTGTGGTGAAATTGTACAGGAGGACCGATATACGTATACAGTAAGAAGACTCAGAGGGATGTAGGTTGGAGTAGTTATTTGGGGAAGTTTGCACAGGATAGAGTAGCATGGAGTGGAGTACTTGCTTTTTCCGAAGTTTATAACTTTTTTTTCTCTTCACTTAAATGGCCTTTTTTTTTCAACCCAAAGACTGAGTTGAACGTCACGAATATTTATGAAGAATGTTACTACTTGAAGTGGTATATAATTCTGTTTCTCCGACCTTTCAACTGAGTGATGCAGCCAATTGTAGGGGGATATACCGATTATCGTTGACTCCGAACCTCGATGAGCCTAAGAAGTCACCTGCGCACAGACATAATTGCTTGAGATACAATAGCGGCAAGTGGAGGGTGAAAATTCTAGCACTGACTCAATACTTAACTATGTACGTGCCGATTTGTAGTCTATCACTTAACCTCTTAGCGACAGATCCGAATTTGATACACTTCATACACTCCACCACGGAGCACAATGGCACATCTGGCTTCGAAGTATCCATGATAATAAATGCCGACCATTAAATTTGAAACCCAGGAAGAGTAGAAAATAAAGTAGTTTCCATTTCTTTCCTATACAGTACATTTACATCGACATTTACATTTATATTCCACAAGGTACTTCGTGGTGAGCAGCGCAGTTTAGTTTATGTATCTCTGTCACTCTCTCCCCGCCACCTGTAAAGTTCAAAGAATTCATTACTAAATTTGTAGGTAATTAGAGGTATACAATTTGGAAACCTTAGTATGCAGATCTACCGGAGCTAACCCATTCTGGTGGTGATAATGTCTCTAAACCCACAGGTCGTCCAGTCGAACAGAGCTTGGCTGACACGTGTTTATATCATTTCATGTTGCTTCAACTCTGTATCCGAGTTCCTTAGTCGTAAAGTTATTTGAGTGCTGGAGTGTCAGCCTTTCGGAAGCCAATGACCAGTTATTTTCTGGAGGTAGCTCCAATAAACCAGACTGAGTCCTCGGTGGATCCACCTTCGTACCCTATCCCAGACTTACCACACTGCGGGTCATTCTCTAAACACCATTACAGATATAATGCGTGGTGAACCCATCTTCGAACCATGTTCCGGACATAGCGCATTGTATATCCGCATCTAGACACCGTTCTGGATATGGCGCAGGGTAGATCGTCATTCTAACACTAACTCAGGCCTACCCTGGGTCATGGAATCCACCCGCAACATAGGAATAGACATATACAGTGTGTTTCAAAATGACTGGTATATTTGAAATGGCAATAAAAACTAAATGAGCAGCGATAGAAATACACCGTTTGTTGCAATATGCTTGGGACAACATTACATTTTCAGGCAGACAAACTTTCGAAATTACAGTAGTTACTAATTTCAACAACAGATGGCGCTGCAAGTGATGTGAAAGATATAGAAGACAACGCAGTCTGTGGGTGCGCCATTCTGCACGTCGTCTTTCTGCTGTAAGCATGTGCTGTTCATAACGTGCAAGCGTGCTGTAGACAACATGGTTTATTCCTTAGAACAGAGGATTTTTCTGGTGTTGGAATTCCACCGCCTAGAACACAGTGTTGTTGCAACAAGACGAAGTTTCCAACGGAGGTTTAATGTAACCAAAGGACCGAAAAGCGATACAATAAAGGATCTGTTTGAAAATTTCAACGGACTGGGAACGTGACGGATGAACGTGCTGGAAAGGTAGGGCGACAGCGTACGGCAACCACAGAGGGCAACGTGCAGCTAGTGCAGCAGGTGATCCAACAGCGGCCTCGGGTTTCCGTTCGCCGTGTTGCAGCTGCGGTCCAAATGACGCCAACGTCTACGTATCGTCTCATGCGCCAGAGTTTACACCTCTATCCATACAAAATTCAAACGCGGCAACCCCTCAGCGCCGCTACCATTGCTGCACGAGAGACATTCGCTAACGATATAGTGCACAGGGTTGATGACGGCGATATGCATGTGGGCAGCATTTGGTTTACTGACGAAGCTTATTTTTACCTGGACGGCTTCGTCAATAAACAGAACTGGCGCATATGGGGAACCGAAAAGCCCCATGTTGCAGTCCCATCGTTCCTGCATCCTCAAAAAGTACTGGCCTGGGCCGCCATTTCTTCCAAAGGAATCATTGGCCCATTTTTCAGATCCGAAACGATTACTGCATCACGCTATCTGGACATTCTTCGTGAATTTGTGGCGGTACAAACTGCCTTAGACGACACTGCGAACACCTTGTGGTTTATGCAAGATGGTGCCCGGCCACATCGCACGGCCGACGTCTTTAATTTCCTGAATGAATATTTCGATGATCGTGTGATTGCTTTGGGCTATCCGAAACATACAGGAGGCGGCGTGGATTGGCCTCCCTATTCGCCAGACATGAACCCCTGTGACTTCTTTCTGTGGGGACACTTGAAAGACCAGGTGTACCGCCAGAATCCAGAAACAATTGAACAGCTGAAGCAGTACATCTCATCTGCATGTGAAGCCATTCCTCCAGACACGTTGTCAAAAGTTTCGGGTAATTTCATTCAGAGACTACGCCATATTATTGCTACGCATGGTCGATATGTGGAAAATATCGTACTATAGAGTTTCCCAGACCGCAGCGCCATCTGTTGTTGAAAATTGTAACTACTGTAATTTCGAAAGTTTGTCTGCCTGAAAATGTACTGTTGTCCCAAGCATATTACAACAAACGGTGTATTTCTATCGCTGCTCGTTTAGTTTTTATTGCCGTTTCAAATAAACCGGTCATTTTTGAAACACCCTGTATATACAGCAAATAGAGCCAACGTACGGCATCTGTAGAGTATTTGGTCGAGGGTGACTGGGGGCATTCGAGTACAGTGCTATACTATACCGTCTGACTAGTGTGCTGTTCTATCTTGTACATGAGACTAATGATCACGAAGGACTGTCTCCCTCCTTCCAACGGATATCTAGCACACAAAACAGAGGAATTGGGGTGATAATTTGCCATCATGCTTTAAGAGCATAAAAGGAGCTGTGATAGGCGCAGCAGGATGTCTTGGTTTGTTGTTATTACTGGAGGGTCTAGACAATATTGTTACAAAATAACGGTACTATAACTAGCGCCTAAGATGTCACGCTCTTTAGCGCGGTGAGTTTAAATGTGCTTACATCCCTTACAGAATCGTCCCGCAAAGAGTTTTTCACTATTTGTAGGGCTGCAGCACCATCGAAAGTAACGCATAAGTGATAACGCATAAGTGATTAAAATTTCGACTTAGCGACTGGTAATATGCATGCATAGTCTCTGTATGCGTGTGTGTATAGCTGCCAGTGGCGCACCGCTGCGTTTCGAATGCTTAACTAGCAAACTGTTCGTTTATAAATTATACTTGCTTCCAGCGATGGTCAACACCAGACAGCAGTCATGTATATGACTGCAAAATGAGGAAACAAAGCTCTTCCCAATGAAACACTGAAACATATGTTACCCCATCACTGTGGAAGATGAGGTAAACTGTATAAGACATCACCTTCAGACAGCTGTTTGGAAACGCTCTACAATGCCGCAAACTCATCCAGTTTGCATATGTTGCGATGTCTTCCACATTATTCTCAATGAGAAATATCACATCCGTGTCTTATTTCTACCATCCTTTGTGTTACCGGAGCAGCATAGTTTACATCATCCTTCTGTGAGAGCTAATGGATCAAAACACGTTAACGCCAGTTTAGCACCTGACACAGCCCTCGAAGTCATGGTAGAAAAACAAAGTGTTTCGCGGTGTATAAAGCTGTAGTCATACACAGCTGAAAAATAAGGTATTAAACTACTCATGAACGAACAACACAGGATCTGTCTTGTGACTGATAGTCCATTGGATATGATCTTCTCCAGTACTGGCAACAAAACTTTACACAGATTTGTGTAAGCGACTTTAACCACTGGCCATCTTCTCCAATGGAATGATACATGTTTGTGTGTAATATGCTCGATGTCAACACATAGACACTATTTGATTTTCAGTATATCGGAAGAGAGAGACTTAGTAAAATCTTATAAGAGGTTCTACTACAAGGATTGGTAAGGCTGGTTAAAGTTTGGGTACAGATGGTTCGTAGTTTTTTTCCTGCTCTGCATGTTACGAAATAACAATGAGAAGTGCTCTCAAGTGTATTAAATGACTGTATAGGTGCTCATATGTATTTGTATTTCATACATCTGAAATGGAAGTAATGCTCTCGTTTATGGCGATTTATAATTTCAACATGCAAAATTCGCACAATCAACACCAGTTTTGCTCATAAAGCTAGTAAAAATCGACTGTATCTATTCTCATGGAACCATGTCTATTTTTATTATTATCATCATTATTGAACTGTTAAAAACAGGGTCACTGCAAGCCCTGTGTTATTTCTACCTGCATAGCCTCTAATTATAAACACCACTTAAATTATAGATCATCACAGAACCTAGAAATGATAGTGTTTATCCCGACACGTAAGTAGACTGCATGAAGAAGGCTGTTCCGTGATAATCAAATTGCTTACGAAACTAGCAAGCAAGAATCTGCTGCTATTGCGAATGATTCTCTGCTGGAGGACAGAAAATTTACACACAGGACGTTCCAGGCGAATTATGGAGCAAAACTCTACTAGGTCATGTTAGGAGGCTCTGCTGCATGCCATATTTCCACAATTTGTTTCTTAAACGCCAGTGCGATATAGCATTGCATCGGTAGAATAGAACTTGTCTTATTGTACAAAACAACAACGTCCAATTGAACTATAGCAAATTGTTGTCAAAAGTAAAATGATTGTGTTTTATCCGTCATGTCAGAAAATGGTATGAAAGTGTTTGTTCTGTAACGTTATTTGACATGTCTGAAATATTTGTAATACACATGAGCATGACAATTTACGTACAGACACTGATTTGAACGTTAGGGATGCTCTCAAGCCATGTAATTTTATGCATCAAACTGGAGGAAATCACTCCGAGCTGTCGAGTTCCGTCATCTGTAGTTTCTTTTTTTTTTTCACTTCGCTGGATGTCGCAAAATGAGGAGAAGCAGAGGGAGAGTAAGATGGAGTTAAACGTAAAAACTGTACCGATTATGCTCATGAAACTAAAAATGAATGGACTGCACCTATTTTCCTGCAAAGAGGACTTTTACTATCGTCACGACTGTGTTTCCCTTTCTCTTTTAACAGATACTGACTTGTAGGAGACACAGACACGTTGATGTTAAACTGAATTGTTGTGCATAGTAGAACGGTATGCAGTTGCGTGCTGCGGTCGACTCCAGTGTGGGTGTGGTCGCACGTGGCACTTGTGTTCTGACCAGCGCGTGGCTACATTTTAGACGAACAAGCAAGCTGCACATGGGTTGCCCGTCATTTTCATCACTTTGTTCAGGGGCGTCATGGCCTTTTGTGTTAGCGCAGAGCCACTGCCTGGAGCACACAGCCATGTACCCTGTTGGTTGAAGACTCTACAACCAGACAAAGGGAGCCTGTGGTCAACACAGGCGCCGTGCAGAGGCGGTAGATGCTGGAAATTTGAAAAAGCTATTATCCCCGCCTACAGTGAGGAGAGGGAGAGAGAGGTACGGATTAGGGGAGATGAGAGTGGCTCTAATTTTGCTAGTTCATGACCGTACACTGAGGATGGGACACATTCAAGTGCTGCCCCTCCCTGCTGTCGCTAATCTTTTGGGATGATTTTGCCCAGTCCCCAATACATATGTTGCATTATGACCCGCAGTAGTGTTGCTGTTTTTTTTTCTTCTACAATGTCGATTTGTAATTAGAACATTTTCCATCAGCTGTGGTAGCGTGTGTTGGCTTTCCTGAATTTCGGTTACCTGGGCTGCAGGGTAATGGCTAAGCAATTCAGGGGGAGATGTCTTAAGCAAACTCTGACGTCAAACAGCGCTAGAGACTGTCCTTAACTGTATGTTTACAGGTAATACACTTATTAAACACCTCTTTGTCCACCACCAGCATATTACTTGAACATATTTCCCGCCAAAAAATAGAGATAATACATTCCACCCCAGCCTTTTCCCAGTAAGATTGTAGATGAAGGGTAGAATCTCCCACTAGTTTCGAGTGGTATTGTGAAATTTTTCCCGAGCAGGATGATACTAGTTGCTTGGAATCGTCAGTTTTTGCGCTGAATTGCGATTTTAGGTGCTCATTGTTTTGTGTACTTAGGACTCAACTTTATGATTAATTACATAATTAGGACCAACCTTTACTTTAGTTTCCCAAAAAAAGAAAATGAAGTAAGCTAATCTACACTTCCTCTCCTGCATCTGGACAGTTTCATTGTGTTTGGGGCTGGACTTTGTCTTTCCCTACAGAAGGACTGGGGTTCAAGTCCCAGAAAGGACATGCCCCATTTTTAATTTCCCGCCAGTACACTTGGTTGGGATTGGGGTGGGACGTCAGCACAGCCCTGGAACTAAGAAATTACCATCATTTTTTAAATTATCAGCCAAATTCGAAATTCCTGCCAAAATTTCAAATGGCCACAAATGGGTGGGTGAGAGATAGGGAGAGGCATGAAGGGGGAGAAGGTGGGATCCATGTGCCAGCTGGGGAGAACACACGACGTCATGTGCGGGTGGGGGTGGGTAGGTTGGCGGTAATTAATTGATCAATTCAATTAATTTGCATATCAATTTGATATCAAAATTGAGGGTGTTCCTCCCTTACCTTAATACTCCTATATCCCTCAGTATGTAATTGCCTGCCATTTTATCGTAAAAACTCATAACTAAAACGATGTGTTCTCGAGAGATCTTCTACTTGCTGGTGCTTCTAAACAGCTTACATTCATACCACGTACTCTATGATAAAGAAAACGCACCAAATACGTTAGAATCAGTAAAACATGGTGGCTCTTAAGTTTTGCTTGGGACATCAAAACAACGTTACAGATCATTGACCACAGTCCTTTCGTTGAGGCGGTGTAGTGGAACGCTAATACGTCACCAGCTCCACTTCCACGTATGTTCCATGTCGAGAAGACGCCTGTAAGATACTCCTACCTGATCGAGCAGAAGCTCACACACAAACCTCCAGATATCAGGTACTCAGATCGGTACGAAACGTTGTACGTCTATAGACCATCAACCGAAACTGCTGTTCCCCAGCAGAAAGGGCGTAAACGGTAATTAAAAGTATAAACAGAAGTACAGGGCACAGGAAAAGCATAACTGAGTCTAAGTATTATGCGCGGCTTCCGTGGGGAAGATGGTAGAGTGTCTGGTCGTCGTACCAAGGGTCCAGCTTTCATACGCAATGCTGAAACTTTTTTACTGTATTATGCGAGAAAGTGTTGTATGGGGCTATTAATACTTCCGCACGTGTGGAACAGTTGTTTCTGTGTTCTATTGTTCGGATTGTTTATGTTTATTCTGTGAAACTACAATTGTATTAAGTGCTTCATCGCAAATGGTGTCTGTTCTGTCGCACATGTTCGGCAGATCACCGCACCTATCTATGCAATTGTACTTTATAGGTTGGCTATTTTCGACTAACGAAGCGAAAGCACACTTCCAAAAGGACATTGCTACAAACTCCGAAAAGGTCTTTTACATGCCAGAAAAATGTTCTCACATATAAAAAAGTTTCACGTGAAAACAGTTAATACAAATTGTCATTAGTGAAGGTTGAACGCGGGACTGTTGGCCGGCGACGTCTCGCTCTATCGTCTCACCCTCGCCAGATCTGCAAAATTAGCACTCACATATACGCCTTTCCTGTGCTCCGTAGTTCTGATGTTACTTTTAATTACCGTTTAAGCACGTTCTACAGGACGACACTACACAGCACGAACAAAATCGGTGTTTTGGCTGGTACTCTTTGTGGTGTTACCGCCAGACACCACACTTCCTAGGTTGTAGCCATTAAATCGGCCGCGGTCCGTTAGTATACGTCGGACCCGCGTGTCGCCACTATCAGTGATTGCAGACCGAGCGCCGCCACACGGCAGGTCTAGAGAGACTTCCTAGCACTCGCCTCAGTTGTACAGCCGACTTTGCTAGCGATGATTCACTGTCTGCATACGCTCTCATTTGCCTAGAAAATAGTTAGCATAGCCTTCAGCTACGTCATTTGCTACGACCTAGCAAGGCGCCATTATCATTTGCTATTTATCTTGTGATGCATGTACCGTCAGACCGATGTTTACCAATTATGGATTAAAGTTAAGTATTCCAGAAGCTACGTACCTTTTTTTACTAATCTCACCTCCTTTAACTGTTCCAGATCTCACGCCAGCCTACGTGAGCTTAAACGCGTGCCTTTCGGCCACCCGTCACAGTGGATTGGCTGTCTTGCCAGTCCACAAAACTCTTATTTACGTACAACGTCTCGTACCGATCTGAGTGTCTGACATCTGGAGGTTTCGGTGTCAGTGACATGACTGCAGCATTTTTGGTGAGAGAAGTAGAGAACAAAGCTAAGCTGAGAGCGAAGTGGAGGCACTTAAAGACAAGGGCAGAGTTAAATATCGCGCACCAATACGAAATATTCTCCACCGTCCATGGACAACATTGGCACCCCATCGTCAAGAAGTCGGCACCTAACTCCCACATCACCAAAATTGCCCAGGCATAATGTAAATTCCCGTGTATCGCAACCACATTGCAGCAGTGTTGACGGCCAAATTGTAGCCACCAAATATTTTCATAGCGTATGTTTTACTTCCACATAGTGGTAGGCACCAGACATACTCTTTTGAGTAACTTCTTCCATAAAAGCGCACATAAAGAGGCAACATGAAATGGGACGGATACGTAAAATGTTCAGTATTGAGAGCGAATGGATTTGTGGATCAATTCTGATTAAGGTAGTGCATTTTAAAACTGCTTCCATACTGAATAGATTTTTAAGTCCTCTTTCTTCCAAAGTGTTTGATGCTTTATTTGTCTTTTCCTAACTTGCTCTATATGTTTCACGTTTACGTAACCCAACATCATCCACAATCTGTTTGGCGAGTTTTAATCTTTGCCTCTCATTCTGTTTCCTGTGAGCTAGTTCTTCCACCAGCAAGTTAAATGGATGATGCAGCATGTGGGCGACAAAAGTGTCTCACGTTCTGCGAAGAAACTCCCGTAGACCTCTATCAACACTTATTCCTTGTAGCACTCCTGCGCCTACTTTATCTGTCTTTAAAACTGGTAACAGTCTTCGGTAGTTCCAAATTTCAGATGTTTCGAAGTCTATCTCGTGTTCATATCCGATGGCTCATGTTTTACTTCCACATAGTGATAGGCACCAGACAGACACTTTGAGTAACTTCTTCCATAAAAATTTAATGTGGGTCGCTTTGTAGCCAGCTCCTTTCAAACATTGCACAGCTGCACTAGCTGTGTCACCTGTTGATTCACAGTAGGTTGGGAGCTACTTCTGTCTGCGAAAGCAACGAGTTCTTACCAAAATACGGATGTGCGTTGATCTCTTACTGCAAAGCCAAAGCTTTGACCAGAGCCGACCTGTCAGAGCGCTGGTAGAACACCTTTTGGTATTTTCCATTACGCTGTCTGAAACACAAAGGCGCTCTCGTCTCAACCTTCGCCATGGGTAACTCTCTGTAGCAAGAGTATTCAGATATTAGCCTGGTTTGTCTGATATGGAAGGCTTCTAGTAGCAACCTTCAGTGGAAAAGTGAGACTTCAGTAAGTCACGAGCATTCCAATTGCATACATATTATTGAGAACCATGATAACAATGACGTTAGATAAAGTAGTATCCTTTACAAGTTATCATTTGGATGAGGACTTCCTGTGCTTAATATTGGGTCTTTGTCCACATTTTCAGTTGTTTCTGAACACAATGTGATCGGAATACTTATCTGTTTGGCATCTGTAAATTAAAGTGACTTACAGTTCCTATCACTCGCAAACCTATTTCTAAAGTATTTTTATGGCTATTTCTCTTTGTAATTCTGTGCTATGATGTTTGTACGGTATGTCAGATACCATGACTGAATATTTGTTCTTAGTCACAACATCTGAATTGTACTTCTGATTTGCTAGTATATTATGTCGCGTTTCTTATAAATTTGGACTTCCTGAATTCAATCCTTCACACCGTTTCCTTGATCTATCAATGCAGCCACCTGTATTTTGCCTCCATGTTTGAATACTTAAGGGCCGGCCGGTGTGGCCGAGCGGTCGTAGGCGCTTCAGTCCGGAAGCGCGCGACCGGTACGCTCGCAGATTCGAATCCTGCCTCGGGCATGGATCTGTGTGATGTCCTTAGGTTACTTACGTTTTAGTAGTTTTTTAGTTCTAGGGGACTGATGACCTCAGATGTTAAGTCCCATAGTGCCTAGAGCCATTCGAACCATTTTTTAGTACTTAATAAAGGTTTCTGTTGAATTTTGCACAAGAGTTACACACTATGGTAATAAATACAGCCGAACGTGAGGAAACTTTTCACTCAGTATGACGTCAGTCAAAACGCAGTTCAAAGAGCACTCAGTGTATCGTACTGCCTCCTTGATGTTATCGTTGAGCTCGTCTAACTGTCTCCATTTGTTGCGAAGATGCAAGACATGTGAGGAACTAATTTGTATTCTGCCGCATTAGAGCAGAGCACTGAGATTCTTAAAAAATATTCCTTCACCTTGCGTCTTGTAACTATATTCTCGTCTACGCCCCGAAGTAGCACTCAGGTTTCAGATCGATTTTAATGCTGTGAGGCCGCAAGGAAGTCTGTAGCACACTGACGAAGGCTCACTAAGATACTAAATCAACATTCAAAGTCAGCTGGAATGCTAATTGCCTTTTTAAATTAATGACACACATACAGCAGACAGCCACAAGCAGCTAAGAATAACCAATGTGACAAACTTACACCTACAAAGTCACCTATACGTAAAATGAATTATAACACTTAAGTGATCGTAATACATGATGTATATCGTGGAAATTACAGTCAGAGATAAAATAATACATCCTAAACTGTTTGCCAATATTTATTTTTTCTAAATTTGTGGTAAGGTCTAATGTGACCAAACTGCGGAGGTCATCGGTCTCTAAGCTTACCCACTACTTAATGTATAGTAACTTTAACTTACGCTAAGGACGACAGATACACCCTTGCCCCAGGGAGGACTCGAACCTCCGACGGGGGCAGCCGCGCGGCAAGACGCCCTACAGCGCGCGGCTACCCCGCGCGACTCTCCCACTCTGCATTTCTCAAAGAATGACGATCCCTTAACATCGTTTCATATTCAAAGCGTAACACAAATCTTTATTGTGTGGCCCATAGACCGCGAACTGTACCAAATGGTTCCTTCTTAAGAGCTGTAGATTGTTTTCTGTTTTTTTTTGGGGGGGGGGGGGGCGGGGGGGAGGAGACCAGACAGCGAGATCATCGGTCTCATCGGATTAGGGAGGGACGGGAAAGGAAGTCGGAAGTGCCCTTTCAAAGGAACCATCCCGGCGTTTGCTTGGAGCGATTTAGGGAAATCACGGAAAACCTAAATCAGGATGGCCGGACGCGGGACTGAACCGTCGTCCTCCCGAATGCAAGAGCTGTAGAGATCAACCTGAATCACTTCACTCGGTACTCATTTATGGGAAGCGTCAGAGACGTATGAAATGCTTCGTCTTTGTATCGTTACTGTAATTTTCCTGACTGTGGTATTATTTCATAAAACGAAACCCGAACTTAGTGTGTGGCAACTTACTATTGGTGAGGTACAGGTATACGACAACTTTTCCCGAAACTTGTCCATAAAGGAATTAATAACTCACCATTAAAATTAAATTCAAATTAAAAGCCACACATGAAAGTGCGGATGTAACTGAAACAAACACCAATGACTGTAAATGTAAGTGCTTCTTCATTTCATTTCTGTATGTTAGAGGATATTGTAATATTTTTCGGTAATCTGGGCGCACTGGCTGATTATGGAACAATGAGGACCTCAGGGGTATAGCTGCATGCGAGTCATAAAACTGTTCCTCACTGAAAGGTCCAGTCATGGCCAGATACAAGTCGAACAGATAAGTGCTTCCAGAGTTGGTGACCCACGTTCCAGTAATAACTATGGGAAGGGTAGGAGGCGGCATTCAGTAGGGTTCTAATTTCCGCTGCGAGAAGCAGCGTAAGGAATGACATTTAAGGAAACAGAGATTTGCAAGGAGATGAGAAACCATGAGACACTCAATACAGGAAGAACCAGTTAGCCGAAAGGAGGTCAGCTCTATCTGTTGTTAAAATTTTTGACGATGCCTCGTTTTTAATAATTTTGAAGCGCTTGTGTATGTGTCCATGGATTTTAATTTGCGCGGGTGTCTGGCACATACCACAAGTGCCCTTTCTTGGCGAAACCATCTGCCCTAGTGCTTTCACACTCTCGTCACGATAGTTCATAGGTGAAGTACTGGTACTAAACTGTGTCCGCATTGACCCTATGTCCACAATCATGTCCGCAACTCGTGGTCGTGCGGTAGCGTTCTCGCTTCCCACGCCCGGGTTTCCGGGTTCGATTCCCGGCGGGGTCAGGGATTTTCTCTGCCTCGTGATGACTGGGTGTTGTGTGCTGTCCTTAGGTTAGTTAGGTTTAAGTAGTTCTAAGTTCTAGGGGTCTGATGACCATAGATGTTAAGTCCCATAGTGCTCAGAGCCATTCATTCCACAATCATGTTGTAGAAATGGAGATGATGTCTTAACTATTGACGACGCCTTTGGCACAATTGTTTTATTAATCTCCATTGCAGGATACAATTTTAGTAAGTAACTAAAACATTTTGTGCCTGTATTACTCTGGTAATTTCACGGTTACTTAAGCTTTAGTGTTTTTTTCTTTCTCATTTCCGATGTTAAGTTTTTGCTAATGAAAGTGTCTTCCTGTTCAAGATTTTTTACTTCTGATGAAGGAATAATTATACATACCGAAACCTTGGTTTAGAATTTTAATAAATCTTTATCCTGCAAATGTTTGGGCTGTCATCTTTTACCGTGATCGAATGAAGGGTAGAGCCACGGGTCATAACACATCTGAAATGTAACGTCCACTGTTCAAAGTGCCGTCAATGCGAACAGGAGGTGACCGAGACGTGTAACCAGTGGCTCCCCATACCATCACGCCAGGTGATACGCCAGTATGGCGATGACGAATACATGCTTCCAATGTGCGTTCACAGCGATTTCGCCATACACGGATGCGACCATCATCATGTTGTAAACAGAACCTGGATTCATCCGAAAAAAATGACGTTTTGCCATTCGTGCACCCAGGTTCGTCGTTGAGTACACCATCGCAGGCGCTCCTGCCTGTGATGCAGCGTCAATGGTAACCGCAGCCACAGTCTCCGAGCTGATAGTCCATGCTGCTGCAAACGTCGTCGAACTGTTCGTGCAGATGGTTGTTTTCTTCCAAACGTCGCCATCTGTAGACTCGGGGATCGAGACGTGGCTGCACGATCCGTTACAGCCATGCGGATAAGATGCGTGTCATCTCGACTGCTAGTGATACGAGGCCGTTGTGATCCAGCACGGCGTTCCGTATTACCCTCCTGAACCCACCGATTCCATATTCTGCCAACAGTCATTGGATCTCGACCAACGCGAGCAGCAATGTCGCGATACGATAAACCGCAATCGCGATAGGCTACAATCCGACCTTTATTAAAGTCGGAAACGTGATGGTACGCATTTCTCCTCCTTACACGAGGCATCACAACAACGTTTCACCAGGCAACGTCGGTCAACTGCTGTTTGTGTATGAGAAATCGGTTGGAAATTTTCCTCATGTCAGCGCATTGTAGGTTTCGCCACTGGCGCCAACCTCCTGTGAATGCTCTGAAAAGCTAATCATTTGCATATCACAGCATCTTCTTCCTGTCGGTTAACTTTGCGTGTGTAGCACGTCATCTTCGTGGTGTAGCAATTTTAATGGCCAGTAGTGTAGTTGCAATGTACGTATAATTTCCATTTAGAAATATATGGTGTGATACTTTTTAATATGAAAGTTCAAAAGTGTAACCCCCTATCATTACCCATGGTTTGGTGAAAACTGAATTTCTCTTTGAGGGGCTGCTTTATCTATCTCCTCCTCCTCCCTCCTTCGTATGCAGCCTGAGGCGCAGCCCAACAAAGTCAATATTGGCTCTTAAGCAAAAACGTTTGACGAAGACTGCCTTAGATGTACTTCTGCTAAGTGTCTGCCACTTAATATTCTTCTTTCACCCTCTCCTTCTTTAATAAAACTTTAACATTTTCTCCCGCGAAGTTTAATCTCCCAATATCTTGATGTTTTCAGGTCATACATACCAATTTAGCCATTCTGCATTTACTGTTAATTTCATTCCTAAGAAAATTATACTTAATCCTTCTTACATTATCCTTAAGTTTCGTACATTTCGTTCTTACATGCATTTACTCCAGTATTTTCTGTCATCCATGGCTTCTTCAGCTCGGTTCAGGCTATAATTAATGTGTTCTGCCATGACAAAAATTCGTCTCATTTTCTCATTATTCGACTCCTGCGTATATCAGTTTTTCTATTTATTTCAACTTCGCTTTCATCAACACTAGGTTATTGGTTTAGCTATGACGTTGTGTAAGATAACTCTGAGCAAGTGCCAGAGACGTGATAAAACAATGCGACGAACAGACAAAAACACAACAATATACTTGGATGGTACCAATGTTCTGAATTGTTACTGCGGTTTAATATTTTCAAAAAAGTATTATTGGCCAGTAACTATACATGTGTAAAAGATGACGTCAGTGAAAAGAAAATTTCTTCCGAAAAATCTGTACTCCTTTCTGTCTGGGAATTATGATGTCAGCTGGCGATACGTTGATATCAGTACCAATAATACAATGGATTCTGAAGCTGTGACTGAGCGTAGAACCTGAAAAAAAGAGAAGCAGCATTGTTAAAGTTCATATGTATGATGTTTCTAGCTACATGTCATAGAGACCTACAAAATCACACGCAAATTGATCTGAAAGTAACTAATGAAGTCCTTTTAACAGCTCAACGGAAATGGTTTGCAGCAGGAGCCTTAACCTGAAGATGACCATTGACTGTTCGAAAACAGTTTCAGCATTATAAAATATTTATGTGATTGGATCGCATTGTCCCTGCTAGAGGGATGATTTCTATGTCTTTCCCTGTATGTGATCGAATATTACTGCGTAATAGAAAATACTGTAAAGTAGAAACTCTTAGACACCTGAGCCAGGTACTACACTATGAACAGAAGGACAAAGTACAACAACTCTGTACGTAAAAATCGACTATTATGTCATGTTCAAGTAGTAGCCGCTGAAACCTGTTCCTCGTATTTAGGAGGAATAAAAACTGTATTATCGCGGAGTAAAAACAGTGTTGTCGGCATAGAAGCTCCCTATTAAATATCGAGTAAAACGATTGGTCTTTGTTTGATTAAATTAGACAACGGAAACTAATCCGAAACTCTACCCGACGGTAAACTACCAACTGTCAGTGTAATTTCGAGCTAGGGGTGAGAGACCTAAATTACGAGTTAGTGTTAATCCCACGACAGTCAAAACTTAATAACTGAAAGTCTGAGAAATGAGAGAATAGCATATATATATTTTCAATTAATTTCGTCACCTTTAAAGCTGATCTCTATACAAATGAAGATGGTCTAATTAAACAACACCAGATGTACTACGTTTGCAGTGAAGAATGTACACTAAGAACAAATACGACGAAAAGGAAAATTGAAAAGAAGACAGAATGGTTGCTCTCGGAGCAGCTCAAATATGTCTGATGTATACTGTGGTATCAGGTATTAACTTTTAGCCTGAGTAAGCCAATTATTATTTTCGTATCATTAACATGTTTACTTTATCACTACGTATTTACTATACACTGCCGTATACTGTTGTAATCTGTTATTATTTTCGAAAGACGATTGTGAACGATTATATCTACCGCTACATCTATTTTAATGAATTTAGGGATACATACTCGGACATTTCAGATTTTGGTAATGGGTACCGGACATGAGGCTCGCTCCATTTCAGGTCTTTAGATAATTCTTCTGGTAAAGGCCAGCCATAGTCCATGCTTGTAGTTATTGGTAGGCGGTATGTGTCCTCGTGGCCTAAAATGTAAGTAATTGGTAGAAAATGAGTAACTGTATACTCAATAGCAACATACTTATATACTATTTAAAATACAATGTAAAACTAATAAAGCAGCAGTCACTGCAAAAAATTTATTACTTTTAGGCTAATGACATGCGGAACGCAAAAACTATATTTTCAGAAGAAAAATATTTGTAAATGAAGCAAGAGATAACGCGATAGTATCTTAGAAAAATTGATATAATGCAGTAACATACATTTACTGTGTCAAAAATTTGAAAAACAGACTGACATAAAACTTTATCCTCAAACATGCACTGCAGCAACGGGGATACGGAAGATTGTATGGAAATTGTTGGCAGCATGCTCGTCCTACAAAGTATTGTGCAATTTAAAACTTCATAATACATAGCAGTTTCTCCAACGACAGTAAAATCCCAATTCAATATTTCATAATCCCAATAGTGGTAATCAATTAACAAGTTGTTGCGTAAGTAAAATCAGATGTTCGGAATGAAATGAGTGCTATATTGGCCAAACAAGTTAAAATCTCTAAAATGGTATTTAGAGAACGCCAATGGGCAAGTAAACGAAGATCCGATCATACGGAATATATTCCCAGCTATGTGAGTGGCTTGAAAACTTCTTAAGCAATAGAATCCAGTACATAGTTCTCGACGGCGAGTATTGATCCGCCACAAGGTAATCGTCAGGGGTGCCCCATGGATGAGTGACAGGACCGTTCTTACCCTCTATACAGGGTGTTACAAAAAGGTACGGCCAAACTTTCAGGAAACATTCCTCACACACAAATAAAGAAAAGATATTACGTGGACATGTGTCCGGAAACGCTTAATTTCCATGTTAGAGCTCATTTTAGTTTCGTCAGTATGTGCTGTACTTCCTCGATTCACCGCCAGTTGGCCCAATTGAAGGAAGGTAATGTTGACTTCGGTGCTTGTGTTGACATGCGACTCATTGCTCTACGGTACTAGCATCAAGCACATCAGTACGTAGCATTAACAGGTTAGTGTTCATCACGAACGTGGTTTTGCAGTCAGTGCAATGTTTACAAATGCAGAGTTGGCAGATGCCCATTTGATGTATGGATTAGCACGGGGCAATAGCCGTGGCGCGGTACGTTTGTATCGAGACAGATTTCCAGAACGGAGGTGTCCCGACAGGAAGACGTTCGAAGCAATTGATCGGCGTCTTAGGGAGCACGGAACATTCCAGCCTATGACTCGCGACTGGGGAAGACCTAGAACGACGAGGACACCTGCAATGGACGAGGTAATTCTTCGTGCAGCTGACGATAACCCTATGTCAGCGTCAGAGAAGGTGCTGCTGTACAAGGCAACGTCGACCACGTCACTGTATGGAGAGTGCTACGGGAGAACCAGTTGTTTCCGTACCATGTACAGCGTGTGCAGGCACTATCAGCAGCTGATTGGCCTCCACTGGTACACTTCTGCGAATGGTTCATCCAACAATGTGCCAATCCTTATTTCAGTGCAAATGTTCTATTTACGGATGAGGCTTCATTCCAACGTGATCAAATTGTAAATTTTCACAATCAATATGTGTGGGCTGACGAGAATCCGCACGCAATTGTGCAATCACGTCATCAACAGAGATTTTCTGTGAACGTTTGGGCAGGCATTGTTGGTGATGTCTTGATTGGGCCCCATGTTCTTCCACCTACACTCAATGGAGCACGTTGTCATGATTTCATATGGGATACTCTACCTGTGCTGCTAGAACATGTACCTTTACAAGTACGACACAACATGTGGTTCATGCACGATGGAGCTCCTGCACATTTCGGTCGAAGTGTTCGTGCGCTTCTCAACAACAGATTCGGTGACCGATGGATTGGTAGACGTGGACCAATTCCATGGCCTCCACGCTCGCCTGACCTCAACCCTCTTGACTTTCATTTATGGGGGCATTTGAAAGCCCTTGCCTACGCAACCCCGGTACCAAATGTAGAGACTCTTCGTGCTCGTATTGTGGACGGCTGTGATACAATACGCCATTCTACAGGGCTGCATCATCGCATCAGGGATTCCATGCGACGGAGGGTGGATGCATGTATCCTTGCTAACGGAGGACATTTTTAACATTTCCTGTAACAAAGTGTTTGAAGTGACGCTGGTACGTTCTGTTGCCGTGTGTTTCCATTCCATGAGTAATGTGATTTGAAGAGAAGTAATAAAATGAGCTCTAACATGCAAAGTAAGCGTTTCCAGACAAATGCCCACATAACATATTTTCTTTCTTTGTGTGCGAGGAATGTTTCCTGAAACTTTCGCCGTACCTTTTTGTAACACCCTGTATACTGACTGATTATAATGAAAGTGCAGATACTCACAGAGGTCCAGTGTAGGATGTAATTATCGTATGGCAGCGAAATTTGGTAGGCATTTGATTGCGGAAACGATTAACGATCAAAAAAAAAAAAGAAAGTTAAATTTTGGCTACCAGATGAAAGTCTGGCGAGTGAATGCGAGAAAGACGCGCGGAAATTTTTCCTCGTGGAATGGTTTAGGAACTGGTGTGGGCAGAAAAAGTCAGACAAATGACAAAGGCATATTGTTGATTGGATTATTAATAAATATATCCTTACACAATTTCTTCGATGAGAGACGTCCACGAAATGCCATACAGCGTCAGATTTGCACTTGGTGACCAACACTGGAAATAATATTTTTCAAGCGTAAATAGGTTTCTCGTTAATGTATTAGAATATTTTACAAATTTCTCTGCCGTACGATAATTACAGCCCACAATGGATCTGACGGACAAGGTGAGCAGTAATTTGTGGATGTCTGCTGATGAAACTGTAGTATATATAGGATATCTTGATATTTATATTTGGCGTGATGAACGGTAGCTTGCTCTAAATGTATAAAAGTGCGAGTTAACGCAGATGAGTAGGAAGAACAGTTCTGTAACAATCGAGTGCATCTCTTAAGCTATTCATTTTAGAGCCTATCTTTAGAAGACATTTTGTACTTGTTTCGGTCCGCACAACCGCCTCTGGAAATACCCTACCCCACAATCTTAGCAACAGGAGTATCGATAAACACATTCCACTGTCAGAGGTATCAGAACGATTTTCGCTTACTGCTTTCGACTTGGTCGTTACAAGACCAGGCTCCCGTACTTCAAACTGATACGTTTACCATGTTCCTTCATCCTGAAAGGTCGTCACTTCATCACGGATTACGACGTGTGGAAGAATTCACATTAGGAAAATCAAAAGATTTTTGTCATCTCTCAAGATATTCGGCACGGGGATGTGACGGAAACATCCCAATCGTAAATCTATTTCATACATATGAGTTGCATTCTGTTCCTTCTAGAACTGCCTTCTTCTAGTAATTTAAGATAGCCGTATCAAGATTTCAGTTCTTTATCAAGATACCAGTTCATTATCAAGATTTCAGTTCTTTATCAAGATTTCAGTTCTTTGTTAACACAACCTCTCTTAGATACTTCACAATCTGACGATAGAAGTCGTAAGCTAATGAAGTATCACTCTCAAGATGGAGCCATCGCTTTTAAATCCACGTCGTTCCCGTTTTACTATTTTAGACAGATTTTTCTATCAACATTTTTACCGTGTTATTCTTAAATGGTGAACGATTTCTTAAATATGTGTCTCGTACATGACAACAGAGAATGCAGAACTGTGGGGACTATGGTGCGGTTTTCAATGTTTCAGGCGCGTGAGAAGGAATCTAATACTGGATTAGAAACTTAAAATAAATTGGACAACATAGCGCTTGAAACAGTGCCCAATTACTTTGATAATTACTTTCTCCTTATGGTCCTAACCAGATATTATTTCCCATTAAGAGGATCTTGCGTGGTTTTCAGCGTTTCAAGCTAATGAGAAGGACTCCAGTACTGGAATGGAAACTACTGGTAAATTGGGTAACTTAATGCACAAAACAATTAACACTTACTTTGATAATTATTATCTATTCATGGTGCTTCGCAGATATTATTTCTCCCTAATATTCGTGCGGTAATTTATCGTATGTGCGTTACATTTCACGTTGGGGCTAAAATTAACAATAATTATAATTAATATCATATTATCTTGTCGTGTAATTAACTTAATTTTGTATGAAAGTCCACCTCTTTTTCCTGATAAGAATAAATGCATTTAATAACTTTCGCCAGCTCACATATCATACGCGACCGCTGTTTTGGTGGGAGAAAAATTCTGCATTATCCATCAAAATGATGTAGGAGTAGCTTCAAGTCATATTACACAACATAATATGTTGTGGTCATTATTATTCTTTCTCCGAAATACAAGTCATGCATTCTACTCCCTAGAAAACAATACTTCGAGAATCAAGTATTCCAGACAGGAAAAGAATGTCCTGTAAAGGATAACTGTATGAAGCACACTGACAGTAACGATCATTTAGGCGTTCCGACATACTGTAAACGCAGGCAGTTCCTACTGTGATGCTACACTCTCCAGCGGTGGCAAACCATTATCAACAAATCAGAATGGCGTTAATTAGAGATTAAAAATCCTGTTACGCTAGCAATAACAGTCCCATATGAAATGGTTAATTTTGACTAAGATATGATTCGTAATTTTATACGTGCTGCTAAGAGGGACAAGAGACAATAAATAGACGGTAATGATGCCCTGGTATAGAAGTATCGCACATCTTTTGCTGGTAATTAATTGATTCATAAATTAGTAATTTTCACTAAGATGGTGTATATCGTTCATCTGCGCTACTTTTGAACGGCTCTTCGGAAATGAATACACCAGACAGGCGTCAGAGAAGCATTTCTGGCCTTTGGACGAAATCTGTGTCTAGGAATCCAACGTTACACGGCATCCTGCTATAAGCTGTGCAAATGATCACGGTTAGGTTGGCTACGCAGAATAGAAATACTTGCTCAGTCGACCATTTTTTGAAACTCGATGTTTTAAATAACCCTCACAACAAGACCACTGCCTCACTGGCACACGAGCTCGTCTGCAGTCGGGACGAGTTTTCGGTGGCTGCGGAGTGAAAATCTCATTCTGGAAACATCCCCCAGGTTGTGGCTAAGCCATGTCTCCGCAATATCCTTTCTTTCAGGAGTGCTAGTTCTGCTAGGTTCGCATGAGAGCTTCTGTAAAGTATGGAAGATAGGAGACGAGGTACTGGCAGAAGTAAAGCTGTGAGGACAGGGCGTGAGTCGTGCTTGGGTAGCTCACTTGCCGGCACAGTAGCTCAGCGTGTTCGGTCAGAGGGTTACGTGCTCTCTGTAATAAAAGACTGAGTTAATCGATCAACAACGAACTTCAATGAATGTCTTACGACATCCGCCCCGAGCAGATGCAACGAACAAAAGCGAACAAAATGAGAAAAAAAACTTGGTAGAGCACTTTCCAGTAAAAGGCAAAGGTCCTGAGTTCGAGTCTCGGTCTGGCACACAGTTTTAATCTGCCAGGAAGTTTCATATCAGCGCACACTCCGCTGCAGAGTGAAGATCTCATTCTGGATCTCAGGAATTATCATATATTAGAAAATGTTTTTCACATAAAAATTCGTATGACCTCGAAAACTTAGTAATCAGTCGCGTAAATTATGTGAAAAAATTTCGTTCATTTACTGTGCATGGTGTAAAAAATGTTACGTTCTAAGCACTTTTTTACAGATTATCATCATTGTATCGGTTTTTATCATAATAATGAGTTAACTGTAATTTTAAATTAACATATTACACATATGAAACAGTAAACTATAAAGGAGGGAAAAAACGAAGAAAATCATGTATGTATAATGTAAAAAAAGAATTTAAAGTATTAATTAAATAGAAGTAAAACAAGTAATTAGAATAATAATAAATGTTTACTTACTTAACTGCGTGTGTAGAATGTACTCTGACAGCACATTGCGTGCAGCTTATTTTCAAAAAGTGGTATTTCAGAAACCATCTTTATTAACCACGGATGAATGTGACTTGAAAACTTCTTCAATTTATATTGTAAGAAAAGTTTTCATTTTTCGAAAGTAATTAATGATAGGGGGGAATTTTGCAAAGTTTCGAAGCTTTACAAAAGTTGATAGGACAGTTTTCAAGAACTTTTACACGTGGATCTTTATGTGGAAAATACTTTTTAATTAATCAACGTTTCTAAATTCGTACCCTTAAAACTAGTCTGCTAAATTATCTTTCGGGGTGTGCTTGACCCCTTGAAAATGAAACTGAACACAAACAGAAGAACATGTATTCCATAACTTTTCCCTGTTTACAGACCACCCAAGTTTCATCTAGATCGTTTGTTTTCACTTAGGAATGTTTCCTTGTGAGTGCTATGGGCATCAGAAGAGTCGATAAAATATGCCGGTTGCTCCGAGAAAAAGTTAATGATCTCCTTGCTCGTCAGTTGCGTCCATCATGTCATACAGAATGAAGAGGAGAGCTCGTAATTACGAACGCACGTCCGCATCGCCGCCATGACAAATGGTTCAAAAGGCTCTGAGCACTATGCGACTTAACTTCTGAGGTCAGCAGTCGCCTAGAACTTAGAACTAATTAAACCTAACTAACCTAAGGACATCACACACATCCATGCCCGAGGCAGGATTCGAACCTGCGACCGTTGCGGTCGCTCGGTTCCAGACCGTAGCGCCCAGAACGGCCATGACAGTCTGCCACGTTCTGCCTCCATGTGCCACCACTGGAACCATCTCTCGCACTCGCTTTCAATCGCATGATTTATTCCTTCATTTTGCATGCGTGCTCCGATAACTTAACGCATAAGATTTTTCTTTGACTGAACGTTGAGTATCGGTTAAGTAACTAAGGCCAGGCTCAGTATCTTATTTCACCTTGCTCAGTCTTAAGTATTTAATTATTAATGTATTTGTGAGCCTTTATCAAAACAAACGTAATTAATTGTCTCTGTAGGCAACTCTTATTTAAATAAGACTTTCACTTTCCCCTTCCGTCATTCCTGTTCAACTGCACTGTAATTGTGGAGAAAACGTCGAATCATTGTACCTGTAATACGAGAAGAGTTTTGTTGCTTTAGGCTTAGTCAGGGCAGGGAGTAGGATAATTGACGTTCATTTACAAGCTACGCAGCTGGGAAAGTGGCTTCACCTTTTCACACTATCTTGGCTACTTAAATACGCTAGAAAATCCTTTATAACTGCAATTTACTGAATTCTTCTCTGTTAACGTGATGTGCGGTGCCAGTGACAGTCAACCTGCTGGACCAGTTTTTCTATCTGCGATGGGAACAACCGAATGAAAACGATCGATTCAGTCGGATGTTGGAAAACAATCGACTCAATCGATTGTAGTTTTGCGTGCCGGTTGAATTATTCATTCCTCATTCTGAGTTTTATAATGGTATTGGAACAACAATATGAAAACAGTTGATTTAGGCGGGTGTAGTCTTACCCATTTCTCGGACCTGTCATTCATTCTTTAGAGTGAAACTAGTGTCTAGTAGCAACCGAAACAAAATTCAATCGGTTATACATGTACGTGACGGTAATATTGTTATTCGTTCATTTCTTTCATGTGCAGCCCGACTGACGGAGCAACAGAAAGAAAACAAACGATTCAGTCTTTTGTAGTTTTACATACTGACTGAATTACTCAGTCTTTCTTTTCAAGTGAAACAAACCTGTAATTCTTCTAGTGGTTGACCCATGTATTCGTTCTGTTAACAAAAACCATTCTTAATTGTTTAAGTTGACAGAGCAATTCACTCATTGTTTTGAGGGAAGTAATCTTTCATAATATGAAACTGATTAATAACATAATGCGGTAGACTACGTTCTTCCAGAGGCAATTAAAATGTAGCTATATTAAGCTAATGTGTCATTCTGGGCACAAAGTCGGGCTTAAACCACGTGGAGATGAAATGAACGTAACAAGATATGAAGAAACACTTAACATTACCACATTTTAGAGCTGACAGCATTCCGTTTTACTGAAATAGTAAGATGATGCCCATTAATTACAAAAAGATTTTAGTCTAGCATCCAAATAGTTATAAAGACAATTATTTGTGTCTAAGGTAAAATTATGTAAAGAAAATAAGAGCGTAAAAATCGTACCTTTGCCAGCAAAAGTGTTTACATTTCACAGCCTTTGAAAAGCGGCAAATATACAGTAGTATTCGACAGGGATGAAGAAGAAGTGTTCACATTCACACAATCGTACCTCAGTTTCAAAGCTAGGCGTATCTCTAGCAATCACTGAGCAGAATACGCAAGCACGTTTGAAAACGTGTGCTCCGCTGGGAGACACAAACTAGAGTCGCCTGATCCTCGGCAGTTCAGTTCTGAGCGGGAACGTTCGACTTTGGTGTTTCTGTATTATTATAGTTGTTGACTACATCTACATCTACTTACATATTCTGCAAGTCACCCTACGGTGGGCGACGAACGGACCCTGTACCACTATTAGTCATTTCATTTACTGTTCCAGTGCAAATAGAGCAAGAGAAAAACGACTAAGAGTATCCCTCCGTATGAGCCTCAATGTCACACGTCTCATCCTCGTTGTCGTTACGCGAAACATATGTTCGCCAGTAGAATCATTCCGCAGTCAGCTTCAAATTTCGGTTCTCTAGATTTTCTCGATACTGTTCCTTGAAAAGAACTTCACCTTCTCTCCAGGGTTTCCCATTTCAGTTTCCGAAGCATCTCTGTAACATTTCCGAGTTCTTCGAAACTGCCGGTAACATATCTCGCAGCCCTCCTCTGAATTGCTTCACAGTCTTCCTTTAACCCGATCTGGTACGTATCCCAATCACTCGAGCAGTACTCGAGAATGGGTACATCAGCGTCATGTATTCGGTCTCCTTTACAGATGAGCCACATTTTCCCAAATTTATCCCAGTAAACCGAAGTCGACCATTCACCTTTCCTACCACGATACATTCTCGTTCCATTTCGTATCGCTTTGCGAAGCTACACCCAGACCTTTAAACGACGAGACTGCATCAAGCCGGAGTCTACTAATGATGTATCCGAGAATTAGGGGTTTGATTTTCCTACTCATCCGTATTGAATTACGTTTTCATACATTTAGATCTAGCCACAATTCATCATACAAACAAGAAATTTTGTCTAAGCCATCTTATGTACTCCTACAGCCACTCATCTTCGACACCTACCCGTACACCACAGCATCATTGCCAAACAGCCGCAGAATGTTGCCCACCGTGTCTGGTATACCATTAATGTATAAAATTACTAATAGTAGTACTATCACATTTCCCTGGGGAATTACTGACGATACCCTTGTCCCTGTTGAACACTTGCTTCGAGGACATTGTACTGGGTTTTATTACTTAACAAGTCTTCTAGTCTCTCACGTTTCTAGGAACCTGTTCCACACTGTGATACCTTTGTTAACATTTTGCAGTGGGTCACCTTGTCAATGCTTATATGCAGATATGAAATTTGCCTATTGCACTTCATCCATAGTTCGCAGTGCATCTTGTGGAAAAGGGACAAGCTGAGTTTCGGTCGAGCGATGCTTTCTAAAACCATGCTGATTCGTGGACATAATCTTCTCGCTCTGAAGAAAATTTATTATGTTCGAACTATGTTCGCCGGCTGGGATGGCCGAGGGGTTCTAGGCGCTACAGGTGGTCGCAGGTTCGAATCCTGCCTCGGGCATGGATGTGTCTGTTGTCCTTACGCTGGTTAGGTTTAAGTAGTTCTAAGTTCTAGGGGACTGATGACCTCAGATGTTAAGTCACATAGCGCTCACAGCCATTTGGACCATGTTCAACGATTCTGCAGTTATCGTAGGGCGAGAGACTGGCGATAAATATAGCAAGCTAAGTAAGGGGCCGATGCAGTAGAGTACACAGTGTTATCGCCTGTTGTCGCTGTTACTAGCGTTCCGTCGTTTGCGTTTTATGTACCAAGAAGCAGCTTCTAGTTCACTTTTTTGTGCGTCAATATGAGTAGTGCTTTACGTTAATAGTGAACTTTGTGTTCGGATGAAAATGCCTAAACCCTCAGTGGCCTGGGAATAGAGGAACTCATGAGAATGGATAAATATCCTCAAGACAAATTAGTGTCTGAAAAGCCACTTCATATTCCGCTAATTAAAGAAATTCAAAGAAATTTATGAAGTGAATAAACAATTACATAAATTTATCTTATAGGTTTCCTGTTCACGTCACCGCAGCATTTATCAAAAGAGAATTACGCGGTGATGGGTGCAAGCCAGCGGGAAGAGAGTGAGAGAGAGAGAGAGACAGAGAGAGAGAGAGAGAGAGAGAGCTTCAATAACTTAAAATAAAAGAGCCAGTACTTGATTTGTGATGGTACGCTCGAGTAAACCGTAGCGGGACCTCTGACGATAAAAAAATTAGAACCGCAGATTTTTGATGCGGTTTAAGCGGTGTAAAGCAAATGTGGTATTCACTGTTTTCAAATGTCCAGTAAAGCGTTAAAATAACATTTTAAGAAGCCAGAAAAGTAATTGATCGTTTATTTAAAAAAAATAATAGTGTAGCACCTGTTGTTAACCTTTTAAAATCAACTAAAAATCCATATTTAATGACAGAAGTACCAGAAAATTGTCTTCAAGTAAATAAATACGTATGCATTGAAACACACGTATTAGAAATTTACTTCTTATTCATTTCTTCTTGAAATGAAATACGTTATTTGCCAATAATAAAACTGGAAATGCCAGTCATGTTTCACGTACAACCGAAAGGCTGAAAAGGTGTGTATATGAAATCACTATAACCCGGAGACTGAGTGAAAACATTCGTACAGCTGACGTAAATGTCAGAGACTTGAGTTAACTCATGCATTGAGGGAAACCACTCAGACACGGAGAATGGGTGAAAATCACTGATATTGCTAACGTTGCCGCAGAGACCAGTCAAATCACTATGTTCTACGCATGCGCATAAACGGAGAACAGTATTGGTTTCCGGCAGAACTGTTGCCGCAGCAGTTATACGAAGTTCCTATATCGATACAGGCTGGAATGTAATTGTTATTGCTTTGAGTTCCAGCACTCTCTTCCGGCAAATGATACGGTAGTCCTGTCTCAATGAAAGCGGTTCGGGTCCTTCCAGTGATCATAGCAGCGTAGTCGAACGCTCGCATTGCCACCCAATCATTCTCTACAAGCCCATTCCATACCATGTCTAGAGTAGCCTGTACGGGCGTTGTAGAACAAGCCAAACATCAATAAAATTAAACAAAACAAGTAAAATATTATTAATGGGTCAAACAACGACGGTATTGGAGAACCGATGAAGGTGACGGGGATAGAGCTGTGTGGGCGAACGAGTCGAATTTCTGAATGCCCGTTCTGAACCCTGATGATATGAACATGACTAAAACAGTAAAAATGTTTAAAAAAGGGTAAAGAAGATACAGCTGTCGTCAACGTGAATGTTAACTAGAATGCTACAGTGCTTACGAAAACAAACTATTTCCTAATGCTTGTCGTGTGACAAGCGCGCTTAAAAACGCAGCGCAAAGTGTAACTATTAAAAAACTTCAGCTAATTAATGGCATATCGCTAAACTAAAAGTGGATGCACCACGCACTCTGCATCAGCAGCATGGTATTGTTTAGGTTACAGTCTGGACAATTTCAAACTACTACACTCGTCTGGATTTCAGCTAACATGAAGGGCTTGTCCTTACTTAATTACTGCTGCCCTCTCTTCCCAATGTAAACATGCAAAGTGAAAGAGTAATTTATTAACTTACATATGCCACAGGCCTTTCAGACTGCTGAGTCCCCCCGCTGGTAAAAACAACCTTGGGTCAGAGGAATGTTACGTAAAGAGAGACTGCTGAATGACACATCTCCCACTGACAAATTCCCATGACAGGTAGGAGGTTCATTAAGGCTCGATAGTTGATTTCACAGAGAACTTGATAAGCATGGCTCTTACGTTTTTAATTTACACATTGAAACACGTATGTAACATAGCAGCGATGGCGAGGCATTGTAGCATCTGTGACCAGAGAGTATGCGCTTGACCGCGCGAGTGTTGCGAGCGGTTCTCAGTCTGTCAGTCAGTCGTTGCGAGCGGTTCTCAGTCTGTCAGTCAGTCGTTGCGAGCCTGTAGCTCTGTCTAGTTGAGAGCAGTACTCTGTCAGTAGTCGTCATGCAGAGCGGTCGGTCAGTGGTAGCAGCCCAGTGGGGTTGCGTGATGTGGTCTGGCGACAACACTGGTCAAGATGCTGAATGAGGTATACTGTTAATTAAGATAATCATCGGATAATGTAAAGTTTAACTATTGTAACTAATTTTCAACAAGTGCCCCCAATAATAACTTTGATTTCAAAAGCAATTTTACATAAAATTTTCATTTAATTGAAGTAACTATTTCGTTCCACTTCCCTTAAACAAAAGTTTGTTTTCAATTAGATTACAAAAAAAAGGGAATATTATTATTTGCAATGCAGTTCCTCCAAGCGGTGCGCAACAACAAGAGCAGAAATTTGACTAGGTGTTGCAATGAGGTAAGAATTTAATTTTGATTTTTTTTGCACAGGGCCAAAGACCGATATTTCGGTTTAATTGAATCATTATTATCACTGAGATTTTCTTATCACTGAATGGACTTTAATTTTTTATGAAGAACTTATACTTGAGTCAGATTGCGATTCTCACTTTTATTGTCATTAAATTTAATTGCTAGGGAGGTTACGTTTGGCTCCTATTCATTTATTATTTCTGTCTTTAAAATTTCAGTGGAGAGGTTACACTTAGCGCAATGTCCATTGGCATTCCTAAATAATATTTCTGTCTTGTAAATTTTTGTGGGGAGGTTACACTTGGCGACACCCAGTCCAGGATCGTATTTCGTTGAGAGTCTTTTGAACAACAGTCAGATATCTGCTCTTATTTGCTTAGATATAATTAGGATTTGGCGCAACGCTTGTACTAATCTTGTGACTTTCCTTCTACAGGTCAACGGCAGTTTGTTGCTTTGTTGTATTTGTGTGTTGCTTTTGCATTGTGCTTATTTGTTTTGTGAAAAATTTTGACTATTGTAAAAATGCCGCGAAAGACTGTGAATAGTGTATCGCGAGGTATTATGAACGAAACTACCGATTTAAACAACTTTACCGATAGGACATGTGACACGCAGTGTAATGATGTCAATCGTGCGTTCACTAACAATCAATGCGTTCCAACCACTAATGATGATTTTTGTCTTAATGACGAACAAACGAACTCGGTTATGTCCTCTGTTGATTTGACGACAATTGATAACGCGGAGCGGTCTATAGTAATGAGTGCTGCCGAGCTTAACACACCCGATTTAGAAAATTCAAATAATGTGCAGACAAGTTTTTCGAATGAAAATGGTCAGTGTACTGAAAATTCGACGGATTCATTTAGCGCGACAGTTGCAGATACACAATCAAACAGCACAGTTGATAGAGTGGGTAATATTACTTTGGATCATTTTAGGACAATAATGCTACAGTTTAGGAACGAACTTATTGAAGACTTCAAACAGCGGAAGGAAATGATGATTAATTATTTCAAACAACTTAATGAAAGTTTCGACAACCATCACAAACAACTTAGAGAAACAATTGATAAAAGTTTCGAACTCACAAACGAAAAACAAGACGACCTTAAAGAACAGAACAAACAAGTTAGTGAGCGGATTACAGCTGTCACCGTGCAATGTCAGGACAATAAAGAACAATTACGTGAGGATACTGAGGCTTGTGCTAATAACAGTAATGAAGAAGTTGGCACTGTTGCACAAGACTTAAGTAGCACACGTGTAGGCACAACAGAATCACATAAACACGAAATTAATGCAGTCACTGAACAATGCCCTAAAAACGCAGTACAGATATGCGACGAGTTTAATTTGAAGTCACTGGAAGTTTCACACACTCCGAATACGAAAGTTGACGAGAAATTTGCACGACAGATCAACCAAATTGACGAAAGTGTTACAGTAACAGAATTAAAAACTATTTCAGTCACCAATACGTCACAGAATCCGCCACTTTGCGAGCATTTGTCAGAGTCACGCAGCGTGTATAATGTGAACAATTTACAGAGACTACGCGAATTAAAATCCGAAAAGCTACGCGACTTAAAATATGAAAAGCTACGCAACTTGAAGTACGAAACGACACAGACAAACAGATTCACACACAAACCCGAACGTGTTTTCAAATTCAATGACGAGAACGTAGATTACAAGCAATTTTTATCCGCCAGAAAATGTAAGGAATTTAATAATGACAGCGTACAGGTACACGATTTGCACTGTATACGACAATTTATCTTTGTACATTCACCGCTATTACCTGTAATGCAGAAACTAGCTTTGAACCAGAGGCGACAATTTGCTATTGTATTTTCATCAGCATTACGTATTATGCAGAAACTGGAATTAGCAAGAATACAGCGATTTACTTTTGGAATTTTACCGCTATTGCTTGCAACGCAAAAGCTAAAATTTATTTGCAGTGCGTAAAAGACCTCAGGGGATTCATTACGCTTTAATGAATATGTGCCGTAGCGAGCATAGGGCCCCGAGCTGTAGTAGTGCTATTTCATCTTTAGTTTTCTGCACTGCTGCCTTTTCTTCTACTATCCTTTATATCTATCAAAACTGCTCTTTAACTATTGCTCTACCTAGAATTAAGAAAAATGACTAAAGAAAACCCGATGTGACAAATTTTTACTGAAAGTGACAACATTCTTTAGGCACTCCAGAACCAGCGTAATTTTAATAACAAATAAAATCGTAATCATCAGTATGTACAAAATTTTCGGCAGTCGCAACCACATTTTTGTAACAATAGATGTTTTTCACCACAATAGCATGAAAGTCAACCGCTTAGCATACCTAACCAACAATGCAGTCTACAAGGTCAACCAAACTTTAATGTTTCGCCGCGTGCACGTATAGTCCCAGCTCCAACAAATGGTAACGCATGGCGGCAAAGAAATAACTACGTACAGACAACACTCTATTTCAACTCGTATCGCAATACACCGTATAGGAATGACTATCACGACAGACGTAAAAATAATGAGCACAATTCTCGGCGTACATTTAATAACAGTCGATCTTATGAGCAGCAACAACATCAGCAACAATAAATAATCATGAATGAAACAGACAATAGGTGTCATCCATAGCATAACACGTCAGTAAGAAATAACAAAGCAGTTCATATAGTGGATATGCCACAATATTCTCCCGTAAATAACAGCACGTACGATAGAATTTGACCAGACACAGTACAGATTGCATATTCCAATAACGTAAGCAATAATTTAGGCACGCAGAATCTTGTTCACGAAAATGTTATTAATTTTGACGCCATCCGACACACGTTTGCATTAAAGACAGAATCACGACGTACGTAGACGACATTCTTATTGCAAAAACTAACTGGTCTGAACACAATATAATTCTTGAACAACTGTTACAAACCTTTCATGCACAAGGACTTACAGTTAATCTTAGTAAATCGCACTTTGGCAAAACTTCCATAAAATTTCTTGGACACGTGATTTCAGCAGAAGGCATTGCACCTGATCCGGAAAAACTTCAGGCTCTACGTGACATTACTGTTCCTACGACAAAGAAACAACTACGCAGTTTTTTGGGCTTAATTAACTTTTTTCGTAAATTTGTCACTCTGCTTTAGACACACCCAGATTATGCCAATTAACAGGTAAAAACAGTATTTGGTCTTGGGATAAGCAAGCACATTCTGAATTTGTGAACCTGAAACATGCTTTGTTGAATGCTCCACTTTTATCGCACCCCGATCTTACTAGAAATTTTTCCATTGCCACCGACAGTTCTAACACCGCTTTAGGCGTACATATTTTCCAGGAAATTGAAGAAGATGGTTCAACAGTTATTAAAAACATCGCATTTGCAAGCCGCATTCTGTCACCTGCTGAACGAAATTATTCCGTCACAGAACTTGAAACATTATGTGTTGTATGGGCTTTTACGAGATTTAGGCACTTTCTTTATGGCAGACATACCACCGTCTACACAGACCACAGAGCGATACAATTTTTACTTTCGGCTAAATTTACTCACTACAGGTTAAGTAGATGGAAACTATATTTACAAGAATTTAATTTTACGATTGTCCACATTCCCGGCATACAAAATGTTATAGCAGACGCACTATCGCGTTCTCTGAGCAACAATCAGCAAGACGTAGCAACCAACTTCTGCAAAACAAACTTCAGTGTCATGTACATTCAGCAAGTCGCATTTGAAAACTTTATTTCATCGTCATTACAGGACATAGCGCAAGAGCAAAATAAGGACAATGTGTGGAAAGAAATTAAACACCTTTGGCAAGATAAGAATAATGTTACGATTAGAAATCATTACACTGTATGCAATGACATTCTGTTTCGCCGCTCTCATCCTGACAGCAACAATTGGTTATTATGCATTCCTGACGAACTGGTTAACAAATTAATTTGGTACACTCATTTACGTTACGCACATTACGGAGCACGAAAATGTTTTCTTATACTGAGACAGAACTGTTATTTTACCAACATGGAGAAACGTATACGACGAGTTTTAGCGTCTTGTAAAATTTGCCAGAAAGCTAAATCAGACACCACTTCACATATTCCTCCATTATATCCCATTATACCTGTTAAATTAAGACACATGGCCGCTGTAGATATTTTTGGTCCGATTCCGAGAACTAACAGAGGTTTTTGCTACATCTTTGTCGCTGTTGAGCTCACTTCAAAATTTGTTACTTTCACTCCATTACGTAAAGCTACTGCTAAAACTGTATCGAAAGCATTTGTAAAACATTTTCTATTTCATGTAGGGCATGTGATGAAAGTAATTTCTGACAATGGATCTCAATTTCGTAGTAGTGTATGGACACGCATGTTACGAGCCAGAAACATTTCTCCGATCTATATATGCAAGTACCACGCTTCTTCGAACCCCTGTGAAAGATTAATGAAAGAAATTGGTAAGCTGTGCCGAATATACTGCCACAAAAGACATATTGATTGGGATACACACATACTCTCATTCCAAGATGTAATTAATTCCATTCCAAATGAATCCACTATGTTATCTCCGTCTATTATACTGAAAAACGTTGAACCACCAAACAAAATTAAAGAATTAGTAAACTTCCCTAAATGTCGTCGACTAAGACACCACGAAATAATTGACATTGCGCTGAACAACATCAAACGTGCCGCAGAGCGCCGGAGAAGACAGCAAAAACAGGTTTGTAGACGCCGAGACTTTCACGTTGGACAGAAAATATTAGTACGTACACACTATTTATCCAGTAAATTAAAAGGTAAGTGCAGGAAATTTGAACTTCTATACGCAGGTCCATATCGGATTCGCAGCATCCCTCACCCCAATGTTGTACACGTCGAAACTTTGAGAACTAGAAAATCGAAAGGCAACCACCATATCTCAAACATTAAACCGTTTATTGAATGAAGACACTTTATGATTCAACACACTATGATGTCATTTATTAATGCAATTATTTCACTTGACTAATTACTGATGATTATCGCATTTTTTCTTGGCAAGTGCCCGGCAAGGTAAGGTTAGCAGGTCGCTTTTCTTGTCGTTACACATCAGACCGTGCACATTTTCCACTTTTTTTGTGTATATGATTGTACTCCAGTTTTGTTTGTATGCACTGTGAAATAGTTAAGATATAACACACCTGTTGACTTTGACATTTTTTTGCCTTATGACATCTCAACATCGTGACTGTTTTACATTTTTGCTGCTGCATTGTGATATTATCTGTACATTTTGCCTCTGAACACTGTCAATGTCTTTGACATATTACGTTTTCTGTCATGTTATGCTGTATGGTTAATTATGTCACCATAAACCAGTCATTATCTAGTGGGTATATGATTTAAATGCAGGACATTAATCTTTGTTCATCAATTTCAGAAAGAAATGATGCGTGTAAGAAATAAATTCAACAGAAATGGGAATTTCACCTACGGAATAAACGAAAGAAGATGCAATAACTTTATGAGGAAGAGTAAATGGATCAGGATTAACAAGCATTAACAAGAATATACTATACTCATCGTAGAATAGCAGTCTTAACTAATTTTTTCTTTCAGAATACAAGGTGATTGATGCAGGCTGTCAGACTGAACTACACATCTTAGTTTTAGTGATGAAATATGCTAGAGATAAGGAATAGTTGTATAATGAGTAATGAAGTGATTTTTTGCAGATGATAATGAATACTCATGAATAATGATGAAGGATATGGTATTATGAATAGTGAAGTTTTTCTTTACAGGTGATGATAATAGTGAAGTTATGATAATATGTATAATGAAGTGATTGATAATGAAGTTTTTTTCTTTACAGATGAGGATAATGTTGGAGTTTTATATTTATGCTATGTAGTTATTTAAGTATTTGTTGCAGTTTGTTTTGACAGCAGGTGTTATATTGCATAGTAGGATGACGGAAAGTTTTGGAAAGGACAGCTATGGAACACATTTTATACACATTTCACTACCTGTTAATTCGAAGTTCACTACTTTTCAGCATAGTGTGCGTTTCTTCTTTCAGGTCAATAATCCATTTTGTATTTTTTCCAGGAGATGCTTGTCATGATACGTACTAAAACTGTTACTTATTATACCTGTTCTAGTACTTGCATTTTTTTTTTTACCCATTTGTGTTTACCATTTATAAATGTAATCACATATACTGCCTTGTTACATAACCTTGCTACAGCTGACTCATGACGAATGACGTTACCTATCCTCATTTGCAGCAATAGGTCAAAAGCAAAAAGTGTTATGCCTCAGCAATTAATTATCGATCCCAACGCAATTCATTGCTAACAAAAAAAATGTATTAACAGTCCCAAATAGTGATACCAGTTTGAGAAAATTCTGAATAATACTGATTAGCTCTGAATAGTATGTCACTTGAGTAATGACTTCTTAATGAGACAACAAAAATACACATATATATAAAATAATGCTTAGTAACTGGCTAGTAATTGCCACTGTTATTGTAATGAGACTACTTATAATCCCCATGGTTATTAATGCTATGACTATAATTAACTGATTTTTAATAATGACTTCGTAATGATCTGAATAATAATGAATGAGGAACAATAGTTTATACTATTCGATACCTGATGGCCACTGAGTGCCAATAATTAGTGTCACTTAATGAATTGTTATTAATTATGCCATTAATTAGCTCTTGTTTTCAATGTTTATGCTTTGTAATTGGAAATGAATGTGACTGTTTAATAATGCTTTGTAATTAGAAGAAGGCTAATGATTCTTACTAGATTGGAATGACACATAATTAATTAACTATGCTATTGTTTCATAATGCTTTGTGATTAGGAAAAAGCTAATGATTATTACTATTGGAAGACAAATGATTAATTAATTATGCTATACTTTATAACTGGAAATGAATGCGATTGTTTCATGATGCTTTGTAATTAGGAGAAGGTTAATGATTAATACTATATTGGAATGACAAATGATTAATTAACTATGCTATACTTTGTAACTGGAAAAGAATGCGATTATTTAATAATGCTTTGTAACTAGGAAAAAAAGATTACTGATTCTATGTAAAACAATTAATGAACATTTTTCTGTAATACTACATACATGGTACAGAAATGTTCAATAACTGGGCTATGAATGCCGCAAACTACTACTGTAATTGACAATATTATGTGACTTAATGTCCTTCACCTCATGAGCTAACTACCCTGAATTACTGCGATGTCCATTTGTCCTGTTTATCCTAGTGATCATGGAGCACTATCTTTGGTTTTGCACTAATTCTACGTTGGTGTGCCTTGTAAGAGCGTGGTGTTGACACGACATGCTGTCCACCACCGTGAGCGATGAAGACGTTATTATGGTCCCACTGTTTGGTGTACCTAATGTACTGCCAAAATGAAAACATGAAACATTAATACGACAGTTCAGTGTCTTGGCTACACTGATAAATTCTGAGGGGAAAAGAACTTCAAGTTGTGTCACTTGGTGTTGTACTTCTGTGGAAAGATATGGACTTTCAGAACAGCTGTGCAATCTAAAGTGCTACAACCATGATGCAATCCTTCCCTTTCCTATCCTAATTCTTGTCACATAGTGAAAATCATTTTTGCTAACATTATTTATGTTCATGGCTATACATTTTTTCAATTCGCTAAACTCCAGTGCGAGTACACTTATGTCACTAGTCGACATGATTTTTTTTGCTATTATGTTTATTTATTGCCAAAATGCTAAAGACATTTTTTTTATTTGTTCTGAAGCACAGTATATGTGCACTTTTGTCTTTTATATTGTATATACATTTTATTTTCTGAACTACAGTGCATGTGCACTCCTGTTAGGTGTTAATATGTTTTCTACTGAACTTCAGTGCCTGTACACTTTTCTCATTTTTCAATATGATTTCTACTATTCTGTATATTCAATACTTTAATGCGAATACACTTATGTCATTTGTTACTAATTGTACATACATTTCATCAATTACTGATATGTTCTCAACTGCAGTGCATGTGCACTCATGTCACTTGTCAACATAATATTTTGCCAGTCTGTTTATTTGTTCTGAATATGCTAAAGAATTTTTTTTTCAGTGCCTGTGCACTTTGTTATCTGTCAAATAATTTGTATATACATTTTTCTGATTTGCTACTATGTTTTGTACTCACATTTTGTCTTTGTCTGATATATTTTGTACTTAGTGCGTGTGCACAACATTTAAATATTCTGTAAGTTGTAGAATTTTGTTAATTAAAGAAAAATTTTGCCGCGCTTGGCAAGTCCAAATGACTCACCATCGCTGCCAAATTTTTGCCCCCCCCAGTGGAGGGTTATGAAACACGTATGTAACATAGCAGCGATGGCGAGGCATTGTAGCATCTGTGACCAGAGAGTATGCGCTTGACCGCGCGAGTGTTGCGAGCGGTTCTCAGTCTGTCAGTCAGTCGTTGCGAGCGGTTCTCAGTCTGTCAGTCAATCGTTGCGAGTCTGTAGCTCTGTCTAGTTGAGAGCAGTACTCTGTCAGTAGTCGTCATGCAGAGCGGTCGGTCAGTGGTAGCAGCCCAGTGGGGTTGCGTGATGTGGTCTGGCGACAACACTGGTCAAGATGCTGAATGAGGTATACTGTTAATTAAGATAATCATCGGATAATGTAAAGTTTAACTATTGTAACTAATTTTCAACAAGTGCCCCCAATAATAACTTTGATTTCAAAAGCAATTTTACATAAAATTTTCATTTAATTGAAGTAACTATTTCGTTCCACTTCCCTTAAACAAAAGTTTCAGTTTTCAATTAGATTACAAAATAAAAAAAGGGAATATTATTATTTGCAATGCAGTTCCTCCAAGCGGTGCGCAACAACAAGAGCAGAAATTTGACTAGGTGTTGCAATGAGGTAAGAATTTAATTTTGATTTTTTTGCGCAGGGCCAAAGACCGATATTTCGGTTTAATTGAATCATTATTATCACTGAGATTTTCTTATCACTTAATGGACTTTAATTTTTTATGAAGAACTTATAATTGAGTCAGATTGCGATTCTCACTTTTATTGTCATTAAATTTAATTGCTAGGGAGGTTACATTTGGCTCCTATTCATTTATTATTTCTGTCTTTAAAATTTCAGTGGAGAGGTTACACTTAGCGCAATGTCCATTGGCATTCCTAAATAATATTTCTGTCTTGTAAATTTTTGTGGGGAGGTTACAACATCCACAATTTGGTTGTAGTTCATTTTATTTAAAAATAGCAGATGCTCACGGGCCCAAATACTATACGATCCCATATACAAGCTCTCATTAGTACGAACTACCAGACTTATTTGAAAAGATACACAGGAATATCTTAATATTAAAAACAGTAACAATGTACAAAACAATATACGATGGACGTTCAATAAGTAATATAAAAATTTTTTCTCGAAAGCGCATTGGTTTTACTGAGGACCCAAGTACACCATATTACTCCGCATTCTTTTGCCTACAGAATCCTATTTTTCAATATAATCTCTGTTCAATACGACGACCTTAGACCACCTTACTGGCAGGGCTCGTATGCCTGCACGACACCACTCTGCTGCTCGACAGTGGATCCAACGCCTTGTTGCATCAATAACCTCCCCTCCACCCACGTACAGCTTCCCGTGGAGTGCTTTCTCCATTGAGTCAAACAGATGAAACTCGGTTGGTGCGAGATGCCGGCTATCGGTCGGATGGCGAAGAGTAGTCCAATGAAATTTAGTGACCTCCTCTCGGGTGCGCGGACTTGTGCTAGAGTTGTATTGTCATGCAGAAAGGCCGGCCGCAGTGACCGAGCGGTTCTATGCGCTTCAGGCTGGAACCGCGCGACCGCTACGGTCGCAGGTTAGAATCTTGCCTCGGGCATGGTTGTATGGGATGTCCTTAGGTTAGTTAAGTTTAAGTAGTTCTAAGTTCGAGGAGAGTGATGACCTCAGATGTTAAGTCCAATAGTGCTCAGAGCCCTTTGAACCATTCATGCAGAATGAGAAGCTCGTGTGTAGTTTTGTAGCGAAGAACACATTGCAACAATCACATCTGTCTGCGGCCAGCCAGCACGCGGGAAATCGGACAGGTTTCCCCGACCTGATTTTCATGATGACAGATGCCTCGTGCAACGACTCACCGTGCTTTTGTTCACTTCCGGTCTCAGTAAACATTCTGCAAGGACCTGTGAAAGTCTGCGATGTTCTGTTTTGCCGCCCAACGAAACTCAATTATTGCTCTCCACTTGGAACGCACCTCCATTACAGACATCACTTTGAAGGTTACATATAGCATAGGCCACCTATCGGAATTTCATAGGCACTGAAGCAGGAATATCCCACGTTATCCCTCAATAAATTACTTGTTCTTTCAGCCGAAATTGCATGAGAAAGAAACTGTGTTGCGTTACTTACTGAAAGCCCCTCGTTCATACTGAGCGGTTCAATGTCACGAGAATGGTTATCCCACTTGTAGCTGTGCCGTACATAATGCCAGAATGTTTCGCCTAGATGCGACGTATGGCGAGAGTGTAGACACGTCTGCTGAGCGGTCTCCTACAGACAGGCGGGAGGGGGGGAGGGGGTGAACGTGGTGCCACGTCGCGACTTAACATACCTTCGACATGGGATGCTTATTGGTGCAGGACGCATATCAGAGACCACACAAGATCTTCAGTTAAGACTGCTGCGCTAAGATGGCGTGATGCTGTATCAGACTGTTGCCTGACGTCTTTCCGAATGTGGGAGATTTCTTCACAGACAAATTGTGAATTACTTCTGAAGGTGTCTCCCACAGCTGAAAACGAATCATCAGCGAAGAGTGTGTAAGACGTCGTACATCTCAGATTAATCCGTTGCGCAGAATAACAGTATCTCAGATCAACCCCACACACCACAGAAGTGTTACACATGGTGACTCTGTGATGATGTTATAGACTTTCTAGAATGATGGAGAAAAGTAAATGTGTAAACTTTCCATAAGTGACCCTGGTCGTGAAATGACCATGTCCAAAGTTATAAGCGCAAACTTTTTGATACCTCTGACTTCATATGTATGTACCCGTACTGTAGTTGCTATGAGTGTTGGACAGGATACTTTCAGAGATGGTAGTACGGACAACAACAAGAGCAAGGTATCTACTAAACATGGGATCTAAAACCCTTAACTTATGAGTTGTAATATCTTGTTCATTTTCGAATCTTTGAAACACGTCTCTTCTACTAACCAAGTACCCACAGCTCTTAAGATGTGTCGTAAAGCCCATATTTACTAGATATTTTTTTCTTGTTTTGGCCCATACTACCTCCTCTTAAAATATGGGCATGAAAGAGGCTGCAGTAAAAGATAAGTGTTTCAAAGTATCAAAGATGAACACGTGCTCATAAGCCATAGGGTATACATTATAGAGCTCATGTTTGCTAGAAATCTCTCTCTTGTTGTTGTCCATACTGAACGTTTCTACCATTCAGTCTCAACAAGAACATTATCAGCACACGTATTCCAATGTCAGAGGTGGAGAACGATTTTCGCTTTCAGCTTTCGACTCGGTCGTTTCCGCACCTTGACTTTTACTTCAAATTGATGCATTCGCCGTTCTCCATCATCTCTGGAAGTTTATTGTGTATGAAGTCGTAGACAACAAATAACGCAAAGGAAAAAACTACAACTGCAGTGGAAACGTACCCAAGAAATAATAGTGCTGAACTTGAACTCTCAAAGGACTGCGAGAAGCTTACAGCCTCTGAAATCGAGGAATAGGTAACAACCAACCTCAGACTTACTAGACATTGAGCAGAAAGGAGGACATAACTCAACCGTACCGAACCTACGGTTTATTTTAATATTTGTTTTCACCTGGTTTTCGAACGTTTTGTTCGGGAGTGTTCATAAAACTCTGAAATGGTACTAACTTACAAAACTATGGCCAAATTTTCAGTCAGTGCAGTAGATGGCAACTCGACTTATGTAAAGTCGTCGGCACACGGACCGTGCATCCGAACGTTGAGCGTTGAGCGTGCCGAGTTCCTAACGTCATAGCGTGGAATGGCACGTTCGGGAGGCTTTCCGAAAGTGCAGAGCAGTATCTAGCATGTCAGATATTCTGAGCGTGCGTCCGATCATTGACCAATGAGATGACACAACGCCACCCACGTCACAGTCACGCCATCTCCCTTCAGCACAAAGTTGTGAGAAGCCACATTAGCATTCATTTCAAGCCTACAGGTATATATGCCGTTTGTGAGCACCAGTAAACTGAGAATCGCTGAAAAACCCGTTGTTAACTGTGTGATCCGCTGCAATAAAATAATGAGAAACATCATATTCGTGGTAAAAGAATTATTGTAACTTGCTATTTGAAGGCAGCAATACACTGAGGATGCACCCAAAACACAATGTTCTTGGTACAATTTGTTGTAATTAAATTTCAGTTAGTTCCGATTAAAGTTTTCAGCAACTGCTAAAATAGGTAACATCCTAGGAATAAAAATGACCGTTAGAATGTTGGTTTAGAATAGTAAATAGCGTCGTTGGTTACTGAAGTTTGTATGCTTGAGTGGTGGTTCGCGACTCGCAAATAAGAAAATTTTTTCCTAACATTTGCGTTTTTGTTAGGTTTTGTTACTTTATTATTAGTTTAATATAAGTACATACTATAATTTCGATGTTATTTAAATGTAAGTTCACCTTTCTTTGGGTGTTCGATTGGCTTGATCTACAGGACACCTTGCGCTACTTGTGTAAAGCCATTTTGCTCCGTTTTCTTTTACGCTTCGTAATTCAAGTGTTGCAAAGATTCTGCTACTGGGTAGGAACAGTGGTCAAGTAATACTGACCTTGGAGCTTTATTAAAATTTGGGAATGATGATCTTAAGTGAAGTATTGCAAATCTGTATCGCACTGTTTGTAATGGAACTTTTATAAGCCTGTGTTCTTATTGATTGGAGATGGTTATTTCCTTTTCGTGGACAATGGAGGAAATGTGCATTTTAATAGAGCTAATGTGGGAATTTTACGCACGCCCGTTTAGTAAACAGTGTGATTTACAAATTAGAAACTTCCCGCAACTGCCGCCGGAGTGCGTTGTGATCGCATGTACCACGTTGTGGCCCACATACTGTATGCACAAGTTGCATCGTTTGTGAGCGTTCAGCAGCACGTTGAACTTAGCATACTCAACGTTGACGTTCGACACCATGGTCCGTGTGCCGACGGCTTAAGAGTGTTTCATATACCAGTGGAAGTGCCGAAAGAAGTTATGAGACAAAAGTTACGACCTGAGAATGACATTGTGGTATTCGAAAAGACACATGGGACGACTAATAGCCGTTGCCCTTTCCCAGTAGTATACGATCGACAAAAACAGAATTCAATATCATAATACCATCAGTGATAAACGTAAGGGCCTATCACGACGATGCAACGCGCCGGGAGCAGCTCCCAGCGTATTTCGCATGCGCAGCAAACCTGCCATGCCAAGCAGGTGTGCCTGAGAGGAAAATGTTACAAAATTTCATCCTCTGTTTTCCAGTTTGGTTGCCAGCACACACAAGGATTCAGATGTAAACATCACTGACTCAGCTGGGACCAATGAGGACGCTATTCGTGATTCCATTGATGCAGTCAGTAGTTTAGCAGAGCACAGTGACGGAAGCAGTACGAGGTGCATTCAAGTTCTAAGGCCTCCGATTTTTTTTCTCCGGACTGGAAAGAGATAGAAACGTGCACATTGTTTTAAAATGAGGCTGCGTTCATTGTCAATACGTCCCAGAGATGCAGCACTGTACGGTAGATGGAATTTTACCGCCAGCGGCGAGAATGAGAACTGTTTTAAATACTTAAAATGGCGACGTTTTCCTTACTTGAACAGCGTGCAATCATCCGTTTTCTGAATTTGCGTGGTGTGAAACCAATTGAAATTCATCGACATTTGAAGGAGACATGTGGTGATGGAGTTACGGATGTGTCGAAAGTGTGTTCGTGGGTGCGACAGTTTAGTGAAGGCAGAACATCGTGTGATAACAAACCGAAACAACCTCGGGCTCGCACAAGCCGGTCTGACGACATGATCGAGAAAGTGGAGAGAAATGTTTTGGGGGATCGCCGAATGACTGTTGAACAGATCGCCTCCATAGTTGGCATTTCTGCGGGTTCTGTGCACACAATCCTGCATGACAACCTGAAAATGCGAAAAGTGTCATCCAGGTGGGTGCCACGAATGCTGACGGACGACCACATGGCTGCCCGTGAGGCATGTTGCCAAGCAATGTTGACGCTCAACGACAGCATGATTGGGACTTTCTTTTCGTCGGTTGTGACAATGGATGAGAAGTAGATGCCATTTTTCAATCCAGAAACAAAACAGGTGCATCCTACGAAAATGTTTTGAACAACAAATTCCTTCCTGCACTGCAACAAAAACGTCCGGGAAGGGCTGCGCGTGTGCTGTTTCACCAAAACAACGCACCCGCACATCGAGCTAACGTTACGCAACAGTTTCTTCGTGATAACAACTTTGAAGTGATTCCTCATGCTCCCTACTCACCTGACCTGGCTCCTAGTGACTTTTGGCTTTTTCCAACAATGAAAGACACTCTCCGTGGCCGCACATTCACCAGCCGTGCTCCTATTGCCTCAGCGATTTTTCAGTGGTCAAAACAGACTCCTAATGAAGCCTTCGCCGCTGCCATGCAATCATGGCGTCAGCTTTGTGAAAGATGTGTACGTCTGCAGGGCGATTACGTCGAGAAGTAACGCCAGTTTCTTCGATTTCGGGTGAGTAGTTAATTAGAAAAAAAATCGGATGTCTTAGAACTTGATTACACCTCGTATTACCCGTCTCCTTTTATTGTATTCTTCAATTTTTATTTTCCAGACCCTAGACAAGCAGGGGACTGTTGTGGTTACTGGACATAAAAACTGAAGAATAAAACAGAAGGCGATCGGTTGCAGTAACTTCTGGAAACCTTCAATGTAAACAGTGTCGGAACATGAAATCATGAGCCACATTAAGTTCCAGAAATTTGAGTGAATGGGGGTTGGCACAGCCCAAAACCAAATCTCACCACTCCCCAGACGGGAAATCCAACCGTAGCATTGTATGTGGAATCGGTAGCAACCTCTAAACTGCAGAGGAATACCTGTTGCATAGAAACAGTCACAGAACAACAAGGTCAGGTGGCAGAGCAGCTACAAATGGTGGCAACTGAAATTTATGATGGAAGACTAAATACCGACGCACATAACGAACAGTCTGAAACGTAGATATCAGGGAGCAGCACTGAAGAAGCTCTGGGACAAATAGAACAACAACTCTCAGCACAGTCAGATACTGACCTTGGTGAGAGTAGTGTTAGAGAAATAATGAGGTCAGACTCAGCAAAATCCTCCAACACCGAGCACAGCATATCTATGGAGAGAAGGGAAGACGGAAAGATGACATCGAAACGGGGAATGGCTATAGCTATTAGAAGTAAGCGCAAATATAGAATAAGAAACGGCAACCAAATCTGGTTACAAAGTCTACAACTAAAACAAGGGACGAACCTATTAGCAAGAAATCGACACAGTCAGTGAGTCACAATAGTGTTCCAAAACAATAAATTCTGCACTTTCAACGTTAGCAAAATCTCTTTGCTCTTAAATTTTGTGTGTCTTCAACAACTTTTACATGTAGGTGAAACATACACAACACTATTATAGTAAGGTGCTACAAACAATCTCGACTCAATTTCAGGTCATTATGTAATGAGTAACAGAGTTGAAAATGCTGGCACATTTATACTAACGAAAGAAGGTATAACAGCTGAAGAATGGGGAAGGTTATTATGCGGAAAGGCATTAGCAACTGCCGTAGCAGAAACGCATTTCATAAATGTGTACGTTCCGTCTGGAAGCAGCTAGAAAAGGGCAGTTTTTTAAACACGAAGTTATGTATGTTTTACCGAGGACGTGGATTAATGTTGCATCTAGGGAAGATTTTAATTGTGTTGCCAACCGGAGAGATCGAACGCCAAATTGTAACAAGTGAGCAGAGATGGAGCATATGATCACAATGCTGAATGTGCGGGATACCTGGGAGGTTACGAATAGTGACACAGCCTACACCCACGACACCAGCAGCTCGGCAAGTAGAACAGACAGGATCTATATCTCACTAGATACAGATGTTAACGTCACATGCGTTGAAATAAGCCTGGTAAACTATTCGGATCACTGTGCCTACATAACCAGAATTAATTTGTCAAAACAACAGACTTTTCGCGGGAGGGGCCACTGGAAACTAAATACCAACTCACTCAGCGACATTTAATTAAGAGAGATGGTGTTAGGAACATGGAAGGCTTCCATCAGAAATATTAGGAAGTAGCCCAACAAACTGCAGTGGTGGGAGAAGCATGCAAAACAGACATTGAAGACGCTGGTCAGACAGTGCGGTTAAACAAGCGTGAGTGGGAGAAGCACACTGCAGACTTCCCTCCCCTATCTCTTCGAGAACTCTACAGACTTACTGAGGAAATAACAGTAACAGTGTACGAATAAAGCAAATCAAAGCACAAATCACGTTATTAAAGAGAAGGAAGTAGGAAGGTGTTAAAGTGAGATCAAGACATGAAAACATCATAAAAGAGAAAACTGTCTCCCTTTACCACAAAGTCCAACCAAAAAAACTAGGTCATCGCAAAGTAAGTGAGGAATTAAAAATAGGAGAGGAGAAAATAGCCTAACACGAACTCATAAAATACGGAATCACGCAACGTTTCCGTGAATTATTTGCTGAAGTAGAAGCGGACGAGAACTGTGAAGCTCGTTTTCTGCAGTATAACGGTGCTGCCGTAACTGACACAGAAAATAGCGCCCACGCTGACGCATTCACAGAAGAGGAAGCATATGAAGCACTGTACAGCAGTCCGAGAGGAAAATCGTCGGATTTAGAGGAGTTACCAGCGGAATTCTATCTTACTTATTTGGAAATTTTAAAAGACGTGCTTTGTTAGCATATTTAACGATGCTTGTAACATCCGACAACTCCCTGAAGGTTCCAGGAAAGACTAACAAGCTTAGCATCGAAGAAATGCACCAAATATAGAATCTTTGAGGCCAATAACTTTCATAAATGCCGATTACAAAGTTCTAGCCCGAACTATTAACACCAGACTGAATCAAGTAATGAAGAACTTGATAAAGGAACACCAGACGTAGGCAGTACTCGGATGCTGTATCACAGACAGACTAAGAAACTTCCGTAACACAATAGCAATAACGGACATCTGTCAACTAAAAGACTTCACCATTTAAGTTAACCTTTGTAAAGCATCTGACAGGGTCTTCCACAGTTTCGTACTGGCAACAAAAATGGCTCTGAGCACTATGGGACTTAACATCTGTGGTCATCAGTCCCCTAGAACTTAGAACTACTTAAACCTAACTAACCTAAGGACATCACACACATCCATGACCGAGGCAGGATTCGAACCTGCGACCGTAGCGGTCACCCGGTTCCAGACTGAAGCGCCTAGAACCGCACGGCCACACCGGCCGGCGTACTGACAACAGCGGAGGCATTTAGAATTAGTAATAAATACAGACAGATCATCAAATACTTGTTGACCGGGCCAAAATAAAAAATAATGATTAATGGGCAAGTAGCAGGACATATTGACATCAAGTGATAAGTGCGAAAGGGTTTTTATTATCAGTGGCTTTTTACCCAATCGCAGTGGTGCCATTGTTGACAAAATTGGACAGTGCGGACCCAGGTTTGACGTTATTAGCGTTAAAGATTGTTTGACGGTCATTCACCAACAACCTAAGCCTATTTGTTGCGGCGTAAAATCAGACAGTATCCCTCAAAAGCATTCTTGACAGCTGTTGACAAGCTACCGTAACCATTATAAATTATAACAAATCTCGAGTAATGAATGTATACTGTTAGAGGAACAACAATGGATACCTATACTGACGAATGTTCGAAGTCTAAGGATCGACCGCCTATCAGACCTACTAGTAATGGCGGCTTTCAACTGACGTTCAATGCTAGAGCCAGTGTCCAACTGCACCCAATGCGTAATCTAAACATGCATCAAGAGGTAAAAGTGATAAACGACTGCATCTTATTCAAGGATTTCTATGCCCCATCCATATTGCCAGTCACGTCAGCAATAGTTGGCTCAAATGGTTCAAATGGCTCTGAGCACTATGGGACTCAACTGCTGAGGTCATTAGTCCCCTAGAACTTAGAACTAGTTAAACCTAACTAACCTAAGGACATCACAAACATCCATGCCCGAGGCAGGATTCGAACCTGCGACCGTAGCGGTCTTGCGGTTCCAGACTGCAGCGCCTTTAACCGCACGGCCACTTCGGCCGGCTAGCAATAGTTGGCTATTAGATGTTTCGTGTGCCGAGGAAATATATTCAAGGTGAAATACAAAATTTTAATCTAACCCTGCGAGAAAGATAGTGTCGGCAAGACTGATGAACAAGCGAAATGCAAGTCCTTAGCGGTACACAAGGTTATTAAAAAGACAAAAGTAAAGAATCCAAATCTAGCGGAAATCCTTAACAACGCTGTTAGATATGAAAGCCATACAGCACTGCTTAACGTTGGAGGAACACACCGATGTGACAAACAAAAAGTCATAGGAGAGCGATACGCACATATACAGATGGCGGTAGCGTAGCATACACAATGTACAAATGTCAGTGCGTTGGGGGAGATCTCATGTGCACTCAGACGATTCATGTGAAAAGATTTTCGACGTGATTATATCTGCCTGACGGGAATTAACACAATCTGAACGTGGAGTTGTAGCTGGCGGCAGACGCAATGGACGTTACACTTCGGAAATCCTTAGAGAATTCAATATTCCGAGATCAGCAGTGTCAAGAGTGTGCAGAGAATACCAAATTTCATACATTACTTCTCATCACGGACAAGGTAGAGGACGATGGCCTTCACTTAACGACCGAGACCAGCGGCCTTAGTGTGAGTTGACAGTGCCATCAAACAAGCAACACTGCGTGAAATTACCGCAGAAGTCAATGTGGAACTTGCGACGAACGTATTCGTGAAGAATGTGCAGCAAAATTGGGTGTTAATGAGTTATGGCAGCACACGGCCGATGCAAGTGCCTTTGCTAACAGCACGTCATCGCCTGCAGCGCCTCTCCTGGGCTCGTGACCATATCGGTTGGGCCCTAGACGACTGGGGCCGGCCGAAGTGGCCGTGCGGTTAAAGGCGCTGCAGTCTGGAACCGCAAGACCGCTACGGTCGCAGGTTCGAATCCTGCCTCGGGCATGGATGTTTGTGATGTCCTTAGGTTAGTTAGGTTTAACTAGTTCTAAGTTCTAGGGGACTAATGACCTCAGCAATTGAGTCCCATAGTGCTCAGAGCCATTTGAACCACTTTTGAACCTAGACGACTGGAAAACTGCGGCCTGGTCAGATGATTCCCGTTTTACGTCGGTAGGAGCTGATTGTTGGGTTCTAGTGTGGAGCATACCCCACGAAGCCAACGATGTTAAGCTGTCAACATAGCACTGTGCAAACTGGTGGTGGCTCTATATAATAGTGTGGGGCGTGTTACATGGTATGGACGGAGTCCCCTGGTCGAAATGAACCGCTCATTGACTGGAAATGAGAGACCATTTTCAGCCATGTACTTCATATTCCCAAATATGATGGAATTTTTATGGATGCCACTGCGGCATGTCACTGAGCCACACATGTTCACGATCTGTTAGAAGAACATTGTGGACAACTGGAGCGAATGATTTGGTCACCCACCGAACGTATGTGGATCATAATAAATGAGAGGTAAGTTTGTGCACAAAATCGTGCACCGGCAACCCTTTCGCCATTATGGACGGCTATAGAAGCAGCATAATTCAATATTGTATACCGATATTTGCTTGAAACTGACAATGGTTGAGAATAGCTAGGAAAATCAGGTTGGTTGGTTGGTTGGGTTAAAGATTAAAGGGACCAAACTACAAAGGTCATCGGTCCCTTGTTTCATAAAAACACAGAGCACAGTGAAATGATCCACCAGTCAGGCGAAGCACTAAAAGAAGAAGTCCGGGGGAAGAAAAGCCCCATGGTCCATCGTAAGACAACATGGAAAACAGAGCACAGCAACAAAAACAACATGGAGAACAAAGGCAGAAGGAATTAAAACTGCACAGCAGAGGACTGTGGCTGGCTGATCACGAAAATAATAGGATGAGCCAGCCACTCTGCAACACGTTGGAACCTCCAGCCTAAAAGTTTAGGATGGAGTCGAATTACAACACAAAACTAATTAAAAGATACAGCTCAAAATAGGATGATGTTAAAAAAAATTAAATTTTCCTATAAAAGCCGCTTGCGCGAATAAAACTTAAAACCCGATCTGCCATAGAGACATTGTCACCTAAAAGAGAGGATAAATCACCCAGGAGATTAAAATCACGCCTGACAGCGGTTAAAAGAGGGCATTCCAACAATATATGGGCCACCGTCATGTTCGCACCACACCGACAATGAGGGGGGTCCTCTCGACGCAGCAGATGACCATGCGTCAGCCAAGAGTGACCAATGCGGAGCCTACACAGAACAACAGAATCCCTGCGAGAGGCCCGCATGGAAGAACCCCACACAGTCGTGGTCGCCTTTATCTGCCGCAGCTTGTTGGGTGCAGACAGAGTACGCCATTCGTCTCCCCACATCCCAAAGACCCGACGGTGCAAGACCGTCCGGAGATCAGTTGCCGGGAGGCCGATCTCCAACCGCAGTTTGCGGGTAGCTTCTTTGGCTAACTTGTCGGCGAGTTCGTTTCCCGCTATCCCAACGTGTCCCGGGGTCCATATGAGCACCACCGAACGACCACGCTGTTCAAGAGCGTGAATGGACCCCTGAATGGCACCAACAATGGGATGGCGTGGGTAGCACTGGTCAAGAGCCTGCAGACTACTGAGCGAGTCACTGCAAATGATGAAGGACTCTCCAGTGCTGGTACGAATATGCTCAAGGGCACGAAAAATGGCTGTCAGTTCTGAGGTGTAAACACTGCAGCCTTCCGGCAAGGAGCGCTGGTCGACATAGTCCGCATGAGCATAAGCGTACCCCACACGGCCATCAACCATCGAGCCATCGGTATAGATAACCTCCGAGGCATGGTATGCGCTTAGGAGAGCAAGGAGTTGGCGGCGCAAGACTGCAGGAGAAACTGAATCTTTTGGCCATTGGGAAAGTTCCAGCCGAAGCTGCGGCCGACGAATACACCAAGGTGGTGAATGTGGGCGGTCCTGGAAAGCAGATGGAAGAGGCAAACACTCTAGTTCCTTAAGGAGCGACCAAACACGGATACCAATTGTATGGCCTGAAAGCGGCCGCCGGTGTGGGATATGGACTGCCGCATTTTCGAAAAGGAGACGATAGTTAGGGTGACGGGGCGAACAACGGACGTGGGCAGCATAGTTGGCTAACAGTAGTTGACGCCGAATACGAAGTGGAGGAACCCCAGCCTCAGCAAGGAGGCTATGAACAGGACTGGTGCGGAATGTTCCTGTCGCCTGTCGAACCCCACAGTGGTGAACGGGATCCAGCAGTTGCAACGCTGAGGGCGACGCTGAGCCATACGCCACACTCCCATAATCCAGTCGGGACAGCACAAAGGCTTTGTAGAGCTGCAGCAGCGTGTGACGATCTGCACCCCAAGTTGTGTTGCTCAGGCAGCGGAGGGCATTCAGATGCTGCCAACACTGACGCTTGTGGAAGCCAAGTAAGCCGGGCATCGAACAGCAATCCCAGAAAACGGTAAGTGTCAACAACCCTGAGCATGGCATCATGAAGATACAGCTCAGGGTGGGGATGGGCAGTTCGACGCCGACAAAAGTGCATAACACAAGTCTTCGCAGGAGAAAATTGAAAGCCATGGGCTAGGGTCCATGCCTGCGCCTTGCGTATGGCTCCCTGCAACCGACGTTCTGCAACACCAATGGTGGAGGAGCTGAAAAATGATGCAGAAATCGTCAGCATATAACGTGGGTGAGACAGACGACCCTATTGCTGCTGCAAGGCCATTAATGGCCACAAGGAAAAGGGGCACGCTCAATACAGAGCCCTGTGGACGCCGTTCTCCTGGATATGAAGTGAACTATGGGATGTGCCAATTAAAACGCGGAATGTCCGAACAGATAAAAAATTCTGAATAAAAATGGGGAGAGAGTCCCGGAGACCCCACCCATGCAACGTGGCGAGAATATGGTGCCGCCACGTCGTGTCATATGCTCTGGAGAGATCGAAAAAGACGGAGACGAGGTGTTGGCGCCTGGAAAAAGCAGTGCGGATTGCAGACTCAAGGAAGACCAAAGTATCGGCGGTGGAACGGCCCTGACGGAAGCCGCTCTGGCACGGAGCCAGAAGACCCCGAGACTCGAGCAGCCAACACAGCCGTCGACTCACCATACGTTCCAGTAGCTTGCACAGAGTGTTTGTCAAGCTGATGGGCCGATAGCTATCCACATTAAGTGGGTCCTTACCAGGCTTCAGCACCGGAACGATGGTACTCTCTCGCCACTGCGACGGAAAGACACCATCGCCCCATATGCGGTTGAAGATGGCAAGAACACACCGCTGACAGTCCGGGGACAGGTGTTTAAGCATCTGATTGTGGATGTCATCTGGCCCAGAGGCTGTATCAAGGCACTGTGCCAGGGCACTTTGGAGTTCCCACAAACTAAATGGGGTGTTATACGCCTCAGGGTGGCGAGAAGCAAAAGAAAGCCGTTTGCATTCCTCCTGGCGTTTTAGCGCGCGAAACGCGGGCGGGTAATTCCCCTACGCAGAGGCCCGAACATAGTGCTGTGCGAAATGCTCGGCGATTGCATCGGCATCGGTGGATAGCGCCCCATTGATGTTAGGCCCTGTGACACCTGTAGAGTGCTGCAATCCAAAGATGCGCCGAATCTTCATCCACACCTAGGAGGGTGAAGTACGGGAACCAATGGTGGAAACGTACCTCTCCCAGCACTCCTGTTTCCGCCTCGTGATGAGCCGCCGTGCCCGAGCACGGAGACGTTTGAAGAAAACGAGGTTCTCCAAAGACGGGTGCCGCTTATGTCGCTGAAGAGTACGACCACTTTACAAAAACCATGTCTCTGAACATAATTCCGAATAAGTACCCTCTGTTAAAATTATTAGTAGCCATCAACTAACAACATGCGTTTTAAGGTTGTTATTTAAACCATTCCAGCACGTAGTAAGCTACATGATATTCACATAAAGAACTCGTCCAACTGTGTAAAACGTAACGAAGAAGACACATTAAGACCCAGATTTACATGTTGCACAGCCAATGATGTAGCAGTTGCTATGATCACGACTTGCTGTATTACTAAGACCGGCATTACAACGCGTATGGTACTACGCAGGTAACTCAGTCAGACTCCACTTCCAAGTCAGCGGTGATACACCTCACAGTAGATGATCCATCTCCTCCCATCCGTCCCTGCAGACGAGACGTGATGTTCGTTCGTTAAACGTCTGTGTTAGCTCTGTGTGGCTGTAAACGAATGCGGATAACTAAACTTGTCTCTGCGATACTGAAGATCCAACCTAGTCACTGTTGATTTAAAAAATCGGAACTCTAACGTAATCACCCAATATAGGATTTCATGGTAGGTGTTTACTTCAGTTTCTGGACTTACCTTCTTTTTTATCAGTACTTTATTTTCAGACATAAAATTACAAGTTCAAGCTACAAATACAATTACTGATTTACAAAAGTATTGGTAAATTTACAATACTTCGTTTTCTGCTATTGAATATCGAAAATACTGTCTATTGTTTCACATTGCATCGTATCATGGTCGTTATGCAAAGTTACATTTGTATTCTCAAGGTTACTTTATAGCTGAATATTATATTTCTTAAAGATATCGAATAAACAGGTAAATGAAGCGTTGCAACGCTAAGAACAAGAATACCATTCCACTGCATAGTTAGCAAATATATCTTCGTATATTCGTTTATCTCGCAGTTCATCATACAGTTTTGAGGGCTTATATTTGAATTCCAAGAGTAATAATAGTGTCTGTGAACAAGTATCTTGAAATCGGTGAATGATAATGACGTTAGCATCTACGGAAAGAGGTAGAAGGACAGTGAAACTACCACTATGCGCTAAATGCTCGCACGTCCATGACTCTTCACAGAACGCCGAGTTCGAAGGCTTGTCTACTCTGTAGAGTGGGGTAGCTGGTGATCTGTGGCATCTCTGCCAGAAGAGCATAATGCTGGTGTACGCATAAGTGATTTGGAGCACCAGCGTTCGTCTCACATTGTCGAACATGGAGCTCCGCAACAGACCACCCCTACGCGTTCACATGTTGACTCAACGACATCGTCAATTATGATTGCAGTAGACACGGGACCATGGGGATTCGACCGTCGATCAATGGAAACGTGTTGGCTCAACATATGAATCACATTTTTGCAACACTAGGTCGATGATGGTCTCCATAAAAGTCGTTATCGATGCAAATGACGATTCTAAACGTGCAGGGCGCCACGGATCCAGGATGGTGGGAGCACTATTGTGCTAAGGGAGACATTCTCCTGCGTTTGCGTGGGACCTGTGGTAGTAATCGAAGACACGTTGATAGCTGCGCACCACCTAGGTCGCTTCATGCTTGATGTCTTCCTCGACGGCGATGTCATCTTTCAGTGGTATAATTGTTCTGTCTCGGAGCCAGAACAATACTACAGTCTACATCTACATGTAAATCTGCATGGCTAATCTGCAATTCACACGTAAGTGCCTGGCAGAGTGTCCATCGAACCATTTTCATACAGTTTCCCTAGCATTCCACTCTCGAATGGAGCGTGGGAAAAAGGAACACCTAAATCTTTCCGTTCGAGTTATGATTTCTCTTATTTTATTATGATGATCATTTCTCCCTACATAGGTGGCTGCAACAAAATATTTTCGCATTCGGAAGAGAAAGTTGGTGATTCAAATTTCGTAAGTAGATCTCGCCACAAAGAAAACCGCCTATCTTTCAATGACTGCGACCCCAACTCGCCTATAATATCAGTGACACTCTCTCACCCCTATTGCGCATAACACGAAACGAGCTGCCCTTATTTGCACTTTCTCGATGTCCTCCGTCAATCCTATCTGGTAAGGATCCCACACCGCGCAGCAATATTCCATCAGAGGACGGAAAAATGTAATGAAGGCTATCTCTTTAGTGATTTTGACGCATCTTCTAAGTTTTATGCCAACAACGTGCAGTCTTTGTTTCGCCTTACCCACAATATTATCTATGCCTCCTTTCCAATTTAAGTTGCTTGTAATTGTAATTCCTAGGTATTTAGTCGAATTGACAGCCCTTATATTTGTGCGATTTATCGTATACCCATAATTTATCGGATTTCTTTTAGTACCCATGTGGATGACCTAGCACTTATTTTTGTTTAGTTCCAATGGTTTAAGGACTATTACAGTGAGCTCACGTTGACGTGTCGGCGGCCAAATCCACCTAATGTAAATCCTATGAAACCCATCTGGATCGCTACAGGGCGCCATCACCGCGTATGCTAATCAGCCAACCGTTGTTTAAGCGGATTACATGACCTGTGCAATGCCACATACCTCCCAAATCTTCCAACAATGCGTCGGATCCCTGACACGCAGTATCAGTGATGTATTTCGTTCCAAAGATGGACAAAGATTCTGTTACGCAGGTGGTCGTAATGTTATAGCTCAGCAGTGTATACCCGTGAAATAGGCCGGCTGCCACACGCGCAGGACGTAAGTCCGAAGAGTTACGGCGAATGGTTTTCCTCATGTGACTGGCCGTTACAGCATCGCGGGTGGCGTGAGGGTGACTCCATGGTGAAAAGTTAAGAGGAAACAAGTTATATCAAAGCAGCCACATAACTAAAATCGATACTTATGAAGATATAGATACGCAACGGCACCACACGAAAGAACAAAACAACGCGATGAAGCACGTCTAAATTCCCAAGCAATAGGTAACGAGAGAAGGAACCAGAGAGGATTAAGGTTTAGCGTCTCGTCGTCGTTTAGGTAATTATTACATAATGTATAGGGAAGATACGAATGTATCTAATACGTTTAAAAATTTAATGAGTTGTGAACACCTTAAATAATCAAATCAACCAAGTGTCAACTGACAGTCCTTCAACAGTAGACTTGGATAACCTCTTCAGAACATCTATTGAAGCAGTCCGAGTTGTGGTATGAGACGGTATGGTGATTTAGTGTGAAATAAACTGCAAAAGAATAAAGAGCAGCGTCAGTATTGGTAATAGACGACAACAGCTCTCTGCAGATATTTTGCTCTCTTTACAGTTAAATCTGGTAATAGTAAGTAACGATAATTTGGCTACGGTATGAGCAAAATGAAACCAACCCAAAAATCAAAGACCCCACAAAAAACTAATATCAGCATGAAAAAAACCTGGTGAAACTTTAGTCCTGATTAGTATGTAATACTTGCAGTAGTGATAACGTTAATGGAACTTTTATTCGGTACAAATTTCACGTACAGGCGGCGAAAGACGTTATGCGAGATCTTCTGATAAAAATAAGTGGCACTGGATTTTGAACAGCTCAAACGAGTCAGCACGCAAGCGTCACTCATGGAAAGTGTTCAGACGTCTGGTTTTATCATTGTATTTACATTATGCGTCCTTTTGTGTGTTTTGCAAGATAGATCGGGGCTATGTAACTGGAGCCGCCATGATGACTATGGTCAGTTGGCTCTTTGTGATCGTGAGTCAAAAGCTGTGTAGGTATGAGGCCTGTCAATGTCGATTACAATATTTGGACGGACAAATCTAGGAAGTTACAGGATTTCTGTAGGGGTTCGAAAACTTATTACAGTTTACGGATTTTTTGAGCATGCACTCTATGAACAGACAAGTGATGTAGGACTTGTAAAAGTTCTATGTAATTTTGTGTACTTCAGATCTCATTTACAGCACCGCATTTAATGACTTGCTCAAATTTCTTCACAGTTTCGTGTACTTTGAAAATTTAGCCGTATACCATTTCTCGAAATTCAGCTCTGAATAGCAGTGTGGTCAGCAGTACTTCGTGCTTTTTTCAGCAAGCACGCAAATCAGTCTGTCGTTGCACTCTTAGTATTAAGCAGGGACTCAGTAAACTTTTTAATTATTGAACAGTACCTGGCTCCTTTTAGGAATGTTATTAATTTCATCATCCGTAATCCTTCCTACTGTTGATTGAAACACACATACAGAGGAGTCCAAAAAATGAATCCACTGTTTAAAAGTCCATAACTTGCAAACTAATTGACGTAGTTGTCTCATTCTTGATGAAAGTGTAGCTTAAAGTCCAGCTTAAAGATCACTGTTGGGGGTTCGAAATGGTCACCATTAACATCCACACACAAATGATACCGCCGAACTGCAGCACAAACTAGTGAGTGCAACGTGTTCAGTTGGATATTTGCACATGAATGTACGATGGATTCTCGAAGTTCATTGAATGTGCGTGGCTTTTGTCGATAAACGACGTCCTTTAGTCTTCCCCACAGGTAAAAGTCCAGAGGAGTTAGGTCTGTGGAACGTGATGGATTCTCCACAGCACCTCTACCGCTTATCCATCTTCCTGGTAGTTTTTCTTCGAGATACGTCCTAACACGGTTTTGGTAGTGGGCTGGGGCACAATCTTGTTGAAAGTAAACTCTTCCGTCTCCATACAAGTCTCGTACGGCAGTCAATATGTATGTCTGAAGCTTCTGAAGGTACACCTCACCAGTAACTGTGCCGTCGAAGAAGAATGGCCCAATCAAGACCCGGTAAGACAACTCTCATCACGCATTTACTCCTGGAAAATTCACGGTTTTGTCAACATGGACGTTCGGATTTTCGGCGACCCAGTAGATGCAATTGAGGCGATTTACTGTACCATTGAGTTTGAACTGTGCCTCATCAGACCACACAATCATCTCTGCAAACTCTTCATCGTTGCGCACCATGTTAGTAAACCACTCACAGTACTCCATTCTGCGATCTGGGTCGTCCTCGTTCATTGCGTGTAGCAATCGTGGGATGTAGCACTTCCACTTTGCTGTCTTCAAAATTCGCGGAACACTTGAGCGACTCACTCCAGTTTCACGGGCACACTGTCTAACAGACTTCTGTGGTGAGCGAGTGAATTGTTGTGACACAGGACGAGAGTTAGCTGGACTTGTTACTGTTACAGGTCGTCCAGATCGTTGTTGGTGTACATCTTTAACACAGCCTTTAGCTTCAAATTTGTCTCGAATGCGACGAATCGTTATACGTGTCGGTGGCTCTGTTTGATACTCATTTCGCCATTGCCGTTGAACCACATTAATGTTTTCGTACTTAAAATACCACTTCAAAACTGACTTCCTTTCATCGAATGCAAGCCTTGCGCCAGCCATGTTTACTCGAGTAACTAGGTGCAACTAAGAACAAAGCACTGACTATCTGGCGACTGTCCTCTGACAATACAAAACAACGCAATACAACGCTTGTGTGGCGATTGCCGGAACTACAAACTATTACACTACCAAAGATGAGACAACTCCGTCAATTAGTTTGCCAGCTATGGACTTTTAAACAGTGGATACATTTTTTGGACCCTTCCGTATGAAGCCAAATTTTAAAAATAGATGAAGCATGTATTCAAGTACCATTACACAAAGAAAATGATTGGAGAGAGATTTATTAGCCTTTCTCGCGTACACCTTAGTCTATCACATCTTCCAATACATGTCTCACTTGTTTCCACACCTCGAAACATTATCACAGTTATAATGACTTTCGTACAGTGCCTTTATCATTCTTCTGTCTTTACACTCTTCCTCGACGTTTCAAGCTTCTTAGTAGGATACTCAAACAAGCTCTGTAAAATATCTCTTCTCAGTCAACAGAGGGGATGTACATATTCGTGCTTCAGTCTGGAACCGCGCGACCGCTACGGTCGCAGGTTCGAATTCTGCTTCGGGCATGGATGTGTGTGATGTCCATAGGTTAGTTAGGTTTAAGTAGTTCTACGTTCTAGGGGACAGATGACCTCAGATGCTAAGTCCCATAGTCCTCAGAGCAATTTGAACCATTTTGATCGTATTCGTGTTACGATTTCTTCATTCTATTGCCTTCAAAAACCTGGTAGCGTGTCCTTTTTTCTTTCCTGAATTGGAACCGAACCTCCCATACGTTTTCTCAACAACCATTAGTGATTTTCTGCGCAAAAGACTGCACAAGGGCTTTGTAATGTGACATACGAAAGTAAAAAACGTTTAGCTGTTTCAAAGGAAAGGGTTAATGTGAATAGTAACAGATGAAGTTCGCTTGGATTCTAAGTACAGCTGAATGTGCAGCAAATTCAATACTAACACGAGTGGGAGGTACGACTTCGGCGTTATGTCGACGCTCACCTGTCTTTTTCCGGACGTTCATGTCACGCTGCCGTAGGAGGCGGTCCACGGAGCGGTACGCCAGCCCGTCCACTCCCCCATGGAAGCAGTCTATGAGCCTGGGGTAGTCGCGCACTGGCTTATTGGGATCCTTAGGCAGCAGGGACAAGTCTCCCGGCTGCAAGGTTAGGGGTTCACTGTAACGTAGACAACAGCTCATGTCTGTCACACTTGTTCCAAAAACCAATGGAACTCGCCAACTTTAGCTAAATTGATCACATACTAAAACTTCCTGGCATATTAAAACTGTGTGCCGGAACCAGACTCGAACTCGGGACCTTTGTGTTTTGCGGGTAACTGCTCTACCGACCTTTTTTTGCATTTTGTTCAGTATTGGTCGTTGTATTTGGTAGCAGCGGTCGTCATATGACATCCGTTGTAGTTCGTTGTTGATCCCTTCACTCAGTTTTTTTTTTTTTTTTTTTTTTTTTTTTTATTACAGATACCAGGCTGGTCTCTGACAGAATATGAGCTATAGTGCCGTCGCCGGCTACCCAAGCACGACTCACGACTCATCCTCAGATCTGTATTTCCGCCAGTAGCTGGTCTCCTCCGAAACTTACAAGACTAGCACTTCTGGAAAAATTTTCGCAGGAAAGCTTCTGTGACGTCTGGGAGGTAGCAGACGAGCTACTGTCAGAAGTAAAGCTGTGATGGGGGGAGGGCTTCTGAGTCGTATGTGAGTACCTCAGTGGGTAGAGCACTTGCGCATGAAAGGCAAAGGAGTTTGAGTCTCAGACCGTCACACGGTTCTAATCTGCCAGAAAGTTTCATATCAGCTCACACTTTGCTGCAGAGAGAAAATTTCCTTCTGATCATATACTGGTAGACCACCACAACAGATCTTTTCTAATTTTTTTAAAGGAATCTCAGTAATCTTTAACATCTCCACAACGTACTGCAACTGCTGTAATCCATCCATAACCATATTGGGCAGTATCTAACAAAAAGCGATAGCCCCTGCAGAAGAGGTTGAGCTCCTACCTGGCTGACTGTAGTACTTGTAATTTAAGCATGGTTGAATGGTGTACGTAAAAATGTAAAAAATTTTAACTGGTCTCACAATGCATTATCGTAACTGAAATAAATAGCCAAACACCCCTCCCCCCCCCCTCAAAAAAACAAAATAAAAATAAAAAAAATATTACACAGTGATCTTGTCAAAAGCCAAGAAGCGTTTCTCCTTGGTGTTGTAGCTCTCAGGGTTGGTTGGTTGGTTGTTTGGAGGAAGAGACCAAACAGTAAGGTCATCGGTCTCATTGGATTAGGGAAGGATGGGGAAGGAAGTCGGCCGTGCCCTTTTCAAAGGAACCATCCCAGCATTTGCCTGGAGCGATTTAGGGAAATCACGGAAAACCTAAATCAGGATGGCCGGACGCGGGATTGAACCGTCGTCCTCCCGAATACGAGTCCAGTGTGCTACCGCTGCGCCACCTCGCTCGGTAGCTCTCAGGGACACCCTGGGATGCTCTCTGCGTGAGGCATCACTGGGCATCTCTGTGAGTCGCGGTTCGTGGTTTGCTGTGCAACACTGAGCCGTTTCAAAGTTGCTAGTTAGTCTACCAAAAACGGACACAACCAGTCAGATCCAGCCCACTGTGGTTTTTAGAATTAGCGTGCAAACAAAAGATAAATTAAGTCACTAACCATGGGAGACGGTATTTATTCGATATAAAAACTTTATTTCATTGGAGATTAACTAATTCCATCCCCTTGCAATTTTAGAAGTAGCATCGCACAAAAAAAAAAAAAAAAAAAAAAAATGTTTAGACATCCATTTATCAGCATAACAGGAAAACAGGGCGATTTGCGTTTTGTTTAGAGGCAAGTGATGAATTGGTGAAATGTGCTGTGTGTGCTGGAACGGTGACTAAACCTACACGAGGATTTCTCTTTCTCTTTATAGATGTAGACACTCACATCTCATTCTCAGATGTCCCGTATTGCGCCACTTTGATGTCTCTACGCTGTTGTGTTGACAAGACATGGTACCTAGTGGGAGTATATATTCTGTATGTCATTCTTGATAATTCGGAATGTGGTGAGACTAGCTGATTAGTAATGAAATGAAATGTTCTTTTTCCTTGTTTTTTCAGATACAAAACAACCTCAAGCACGAAAATTATTAAATTTAAAAACTTTATTATTACTGTGGGCTCGGCCCCCGCTAGGTGCCAAAATCTACTGTTTCGCGTGATTTTGAAATCCCAGTTGACGTTGTACTTATATAATGAGCTGTGAAATGAAAACGAGACGGATAGAAAAAAGTAAGTAAACTGCTTATTATATCAAAAGTAACTGCCGTAACATTTAATGAATTTCTTCCAGAGTGAGACGAGACGGTCAGTACCTTCATGGAAAAATGTTTGCGGTTGCCTATGGAACTATGACTGCACAAGACATGCACAACTTGGCACGAAGCAAATGTCACCGAGGTTACCTCAACTACAGTGCAGACGTTTTGCTGGGAAGAACTTACACATTCTCCATACAGTCCTGATCTCTTCCCACATATTGCCAAGGTTTTTTTCATCTGCGCTGCAGAATTGTTGTTGGAAAGGCTGCACACATCTTCCATACTGTGACGAACTCACTCCATGCGAGATCCATATTTTTGCAGCCCTGAAGAATGATGTTCACGGCCATCGATTTACTTCCGATGGAGAGGTGCATACCTCAGTATAATCATGGTTCTGCAGGCAAACGCAAACTGTTTTCCGCGAAACCACGGACCGTCTTGTCTCTCAGGGAAATAAATGTATCAAGAGTTGCTGTGATTAGTATTGAAATAATATACAGTTTACTTATTTTTTTTTCCTTCAGTCCTGTTTCCATTTGACTTCCCTTACTGAAACGTCGATATACGCTCCACGTTGGAGTTAAAAGGTTACAAATTTAAATGGCATATGCAAATCAGTGAAATTTAAACGAGTTCTCGTTAGCTGGGCGTCAGATCTGAACACTGCAGTATAACTAAAATTATCTCTAACGGGGACATGCATTTCGCATCGAATTGACAGAGAGCTGAACACAAAAGATATTGTTAACAATAATTTATTAAATCAACCAAGGGAAACAAGAACATCTTTAATCAATGGTCTTAGGTTCGTTTTGATTGGGAATGGGCGGGTCACCTAAGGATCGGCAGCTTTACCAGCGCATTATATCAGATGGCAGTGAGTGGCTTTGACACTGGGTAGATTGCAGCTCTCAGACGTTTATCGGTCACACAGCAGATATTTATTATGCACAAATGAGAAATTTTCTCTAAGTCCTCCACAGCCGGCATAAAGCTAAGATATCTTCAGCCTACAATCCTGCTACCTGTTTGGTCCACCATACTCGGTCGCTGTGAGGTGCCAACATAACAGTCACTGATGAAAAGGTTTGAAGACTTCTTCCAATGACTTGCTGAGCTGAACTGAGGGAGCTTAACCCCCCGACATCAATAATATTCGGGTAGCGCGCCGGCCGCGGTGGCCGTGCGGTTCTAGCCGCTTCAGTCCGGAACCGCGCGACCGCTACGATCGCAGGTTCGTATCCTGCCTCGGGCATGGATGTGTGTGATGTCCTTAGGTTAGTAAGGTTTAAGTAGTTCTAAGTTCTAGGGGACTGATGACCTCAGATGTTAAATCCCATAGTGCTCAGAGCCATTTGACCCATTTTTCGGGTAGCGCGCTAACCGTTGGGGCCGCCGAGTGGTACCTGTAAGCAGTTATCGACATCCCCGACGTCCTTTGGTGTAAGTACTATACTTTGGACCGTCACCACGCTAGCCAGTGCTGCTGAGAGGTTACTCGAGGACACCCTCTTCGATGTCAACAATATTTCTTTGGTAATCACAGTCTCGGTCCTCAACAAACATGTCTGTTACACGGTCTGAGATGCTCCCCTTAGTACCGTGTCTACGTGACCCATGCACAGAGAGCAACGTCCTCACGAGTTCGCTGAGCCAGCATCAGCAAGTTCCGAGGCCTCGCGCTGCACCACCGCTGGCCTGGGCGACTACACACTGAAGAACACATGACTGTGAACTCCTACGAAGAAATTCTTGTTCCGCTAATGCTTTACCATTAGCGCAAATCGCGCCGACTGGCCTACTCCACCTCACTCCATGCACCGTCTTCCCGACAACAGCAGAGGTCTCAACCCAGGCTCCTATAGATCTTTAGTGGCAGGATGATGGGAAAGAGTCGTCTCCAGCTCTGTGGGTTGGCTGTGGGGAGAGAATGGCTGGCAGCAGCCAGCGATGATTGGCCTCCTTTGTTTTGCACACGCCGAGCGGTTTAGGGCGACTGTCTTCTCGCAGACGACGTTCTGTGCGTGACCTTCGCTGGTTACTCGTTTCAAGTTACTCAATTTTCTGGCCAAGTTATGTGAGGTCGTATAATACAGATGGCACTTAATGAATCAGATTTAAGCCTCGAATCAACACTGGGAAATAAACAGAAATAGCCGAATCAGCCGAGAATTGGAAGACTGGCTTCAGAACAAGGCACAGACCAACAAACTCGGATGCTTAGGAAAGAGGAAGATTAGAGTTTAGCGTCCCTTCGTCATCACAGTTGTTACAGATGGAGCACAAGCTCGCGTTGTTTCGAGTATGGGGAAGGGAATCTTCTGTGCCCTTTCAAAGGATCTATCCTGGCATTTGACTGGAGCGATTTAGAGATACCTTGAAACACTTAAATCTCTAAGGCCAGAAGTGGATTTGAAGTGTCGTCCTCCTGATGGCATGTTCCGTGTGCTAACAACTGCCCCAGCTCCGTCGGTCGAATTCTCGTGACTTGCGCGTTGGACTGTGAGCGAAATCCAGCAACAGCTGGACAAAATGGTTCAAATGGCTCTGAGCACTATGGGACTTCATTTCTGAGGTCATCAGTCCCCTAGATCTTAGGACTACTTAAACCTAACTAGCCTAAGGACATCACACACATCCATGCCCAAGGCAGTATTCGTGCCTGCGACCGTATCGGTCGCGCTGTTTCAGACTGTAGCGCCTAGAACCACTCGGCCACTCCGGCCGGCAGAGCTGGACGATATGAACAAAGTGGAAGCTAGCAGGAAATCTGGGAATAATCAGAGTATATGAGCATAGCCAAAGAAACTAGCAACAAGTGACATCAGAGAGATTAAACGATGAATCAGAATATTTGTGAGCTAGTTGATCATCTCACTCCAGAAGTTACAAGATCAAGCTCAGAAAGTAAGAACACACAAGGCTAGCAGTTAACCACGCAAGGCAAGAGGAGGATGAGCCTTTAAAAGCCTTACAAGAAGAAGGAGACAGTCTAGACTCAAGTCCCTGGGTTTTGTTCCTCGTCTACCCTCTCGTATGCTGCAAGAGCTCAGAAAGTATATCTCACTTCCGTGTCATTTGCTGGCTAAATATTGGTACAACTCAATAGAGGGTTTCTCTTTGTCCGCCCTCCATATCTCGATACCGGGTTCCAGGAAGCTGAATTTTCGTTACTGCGCATGTGTCCAGCGGTCACTCTTAATGGCCTGCAAGATGGAAACTCGCGATGTGCTTGCAAACAAGTACAACTTTTCGGAGAAAACTCGAGGTAGTCTTCCATCTATAGTGGTGCCAGCCTCCTTTATGTCTGTTCAGGAAAGCATCTTGCTTTTCTCGTGCCGAAAGTGCGGCAGTCGGTCAGTCGTTTCCGCTAACTGCAAGCTATTCACAGCAATGCCTAAGGGATATAGCTTTCCCTCAGTTAGTTTGCATTGTCAGGTTTCCAGGAAGCTGCAAGGTTCCAGTAAATACTTCAGAGGTTGACTTTACTTTTCGGGGCGGCACATCTTGGAGGCAGCACTTCGGGCTGTTCAGTTCACTACATTCTATTATATTGTATTGTACGAGGTGCATTCAAGTTCTAAGGCCTCCGATTTTTTTTCTCCAGACTGGAAAGAGATAGAAACATGCGCATTGTTTTAAAATGAGGCCGCGTTCATGGTCAATACGTCCCAGAGATGGCAGCACCGTACGGCAGATGGAATTTTACCGCCAGCTGCGAGAATGAGAACTGTTTTAAATACTTAAAATGGCGACGTTTTCCTTACTTGAACAGCGTGCAATCATTCGTTTTCTGAATTTGCGTGGTGTGAAACCAATTGAAATTCATCGACAGTTGAAGGAGACATGTGGTGATGGAGTTATGGATGTGTCGAAAGTGTGTTCGTGGGTGCGACAGTTTAATAAAGGTAGAACATCGTGTGACAACAAACCGAAACAACCTCGGGCTCGCACAAGCCGGTCTGACGACGTGATCGAGAAAGTGGAGAGAAATGTTTTGGGGGATCGCCGAATGACTGTTGAACAGATCGCCTCCATAGTTGGCATTTCTGTGGGTCCTGTGCACACAATCCTGCATGACGACCTGAAAATGCGAAAACTGTCATCCAGGTGGGTGCCACAAATGCTGACGGATGACCACATGGCTGCCCGTGTGGCATGTTGCCAAGCAATGTTGACGTGCAACGATAGCACGAATGGGACTTTCTTTTCGTCGGTTGTGACAATGGATGAGACATGGATGCCATTTTTCAATCCAGAAACAAAGCGCCAGTCAGCTCAATGGAAGCACACAGATTCACCGCCACCAAAAAAATTTCGGATAACCACCAGTGCTGAAAAATTATGGTGTCCATGTTGTGGGACAGCGAGGGCGTAATCCTTACCCATTGCGTTCCAAAGGGCACTACAGTAACAGGTGCATCCTACGAAAATGTTTAGAAGAACAAATTCCTTCCTGCACTGCAACAAAAACGTCTGGGAACGGCTGTGCATGTGCTGTTTCACCAAGACAACGCACCCGCACATCGAGCTAACTTTACGCAACAGTTTCTTCGTGATAACAACTTTGAAGTGATTCCTCATGCTCCCTACTCACCTGACCTGGCTCCTAGTGACTTTTGGCTTTTTCCAACAATGAAAGACACTCTCCGTGGCCGAACATTCACCAGCCGTGCTGCTATTGGCTCAGCGATTTCCCAGTGGTCAAAACAGACTCCTAAAGAAGCCTTCGCCCCTGCCATGAAATCATGGCGTCAGCGTTGTGAAAGATGTGTACGTCTGCAGGTCGATTACGTCGAGAAGTAACGCCTGTTTCATCGATTTCGGGTGAGTAGTTAATTAGACAAAAAATCGAAGGCCTTAGAACTTGAATGCACCTCGTATAGAACTGGGGACATAGAAACGACGTAGAGGTTACGTGCCCGTAGCCCTCAGTGGTTCACATCCCTACAACAGGCCACAGGGTTAGTACGCGGTTCGGCCCCCCGTCAACCCCCCCCCCCCCCCCCCCCCATTCAATCCCCCAGCAACGTCCCACACCAGACGAGTGTAACCCCAAATGTTCCAAATGCCTGAGTGGTAGAATAATTATGGTGTACGCGTACGTGGAGACAGTGTTTGCACAGCAATCGCCGACATAGTGTAACTGAAGCGTAATAAGGGGAACCAACCCGCATTCGCCGAGGCAGTTGGAAATCGCCTTAAAAACCATCCACAGACTGGCCGCCACACCGGACGTCGACACCAAACCGCCGTGCGGTTTCGTGCAGGGGACAGGCACGCCTTCCCGCCCGGAAACGGGCAGGATATTCACTACATTACTATCATAAATATTACGACTGAACCATACTGTAAAATTTCTACCCCTCTCAAATCAGACAGCATTATTCCAGTCTAGTCGCATCTGCAACTGCATTGATCCTAACGAGTTTACGTGATTAACAATTTTACAACAGTAACGTATGGGGCAGGAATATTTCGATTTCAGAGTAAAACTTGGGAGCTACCACAGTGATTTCTTCTGAGCTGAATCACTTTGAATTTGTTATGGAGACACTATGCTACAACATTAGTCTGATATAAATGAGAGATTATCAGTTTAATTTAAACTTGACGTACTACCTATTCACTTCTGTCCCATAATCTTCGTCCACCGTATGTTTAACGATTTTGCATTTGACGTTGGGTTTGAATTTGATCGGGGAACTCTTAATTGAGGAGTATTCGCAATCATTAACAACTTATTACTATGGGATTCGAATTCTGCAGCGTTTAATAATTCCAACTATATACTACTCAGTATAGAATTCGACCACATTTATTACCTCCTTGATGTCTGTAATAGTAAATGTTTTTAACTTATCTCTACTCTTCGTGCTAGCTCCACTGTTTTCTGCAGATCGTATTACATCGAAGCGAAAATGTTGACCCGATCTGTTACACTTTTTCGTATTGTATTTCTAAGAAATGTCCGCATAATGTGACGAAAGTTCTGGTTGATCAGAGTATTTCATAGAAATATTATGATCTAATAAAAATTAAAATAATGACTCTAATGCAGCTACCGTATTCCACTAGCAGACTTAAAATCACGTGTTTAAAATTATTTTTATCTTTAAATGGAAACCTTTGGAAGCCAAAAAAAAGAAAAATCTTACATAGTCAGGCAGCAGACTTACTCAACGCATGATAATACTGTGTTGTGTGACATCTCAGCACAAATTTACAAACTTTAACTCCGTATACAGCATAAAGTTTTTCTTGAAGCAATGGCCGTGCTTAGGACGACTCTCTATTATTAAGTACACTCGTTTCTTAGTGCAATTATGTAAATCGAATGTTGCAAAAATAATTACGTGATCAGTTTCGCAATTTTAAATTTCACATATCGTTGCCCGGTATATCCCTAGCAGAACCTCGAAAGTGATTACAAAGCTTACAAAGGTATGAATTGAAAAAACATGACACTAATCCATGCACAAGAAATGTGTCTGTTACTTGAAATCACAAAATGTACCATACCAAATGCTAAAAAAGGTTTCTTCAGAAAGTATACGCTATATGAAATGACAGGTGTCTACGGGTCATATTGACTGGTTGCAGAAAATCGTTGGAGCAATGAAAGAAACGTGCTACATAAACGTCATCATGATGCTACCTGTATAGTAATCTTAGACTACAGTTCAATAAACCAGAACAGTAATAGAATAGTTGACACAGTAGTCGAAAATAACTCTACAGGCCATGACACAGAGCAGCAAATATACTTCCCAGTAGGGCGGAGTATATGGGACCCGTAAACACAGACTGTTTTCTAAGAAAGTGCGTCTACTGCTAAGCGATTTTCGCAAGTTCGGTATACGTGGACAATAGGTGTCGCACAATATTCAACTAGCAGACCGGTTATTTGTGCTACGACGTCTCAATGAAACCATAATCACCGTGAAAAGAAGAACATAGTCCCAAAATTTGGTGATAATCATGAATGTAAATGGCACTAAAACTTCAATTTTCGTTGCTGCTCGTCTCAATCGTAACAACTGAATTTTTTCTCAGGTAAGTTTGCTACCCCCTGAAACTTCGCTACGTAACTCTATTCCAGATAAACCGGTACATCTTATCCCATTTAATGACGTATCCCTGTGATTCAAAGTTACTGGATTCTTACGTGAAATAGGATACCAAGAAATTTCTTCAAGTCCTCGCAATTTCCGAGAAAGGGGAACATCACCTGCCACAGTTCGCTATTAGTACGCAGGTTATCTGACAGACACATCCCAAGAGTCTTTCGTTAATGTTGCCAACTTTTCCTTCCGTTCTGACGACTGAACTAGTTCTGATCTTGAAATTCTACCCTGTCTCACACTCACTGATAACCAACTTTTATCGGAGACTAAATGTACTATTGCATAAAATCATATCGCGGATCACAAGGATGAAAATCACTATGGTTAAAATCAATTTTCCGTACCTGAATCCTTCTTTGATGTAGTATTTGACGGGATCAACAGGCCCATGCATCGTCACTCCAAAAGTATCCATAGTAATTTTTCTCTCGTTATATCAGTCAGAGACAATACGAAATGCATGAGTTGCGTCTAATCCCTCTGCCGTCTATTGTTTAATATCTATGGTAACAGCCTTGATTTTACGACAGAGAAGTAAACGATGTCCTGCATCAGTTAAGCTTGCTTTGAACTTTACTGTAGAGTTGGAGTATCTATGGAGTGAGCATAGCGTAATCACAGTCAATGACAAAGCGTGTGGCATTTTTTTGTGGGGTAGCCTGAGAATAACTAATTTCGAAATCAGAAAAGGTCTTAAAACAAAAACCTGTAAAATATAAACACTGCACTGCACTTAAGTACCAAGATTGAAACTGCTACAGAAATTGTTATAAATAAATGCGTAAAAATATTACACAGCTACACATTAATAGAAATATAAGACACAACAACTCACCGTTAAATCTTTTTATAAATCGGTTCTCTCCTTCTGTCCTTTTTCAGGGAGTAAACATCAATAACACAAGATATGAACTCCTGCGGTTTGGTTGAAGATTTCAGAGCTCTCTTCCGTATAGCCAAAACTGCCAAGTTCGAGAACCACATTTCTCATTGAGTTGCGAACGTAGGTTTTAACCAGTTTTAATGTACTCACGCTTTTTTCGCAAGACTCGGTGGTTGCTAGAATTGCAAGCACCAACGACAGAAATTTCACACACTAAGAGAACTCGTTTCTTAATCTATGGTTTGTAATGGATTAAAGGAAGTCCTGAGGCTGTAGACACTTATCCTCACTGTTGTAAATAAACGGAAGATCTCATTTGAGTTGTTCACTGTAAAGGTTTCGTTTTCACGTGTCGGGAAAATGTTTGGCCTACTATTACTTGAGAACTTTTTCTCATTTTCAAGTTCTGCAAAATCTGTTCCATGAAAGTCCTGGAATTTAGTTTCCGAATTTACTAGTACTGTGTCAATTATTTCGAATGCTAGCCTTCTCAATTTCTGAATATTTGCTTCTGTTTCGTTAAAATTAATTTCAGATACCCCTGCTGAATTAATAAGGCTCTTAGCTTCCACTACGCGTTTCAGAATGATTTCCTCGCGTCTTAGTTTTTCAACGACCTTAATGCCGTTTTCAGTTTCAGCTTACAACTTTAAATATCCACAGTTTTACTTTCTAAGATGTCAAACAAGATACCTGAATGCTGGAAATTGAATTGTACAGCTGGCGTAGAAAAAGAAAAATTTGATCTTCCAGTGTACTATTTACCACAATCACCTGAAGTAAAAAATTGTCATCCAACCCTTCTTTGTTTACGAAAGCATTAAATGCTGCTCTCATGTCTGTATAGTGAGGAATAATGATTTGTACAGCACGTGAATGAAAACTGCACCTTGTTTCACAAGGATCTTGTAGTTTAAACCACATTTCCTTCAGAAGTTCATTTCTTTTACTGGAACGGATAAAAAATGCGTGAAACCCTAATAGATAAAAATTTTTACTAGGTTCCACTGATGTACTTAACAGAGAATAAAGAGAGCATGAGGATATGCTCGTTTCACAATGGAATGGGTACCATAATTTTTCCCTGCCACTGTACTGCAGCCGTCGTATGTTTGCGATATATTTTTTGGTTATCAATACTCAAATTGATTACCACTTGCAACGAAAGAGTAGCCATGCTAAGGAACTCTCTTGCATGTATCTTGATTCGTTATTTGTAAAACGAAAAATTACACTCATTTGACTTCTAGTTGAGACATCCGTTATTTCGTTGGCTTGTACTGCTATAAGACAACTACAACTATTTTTAACTTCACTCGAAATTTGTTCCTCAACAACATCCGTAATACAAGCTATTACTTCAAATTGTATGTAAGAGGAAGTACCTTTATGTACTCCATGGGACGCTAAATGATCTTTCGCGTACGGTGCTTCTTCCGCCGAGAAATGCAAACGTTCTAAATAATTTCCCTTATTTACTGACATCTCCGGTTAGTCATGACCTCGAAGAGCTAACTCTTACAGCGCTAAAAAGGAGACTGTCGAAATAAATCTCTTCATTATTCTTCTGTTTCGATCAACTTTCCCGTTATATTTTGGAGCTTCCAGCCGTGTTGCTTCTGAAAGAGCATGGTCAATTCTTACTGTAGCTAGCTGATTCTATTTAACAGCTGCTGCGAGATATAAAATGGAACATTCGTGCCTTTTAGCTTTAGAAAGGAATATTTGAACATTCTCTTCGCCTACTCCCCACTTACGCCATCCAAAATCATCATTATCCACTGTAAATAGTACGCAGTAAAAACAAAAAAATGTTTGTTCGTTAAAATGCTGCAACTTAACCACGGTTTTGAATTGTGCCACTGTGTTTGGAAAGTCTTACAAATTATCCATTAATTTTTTTAATAGACAGTCATGGCGTCAGCTATCGTTCTTTCACCAGACGTTTAGACAAAAGTAGACTGTAAGGTTTTCAACTGAAAATTTCAGCGGATCTTGTGATGAACTAAAAGCGTCCATGCCAGTTTGAGGTAATCAGCAACGTCGCGCGTTACAAGATCGTGATTTAAATACTAAATAGCTTGCAGGTTTTCTTTCGACAACACAATGAAAAGACGAATTGACGATGACAGCTCTGACGTGATACGGCACACTGAAATGTACTTCACTAAACAGTTACCGAGCGAGGTGGCGCAGTGGTTAGCACACTGGACTCACATTCGGGAGGACGACGGTTCAATCCCGTCTCAGCCACCCTGATTTAGGTTTTCCGTGATTTCCCTAAATCGTTTCAGGCAAATGCCGGGATGCTTCCTTTGAAAGGGCACGGCCGATTTCCTTCCCAATCCTTCCCTAACCCGTGCTTGCGCTCCGTCTCTAATGACCTCGTTGTCGACGAGACGTTAGACACTAACCACCACCACCAACCACTAAACAGTTAATCATTACTTACTACATTTTAACCAGAAAATTCGTGTTCCAGGTTTCACCGTAAGCATGCCTATTACTGTTGATAAGAAAACCTACAGACACGCCACGAAACTACCAATGTTTGAAATAAGTAAAGCTACTAAATTTTAATCTGAGGAACAACGAAAATACATAGGTTATTTCCTGTCTTCTTTCAACAACATCCAATGATGTACTCACTTTTTTTCTGTGAATTATGAGTGTTTCCCTCATCTTTGTGTTTTAAAGAAACAGTTGCTGCAGCATGCCAGACGGTGCGAAGTAGCGCTACCTGTTAGACACTGGCTGAATGACTGGCCATTCAACTTAGGCGTGTATCCACCTGCTCGCTAGGAACAGAACCAAATCAGACGCCAGCTTTTAAAAACCGTATCCACGCTGTAGAAATCCCAGACCGCGACGTGAAAGAAGCGTGCTTACTGCCCGTGCTTGTAACAAGCACGGAATTCCGAGTTGCTTCTGGTCGCAAAGATAGACTAGTGAAGCGTTATAATAGGAGGTGCATAATACGAAGCTCAAACACAAAGTATTTGAAAACATTTACAAGGGTACGCAATCGGATCGGATCAAATGCAGTGGAAGTCTTTTGGATAGCTCACCCTTAGAGCCTTAACGGATGTTTCGCCACTGATCACAGTCTAACTTAACAGTCAGGACACGCTGTCTGGATTTAGTTATCACAGCGATAGCAAGGCACCAAGCAGCTGGCAAGTGACACTTCTGAGTATGATATCGGATGAGTGCGAGTACTGTAGTTGATCTTGATTTGTGAAATAGTTTCTACAATATGGAGCGTACGTAGCGCCATAAAAATCGACAATAACTAAAAAAAATGACACCACATTTTTCATTCTTTAGTTTCCTAACGACCGCGGGTGGTATGAAACAGCAGACTGAAGGGCAGTTTCTTTACGATCCTGTTATAAGGTGTGGACACTTACTGACAAATGCCATTTCCTTTGATAACAAAAAACTGCCAGTAAACACCAGAAGAGCTGACCTTTTACAGAATGATGTCATATCTCCCAACAACGCAAAGGTTTGTTCGTTACATTCCCAGCCAATTCAGTTAATTTGGAAGGTAGGAAACCGGTGTGGAATGTAATACCTACACTATTTATCGTACCAAATAAAACACCGCACAAGGGAGAATCGTAAATACGTCATAATAAAATGACAAAAAGCAATATTACCGTTTCACAGCAGGGAACAAACCAATTCCACAACTGTTGGTACGTCTGAGCCACAAACGGCAAGAATCGTCAAATATTCCCCTTTGAAGTAAAATTAATTCCATTACAAAAATATCCGTGTAACAGGATGTCCAATGGAGTCTAAGAATGGGCGATCATTAGATTTCATAATTTTTTTACATGTCAAATGAAGTACATATCATAATAAAAAACAACAGAAATACGTGTTTATATTCTCTTGCTATTAGAGGAGTAAGCTACAATTGTTCACAAATTCGAAAATATTTCTTCATGAATAAGTTGTAGGTACAGAATGAAAGACATTCGTCTGTTTTTAGATTTATTTCACGATAATTAATGTCCCATGGTAATTTGGTAATCCAAGGAACGCAAAAATATAACAATTACTTCCTTACTTAACCAGAACAGAAAATAAAACTACCTTATCCTTCAATACATGTTACTATCTGCTTTCTCACCGCTGGTCGGGGTGGCCGAGCGGTTCTAGGTGCTACAATCTGGAACCTCGCGACCGCTACGGTCGCAGGTTCGAATCCTGCCTCGGGCATGGATGTGTGTGATGTCCTTAGGTTAGTTAGGTTTAAGTAGTTCTAAGTTCTAGGGGACTGATGACCTCAGAAGTTAAGTCCCATAGTGCTCAGAGCCATTTCAACCATTTTTGCTTTCTCACCGCTTGGAGCGCTAGTGATGTTCTAATTGTCAAACAGTAACCACTTTCACACGAGAGACTCACGGCGTTTTTTTTTTTTTTTAATTAGATTGTAATGCTCATGTGGCCATACTCAAACGAAAATAGTCATTTTAAGCTGATATGAAACTGTTTCCATTTTGCACTAAGACGGAAACTTTAGAACTACACGTACTTGCCCTTTCCTCACACAACTATTTATTAATAGCAGAAATGTTGCTGAATTATTGCCGTTACACACGCCGTTAGTAACTGATTGAAAGAGAAAAGTTAATATTCATAGGTAAGTACCGTAAATGAGTAATTGCAGTCGTTATGCTAGTAAAAGGCACTTTAAGCTCTGATTAATATGCAGACACGGTTTAATAACCGCATAAACTCGCACGACTAATTTCTGTGTATGTATCGCCACGTACTTTAGACAAGTTCTATATATGTTTGTCAGCCTGGGGATGTGCTTTCAGTTAATCCTTTGTATGTACACAAATTTAGAGCAATGTCCACACGCAAACAATTTTTATTTGTGATATTCTGAGTCATTTTCTTCTTATTACACAGTTTTCAAAATCAGTGCACTGATTTTACAAGAATCAATAACTGTCCTTGCACGAGATGAATGACTATGTGCTAGTTTCTAAAACAAATAACGGATTAGAAAGATTCCACCAGATTCCTAAAAATACTTCAGTGCATGATAAACAGCTCCAAATAGGACGTTTTTCGGACACTTTCAAACTAGCGTACTAACGCAATGCCACTGCAGCATAAGTTATTAAAACAGAGATTCATACCATAACAAAGTTCAGATCAATGCCTTCTTTCACAACTACAAAACAGAAAAAAAGCTTACATCTGAGCTGTGACACTTGTCGCAACCAGCGTAGTGTCTTTGCATTTATATATCGAAAGTTTAAGCCAAGTTCATTGCAGATATCGGACACAAATTGTAATGATGCTTACGACACAGTGTGATGTGACTGTTGGCGTCTACTTACCTTGGCGACAATAATTCCGTTCTGCTCATCTGAATGTTAATTGCATATACGTTCCTACTCATTGTTATTCTCCGCAATAGAAGTTTCCGGTTTTTAATCTCGTTCTTGGAAATGTTGGAAATAATATACTGATTTGTCAAATTTGCGTTTCATGCTTCTGACGACAAAATGCTATCTTTTCTGAAGTATGTGTGCGTGACGTAGATTCTCATATCTGGTTAAACCGCTAACAATACCTTATTCTGTAGAATTCAGTTAAGAATACGTTTATTGAAACATTAACCCAACATTTCTTATTTTAAAATTCGGGCGTCTTGTCGCATTAAACTGTGAAATTCCATTTTTTTTTCTATGTGCATCGTCTAGTACATCTTACGGATTTGGTACGTTCAGTGTTGAAGTTTACCAGTGCTAACCACTTACAGTTTCAATTCTCGTATTAGACAATGAAAGGTGAAAATAAACAAGAATGGTATTATATTTCCTGTCGATGAAGAGGTCATTACACTCGGAGATTAATTAGGATTGCACAGGTACGGAGAAGACATCAGATGTGTTCTCTCCAGCGAAAGAATCAAGACTATTTTCTAGATTAATTGAAGGAAAGGATCAAACACCAAAATTCTGATTATTGGAACTTCAAACTTGCTCGGTCCCAGTGCAAGCCCTTTGAAACAGTCAATGCTATTTCAGTTTGTGTGGTGGCTTAAGCTACATATATTTTTCAGAAGCTGTAGACACACGAAATTCAGTAGTTCACTGAAATTCGCAACCTAACACACAGCCTAGTAAAATCCGCTTATCCAGTTCTGCACTTCGTTCACATTTTTTATTTGGAATCCCATTGCATGTTTAATGCAGCGAACGTTCATTCCAGTTTTAGACCACAAAAAATAATGGAACCTTATGAATAACTTTTTTCGTGTGCTCGATACGCGTACTTGTAGGACGTACGTAATAAAAAAATCACCAATGTTCGTAGTGTGCCACGAAGAAAGAGGGTAAAAATAAGAGTTCGGTTTCATGTTCCGATGACGCAGAGTTCACTACGGACAGCAAAAACTCCCAGATTCTTCATGGAAGCAGAGAAAAAACGTCCTTGCCCCGTTCAAAGGAATCATGTCGGAGTCGACCTTGAGTGATTTAGGGATATTGCGCCAAATCTAGGTATGTAGATGGCGAGTGGGGTTTTAAAAATTTCCCCTTCAGAACGTAATTCTCAGTACATGAGAGTGCAGTGTTTCTTGATCACATCACTAGAGTAATTTTCTCTGTCCAGAATCCATATTAGTTCGCACGGTACAAAAATTTAATCAGAAGTTTATTCCGAAACTAATCTTTGGCTTCTAAGTAGGTACACCAGACGTATGTAGGCGAGCAGCTACATCGTGGTGCCACTAGGTCTCGACGCTCGTTTTATAAAGTTCCTCCCACCTCACCCCTTCTCTCTCTCTCTCTCTCTCTCTCTCTCTCTCTCTCTCTCTCTCTCTCTCTCTCTCTCTCTCCTCTCAATGATCGTGATCTCCATCCTCCATAAAAGAAAGTCGCAGAAGGTGGAGCATTGAATTCATAGCTACGATGCTTTAGAAACAGAAGGGTATATGTATTGACATACAAAAGGAAAATTGGAAACGGTGTTAGAGTTATTATTTAATAATACAGGCACTTTCAAATCTCTCTTTGGTAATGGAGAGTGCGGAGACAAACTTACCAGGATGCCCATGTATACTAAAGCGAAATGCAAGTAACAGAGCAGGTAGAGTGTAACATTTTGTTCTAAGAGACAACCTGCCACGATGTGCATCACGAAGGAACACGGTCGGAACCGCAGCTAAGAATCACAGCGTTCTGACCAAACCAAAATATGTGCAAAACAACGCCGTCCAACACTAATTCTACACGCTTCTGTGCCTCGCAACAGCAAAATGGAAACCATCTTATATGGCCCTCACCAAGATTTGTAGTCCTCACGGGCACTCACTCCCAAGAAAGTTCACGTCAGCCTCTGGTAGCGGCCATCTTCGCGCTCCACAGTTTACTTGTTGTCCCTCCATTGACTTCCTTCTCCAGTTCGGTGCGCATGCCGCATTTAGCGGACGGTCAAAGAAGCTGCTCATTGGTCCCAACACTAGCTGCAAGACATTTCTCAGATCGATAGCTGCAGCCGTTACTCTAACGGGTCAGAAATACTTATATAGCCAATGCACTCTACAGTTGTACGAACTGTAATGGGATTTTGAAACGAACATCGCGCAAACGTCACCCTCACAACCATCATCACCATCAGCAGCAGAAACCACTTAATGTGGAATTCTAGAGGATAAAGTGTCAGCCACACTTCTGCGTGTATTACAGTCTTCAGCTTTTAATGGCACAAGCTCGACATCGTAAAGCGGGCAACTGACAGCAGTACGCTGAAGTAGCGTTGCTCACTCACCGGATGATCCCGACATCCTAGACAATTAGCGACGCCACTAATGATATGGTATGTGATATACGTGACATCTGCAAATGCAACAGCAGAAGAAACCAATTTTGGTGCGAAGGATACTGGCCATCTTGTTGGGCTCGGCAGGCTGCGATGAAGCGTGTCGTCGAGTGGTCACCTTTCACAGCAGCGATTTCCACTATAACGTCGTCGCTGCTCTGACGTCGTACTGGCAGAATCATCTGCCAAGAGGGTGCAGCCACAGCATGATGGACCAGAAGTCGAACTGAGACGTTCCTAGCCGCTATGCCCCTGTGGTGCCCAAGAGTCCCAGGCGTAGTCAGCCGCAGTCTGTGCCCTTCAGCTGTCACAGCCCAGAGAGATTCAGTGCTCCCAGGCGTAGTCAGCCACAGTCTGTGCCCTTCAGCTGTCACAGCCCAGAGAGATTCAGTGCTCCCAGGCGTAGTCAGCCACAGTCTGTGCCCTTCAGCTGTCACAGCCCAGAGAGATTCAGTGCTCCCAGGCGTAGTCAGCCACAGTCTGTGCCCTTCAGCTGTCACAGCCAAGAGAGATTCAGTGCCACGTCTTCAATAGAAGGTGGCAGGTATTGAGTAAACAGTTGTTTTCCGATATCAGTTAATGCGGTTAAATTATTTTACGGTAACGGTTGTTGATAACGGTTATGTATAATTGCCAAAAATGACTTATTTATAGTACAAAACGCATGCCGTTTTTTGTCAGTGTAGAACTCACACAACATGAACCAGCTACTGCGGTAACCAGCAGCCATATCTGCTAAACTGTGCCGTCCTCTCAAGCTTAGCTGACCATATACCGGATACATATAGCAACCTTGAGCCAACTAGGTTTCCAGGACCTTCAGTTAATGATGATTCAGAGGTTATTGGTGGTTCATATAAGACAGGGATGGTGACTTAATCTGAATTATAGTTATCTTAGTGATTCAGAAAGTTGGTTTCAAAGGCTGCGTGAACAACAATTTGACTGTGCTGTTAAACGTAAGTATATTTCAAGTATGATTATTTGGCTATGTAGGCAAAATTCGAAGCTAGATTCCCGCTGTTTGGCACTGTTAAATACTCCATAAGTAATGCTGGTAATGATACGCGTGATTCGTTTATTCCTGTGCAAGATTTACGTTTGAGAAAAACTGAGTGTATGGAGATAAAGGTCTGGACAAGGTTCTAAACCTGCTCGTCAACAAAACGTAGCCTTGTAGCGTCTTCCGCAAACTAGACAGGAATGGACACCGGTTATCCTGTATTCCGATTACCAGTAACATTTGGTACCACTGTGTCTTCGGAAGTAACGCGTTATACCGTCAGTTATATTGACGCAAGTACGAATATCTCTGTGAGTTAACCATGGCCAGATAGAGCGAGACCATATTCAATAGTGCACAGTATTAGCAGTTAATACTAGCACTGTTCGGCAGTTATTTCCGTGGTAGTATGAACACAACACGATCTGTGTATTCATCATTCGTTGTAAGACAAAGCGAGACCGGAATGGTAGTAGTATGCAGGCTGGCAAATACATGACGCACGATATTGGGAGTTATTGAAATAACTGCCTGACACTTATAACCGATCATTTCGCTAACTGTGAATGCTCAGTAACCGGTTGTTTATTCCAGGTAAGCTATTTTTTGCCACCTCTAGAATTCATCCTGCGGCCTTGGCCGCTAAGGTAAAGCAATGTCGCTGAAATGCTCATTATTGTGTAGTGTCGACCACACCGATGGCGGCTGTGACGCGAAAGCCACCAGGCTGCCACGGCGTACGGCGCGGAGTTGCCTCAGAGTACAATGCACAGTGCACCAGCCGGCGCACTTGACTGCTGTGTTCCCACACTGGCAGCTGAGGCAGCAGCGGCGCGAGCCAGATCTGTCGTATCTCGCTACACACGCACGCCTGTAATGAGGTTTCGGCCACTTTCAGAGGGTGACAGCTGACGCTAGGACAGCAGTTGCTGCGTGCGAGCCGCTCCAGCCTGCTTGCCGCTGTAAGCGCGGACACCTGCTGCGGTCAGAGCCGTACTATCAGGCCCCGTTCTGTCCGGACAGGCCTTCATCAGGCACTGCCAGCATGCGACGTCAGCCCGACGTTGTTCGGCCATTGCAGAGACTGATGTTACACGAGGTTGCAACATGTCTGGTCCGCGCAATACATAGCGGAGGCCAAAGCCCTAAAAATACATTGGCTATTTGAATGCGTGGATTCGGGCCGCATTCTACACTCCCTGATTGGGGCTGGTGTTGTGCTAGGATAGGGATGCCGTACCTATCTGGGACCTCCTCGGGCCACTACGACATGCGGGTGTACAAATGAAGCAGAACATTTATGTATTGTAATTGTTTTTGACTTAGTACACAATTACATGCAACTTGTTGCGGTAGAACTAGGTGGTACACCACATTTTTCGGAAGATTTCACCTTTTTCTTCAGGTCTCTTTTCCCTTTTACGTTTTTATAAAACTCAGTGCAAGTCAGCTTGTAGTTAAGCTGGCACTGTAATACTGAATCCAGTCCACCGACAGCAGTCCGTCAGGTAGACCTGTCTCCTGGTGCAAGTCTTTTGAGGTGACGCCACTTCGCCAACTTGCGCGTCGATTGGGATGATATGATGATAACACAATACCCAGTCCCTGAGCGGAGAAAAATCTCCAACACAGCCGGGAATCGAACCCGGGCCCCTTTGCTTGGCATTCCGCCACGCTGGCCACTTGGCAGACAGTTCATTGGACCAGCATCAGCGACAATACAGTGGTGTTGGATGCGAGTACAGAAAGCAGATACTCGCCTGGGTTTATCAGTTGGCATTTGAGTTCAGAATGTTCGGTTTCCTTAAAAAAGTAAATCCACCATTCTTCCACGGAATGTTTAGACTTCCATTTATGCAAGCCACGCTTAGTTTCTAAAAAGCTCTTCACATACATATATTCCCGAAAACAAATGTCACCTGAAATCTTCGCGTCATTTTTAGTCATGAATATAACAGTGTCTTCAATCATCACCAAATCTGACGTTTCAGATAGCATCATCCTATGAAATACTTAATATTAATGAAGGGAAACAACTCATTTCTCTAATCCCAATTGGATCCTTTTACCGACCTCCCAATTCAGATGACACAGTTGGTGAAAGGTTCAAAGAAAACTTGAGTCTGATTTCAAACACGTACCCGAATCGTAAGATAATAGTTGGTGATGACTTTAATTTACCCTCGATATTTTGGCGAAAATACATGTTTAATTCCGGAGGTACGCGTAAAATATCATCCGAAATTGTGCTAAACTCATTCTCTGAAAATTATCTCGAGTAATTAGTTCATGAGCCCACGCGAATAGTAAACGGTTGTGAAACACACTTGAACTCTTAGCAACAAATAATCCTGAGTTAATAACGAGCATCAAAACCGAATCATGGGTTAATGAACACGGGGCTGTCGTAGCAAGATTGAATATTGTAATCCTCGAAATACAAGCGAAAAATATACATATTCAAAAAAGCAAGTAAAAATTCACTTGACGCCTTCCTAAGAGAGAATCTCCACTCATTCCAAATTAATAATATAAGTGTAGATCAGATGTGGCTTGAATCCAAAGAAATAGTATCGGCAGCAATAGAGAGGTTTATACCAAATAAATTAACAAACGACGGAGCTGATCCTCCTTGGTACAGAAAACGGGTTAGAACACTGTTGCAGAAACAACGAAACAAACATGCCAAATTTAAACAGACGCAAATGCCCAAGATTAGCCATCATTTACAGAAGCTCGAAATTTAGCGCGGACTTCAATGCGAGATACTTATAACAGTGCCCACAACGAAACTTTGTCTCGAAACATGGCAGAAAATCCAAAGCGATTCTGGTCGTATGTGAAGTATGTAAGCGGCAAGAAACAATTAATTCCTTCTCTGCACGATAGCAATGGAGATACTATTGAAGACAGAGCTGCAAAAGCAGGGTTACTAAACACGGCCTTCGGAAATGCCTTCACAAAAGAAGACGAAGTAAATATTCCACAATTCGAATCGAGAACAGCAGCCAACATGAGAACCGTAGAAGTAAATGTCCTCGTAGTAGTGAAGCAACTTAAATCACTTAATAAAAGCAAGTGTTCTGGTCCAGACTGTATACCAACTAGGTTCCTTTCGGAGTATGCTGATGCATTAGCTCCATACTTAACGGTCATATACAACCGTTCGCTCGGCGAAAGATCCGTACCCAGAGTCTGGAAAGTAGTACAGGTCACACCAATATTCAAGAAAGGTAGTAGGAGTAAGCCACTAAATTACAGGCCCATATCGGTAACGACGATATGCAGCAAGATTTCAGAATATATATTATGTTCGAACATAATGAATTACCGCGAAGAAAATGGTTTATTGACACACAGTCAACATGGGTTTAGAAAACATCTTTCCTGTGAAACACAACTAGCTCTTTATTTATGTGAAGTGCTGAGTGTTATTGAAAAGGGATTTCAGATCGATTCCGTATTTCTGGATTTCCAGGAGGCTTTTGACACTGTACCACACAAGCGGCTAGTAGTGAAATTGCGTGATTATGGAATATCATCTCAGTTATGTGACTGGATATGTGACTTTCTGTCAGAGAGGTCACAGTACGTTGTAATTGACTAAAAGTCATAGAGTAAAACAGAAGTGATTTCTGGCGTTCCCCAAGGTAGTTTTATGGGCGCTTTGCTGTTCTTTATCTATATAAATGATTTAGCAGACAATCTGAGCAGCCGTCTTCGGTTGTTTGCAGATCACGCTGTCGTTTATCGACTAATAATGTTATCAGAAGATCAAAACAAACTGCAAAACGATTTAGAAGAAGTATCGGAATGGTGCAAAAAGTGGCAGTTGACCTTAAATAACGAAAAGTGTGAGGTCTTCCACATGAGTGCTAAAAGGAACGCATTAAACTTAGGTTACACGATAAATCAGTCTAATCTAAAAGCCGTAAATTCAACTAAATACCTAGGTATTACAACTACGAACAATTTAAATTGGAAGGAACACACAGAAAATGTTGTGGGGAAGGCTAACCAAAGACTGCGTTTTGTTTGCAGGACACTTAGAAAATGTAACAGACGTACTAAGGAGACTGCCTACACTACGCTTGTTCGTCCACTTTTAGAATACTGTTGCGCGGTGTGGGATCCTTACCAGATAGGACTGAGTGAGTGCATCGAAAAAGTTCAAAGAAAGGCAGCACGTTTTGTATTATCGCGAAATATGGGAGAGAGTGTCACAGAAATGATACAGGATTTGGGATGGACATCATTAAAAAAATGGCGTTTTTCGTTGCGACGGAATCTTCTCACGCCGGCCGGAGTGGCGAGCGGTTCTAGGCGCTACAGTCTGGAACCGCGCGACCTCTACGATCGCAGGTTCGAATCCGGCCTCGGGCATGGATGTGTGTGATGTCCTTAGGTTAGTTAGGTTTAAGTAGTTCTAAGTTCTAGGGGATTGATGACCTCAGCTGTTAAGTCCCATAGTGCTCAGAGCCATTTGAACCATTTTTGAATCATCTCACGAAATTCCAATTACCAACTTTCTCCTCCGAATGTGAAAATATTTTGTTAACACCGATAAAATAAGGGAAATCAGAGCTCGTACGAAATGATATAGGTGTTCATTCTTCCCGCGCGCTATACGAGACTGGAATAACAGAGAATTGTGAAGGTGGTTTGCTGAACCCTCTGTCATGCACTTAAATGTGATTTGCAGAGTATCCATGTAGATGTAGATGTAAGTAATCAAATGCTGTGGTATGGAAAGCCATTGTCTCTTCCTCAGATTTCGAAATCAGATTAATTACTTCATGTTTAGGATTATAATTCTTTAATTTGTTCAGTAAAATTGGCAATCTTCCTTTCATTCAGATATCTTTGAGTGTCAATCAACATATTTCTTATTTATGTTACCGAGACTTTTTCTTCTCCAAGCTTCTTATATTTTGTACAAACATAGCCAAGTTTGACAGCAAAAACATGAAGTGAAACTGTGATCGGAGTGCAGAAAAAATCTGAAATTGTTTTAGGTGTCCTGTCTTTGGCGTCAAAAAGTTGTTTTAATGGAATCCAAACCTGAAGCATTCTCTCAGCTGTGGACATTAGTGACAGCCATCCCGTTTTCGAGCGAGACAGAAGAGTCTAATGATTGACATCAAGTATTACCAGAGCTTTTTCAGTTTCTCTGTCCTTAAGGTATATTTCACTGCGATAATTTCAATGTCGACAGATACGACTCTATCAGCCCTTGATATGGCATTGTGGAGAATACAGGCAGGGCACACAAATACTTCATCATTTTTTTTCCTAATTCAGCTGGCTCCGTCGATGAAGCACTCCGAAGTTAGAGTTGATAAGGTCTCCACAAAAAGCGATTAATTTATTTAGTAGAATTTGCAGTTGCCTTAAAGTGTCTAGAAAAAACTTTGGCCGGCCGCGGTGGTCTAGCGGTTCTAGGCGCGCAGTCCGGAACCGCGCGACTGCTACGGTCGCAGGTTCGAATCCTGCCTCGGGCATGGATGTGTGTGATGTCCTTAGGTCAGTTAGGTTTAAGTAGTTCTAAGTTTTAGGGGACTGATGACCACAGTAGTTAATTCCCATAGTGCTCAGAGCCATTTTTTGAAAAAACTTTGCATTTTTGTCCGACGTATTTTTATTCGGCAAATCAAACTTCAGCAGCTTCTATCGGATACCGTCAGTTTCATAAAAATTTCGAACTACAAAAGGGAACATCTGTTCAGCCTCGTGGTTCGATGCGTCGGTGGCTACGCCATAAAATGGAACTTCTTGCCATTGTTTTATGCATTCTGACACAGAGTGTAGAGCGAGAATACTTTTAACGATCGCTGTAGCTTCGGTCCTATCTGTAAACTGCTTTGGGGGAGGGGTGGGGGGCGACTTTGGAGTCAGGGTACGTTGCGACATTCATTTTTACGGTACACTCAAGAGAACTGCAGCACTGATGATGGTTGACAACTTTATAAGCTGTTGTTAGTTCTGCAGCAGCAACGAGCAGTTCTTCCTGGGTATCTTTTTTAATCAGGAATGTAGAAACAAGCTTCGACATCGATACTACCTCATATGTATTTGTATGATTCTTCATAGAAATGTGATTTCTCACATTTGCCTTACCTTCGTTAGTTACTGGGATGAAATAGCTACAAATCTCACACAACACTTCCTTATCCTTACGTGCGTACGGGGCAAAAGGCCACTCTTTTGTTCAATTATCCAAAAAGTGAAACTTTCTCTTTCCATCCTTAGGCATTTTCGTAAGCTATGACAAGTTTATTAGACGGCAAACAATTGCAACAACGCGTTAGTCATTGAAGTATATGTCACTATACACTTCAAGTCCTCTATTCCAGCAGTAAAGACTTCAAACATCATTCACTTGCACTCGTTGTTCGTATTACGTTTAGAGAGAATCGTCTTATCAGATCGCTATCGCTATTCAAACTGGAAGTACCCGATTCTTCCGCGTAGTGCTGCTTAAGTATTTGCAGCCTTGTATTACTGGTAATTTCTCGAATGATGGTGCAAGATCTAGAATGCGCTTGCATCGTCGATACACGATGCGCAACGAGCAACGCCTTCTGTGAGATGACCTTGTCAACATAAATTTGTAGACATAATTTTTTTTTTTATTTTAGTGTGTAGTGTGGACTGAAGAGATCATCCTTGATGACTTATTCTTCTAGGATGGGATGTAACGATAAAAGGAAAACACTTTATTTATTACACATTCAGTTAGGCTTGGGCACGCAATGGGTCCTTTAGCCTGCTGTCTTTGGTGATGTCTGTCTCCTGTGGAGGGTGAAATGTGTCAAGGCTGTTATGTGTGACTGCTTCCTCGTGTTATGACAGATTGCCTATGGGGGGGTGAAACTTTATTGACTTCGGTACTCGATACTTGTGCCATCTTGCAGGGTTTACCGTTCCTACCGATTCTAATTGTCGAACTTCGTCCCTAAGGGCATAGATCTTATCAAAAACTCGTAGAGCCTTGTCGTGGACCTTCTCTTGTATAGTGGTCTCGTGGAGTGCGGTGCGGATGTCGACGTTTCTTGTCCACCATGGAGCTCCTATGATCCATCGATAGCAAATGTTTTGCAGCGCTTGGAGTTTGTTGTAGTTGGAGACGCACGTAGTTCCCTGCGAGGTGGAGCGATACAACATTGTGGGTCCACCGTTGCCTTATACAATTGGAGTTTAGTCTTAGGGTTGAGATCCTTACTCTTCAGGAACGGAATCAATAACCTGGCCATCTTCTGGGCTGCCGTCTTCTTGTCGTCAATATGCTGCGTAAAGAGTAATTTTTTGTCATGGTAGACACCGAGATACTTCACTCCCGGCGACCATGGGATAAATTGGTCAGCTATTTGGAGTCGGTCGTTCAGAACTGGTTTCCTCCGTGTGAACAGACAGCTCTAAAATGGCTCTGAGCACTATGGGACTCAACATCTGTGGTCATCAGTCCCCTAGAACTTAGAACTACTTAAACCTAACTAACCTAAGGACATCACAAACATCCATGCCCGAGGCAGGATTCGAACCTGCGACCGTAGCAGACGCGCGGTTCCCGACTGAGCGCCTAGAACCGCTAGACCACCGCGGCCGGCAACAGAACAGCTGCGGTCTTCGTCGGGTTGATCGTTATCTTATTTTGCAGCGCCCAGCGTTCCATTACAACAAGTTGCCTTTGCATCCTAGCGATTAGCTGGTCCAAGTGTCGTCCAGTTGTCAGAAAGGCCGTATTGTCCGCATAAAAACTCGCCGTAACAAGGGGGACTGTTGGATGGTCATTTATATATAAGTTGAAAGGCAGAGGCGAAATGACAAAGCCTTGCGGAATTCCTGCGGAGATCAGTTTCATTTCGGAATTTTTATCGTCGACTCGGACATACAGTTTCCTGTCCTGCAGAAAGCTGTCTATGAGTCTAATGTAACAATCCGCAATAGGGGTAGTGCAATGCAGTTTGACGATAAGGTTGGGCCGCCACACCTTATCGTAAGCTTTTTCGATGTCAAGAAAGACACCAATCGTGAAGTGCTGCTTGTTGTATCCTTCTTGTATCCGTTCGGTGATCCGTAGAAGTTGAAATTCGGCAGATAACTTGTCCCTGAAACCGAATTGTTCGGGTCGTATAACATCATGCGGTGTAAGCGTGTCATGGAGCCTCTTCAACAGCACTATCTCGAGCACCTTGTCAAGGGTCGGCAAGAGGCTAATTGGACGGTAACTGCTGGGTTCTGCTGGGTCTTTACCTGGCTTTGGTAGTGGAACTACTCGAGCCTTCTTCCATGCCGTAGAAAAATATCCCTGCAGAAGACAGCTGTTGAGAATTCGGGTAAGGAGCACAGTTGGCTTCCTGGGCAACTGTTTCAAACCGGTGTTACTTATGGAGTCGTTGCCCGGCGCATTATTCCGAGTCTTCCGGATAATTTTACGAATCTCTGCTGGTGTGGTGAGTTGTGGGCGGCTCTGCACAGGCGCAGTACGAAAAGCAGTCCATTCTGCTGTAACGACGGCTTCCTGTTCTTGCAGGCGGACTTCGTTCACGGGGGTCGCTGGTGTAGACATCTGTTCTTGGTAAGTCGTAGCATACAGCTCCGCCTGGGCGAGTTCGTCATAGAGGAGGCCATCTGGTCCTATGATGGCTCGTTTAGGTGGCCGCTGGTGTCGTATGTTCTTGACTACCTGCCATTCGTTCTTGGTTCGAAGTAAGAATTCATCCACCTTATCTTCCCAGACCTGCTGTCGCCATTCGGCCACTCTCCTGTGCAGTTCTCGTGTTAAGACATGTGTTTCTCGTCAATCGATCGGGTTTCTATAGCGGAGCCAACGTCGCCTGCTCCTGTTTCTCTGTGTCTTCAGTTCTTGGAGTAGAGGCGAGAACTCGTCGAAAGCTACTACAAGGTAGACCGTGTGAGTGGTTGCCCTCCGTTTGGCTACCTTTGTCTTCTGCGTCAAAGTTTGTACCGCGATGTCGATGGCTTCCGGTGTTGAAACGTCCTGCGTCGGGCAGATATTGTTGTCAAGATAAGTCCGAAATTGACCCCAATTCAGAGTTTGTGAGGTTGGGGGCGGAAGGTTGGCCGTTGCGTTTTCCACTGTGCTGATAACAGGTCGATGGTCAGACGAAAGATCGTCGACGGTGTGGAGCTGGAGGTTCGTCTCAACTTCTTCCATGGCAATGAATGTTCGTCCACGAGGGTTCGTATGCCGGGAATTCCATGCGACGTGCTTGCTGTTAAGGTCACCTCCTAGGAAGGTTTTGTCAAAATTGGTGACGATACTCTGTAGGTCGTCTGGCACCAGGTTTTTACCGGGGCTGTTGTATGCCGCAATGAAAGTGTGGTGGCCTGCCGCCGATCGAACCGTTACTGCTGTTGCCTCCAGATGTTGGAGGTGTGGTAGTGTTTCATTATGGTGCTGCAGTTCCCTTTTAAGCAGAACTGCGGTCCCTCCACCTCGTTGGCCTTGTCTGTCCGTTCTATAGACGTACATGTTACGAAATCTGAACTCAGTTGTTGGACGAAGGTGCGTCTCCGATACAAGTGCAATGTCGATTTTGTGACGTTGTAAAAATTCAGTGAATTCTGTTTTCTTGAGTTTCATTCCGTTGGCGTTCCATATACAGATTTTCAGGTTTCTCGTGGTCCCAGGACGATCCACCTTAAGGTGTTCCAAAGGCCTTCAATACACTTTCGATTAAAGAAAGTATCCCCACTAATTGTTGCTGCACGGCGGTGAGAAGTTTCGCGACGTCAGAGAGCGCTGGAGCTATAGATTCCATCAAATAAGTTGGTGAGACGTAGGTTTCCGGTTCCGGTCGGCGTGGTGATGCTGCGTGGGCGTATGAATAATGCTGGCGGTGCTGTCGAGGTGGAAGTGCTTCAGGAGGAGGCTGTGTTACTGGCTGCCGTGTCGCCGCCGGCTGTTCTTGTGGCGTTTGCTGATGGTGGGGCGGAGGGTGTGGCGTCAGGTTGGAATTCAGTATTACACGAGTCCTTCGTTGACAGGGCTGCGGGGAAGACCGTTGTCTGTATTTCCTGAGAAGTTCCCGGTACTTCTGGCAGCCACGCCATGTGGCAGGATGGCCCTGTTCACAGTTAGCACATTTCGGCGGAGCCCCTCGGGGATGATATAGGTGTTGCCCTCCACATCGAACGCAGCGAGCAGGCAATCTGCAATAATTAGCTGTATGTTCGAATCGCTGGCAGTGGCGACATTGAACAGGTCCTTCTTGTCTGTTGTAGGTTTCAATAACGACTTTAGTATATAGAAGGTATTTGACGTCGTAAATCTTGTAGTTTTCCTTTTGGGCTGGCAATGTGACACAGTAAGCATCTTGAGGTCGTAATTCCTTCCTGTTGTCGTCTCGATTTTCAAACTGGTGGACGTTGATGACAGGGAAACCCTTCTCTATCAGTGCGTCTTTCAGTTCTTCCTCCGTAACTTCGGCAGGTAGACGTTTGACAACCACTTTGAGGTCCTTGTCCTCTGCGGCCTGATGTGTAAAAAAGTGAACGTCATTCGACACAAAGAAATTGATGGCTTGCCGTTGATCTTCATAGGAGTCAAAGTGATATTTGATCCTGTCTCGTTAGTAGATGGCCTTAAGACTGCCGTCAATATTCGCTTTCAGCGCCTTGTTGAGTTCCATGTAGTTCTTGGTATGGTAAATAGTAACGGGCGGGACTTTGCGTAGTAAGTTCCGGCCAGAGCCATCTGTCCCCTCTTTATCTGCTTCGAGATTGGCGTCACTCGTCTGGTCCATACGTTCTGGAGCATCCGTAGTATCTTCCGTCGCAATGGCCGCATAACGGTTGGAAGTTTTCAGTTCTTCTGGACGTTGTCGCTTCCGAGAGTTGTTCTGCTTAGGACAAGCGTTGAGTCATTTTCTTTGGCCAACTAGTGTAAAATCGCCCTTTCCGTCGGTGGGCTGCATGGTCCAAACTTCTTCAGAGGAGACTCCCTCCACTTCGTCGTCGTCTTCTGGTGGAGAAAATTGTTCCACGTCGTCTACTTGTTCTTCAGGCTGTGAAGTAGGAACTGTACTAGTCCGGTTGTCGTATACTTCCTGATTTTGCAGAATTATGTGTTGTATTTCACGTCTTAGTTCCCGTTGTTGCCGATCGTTCTGTGTTAGCTGATGTCTCTCGTGGTAGGGGTTGGACGTATGTTGCCCTCCGCTCTGCATTCGCGTAGCGCTCGTCGTGGTCCTGTCCTCATTATCTTGCCTGTCAGAATCCTTTGTCGTTGCAGGGGTCGTCGCCGTTGTATCCGTCCTGTGGGGAGCGGCCGCCGGGACGGCCGGCGGGGCAGGCCCCACCGAACGGCCAGCGGCCGACACCCGGCGCGACCGAGCCGGCTGGCTCGGACGCGCGCGTTCCGTTGTCCGCACTCATCGGCATCGCGCGCTCAACTGTTGACACAAATGAAAATGGCTATGGCTGCATTTACTCGTTGCGCTAACAGATGGCGTTTTTCAGTAGTTGAGGCAAGCTCGTACCAGTATTCTGCAAAATCTGGACAAAATGTGGTCTTGTCGGCGTGGCGGAAAGAGAAGCCCCATATCGGTGAGGGTTCCGATACATCGGGACGGATGAAAGCCTTTGCTAGGGGCTACTGGGCTCCATAATGCCACTGTAAACTTTCTTAAAAACTTCTAACTTACCCCAACACAGCATACCCACGCACTCTTCAAATTGTATGCATCCACCTTGCTCCTACAAGGTTTGTAGTACGATATGCCCACCTTCCGTAGCTGTGGCAGCAACGGATGATTGTAACGATAACTCACAGGGGTTTGTTAAGTTGCATCTTAACAAGTATTTGGGCTAACGAGCAGCGGAGATTCCACTCTCCTTTCCTGCTGGCTACTTCGTGTATCTCGTTGCTATCTGTAGCGCAACCATTTCAACTGACATACTTCAGGGTAACAGGTATGGATGAGGTGCTGTACACTACAGGTGAGGTGGTTAATCATTCGAAGGTTCTAAAGGTACTACAGGTAAGGTGATTAATCATTCTATGGTTCTAAAGGAACGAGGATCAGACAAAATTCTTTCACTGTTAGAACTAAGTAAGATAAGGTTCTTATCTTAGACGTGCCAGTCTGACCCAATCGGCCACTTTATCATCCTCCTCCAACGACGTCACCCGTTGCGATAGTTGGTTAAGTTAGTAGCGTGTTTCCTTGATCATCTGAACGTTTCTGTTATGGAATGCACGAATGATTATTGTTATCACTAATGGAAACGTTTTTATTTTAGTCCTACTGATATAATTACATTTTTTTTCTAGTAGCTACTAGTCTTTAACCAGAAATTCGTCGATGGAGAAGGTGTTTGCTGGACAAATGATTTCAAGTTTGTTTTCAAACTTGTAGCGTATTGGACTCCTTCTGACCCACTGACAGGATTAATAATGGGTGATAATGATCGTTTTTCCCCCTAATGTTGTAGAAATGGACGTTACTATTCTTCTCAAATACTGATGGATTACTTATGATGAATTTCTTTAACGATTGCATGTATTGTGACGGTGCATCTAAAACGCCTAGCTCGTTGAAGAGATGCCTACATGACGTCCATGGATGAACATGATATAACATTATTCTTACTGCTCGCTTTTGTGTAATCAATACTTTCTTCTAAGTGGTAAGTTAACCCATGAAATTACTACATAAGACATTACTGAGTGGAACCATGCAAAACATGTCAGGTGTTTAATTCGTTTGTTCCCAAGATTCGTAATCATATGAATAGCGCCCGCCAGTGTGGCCGAGCGGTTCTAGGTGCTACAGTCTGGAACCGCGCGACCGCTACGGTCGCAGGTTCGAATCCTGCCTCGGGCATGGCTGTGTGTAATGTCCTTAGGTTAGTTAGGTTTAAGTAGTTCTAAGTTCTAGGGGACTGATGACCTCAGCAGTTAAGTCCCTTAGTGCTCAGAGCCATTTGAACCATGTGAACAGCGGAAGTAGCTGATGTTTGTAAGGCTCGCTAATATGATTATTCTACTTCACGTTTTCAGCAATAAGTACACCCAAAAATCTGGATCAGTCTACCTTATTTATAGCCTCCTGCACACGTACGACCTCAGTTGTTGGTATGTCTCTGTTGTTCAGAACGATTACAAGGTGTTTTCATTTCAGAATTTAGGGAGAGACCATTTTCCGAGAATTACTTTATAATTAATGATAGTAGCTGAAGAAATGAAATGAAATCTCTGCCACAGCCAGGATGTGAACATGGGTGTACTGCTTGCTAGACAGATGTGTGGGCCATTACACCACCATAGGAGTATAGGTAACTCCACTGCATGAACTACCATAGTCCAATATCACCGCCACCTTCCCGTAACACAAACTGAAAACTCACTCCTTCAGCCAATTTCACCCTTCTTAAATCGTTTTTATTGCCGATGCTCTCCGGTCAAGGAAGAGCACCCAGTTATTGTACATAATAGGGAAAACTAGGCTGTACGTCATGCGTAGGCAAGGCATATGCGCCTCAACTTTATTCACGATAATTACAGAGGCTGCAGAAACTAGTTAAAATTTGACACTTCCTGGCAGATTAAAACTGCTTGCCGGGCGGAGACTCGAACTCGGGACCTTTGCCTTCCGAGGGCAAGTGCTCTACAAACTGAGCTACCCAAAAAACACGACTCACGTCCCGTACTCACAGCTTTACTTCTGCCAGTACCTCGTCTCCTACCCTCCAAACTTGTGTCACATGTAGGGCTTCAGCTTGGGTTTGCTGTTTACTTGGCAAATGTGTTAGCCATTACACCACCAGAGCAGCATATGTAAAACACATGCAACGACTACCCTTGTCCAGTGCCCTCCCTAATACAAACTTCAAGTCACGCCTTCCGTTGTGGTGTTATTCCAATACCCGAGGGCCTCGGCAATACCGACGATTTAAGAAGGGAAAAATAGGCTGTAGGCGTGTGTTAGGGATGGCATTGCACTAGTACAATCCTTGCAGGTCTGTCACCTACATGACTAAGGTAGCCGGCACGGTCACTCAGCGTGTTCGGTCAGAGGGTTAGCTGCCCTCTGTAATAAAAAAAAAGCTGAGTTAATGGATCACCTACGGATTGATAAGGGTGTCTTGCGATATCAGTCACGAGCAGATGCAACAAACGAGAACGAACAAAATGAGATTAAAAAAAAAGAAAGAAGGTGGTGTAATGGCTAACACATCTGTCTAAAATGCAGGAAACATGGGTACAAGTTCTGAACACGGCACAAATTTTATTTCATTTCTCAGCTTCTATCACTATCGTAGATAACGTTGAGATGCATATGTCTCAAGGAAAATTTAGTTACGTAAGAACTATAGATAGCTTCACAATAATTCTGAAAATACGAATTATCATCTCTTCTGTTGCTTACTCTCTAACAAGAATTCTTGTGACACAGCTATCATCTGGAAAAGGTACTGTTTCTTCTTGTTGAATGTTAAGTGGAAGGTCATTCAAATATATAAGAAATAGGAGTGGATTCAAAATTGAGAGCTGTGGGACTCCCTTTTTGATCTCCTCCATCCCCCAGTCACCAAAAACTTCAACCTTTTGACACTAAATTACTCAAACTTTGGCATTCGGTTTGTTTTTTATGTTTCAAACTATCTTTGCATAAAGCCATCAGTTACATAAAAGTTTTAACTTCTTCTATGAGAGTAACATGATTTACACAATCAAATGCCTCGGAAAAATCACAAAAATGTCACCTGGTGATATTTTATTATTTAAGGCTTTTACTGTTTGATCCGTGATGTAGTGTGGGCAGCACACAGCTCTCCTGGCTGTTGCCGAGTCTCTCGACCGGGAAATCGCTTCTAATAGGTCAAGTAGCTCTTGAGTTGTTTTCAGGAGGCTCAGAGCACCCGGTATCAGCCATCCCACAATGGAAAAATGTCTGGCTTTACCTGGAATTAAACCCGGGTAACCCTCATGGCAGATAACCGCTCTGATCCGTCAGCTACTGAGGCGGACCTCTATTCCAAAAATAGTCTAACAGCACATTATATCTGTTCGAAATACGTATCTCGAAATATTAGTGGCAGCAAATTTACTTATATTTTACCTCATGTAATGGTTTACTGGCAACCGCTATTAGCCACGGAACATTCGTGAGTGGAAGTGGAGAAGAGACAAATAATGATAATATTTCAAAGTACGCAAGCAGTACTATCGATAGATAGCTTGTGGAGTACAGATGTGCAAGGTGTCTATAATTATAGTTTCAATTTGGAAACGCTGTGAAAAGAAAGACATTACGAAAATTGACCAATAAATGGTGCTCTAAGCATGAGAATAAGCACACCAAGAGACGTGCGGCACACGGGTGTTCCTCAGTTTGCTTCCGAAACGCTCAACATTCCTCTCTCCACGAAGGATCCTGCGCTGCTGGTAAAACTTTATAACAAGGATGGTAGCTGTGCGCAAGGGGTCCTGCAGAAGTCCGATGTTGATCCGACGTCTGTCGAAGATGTGACCAACGCATTGCAGCAGAGTTAGAACGGTGGCGTGCAAACATGCAGTGCGCTGAGAGTTACAGGAACGTGGACATGCCTGTGAGCATTGTGCATGAAACCCTACGAAACGTCTTGCATGGCTATCTTACAAAACCATCCACATTCAGAAGTTTCTTCCTGCTGACCTGCTAGAAAGACAAGCGTTCCGCCTGGAATTTCTTGCTAAGATGGTAGAGGGCAATGAATGGCCGTTGAACATTCTGTAGACAGACGAAGCCCATTGTCATCTCCTACGACACGTCAATACGCAGAACTGCAGAATATGTGCAACGGAGAATCCGAACGCACATCAACTAGTATCATTTCATACAGCCAAGGTGACTCTATGGTGCGGTCTGACGGCATCGGTTATCGTAGGGCCGTATCTCTTTGAGGCGATGCGTCTTGCGGATCCTTTTACCTGTACCGTCACTAGTGGACACTATGAAAGTCTTCTGCGCACTAGCGTCATCTCAACCCTTCAACAACGTCGATGTGTAGATAGGATTACTTTTATGAAAGGTGGCACTCATCCACATACTGCACAGCCAGTGAAGAGACTACTGCAGAGGCATTTCGGGAATTATCAGCAATCATTTCCCCACAGCCTGGAGTCCAGTTCACCTGATTTTAATCGGTATGACTTCTGTGTATGGAGTTATCTGAAAGATGTTGTGTTCAGTGCGCCAATTACGAACATAGCTGAATTGATGGCACGAAATGCAGAACGTACTCTCAACGTGACCCTCGAGACGCTCCTATCCGTGGAACATGTGGCAGAAAACGGTGAACTGCATATTGAACATGCCTTGCCTCTACGACAGTTATAAATCGACGCCATTTTGCGTTTTATTTGATTTTGGCCCCACAACAATTCAAAACCGATTTAATTTTCCTTTTATGCTGTTTTCGGCCTCGGGGCACTTCAAAACAGATTTCTCTCATCCGATGTAGTACGACCTTGCCGTGATGAATGGGATTACCTACCTAATAGTGTCACAACTATTGACTGCCGAACTTGCGCAGTGATCCATTGTGAACAGTATGGATGGTGTAATGTCCACCTCAAACCATAGCCATCGTATTGCAGTTGTTATTTGTAACCAACGACATTTAATTCAAGACACTTACAGTTCCATCTACATGTGACACTTTTCTTTGTTCCACGACGTTTCCACCTGCGTCAATTATACACTGTGCAAATTTGATGTCATTATAAGCAGTGGTTCTCTTTCTACAGCGTTAAGAAACTAGAACTTTAATTATCGTCACCCGATACATGCATGTAGCTCAACGACTTAACGACCGTATAAACCTCCGATACGAACCTCCTTGTATATAGCTTACAAAGAATATGTGCCATGAACAAAGAGAAAATCGAATGATATACAAATGTTACTGGAACGGTAACGTAGAGGATTCGACTGAAGACGTTTCATCTTTGGTCCGTTCTCTTCCCGGTGGCGGAAGGCGTAAAGGAAAGATAGGGAAGGAAGGCCACAGGGAGCAGTTCTTCCGCTGCGCAGCAAGCGCCTGAAAGCGCGTCTCGCCGCCACTGTGGAAATTTGTATTCATTTCCGGCGAAGTGTGAAGCTCGCGCTGTGGCATTGAAGTTAAGCGCCGATGGGCCGCGTGTGGAATGAAAGCGTGTCTGCTCTCACGCTGGCGCACCTCTGCAAAGCCTCTACTGGAGCAGACGATCCCAAAGCGGCAGGACTCACACGTTGAACCGTCTCCCTCCCAACTCCCTACGCACCTCTGTCCTCTGAGCTTTTGATGCGCATAAGTCTTTTCATTGCAGCAAACTCCTATCTACTCATTCCGTCGGCTGAGTTGTTAATACTCACAGAATCTGCCAGTTACACCTCGAGTGCATTGTCTCCAATTTCGAGGACGTAGTATGTGCGCTACATATTTCGTGTCGCTTTAAATTCCAGTCATTACCGTTCTCAAGAACGGTCGTCGAACAAATGCTCAAAGCTGTGGGGCTAAGTAACTGATATCATTCTGCTGGGTACCTCTGGAACAGGTTTCACATTCGCGAAATATGTAACCTATGCGGGGATCGAAAATCTCTTCCGTAATAGTCCACTCTGAAATTCCCTATCAATGACTGTGTGACAATGTTAGTATAAAAGGCAGGGAAGACAGCAGATACTGACTCCTAGTTCCATAGAATGGCCTTGTCTTACGGGTGGCGTTCAAGAGTTCCACACTGCCACCTAATGTACAGCATGCGAGCTTATACAGGGTGGTCCATTGATCGTGACCGGGCCAAATTTCTCTCGGAATAAGCGTGAAACGAAAAAACTGCAAAGAACGAGACTCGTCTAGCTTGAAGGGGGAAACCAGATGGCGCTATGGTTGGACCGCTAAATGGCGCTGCCATACGTCAAACGGACATCTGTCAACACCTGCTTTCTTTGGGATTGGAATTATTTAATTTTTTCTTGAAGTATGAGATTATTTCGCCTGTCTTATACATCTTTGCTCATCAGATGGTAGAGTTTTGTCAGGACTGGCTCTACCAAGGATGTCAGTAGTTCTAATGGAATGTTGTCTACTCCCGGGGCCTTGTTTCGTCTTAGGTCATTCAGTGCTTTGTCAAACTCTTCACGCAGTATCATATCTCCCATTTCATCTCCATCTACATCCTCTTCCATTTCAATAATGTTGTCCTCAAGAACATCGCCCCTGTGTAGACCCTCTATATACTCCTTCCACCTTTCTCCTTTCCCTTCTTAGCTTAGAAATAGGTTTCCATCTGAGCTCTTGATATTCATTCAAGTGGTTCTCTTTTCTCCAAAGGTCTCTTTAATTTTCCTGTAGGCAGTATCTATCTTACCCCTCGTGAGATAAGCCTCTACATCCTTACATTTGTCCTCTAGCCATCCCTGCTTAGCCATTTTGCACTTCCTGTCGACCTCATTTTTGAGACGTTTGTGTTCCTTTTTGCCTGCTTCACTTGCTGCATTTTTGTATTTTCTCTTTTCATCAATTAAATTCAGTATCTCTTCTGTTACCCAAGGATTTCTACTAGTCCTCATCTTTTTACCTACTTGGTCCTCTGCTGCCTTTGCTATTTTATCCCACAAAGCTATCCATTCTTATTCTACTGTATTTCTTTCCCCCATTCCTGTCAATTGTTTCCTTATGCTCTCCTTTAAACTCTGTACAACCTCCGGTTCTTTCAGTTTATTCAGGTCCCATCTCCTTAAATTCCCACCAGTTTCCTCAGTTTTAATCTACAGTTCATAACCAATAGATTGTGGTCAGAGTCCTCATCTGGCCCTGGAAATGTCTTACAATTTAAAACCTGGTTCCTAAATCTCTGTCTTACCATTATATAATCTATCTGAAACCTTCTACAGCTGGTCCCGGCGGAGGTTTGAGTCCTCCCTCGGGCATCAGTGTGTGTGTTTGTCCTTAGGATAATTTAGGTTAAGTAGTGTGTAAGCTTAGGGACTGATGACCTTAGCAGTTAAATCCCATAAAATTTCACACACATTTGAACATTTTTTTAAAACCTTCTAGTATATCCAGGGTTCTTTCATGTATACAACCTTCTTTCATCATTCTTGAACCAAGTATGAGTAAGTTATGCTCTGTGCAAAATTCTACCAGGCGGCTTCCTCTTTCATTTCATAGCCGCAATCCATATTCACCTACTACGTTTCCTTCTCTTCCTTTTCCTGCTGACGAATTCCAGTCACCCATGACTATTAAATTTTCTGCTCCCTTCACTACTTGAATAATTTCTTCTATCTCATCGTACATTTCCTCAATTTCTTCATCATCTGCAGAGATAGTTGGCTTATAAACTTGTACTACTGTAGTAGGCGTGGGCTTCGTGTCTACCTTGGCCACAATAACGCGTTCACTATGCTGTTTGTAGTAGCTTACCCGTACTCATATTTTTTTTTAATCATTATTAAACGTACTCCTGCATTAAATCTATTTGCTTTTCTATTTATAACCCTGTATTCACCTGACCAAAAGTTTTGTTCCTCCTGCCACCAAACTTCACTAGATCCCACTATATCTAATTTTAACCTATCCATTTCCGTTTTTAAATTTTCTAACCTACCTGCCCGATTAAGGTATCTGACATTCCACGCCCCGATCTGTAGAACGCCAGTTTTCTTTGTCCTGATAACGACGTCCTCTTGAGTAGTCCCCGCCAGGAGATCCGAATGGGGGACTATTCTACCTCCGAAATATTTTACCCAAGAGGACGCCATCATCATTTAATCATACAGTAAAGCTGCTTGCCCTCGGGAAAAATTGCTTTCAGCCGTTCACAGTACCACAACAGCAAGGCCGTTTTGGTTAGTGTTACAGCGCCAGATCAGTCAATCATCCAGTCTGTTGCCCCCACAACTACTGAAAAGGCTGCTGCCCCTTTTCGGGAACCACACGTTTATCTGGCCTCTCAACAGATACCCCTCCGTTATGGTTGCACCTACGGTACGGCTATCTGTATCGTTGAGGCACGCAAGCCTCCCCACCAACGGCAAGGTCTATGGTTCTTGGAGGGGTGGGGGGGATAAACTAAACTAAAAGAAAAAAAGAAAGAAAAGCATAGAACTACTAATGGACAATTCTGTGTATGTATGAAAACTATTCCTTTTGTTAGGGTTAGGCGCAGCTTCGTTCAAAAATTATTCACAGTGATCGCGGACTCATACAGGACATTCATTTCTATATTAATGACATCATCTAGACGTAACATTCCGCTGAAGATGGCTCGGCAGAAATGGTCGAGTTCCTTGCCCACCTAGGCTCCGGTCCTTACCCCTTCATGGTTTTGCCTGTGGGATGGTTAAAAAACCGAGTCTACAAAGACAAAGCTATCTCACGTGACAAGTTTAGAGTTAGGATAATGAATGGAGCTGCCGCCATAAAAGAACCCCAGGGCAATCTCAGAAGAACTCCAAGTTGTGTTCTGAAGGAAACTGAAAAGTTGATTGAAGTGAGAGGAGTAATTTGTGAAAATCAGTTTCAACTTTGTAATTTGCCCTTGCTTAGTTTCTTCCTTGAATACATGTGAGGGATGATTCTAACATCTTCTTCTTCTTTCGTCATGCATTAGGCTTTCCCTCAGTTTGTTGCAGCTACACCTGGTCCTTCCATCGTTTCGCAGGTCTTCCAATGCATCTTTTACCTTGCCGAGTAGATCGCCAAAAATGTTGTGGTAATCTTAATTTGTCCATTTGTAACAGATGGGTTATCCATTTTTGTCGGTATTCGTCAAACTTAGTGCTTATATCGAAAATCTTTAATTCCTTCCTGATATCTGTATTTCTTTTGTTGTCTAGCTTGGTGTATCCTGCTATGTACCTAAGGAATTTCATTTCATTGGCTTGTACTCTTATCTTCCTTTTTCATTAACCAAGATCCACTTCCATACGGTAATGTTCGTACTGACATAACTTTATAAACTTTTATATATGTTTCTGTTGTTACTTTACGTTGGAGGGCTCTTCTCATAGTGCCATTTAAGTAGTTAGATTTCTCAATTTTGTCTTTTTTATATAGATCTCCCCTGTACGACAGCATGGTTACCAGAAATTTGAATGTATCTACTTGCACTATGATCTTGTTGTGTATAATTATTTTTGTTCTTAGTGTAATTTTTCCACAGAAAGCCATGGCTTTTGTTTTTTGTATTGGTATTGGGTTCGATCCTCGCCACTGCCTAGATCTTGATAAATAATCAGCATTGGCGGCCGAAGACTTCCAGCATAAGAAGTCAGCCTCATTCTGCCAACGACCTTGTCAAAGAGGGCGGAGAAGCGGATAGAGGTTCAGAGCACTCTCTTGTCCTAGGGGTGGGAAATTGCCCCTAAAGACGGAAGAATCAGCAATGATCAACGACATGAGGATGCAGAAGGCAATGGAAACCACTGCATTAAAGACAAGTAACTTGTATCCACAGGACATGTGGCCTGTAATTGAAGAAGTGTCATGTTGATCTCTCCATTGGCAAAAGATTCCGGAATAGACCCCCATTCGGATCTCCGGGAGGGGACTGCCAAGGGGGAGGTTACCATGAGAAAAAGATTGAATAATCTACGAAAGGATAACGTTCTACGAGTCGGGGCGTGGAACGTCAGAAGCTTGAACGTGGTAGGGAAACTAGAAAATCTGAAAAGGGAAATGCAAAGGCTCAATCTACATATAGTAGGGGTCAGTGAAGTAAAGTGGAAGGAAGACAAGGATTTCTGGTCAGATGAGTATCGGGTAATATCAACAGCAGCAGAAAATGGTATAACAGGTGTAGGATTCGTTATGAATAGGATGGTAGGGCAGAGGGTGTGTTACTGTGAACAGTTCAGTGACCGAGTTGTTCTAATCAGAATCGTCAGCAGACCAACACCGACAACGATAGTTCAGATATACATGCCGACGTCGCAAGCTGAAGATGAACAGATAGAGAAAGTGTATGAGGATATTGAAAGGGTAATGTAGTATGTAAAGGGGGACGAAAATCTAATAGTCATGGGCGACTGGAATGCAGTTGTAGGGGAAGGAGTAGAAGAAAAGGTTACAGGAGAATATGGGCTGGGGACGAGGAATGAAAGAGGAGAAAGAGTTCTGTAACAAGTTTCAGCTAGTAATAGCGAATACCCTGCTCAAGAATCACAAGAGGAGGAGGTATACTTGGAAAAGGCCGGGAGATACGGGAAGATTTCAATTAGATTACATCATGGTCAGACAGAGATTCCGAAATCTGATACTGGACTGTACGGCGTACCGAGGAGCAGATATAGACTCAGATCACAATATAGTAGTGATGAAGAGTAGGCTGAAGTTCATGACATTAGTCAGGAAGAATCAATACGCAATGAAGTGGGATACGGAAGTACTAAGGAATGACGAGATACGTTTGAAGTTCTCTAATGCTATATATACAGCAATAAGGAATAGCGCAGTAGGCAGTACCGTTGAAGAGGAATGGACATCTCTAAAAAGGGCCATCACAGAAGTTGGGAAGGAAAACATTGGTACAAAGAAGGTAGCTGCGAAGAAACCATGGATAATAGAGGAAATACTTCAGTTGATTGATGAAAGGAGGAAAATCAGGAATACAAAAATACAAGTCGCTGAGGAATGAAATAAACAGGAAATGCAGGGCAGCTAAGACGAAATGACTGCTGGAAAAATGTGAAGCCATCGAAAAAGATATGATTGTCGGAAGGACCGACTCAGCATACAGGAAAGTCAAAACAACCTTTGGTGACATTAAAAGCAACGGTGGTAACATTAAGAGTGCAACGGGAATTCCACTGTTAAATGCAGAGGAGAGAGCAGATAGGTGGAATGAATACATTGAAAGCCTCTATGAGGGTGAAGATTTGTCTGATGTGATAGAAGAAGAAACAGGAGTCGATTTAGAAGGGATAGGGGATCCAGTATTAGAATCGGAATTTAAAAGAGCTTTGGAGGACTTACGGTCAAATAAGGCAGAAGGGATAGATAACATTCCATCAGAATTTCTAAAAGCATTGGGGGAAGTGGCAACAAAACGACTATTCACGTTGGTGTGTAGAATATATGAGTCTGGCGACATACCATCTGACTTTCGGAGAAGCATCATCCACACAATTCCGAAGACGGCAAGAGCTGACAAGTGCGAGAATTATCGCACAATCAGCTTAACAGCTCATGCATCGAAGCTGCTTACAAGAATAATATACAGAAGAATGGAAAAGAAAATTGAGAATGCGCTAGGTGACGATCAGTTTGGCTTTAGGAAAAGTAAAGGGACGAGAGAGGCAATTCTGACGTTACGGCTAATAATGGAAGCAAGGCTAAAGAAAAATCAAGACACTTTCATAGAATTTGTCGACCTGGAAAAAGCGTTCGACAATATAAAATGGTGCAAGCTATTCGAGATTCTGAAAAATGTAGGGGTAAGCTATAGGGAGAGACGGGTCATATACAATATGTACAACAACCAAGAGGGAATAATAAGAGTGGACGATCAAGAACGAAGTGCTCGTATTAAGAAGGGTGTAAGACAAGGCTGTAGCCTTTCGCCCCTACTCTTCAATCTGTGCATCGAGGAAGCAATGATGGAAATAAAAGAAAGGTTCAGGAGTGGAATTAAAATACAAGGTAAAAGGATATCAATGATACGATTCGCTGATGACATTGCTATCCTGAGTGAAAGTGAAGAAGAATGAAATGATCTGCTGAACGGAATGAACATTCTAATCAGTACACAGTATGGTTTGAGAGTAAATCGGAGAAAGACGAAGGTAATGAGAAGTAGTAGAAATGAGAACAGCGAGAAACTTAACATCAGGATTGATGGTCACGAAGTCAATGAAGTTAAGGAATTCTGCTACCTAGGTAGTAAAATATCCAATGACGGACGGAGCAAGGAGGACATCAAAAGCAGACTCGCTATGGCGAAAAAGGCATTTCTGGCCAAGAGAAGTCTACTAATATCAAATACTGGCCTTAATTTGAGGAAGAAATTTCTGAGGATGTACGTCTGGAGTACAGCATTGTATGGTAGTGAAATATGGACTGTGGGAAAACCGGAACAGAAGAGAATCAAAGCATTTGAGATGTGGTGCTATAGACGAATGTTGAAAATTAGGTGGACTGATAAGGTGAGGAATGAGGAGGTTCTACGCAGAATCGGAGAGGAAAGGAATATCTGGAAGACAGGGATAAGGAGAAGGGACAGGGTGATAGGACATCTGCTAAGACATGAGGGAATGACTTCCATGGTACTAGAGGGAACTGTAGAGGGCAAAAACTGTAGAGGAAGACAGAGATTGGAATACGTCAAGCAAATAATTGAGGACGTAGGTTGCAAGTGCTACTCTGAGATGAAGGGGTTAACACAGGAAAGGAATTGGTGGCGGGCCGCATCAAACCAGTCAGTAGACTGATGACAAAAAAAAATTGGCATATTATATATCTGGCATCTTTGGTATAGTTCGTAGGCAGCTCTCTGCAGTCCGTCTTCAGTATTCGAAATTTACAGTTGGTCATCTACGAATAACAAATACATAATGTAATCTTTTTTGTTGAAGTTATATGTACAGTTCTTCAGTTTCATTCTCTACTGCCGTATAATGTCATCAATATACACATTAAAAAGCAGTGGAGAGAGGCTGTAACCTTGTCGAACTCCTGAATTAATAACCTTTATTGTTTCTTCATTATCCCCAATTTTTTTAGTTCTTGTGTTAGCATAGATCTTTAGAACTACCTGTACAATGTGTACTGGTATACCTCTTCTTATTAAAATTTCCCACAATAGCTGTCTATTTATTTTATCAAGGGCCTTTACATAATCGACGAAAAGGTTTTACGTTTCTTTATTGAAGTCCTTATGTTTCTCTATAATTTTCAGTAGGTTAAATATGTTGTCTGTACAGCTTCTCCCCTTCTGAATCCATTTCTAACAACTAGATCTCTTTAATCAAAAAATGTTGGACGCGTGTTATAAGGAATGTTTTATTCGAATAGTAGTAGACTATACTATTGCCTTCTAATCAGTCTGCAGCAAATAGTACAGTTAAATACAGAATAATATAGGTCACAAAGCTATAAAATCACAGTCGATGTCTGGACTGGTAGTTGACTCTCAACATAATCAAATGTAACGTAATGTGCATCATTAGGCAAGATACCTCGTGGGTATTGGTTGACGATTGCCGAATAGTCCGTGGAAACAGCCACCATCAAATACGTTGGTTATGAGTACGAAGAAAAAGGTTACATAAAACTAACTATTGGAAAGGCAGATGCCAAACTGAAATCTATTGGCAGAATACTCACGAAACCCAGGAGATACCTTACAGAACACCCATACACGTGTTTTTCCCCTCGGTGTGGAACCCCTACAAGGTGGAGTTAGTGGAGGAAGTAGATAAATGCACATTGTTTAGCTACGGGGTTGTTTAGCGAGAGCGAAAATGTAACGGAGATGTTTAGTGGACTCCAGTGGCAGACTCTACAACAAAAGGTTTTACACACATCGGTGAGGTTTACTGTTAAAATTTCGGTACGTTCCTAAGTGAGTGAAGCAACGTATTTTTTCATCCAGCTTGTGTCTCTCGGGAGAAGACAATGCAGGTAAAATTAGAGAAATACAAGCTCACAGAGCGGCTTACCTGTAGACGGAATCCAAGTGCCTCATTCGCCATTAGAGTACAAAACGGGATAGTGGTAATGGTAGAGGAACTAGCTTCCTACACTCACTATGCGTTCGAATTTGGAAGATAGATCCATATGCAGTTGCAAATTTATTACGAGTGTAAGGTCCTGGTAGGGAAACGTTGGGTAAAACTAGGAGTGCGGACTGCATGTGTTGTAGACATGTTGTTGTTGTTGTGGTCTTCAGTCCAGAGACTGGTTTGATGCAGCTCTCCATGCTACTCTATCTTGTGCCAGCTTATTCATCTGCTAGTACCTACTGCAACCTACATCCTCCTGAATCTGTTTAGTGTATTCATCTCTTGGTTTCTCTGTACGATTCTTACCCACCACGCTGCCCTCTAATACTAAACTGGTGATCTCTTGATGCCTCAGAATATGCCGTATCAATCGATCCCTTCTTCTACTCAAGTTGTACCACAAATTACTCTTCTCTCCCCTGCCACCCTCAGAATTTGAAAGAGAGTATTCCATTCAACATTGTCAAAAGCTTTCTCTAAGTCTACAAATGTTAGAAACGAAGGTTTACCTTTCCTTAATCTATTTGCTAAGATAGTTCGTAGGGTCAGTGTTGCCTCACGTATTCCAAAATTTCTTCGAAATCCATACTGATATTCCCCGAGGTAAGCTTCTACCAGTTTTTCCATTCGTCTCTAAAGAATTCGTGTTAGTATTTTGCAGCCGCGGCTTATTAAACTGATAGTTCGATAATTTTCACATCTGTCAACACCAGCTTTCTTCGGGATTGGAATTATTATATTCTTCTTGAAGTCTGAGGGTATTTCCCCTGTCTCATACATCTTGCTCACTACATGGCTGAGTTTTGTAAGACCTCGCTCTCCCAAAGCTGTCAATAGTTCTAATGGAATATTGTCTAATCCCAGGGCCTTGTTTCGACTTAAGTCTTTCAGTGCTCTGTCAAACTCTTCACACAGTATCATATCTCCTATTTCATCTTCATCAACATTCTCTTCCATTTCTATAATATTGTCCTCAAGAACATCGCCCTTGTATAGACCCTCTATATACTCCTTCCACCGTTTTGCTTTCCCTTCTTTGCTTAGCACTGGGTTTCCATCTGACCTCTTGATAATTATGCAAGTGGTTCTCTTTTCTCCAAAGGTCTCTTTAATTTTCCTATTGCCACTATCTATCTTACTTCTAGTGATATGCGCCTCTACATCTTGACGTTTGTCTTCTAGACATCCCTGCTTAGCCATTTTGCACTTCCTGTTGATCTCATTTTTGAAACGTTTGTATTCCTTTTTGCCTGCTTCATTTGCTGCATTTTTCTATTTTCTCCTTTCATCACTTAAATTCAATATATTTTCCGTTACCCATGGATTTGTATTAGCTCTCTTCTTCTTACTTACTTGATTTTCTCCTACCTTCACTATTTCATCTCTCAAAGCTACTCATTCTTCTTTTACTGTATTTATTTACCCCATTTTCGTCAATCGTTCCTGATGCTCTCCCTGAAACTCTCTACAACGTCTGGTTCTTTTAATTTATCCATGTCCCATCTCCTCAAATTCCCTCGGTTTGCCGTTTCTTCAGTTTTAATCTACAGTTCATAACCAATAGATTGTGGTCAGAGTCCACATCTGCCCCTGGAAATGTCTTACAATTTAAAACCTGGTTCCTGAATCTCTGTCTTACCATTATATAATCTATCTGAAACCTTCCAGTATCGTCAGGCTACTTCCACGTATACAACCTTCTTTCATGGTTCTTGAACCAAGTGTTAGCTATGATTTAGTTATGCTCTGTCCAAAGTCTACCAGGTGGCTTCCTCTTCCATTCCTTACTCCCAATCCATATTCACCTACTACGTTCCCTTCTCTTCCTTTTCCTGCTATCGAGTTCCAGTCACCCATGACTATTAAATTATCGTCTCCCTTCACTATCTGAATAATTTCTTTTATCTCATCATACTTTTCATCAATCTCTTCGTCATCTGCGGAGCTAGTTGGCATATGAACTTGTACTACTGTGGTAGGCGTGGGCTTCGTGTCTATCTTGGCCACAATAACGCGTTCACTATGCTGTTTGTAGTAGCTTACCCGCATTCCTATTTTCCTATTCATTATTAAACCTACTCCTGCATTAAATCTATTTGTTTTTGTATTTATAACCCTGTATTCGCCTGACCAAAAGTCTTGTTCCTCCTGCCACCGAACTTCACTAATTCCCACTATATCTAACTTTAACCTATCCATTTCCATTTTTAAATTTTCTAACCTACCTGCCCGATTACGAGATCTGACATTCCACGCTCCTATCCGTAAAACGCCAGTTTTCTTTCTCCCGATAACAACGTCCTCCTGAGTAGATCTCGCCCGGACTATTTTACCTCCGGAATATTTTACCCAAGAGTACGCCATCATCATTTAACTATACAGTAAAGCTCCATGCCCTCGGGAAAAATTACGGCTGTAGTTTCCCCTTGCTTTCAGCCGTTCGCAATACCAGCACAGGAAGGCCGTTTTGGTTAGTCTTTCAAGGCCAGATCAATAAATCAACCAGACTGTTGCCCCTGCAACTACTGAAAAGGCTGCTGCCCCTCTTCAGGAACCACACGTTTGACTGGCCTCTGAACAGATACCCCTCCGTTGTGGTTGCACGTACGGTACGGCTGTCTGTATCGCTGAAGCACACAAGCCTCCCCACCAACAGCAAGGTTCATGGTACAGGGATGGGTGGTTGGGAGGGGGGGGGGGCTGAGAGAGGGAGTTGCAGACATACATTTTATAATTTTATTTTTTATTTGTTCGTCTATTTGTTGTGGGCATATTAGGGTCATCAAGCCCTCTCACACATCTATCAACGAACTTAACACATTTTCCATTATGTTCATAAAGATATATACAGGAGCGAAAAATTATGACCACCTGCTCAATAGCAATTTGGTCCATCTTTGGAATGCACTTTGGCATCGATTCTGCATGGTGTGGATTTGTTAATTCCTTGGTAGGTTTCAGGAGATACCTACGCATCAGCTATCTACGCACGGTTCACACCATTCACATAAATCATGACGACCCATTGGATTGTGGGCGTGGAGGTAACTCTCTATCGCGTAACAGATGCGTTCCATTGGGTTCATATCGACCTGATTTGCTGGTCAAGACATAAATGTGATTTCCCTATTACGCTTCTTAAACCACTGCTGTGACCCAACAGTTATGCCATTGGAAGATGTAACTACCTACTCAGGTTCGAGGAACACATCAAGCGTGATGGGATAAAGTTTCCTCGCAATAATGTTCATGTAACCCGCAGTTGTAATTGTGCCTTTGGTTGCTACCAGGTAGTTTGGAAATCTACGAAAATGTTTCCCTTAGCATCATACTGTTCCCAACGACCTGGTGCCTGATGCGTTGTACATTTCGAGCAGTCTTTTGCTTGTATGAGGGCGAAACCGAACACGACTGTCGATCTAGTACAACGAGATATGTGGTCAATTCGACCAAACGATATGTTTCTATTGACGCACAGTTCAATCTCTTTGATCCAGCGCCCACTACAATCGTAACTGACCATATCGTTTGGAGATAATGGAACACAAAGGGGTTCTTCCGCTACGAAACACTATGCTCAACCATATGCGACGAACGGTGTGTTCCAAAACATTTCTACGTGCATCAGTATCGTACGCTTTCGCCAGTTTTGATATAGGTCGTTGCCTATCCTGTTTGACAAAACTGGCAAGCCTCCGACCTCCACGATGTGTGATGGGGCGTGGACGTCCAACAGTTTTTTGCCAGCTCATGGTTTTGCCGTCCATCAAGCTCTTTCCCTAGATGCTTGCAATTCCGGGGTGCTCCATTACACCTTCCACGGCCCTCCCGACTCATTCATACCACTAGACTCTTTGAAATGCTTATACCGTTGTGCGTAAATCGTCCATAACAGTTTGCCTATTACATACCTACGTATCGCACATGCATGCTACAACATTACTTTCGTCAATCATCCGGACGCTAATCCTTTGACGCAACCGCCCGAGAGGTCTACATGAATCAAAAACTCATTACGACTGCGAGAGAAAGAAAGATTCTCTGACTCGTGATATAAAAAATCTGTGGATATAATGTGAACCATTACATGTACTATGGACTTTGGATTTAGCAATTGCACAGAGGAATCGGATGGTGTGGTCATAGATGATCTGTAATTAGCGGCATTGTTGGAGACTGCCATTTTGTATTTCGGAGTGTTCAAATGGTTCAAATGGCTCTGAGCAGTATGGGACTTAACATCTGAGGTCATCAGTCCCCTAGAACTTAGAACTACTTAAACCTAACTAACCTAAGGACATCACACACATCCATGCCCGAGGCAGGATTCGAACCTGCGACCGTAGCGGTCGCGCGGTTCCAGAGTGAAGCGCCTAGAACCGCTCGGCCACTCTTGCCGGCTTTTCGGAGTGTAATTAACATTTCATACAAGAGAATGATGTATCCTGCACTGTAGCTATGATGGTCATTTATGAAAAAATACAATTTCGTGACTGGAAAAGGTTTAATTTTTTGGTTATTTGGCTTCCTTGTTCATGGCTCGGAATGTTTCTTGGTGTGTCGTAACTCGTAGGGAACTTTATATCCTGGGAAACCAGTAAGGCCTATACACGGTCGTTATGCTTTATTTTGAGAGATTAATTTCTGGACTTCTATTGAAATTAATACACAGTTTGGACACTAATTCCGATGCTGCAGAGTGAGTACGTCATAGCGGCCAAGACAGCTTCCCCACGGCGGAGGATTGTGCCTCTGACTATTTTAAGAATTTTTAGAGTCGACGATAGCAGGAATTCTGCACAGCCACAGAAATTCTTATTCCAGGAGCTGACTTCAACATGCAAGGCGGAAAGAGCATGATTACGAGCTGTAACTGCCCTTTACATACCATTAATCATATTGCTTTATAGAACTGAGAATTCAAATAGGATTGAAATTAATACCTTGGAGTATGGGAAATATTTGTGTTCAATTTTTATTGAAGCAACTTCTTTCACCAAAAAGTTCCCATTCATGTAACCAGATATGATTAAGTGGTAATAATTTAACTCCGGTTTAATGGGAAGAGAAGTTAAAACTGTACAAAATGCTTTGTCCGAATGTTACACTCAAAGACAAAGACAGAACAAAAACCGACGCACCACGAAGGAATCATCTGAATTGGACGGATATTGGTACATGTGATGTACACATTACTGATAAAAATATTTTGACTTATGATATTGGTTTTTCTGATACAGAGAGGATCAGAAAATATTTATTATGATATCGTGACCTCCATTTTAATGCACGTGATACATCGTCGTAAACTATGTAATTATTTTTCTGAGGCAAAACAAATAAGTTTCACCTTTTCTGGGCTTACGCTAGAAGTTTATCTCACGAAAATAACTGCTTTTCAAATAATTATCGCACACTGCGTATATGGACATACTTTTGACACATCCGTTTCATATTTGATCTGTTGTTGCGTGTAATCTATGGAAACCCATGAAACATCATCTTTTTTGTGATCTCCAACTGCAAATGAGCAGAGCTGCTGCGTGGCAGCAGTAGTCGGCACGGGCCAGGACGGTGCTGTCCCTGCAGTAGATCTGGTTACTCTTCGTGTTTGACTGACCCTGTTAAAACGTATCGATACGACGAATATCTCACTAAATTAATTTGAAGCCGCTCTGTCAAATGAGCACGCGAAATTCTGCTTCCAAATCACATTGTCTGTAATGGGAAACAAACCGAAGCTTTGCGTCAATGCTGGGCATCACGTGAAGTATTTGTTTGAGCGGCCCCCAGCTACACGTTCCGAAACGAAATTGCAAATATCTGTCGAAACAACGAAGGACATGCAACTCCGGCATTGGCCGCATGCTTATTTTACCAATTCTCTATTAGAAACTGAACCATGGAGATATTTTCAAAGAATATTCTTAAGAATTTACTTTATTTACTAGGGATTCATCAAGAACAATAACACATTTAATCACACTATGTGAGCGTGGAAGTAGTTGCCAGGGAGTAACTGATAAAATCAAAATGACATTGCTTTTAACAAAAAAAAATGGTTCAAATGGCTCTGAGCACTATGGGACTCAACATCTTAGGTCATAGGTCCCCTAGAACTTAGAACTACTTAAACCTAACTAACCTAAGGACATCACACACACCCATGCCCGAGGCAGGATTCGAACCTGCGACCGTAGCAGCCCCGCGGTTCCGGACTGCAGCGCCAGAACCGCACGGCCACCGCGGCCGGCTTGCTTGTAACAAATGGGAATTTTATTCCTAAAAGTTTTTTATTGAAGAAACAGGTTTAATATTTATAAGCAGAAAGCACCCTCTAAATATCAAATTACAATTTATTCAGAGGCATAATGAAACAAATGTTTGAGTGTATGAGCTTTCGGGCTGAGAACCTTGCCGCTCCCTTTTGACTCGGCCGTAGTCACGACCGCTCACAACAACCTCTGAAAGACTACACAGGTGCAAATCTGCAACACAGTTTACCTTAAAGTAAAATTTTTAACAATTCACACAAACACACAAACTATGCACCGCATAGAAGGGATGGAAATGGTACAAAACACTAAAATTAAAGATTAACTTGCCACCGAAGGTGCAATTTGATTTTAACTTCCAAGACAAGTCTTACGGTGAACGGGTGGCAACTTTATATACTAAAATGACCATTTAAATAATAGCCCATGAAATTCAGTCTTACGTAAAATTATACAAGGTTGGCCAAACATATTCTACAGTACACGTATACCGCCTCTCAAGATTATAGGCAAGATAAAAACATATTTCAGGAATTAGGCCGTTACACTTCAAGCAATAAATTCGTTAACACACCGAATCCGACAAACATGACAGAGGCAAATCCGAATGACAGACAGACACTAACTGCCTAACAAATGCGGACGAGAGACAGACGAGCAAGCTGGGGACGAGAGACTGGCGAAGGACACAAGTAGAATTTAACAAGAGTAACCACACAACATATAACCCATCACTTATTTCTAATAAACGGCGATTTCTGGAGAAGACCTGGCGCAACACCCACAAATCGCTCTCCCGAACTGTCCGCTGGCAGCCGCTTCAACAGATGCAGGAAGGCTCGCCTATCTCCCGTCTTTCCTGGTCAGCACCAACCGACCGACTGCCCGCTGCTCCGTCCACTGTACTACTGGTGCGTCTCCCACTCACTTCCAGACACACGACGGCGGAAATACTGGCTCCGACTCAACCATGCAGAGGAAACACGCAAAACGACATCCCTGCACCAGGAAAGGACCGAGCCATATTTGGTTGCAGACAAGGCGGTAATCTAAGTTATCTATCAATTCCGCCTCTTAGCGGGTTTATTGACCATTAATCTTAAGCAAATTGCATTTCAAAATTGAAGGGTGTATATATACCTTTGAAGACTATAGTATTTACGAGAACATTTGGTAACGGCAAAAGGCAATACCAAAAAACGGTACTGACAGTCATATTGTAAAACATATCCCGATGGAATTGTACGTTACGCATCTGATTCAATTGCTCCGCTGGAGTAATAACTGTTCCTCGTAAGCATATTACATTTTAATACCACGTGGAGTGTAAATAGCCACAGAGGGCTGTAGTTTTGATGTAACATTTGGTAATGGCATGTCGTCAAATATGTATCCAAAATTCAGTTAAACTGTAGCCAAAATCACTAAGGTTCCATGTGTGTTATAAAGTAGAACCACTTCCAGAAATTACGCATCATGATGTTTTATATACAGAAGTATAAGGTATAGATGGTGAAAGAATGGTCCCCATTGGTGTGGATAATTTCCGAGATTGTGGAGAATGAGTTTATTATTTATTAATACACCTGTGCTTACAGACCAAACCACCAGCACCTCCGCCAGCACCACCTCCTTCCTATTACCCAGTGTGGCTTTCGGTCGTCCTTCTCTAGCGATGACCTTCTCCTTCACCTCACTCATCTCCTCTCCGAATAGCTCAATTCCCGTCGCTCTGCTATCTTTCTCTCCTCGACTTCGAACGCGCCTATGATCGTGTGTGGCATTCCGGTCTCCTCTTCAAGCTCCAAACCTTCGCCCTTCCTATTAACTACGTCCATCTGATCGGATCCTTTCTTTCCCAACGTCCTGCCTACGTCATAACAGGGATTCCTACACCTTCTTCCCCTCTGCCGGTGTGCCCCAAGGTTCCGTCCTCTCCCCTCTTCTGTACCTTTTGTATACGGCGGACATGCCGCCGTCTTCATTCCCCGTCCACCTTCTCCGGTACGCCGATGACACCGCCTTCCTTGCCCTTGCCCCCACCCTGCAGCGCTCCCAACACCTTCTCCAATCCCATCTTGACCGGTTCACCACTTGGTGCAACCAGTGGTTGCTCAAGGTCAATCCTTCCAAAACCCAGGCAATCACTGTAGGCAAAACCACCCCTTCCTTCCGCCTCCTCGACTTCTATATCACCGTATATGGCCGTCCTATCGTCCTAACCCCCACCCTTAAGTACCTTGGCGTCACCCTTGACCGCCGCCTCCTTTGGACCCCCCCCCGCCCCCCCCCCCATCTCCAGACGATCCAAGCCAAGGCACGCTCCTCACTCCATCTCCTCAAGCTCCTTTCAGGCTGTACATGAGGTCTGGAACCCTCCACCATCCTCCACACCTATAAACCCCTCATCTGCCCTATCCTCTGCTACACCCAACCTGCCTGGATCTCCGCCCCTCTTACCTTTTACAAATCCCTTCAAATCCTTAAATGCCATGCTCTTCACATCGCCTAACGCATCCGTCTCCCCTCTGCCACGCGGATCCTGTACGACCTTATCCCGTTCACGCACCTCCTCCTTTTCCTCGAATGGATACAGATCCTCTACACCTCCTGTAAACTAGATCCCCCTCATCCACTTGTCTCTCACATCCTCTCCCACCCCCGTCCACTGCTGCGCCTGTATTTCCACGTCCTACCTGCTCTCCATCTCTCCACTCTTGTTACCCTCTCCCAAGTTGGCTTCTGCCAGTTCCACCTCCCTGATGATGCCCTCCTCCGCTCCATCTACCCATCCTATAAACTTTGATCCTCCCCTCCCATTTCCTGTGTTTTTTCCCCAGGGCACCCCCTTCTCCCTCCCTTCCTCCCTCCTCCCTTACTCCCCCCTCCTCCCCCGCGCCTCCTCTACCCCCCATACCTTCACTTCTCCCCCCATCTCCTCTGCCATTGGCATCTCTACTCTCGCCTCTCCCTCCCCCACCACCTTCTTCCCCTCTTGGCAGGTCCCCGGACTCGCACACGTTAAGTGGACATTCGCATGCTGGAGATCATCGCCATAAGTTTTTCGTGTGTGTGCCATCGTGTTTGTGATTCAGTGTTTTTCGCCGCCCACGCTCCTTCGTTCACGTGTGTCGTCTAAATCATCAGTGTTCGTGCACAGTGCCGACAGTTTTCTTGTTTTTCGTCGAGTGTGAACGGCTTCATGTTTTTCAATTATTGTATCTAATGTTTTTTAACCGCCTTTGCGTCACTTTTCTGTCTTCATTGGTTTTCTCTTTTATTGTACTGTTTGTGGCTGAAGAGCGGAGTAATATTTTCCGCTGCCAGCGCACGTCGACAAGGTGCAAAATAACAATAAAGAAAAAAAATACGGACCAAATTGATTCATAGCCAAAAGGAAATTGTCTGTATGCATCTCGCAACTGGAAGACACTGCAAATTAGATGTCAAATGTAGATTTATCTACAATCACTTTTTACTTTCGTTATTGAGGATTTTGAAATCTGTGGAATAATGATGTTTAACGTTGTTTTGGTACAGTCGTAAACTACATAGAATTCTTTTCATCAGCCAACTTACGTGGGTAGGATGCTTGCTATTTTGCCAACAGAGCCAGAAGTGGCTGATGTGATGCTACTGGGAAACATGCTTATTTTTTTGAGTATGGATTCATAACTATGCAGGGAAAAGGTCCATCTTCCCAGGGTTTTAATTCACTGACGTGAACAGTCATTATCTAGGGGAAAGCATTTCCTGGTTATAGGCATTCTGATCTTATTTCTATGCTAAATTCATTCTACGAGTTGGGTTAGGAATGAACGAATGGTGGAAAACGGTAGTATTTAGCTTGGATTTATAATGACAATGTTTGATTCTGCACACACAAACACACAAAAGTCAGTAAAGCTAAGAGAAGTGAGAAATACAAATAGTAGGACTGACTGACGTGGGGTTGAAAACCAGCATCTTCCAGTCTATGGGAAAGAAGAAAATACATGTCAAGAGTCAGTGACGCGCAACGTATAAATCTTCGATAGCCAAAAGGGTAAACATTCTCAGGAGCAGATGTGAAAGATTTCGTGATTCTCATTGTATGGTAGAAAAATCCTTAGGGAGTCAAATTTCTGGACGTTTAAGGACAGGGCGGAGACCGAGTTTCACAGGTGTGAAAAAAAAAAGCACACACTGAATCAGAGAAACATTTGTATGATAAAAACAATGTTGAGTATAGGGAAATATTTGATGAAAGTCATTGTCCTCATGATAGAAAATCTGAGAAAGCAAAAGACAGCTATACATTTCTCCTAAGAAAGGAGAGAACTGACTGTCTTGCTGACAGGAAAACTTGTGATACAAAATATAACTGCACTCAAAATGAAATTGGAAAACACATTAGCCCGCGTGAAACTGCATGCAACGAAAGAGTTTCACATTGGTCCGTCCACTCGACGTGGCTACGACATGAAAGATGTAAAAGAAACTACACACAGGGAGTCACAGTATCATTAGATACATGTACAGCAGTCTTTGCTAGTATGCGGAGGGATAATAATACTTCTTGACTAGAGTGTACCGACAGATGCCGAGCCGACTGAACGCGCCCGCAACGATAACAGCAGTTGCCCGATACACACTAATTTAGTTTAGTTTGTGTGCATTTTTTCAGGTGCTTCTGCAAGGAGTTGAAGTGTACCTCTGTATTTTACTGTGTAGACTAGTGGTTAACAAATTACTCCAAATTTTTGTTTTTGCGTAAATCTTGGTGCTATACTTCTTTAAGGCAGCTTATTAGTGTAATTTTTCCGCCACCGGAAACTCCACGTCACGACACTAAGTTTAAATCTCGTGCTGATACACGGCATATAGTTTAGATCAGTGTATTCTAGTTTGCATACTTATCTCGTGTAGCAGCTTTTGGGAAAGCAGTTTCCAGTTGATACATCCACTTCAGTAGGGAAATTTATTTCTGTTTAAGAGCTTGTCGTCTCAGGGCATAGTGAGAAATATGCAAGAGCAGTTTTTAGAGTTTCTTTATTCTCCTCGTTGTATTTTGCGTACATTCCAAAACTCAGTAGCTCCATTTCAGACCTTATATCTATTTTTAAGATCTACGATATTGCTAGAAAATGTGTTTGTTGTAAGTAGACACAAGGACAATTGGTTCCTACCCGTAAACACCTGGAAGCTGCGTTGGCTGCCGACGACATGCTTCTGGTTAATTCTCGAGGTTGCGGCGATATCGGAGCACTGATGACAAGACCCGCGACACCTTTGGTGACGTTAGAATCCTCTGGTGACTCAGGTGTCGCTGCATTGTCTGATACGCAACATCTAACCAGGCTGTCCTCACTCGAGAGAGGGTGGCAGACAGTGCTGGTTCCCTTCGCCTCAGAAACAGGTAACAGGTGCTACCCAGTGCTGATGATAACTCTGAACGGGATGCCTCTCATGATGGGCTAGCGGCCGATTTTCCTGTCCAATCCGGACAAGTACAGAGGTTATGTATGCTTGTCACTGGGAGCTCCAACGTTAGGCGGGTGATGGAGCCCCTCATGGAAATTGAAGGCAAGACGGAAAGGAATGCCAATGTGCACTCTGTACATTTGTCAGCAGTCTCGTCCGTGATGCGGAGGAGGCGCTGTAGGCGGCTATCGAGCTCACGCGGTGCAACCGGCTGCATGTAGTGGCACATCTCGGCACGAATGACGCCTGCCGCTTGTGCCCCGAGCGCGTCCTTGGCTCCTTTAGGCGTGTGGCTGATTTGGTGAAGGCAACTAGCATCCCATGCGGGGTACAGGCTAAGCTGTCTATTTGTAACATCCCATCCAGGGTTGATCGCAGTGCTCTGGTTTGAAGCAGAGTGGAAGGCCTAAACCAGACGCTCAGACGACTCGGCGACCGTATCGGATGAGAATTTCTCGACGTCTGCTATCGGATACAGAACTGTAGGGTACCCCTTAATAGGTCAAGCGTGCACTACACATAGGAAGCTCCTACTAGGGAAGCGGAGAACCCGTGGAGTGCACATGGGGATTTTTTAGGTTAGAGAAACCCTCCCTTGGTATTAGGAACAATTTGCCTGATAAATTAGGCACATTGTCCTCAAAGAATGTTCGTCCTCGCAGATAAAAAAGGTTAATATGATTTTAATAAACTGTAGGAGCATCCAACGAAAGGTCTCACTATCATAAGTCCTCATGAGAATATTATCTTACGGATATGTTATTCGCCACTGGTGGCGGCGAGGTTATTGCAGTGAAGTAAGGTGTAGCGAAGTGATCAAGGATTCCGATAGTGAATTAATCTGGGTGAAGGTAAGTATCAGTGATCGGTCAAAACTAGTTGGTTCAAATGGCTCTGAGCACTATTGGACTCAACTGCTGAGGTCATTAGTCCCCTAGAACTTAGAACTAGTTAAACCTAACTAACCTAAGGACATCACAAACATCCATGCCCGAGGCAGGATTTGAACCTGCGGCCATAGCGCTCTCGCGGTTCCAGACTGCAGCGCCTTTAACCGCACGGCCACTTCGGCCGGCGTCAAAACTAGTAATCGGTGGCTTTTACAGACCGCCTTTGTTGTAATAGGGGGTGACTTTAACTTGCCAAGTATAGATTGGGAGTGTCGTGCTATCAAAACTGGTACCAAAGACAGGGATTATTGTGACGTTGATCCGAATGCCGTGTCCGAAAATTACTTTGAGCAGCTAGTTAGAGAACCATCTAATGAGCGTACGTCTTAGACCTCCTCGCAACAAACAGACCTGAACTTATCGAACCAGATATCTAAAGGAAGGAATTAGTGATCATAACACTGTGATTGCCGTTGGGCTAAGGAATTTTAAGAAAGGTAGGAAGATATTTCTGTTTAGCAAGAGTGACAGGATGTAAATTTCAGAATATCTAAGGCGTCAGCATGAAATATTCAGTGAGAGGACGAAGATGTGGAGAACAAATCACAGGCATCGTGCAATATGCTCTAGACAAGTATGTTCCGAGTAAGATCTTAAGGAATGAGAAAGGCACATCACGGTTGAATAGCCGCGTTAGAAAACAGCTACGTAAACAAAGAAAACTTCCTCTCAGATTCGAGAGAAGTAATAAACTAGCTGACAGAAAAAATCTGAAGGAAGCCAAAATGAGCGTAAGGAGAGATAAAATCAGTATGTCGGTCAAAATAATCTATTCATTCACTCAGTGAGCATACTGGCACCGAAACGTAATATAACAGATAGAAGGCCGAAATACTGAATTTGGTCTTCCGAAATTGTTTCATCGCGGAACACTGTAACACTGTCCCTCCTTTCAATAGTCGTACGAACGTCGAAATGGCAGATGTTGAGATAACCAATCGCGGAATAGAAAAACAACTACACTCTCTGAGTGGTGGAAAGGCGTCAGGACCAGATAAGATACCTATAAGATTCTACAAAGATTATATGAAGGAACTTGTTCCCATACTAGCGGTAATTTATGGTACATCGCTTGAGCAACTAAGGCAACCTAGCTACTGAAAGAACGCACAGCTCTATTCAGTTTTAAAGAACGGCCGTACGACATATGCACACAATGAAGACGTATATCGTTGATGGCAATGTATTGTAGAAATATGGAACATATTCTAGGCTCAAGAATTATGACGTTTTTGGAGAAGTTAAATATCTTCTACAAAAATCAGCATTAGATGTTTGGACAACATGGTTGTAGAGTAACAGCGATTGATATAAAATCAACTTATCATTAAGAAAACAGTCTTAATCGCGTTTTTTTTATTTATTTAGTGCCGACCGCTTTCAGCCCATCGTAGGGGCCATCTTCACATCTTCAGGGCGAACATACCGCTGGTCGACTGCTGGTGGCATCACGTCTACCAAGGTGTCACAGTCTCCTGCCACACCTTGGTAGGACTGTTTTCTTAATAGTAAGTTGAAAATCAACATTGATTACGCAAGCAAATATCCTGCTCGCTCTGTTCCTCCACGAGATCCACCGCACCGTATACAACGACGCTCAGCTTGACACATGTTCCTTGACCCCAGGTAGGCATTTGACACCGTACCGCATTGCTGTTTAGTGGGTAAATGCGAGCTTATGGAGTACTGCAGCAGATTTGCTACTGGATTCAAGATTTCCTTTCAGACAGAACTCAACATGTCACTCTTAGGAACAAAAGCGGCAAATGTAAAGGTAATTTCCGGAGTATCCCACGGAAGAATGGTAGGACAGTTGCTGTTTGCAGTGTGTATAAATGATCTAGTAGAAAGTGTGGGATGCTCCCTACCGTTGTTCGCAGATGATGTGGTTGTCTATAAGAAAGTAGCAACGCCGGAGGATGGCAACGATTTGCAAACTGACCTGCAGAGAATTGATGAATGGTGCAGGCTCTAAACGTAAATAAATGTGACTTATTGCGCATACATAGGAAAAGAAACACACAACTGTACGAGTATAGCTAGACTATAGAAGAGAAATCGATGGAAACAGTATCTGCCGTAAATTATCTAGGGGAAGTATCAAGAGCGACCTTAAGTGGAATGGCCACTTAAATCAAGTAGTGGGAAAAGCACATACCAGACTCAGAATCATAGGGTGAACATTGGGGAAATGTAACAGATGTTCAAATGTGTGTGAAATCTTATGGGACTTAACTGCTAAGGTCATCAGTCCCTAAGCTTATACACTACTTAACCTAAATTATCCTAAGGACAAACACACACACCCATACACGAGGGAGGACTCGAACCTCCGCCGGGACCTGTCGCACAGTCCATGACTGCTGCGCCCAAGACCGCTCGGCTAATCCCACGCGGCCAAATGTAACATATCAACGAAAGAAGTGGCTTATAAGCCGCTTGTTCGACCGATTCTTGAGTATTGTTCATCTATCTGGGATCCCTACCAGGTAGGAATGACAGAAGAGATGGAGAAGATCCACCGAAGAGCGGAGCATTTCGTCAAAGGATCGTTTAGCTTGAGGAGGTGCTCAACAAACTCCACTGGCAGACGTTACAAGAGGGGCGTCGTGCATCACGGAGAAATTTATTATTGAAGTTTCGAGAGAGGATTCTTACTTCCCACTCCCCCCCCCCCCCCCCACATGCCTCTCGTGTAAAGACCACGAGGAGAAAATTCGAGAAATTAGAGTCAGTACAGACGTTTACCGATAATCATTCCTTCCACGTGCTATTCGCGAGTGGAACAGGGTTGGAGGGCTCAGTTAGTGGTACACTATTGGGTGGTTTACGGAGCTTGATGTAGATGTAGATGTGTTACTCTCCAGAATGATTTTCTTTTAGATTAGCTGCATACTGCATTGGCTAGCTGCTTTGACAAGACGCAACTTTATAGCGTTACCACGGCTGTTTCCCGTCGGCGGCACCTATCCATCGTGTCAACGTTTTTGCATACGATATATGGAGGGAAGAGTTCAACTATTAGCTACAGCGACACAGATCGGTGATACCCCAACACTAAGTAGCGTAGGAATTTTAGGCGTCTTATATGTGCTCGTCGACAGCTTGTGAACACAGTCGGCTGCGTCGTCTCGGCTTATCTGCTGCTTTTTACGGCTGGGCGCTCTCATATAGCGACAGAGTCGGGAGAGTCACCCGTGACCACGGAGAGTCCACAATTTGGTGTGTAGAATTAATTTATTTAAAATTTTGTTTCAGTCTCTAAATTCTTTATAAAAGAAAACATGGTCCGTTGTAGGCTGTACTATAATTGTTCTTTACTGAAATCATTCAATTAGCTAACTTCGACTATAAGTCAATTTGAAGCACATGAGTGATGTCATATATTACATAGTGTAATTATCGCATCCTTTTGCGGTACACATACAAAACCAAATGTCATATTCCATTGTTACACTGGAGCAGAAGCCATCAGATGTATAACCGTATGTCACTGTAGTAGTACAGGTGTGAACTAGATTTGGTATGTAGCAAGAGTTTATTGTTTAAGTGTCGTGTTGTTGTATAATAACTTCACTTACATGTCTTCCTACAACTTTTTCAGTCTGGAGGCCGCTGGCTAACGCCTACTGCTCCTGGCGCTTATTGTTTAACTTCTCGATGTGTCAACAGACCTAACAGCGAGGCTGACGTAATTGCTCTAGTAATGAATGTGTTTGTGTGTCTGTGTGTAGGGGAGGGGGGGGGGGTTGGGGGGAGGAACAGAGAGAGAGAGAGAGAGAGAGATTTTCTTATAGATACGGAGGGAAAGGAGAGCGAGGAAAGGATTCTCTTAGCTGCCAGGGAACCGTCAGTTTATTTCATATCGTGGCAGCCTGTCTCAAGCCATCCAAGGCACCAGTTAACATTAATGGAGGGATCTTATCGTTCAGCAATGTGTTTGCAGAAGGTTCAAGCATGTGTTACGTAGTTCTGCAGCATCACACCACAGCTCTTGGTGGTCACAGACAAATATTGCATGCCTGAACTGAAGGAACATTGCGAATTACAGCTAGCCCGAAATCTGTCAGTGGATAACGTCATCTCAAGTGTATCGCTTGTACTGTACCATTTTAGCTCGCTACTGTGTCGTTCTTCCAGGCTAACATTACCAATGTGATGCAAGCAGTGTTAAACAGTCTTGAAGAATTCAAGTGTCCCAGCGATTCTAGGCGCTTCAGTCTGGAACCTCGCGACCGCTACGGTCGCAGGTTCGAATCCTGCCTCAAGCATGGATGTGTGTGATGTCCTTAGGTTAGTTAGGTTTAAGTGGTTCTGAGTTCTAAAGGACTCATGACCTCAGATCTTAAGTCTCATAGTGCTCGGAGCCATTTGAACCATTTTTGAAGAATTCAGATGACGTGTTTCCTAGGAGCAGTAGTTTATTTGTTGCATTGTAGTAATTGCTCAGTTTTCTAATTCGAGCGATTATTCGGTTAAAATTATAAATAGCACGGGAGGTAGAGTGCTTACAGAAAATGTTCAATACTTTGCTGCTACTGTGTTAAAGTTAAAGTAATCCATTTTGAACCATTAATTAGGATAATGCTGGTTATCATACAGTATATCGCACACAATTCGCCTATAGGATGGATATTTTGTATAATGGGCCATGATGTCGAAAGATTTTAGTAATTCAGCCACACAAGTGGCCACACATGCATTTTACATAATCAGTTACGTTAATATTTAACAGCTATTTAGCAGAATGTGACATGACTTCATTAATTCATTACACATTAACGTCAAATGTATTACTTCGGAAATTATGAGAATATTTGCCCTCATCAACTAAGTATGATGACTCTGCTGATGTTGATGATCCTCTCACTACAACATTCAGACCTCTGTTGACGAAATTAACGTAACAGTAATAGTAATAATTATAAAATTAATTTATTATGATCGCCATTTGTAACAAATACCAATACCGAAATCCCATACAAATGTGATTCTCTTCGGTGAACTGATCACGAATGACGAACCTCGCATAACTATAATAATAACATAATCAATTTACTATTATTATTTATAACAAATACATACTAACACGAAAGAGAACAAATCCTTTCAGTTCTCCATATAGTCATCGAATTAAGAGCCCCCGACAGTTGCTCTGGTATAAAAAGGACGATGTAATGGAGGGAGTGGGGGGTGTAGGGGGGGGGGGGCGGAGTGGACGGACAACTTTATTCCCCTTGTCAGGAAGGAGGTGTGTGTAGGTGACGTTTGAAATGCTAATATAACACATATATCAAAACTGAGATAGCTTTCATGCAGTTAGATTCTTACATACATTTTTATGAATGATTTCATTCAAAAGTGTGAGGGATATCTTTAAGATACATCTTATAGGCACCACGCGTCCCTGAACGTGACTTTGTAATTTCGGTCAAGCAGTCCTGCAATATTTTTCATTTTTGTGAATTCCAGCGAATCGTAAGTTGTCAACAATTTTTAAACATATCCGATCTTCGTGGTAAGTGATCTCTACCAACAACGTACCAAATAATGGTTCATACATGATTTTTTTTTAATTTATCAATATTTCTATAGTACATAGTTAGCAGCCGTGACAGCACAAGTGAACTTCAGGACCAGAGAACCATAATCGACTGCAGCCATCAAATTCATCACATTACACTAAAGAAGTCCACACGCTGGATTTGAGGAATGCTTGTGCTACATTGAATAAGGGTTCAGATTTTTTATCGATCCCAAGGATAGGTAACGTTACAAAACGTTCTGGAAGTGAATGGACGAGCGTACTGTAAGGCAGTTTCTTTGTCAAATTTGTTGCACCTTCTCAGTGTCCTGCGGTTAAAAGTAGTTTTTGCGTGGCCCTTTCGACCAAATGATCTATGTGAGGTCTCAGCATTATGTTCGTAATTGCAATCCCTGGGCGTTCAGTTGAATCTATAGTCATTAAGTGGCGCACTTGGGAAACGCCTAGTTGTAAGTGCCAGTAAAGAAGTTTCTTTTTCAAGTGCTGTTCATACTGAGGCACTACGTTTTATTTTGGAGAATACAAGTGCATATGCACAACGGTACCGTTTTAACTAGTAGAACTGTAGTCAACAAAGCCATTTCTTATATATTTTAAATTCTTTACAAGAGAAGACGAAAACCGAATCGAAGAAAAAATCATTGAGGATTGAATTCTGTTTCTCACACAACTCTATTCACGGGATAAGTCGTTTTACAGTCTACTGTAGAACTCACTATGTTGTTGAGAAAGAAACGACAGAGTCACTAGCAGTTCTTCTTGTACTGAAACTGATTAACATGGCTGGCCTTTTGAGTAAAGTACGGCGTGACATGTTCGTAGATCAGCCATTGTCTTCCCTCTTTCAAACAAACTGGCACTTTTCCTTTCTTCGATCTTAAAGCAAGATATTTAGCAATTGTTTGAGAAGAACGAGTATGATGTAATTTCATTACATCACATTCCGAGATGACAACAATGTTTCAGCAACATCTTTAAAATCTAAGTGCTCAGTTGCGTGCGTTATAATTAAGTGGAATGAGATCAAATCTTTTGCTGACTCATCAATCTTGTGTAAATTTTGTGGATGAGAGGCCCTCATTACCTCTCCTCACTTGCCTAAAATTACAAGATCTGTGTCTTAGCTTAAAAAGCTGCACTTACAAAGAAATTGTATCTTATCTCTTCATATCTGCCCGGGTTAAATGGTGGAGACTTTGAGGCTTGGCACGTGAAACTCCGGAGGGAAGTACCGGTTGTCACAAAAACGAAGCATAATCTAGTAGTTAATTTTTGAAACAATATACCATGACTTAACACTTAGAACAAGTGTACAACTTCGAACATGGCTGTCATTTGCAGCAACCGTATACACAAAATTGAAATATATGCAAAAATCTGCCAACCGGTTGCACAGATTTTCTATATACCTTGACCAGGTTTCGTCACCTCTGAGGGTGACTTCATCAGAAGGTAAGGTAATTACATGAAGAACATATTGTCAAAGATGTTCAGTGATTTAAGAGCTGAGTTACTCAAGTCATACTTTAAAATATAAGACATAATGTTCTCCAAAATGTCAAACATTAAAACATAAGTAATACCGGTGTAGTGTGAGGAGACTGACTGTGTGGCAACTAGTCACGCTGCCAAGTAAACGTAATGTAGGGCGCGCCGCAATCGGGCCACTACTAACGTTAGCAAAACAATTTTGTATATTACACATTTTCTGAAGTAAATCACACGTATAGCCAATATAGCTTTTAACAGAAACTAATTTTACAAATTATTGAGTAACATTTATAAATGAGCTTCAAACGGGATAAAACAGTACCAAGTTCGCTGTGTTTTACGTAGCACAGGTAGAACCAGAGTTAAATACGACTGGAATTATATACGTAATGAAGAACATCAGTTCATTATATGCCATAAAATTTCAAAAGAAAGCTTGCATAACTAGGGCACCGAGGTCGTCTGGTGTGTTAGTAATGAGCGTAACTTAACAGAGATAAAATAATGTTTCTGAAAAGGAGGAGAGAACCTGGATTATAAGTGTCATAAAACTGAGAGCACTGGTTTAAAAGCATTAAAGAAATTTCTATTTTTCAACTGTACTGCATTTTATATACCCCTGAGCCACGTAAAGGTTCGTTTGAAGCTTTTACATTATGAACTAAAATTTTTTGTAAATTATTATGTATGGAGAAAGCAACCTTGCAACCATATTTTTTAGTCAACAGACGCTGAATCCTATACCATATGTTACCTGAAAAGGGAATTGAGATGTACTTCTTATCATTATTATTAGTTTGACCAATACCTAAAGTCATGACTCTTTCTTTAGTTTCTTCATAATAATTTACAAAAAAAAAAAAATCCTCTAATATATGTCCAGCATTTTATATTGGACAGACAAGCAGAGCTTTCACCGTAAGAACATCTTTTAGGCAAAAGAGGCACTAATGTGCACAATTCAACATTTGCAGAACAGCTTTTCAGAACAGGGCATAACCCCAAAGAATGAAACGCAATGGCAGTTCTGCATAGTGAAAAGAATGGAAGAAAAGTTGATGTCTTGGAAGAACTTGTAATTTTCCGGCACACACCAAACAACGATGACATGTTGAATGAACAAGTACAGTTGAAAAATAGAAATTTCTTTAATGCTTTGAAACCAGTGCTCCCAGTTTTATGACACTTATAATCCAGGTTCTCTCCTCCTTTTCAGAAACATTATATTACCTCTGTTAAGTTACGCTCATTACTAACACACCAGATGACCTCGGTGCCCTAGTTATGCAAGCTTTCTTTTCAAATTTTGTGGCATATAATGAACTGATGTTCTTCATTACTTGTGTAATTCTAGTCGTATTTAACTCTGGTTCTACCTGTGCTACGTAAAACGTTGTACTATTTTATCCCGTTTGAAGCTCATTTATAAATGTTACTCAATAACTTGTAAAATTAGTTTCTGTTAAAAGCTATATTGGCTATACGTGTGATTTACTTCAGAAAATGTGTAATATACAAAATTGTTTTGCTCACGTTACTAGTGGCCCGATTGCGGCGCGCCCTACATTACGTTTACTTGGCAGCGTGACTAGTTGCCACACAGTCAGTCTCCTCACACCACACCAGTGTTCTTTATGTTTTAATGTTTGACATTTTCGAGAACATTATGTCTTATATTTTAAAGTATGACTTGAGTAACTCAGCTCTTAAATCACTGAACATCTTTGACGATATGTTCTTCATGTAATTACCTTACCTTCTGATGAAGTCACCCTCAGAGGTGACGAAACCGGGTCAAGGTATATAGAAAATCTATGTAACCGTTTGGCAGATTTTTACATATTTTTCAAACTTGGAACAAGTTTAGGGATATGCAACCGCTAAGAACGCAATAAATGGATAACGAATTTTGATGTAAAATGGCCCTTCCAACGTTTGATATTTCCTCTCTTCAAGTGGCTCTGCTCGAAAACAGCTTTTGTTGCATTATTTACTTCACGGCACTGCTCCTTTCATTTGAAAAGTAGAAAAAAAAAAAAAGAATCTCATCCCCTGTCGATAAACATGATAGACGACATGTAGCACCTCTTCAGGTGTGTCATCCGCCTGGAGTACCTTTCACAGGGCTACACACGAGAGCCGAGACGCTTCCAGGAAGAGAGGGCGATTGCCGGAAGGCTCCAGAGGCACTGGACGTGCTCTCGCGTGGGCGACCGTACACACGACCTCGATTAATGGTCGCAGGGCCACCATTGTGCCCGCCCGGCTGGCGTCTCATTATAAATTACGCTAACGGCGTCATTGTGCGGCGCCGAGGTTTCCACCTGGCGCTCCGGCTCCGGGGTCGCCGGACACGGCCGGCGTGATACCAGCGGCGATAAGCCGGCGCGACAAGCCGCCCAGAACAACGGCAGCCGCAGCCGCAGCCAGCCGTCCTACCTGCAGCCGGTGCTGCCCGCTGCTCTGGAAACGGAGGCAAGTCCTAATGGCAAGTTCTACGACACAGTCTGCCATCAAAATGCCGTTTAATGGAGGCATAGCAAGCAGGGGTCCTCTTAACGTTTCAGGTATTGCCTAAAAGGTGTTCCGTTCCGAATAAGCACCCACTTACTCATATGCATCGTCATAAAAATATCTTGTTCCCTGAATCATTACCAAGTAGGGGAAGATGTGGTAAATGAACCAAGAACAACTTGAGCCCGACGTCGTTGAAGGTCAATGATGTTTACGCTATATGACGCGTCACATACTGTCCATCATGCAACCACAATATTGGCTGCTAATGGTAGGAGGGGGCGGGAATGGAGGTATCCAATGGTGACTACAGCTTGAGCTACGGAGCGCAGCTGAATTGCTTCGACTACGATTAACTCACAACAGCGCTACTACGGTGATAGGGGCGTTGATATCGAGCACAGCATGGTAACAGTAAACGATAATAAACACTGCCTTATATATAAAACAGCTACCGAAGTTGATATTTCGTCAGAAGGGAATTCAAGGAATTTCGCAGAGTGAGAAAGAAGTGGCAGAAGGAGTGTTAGCGTTCCTGTAAGATGAGTCAGTGGAATGTGTAGTGCCGTATACGCTCGACTGTGCGAAAAATGTGCATGAGGGGTACAGTGACTAACAAGTGTACGCCATATTGAAACGAGTGTCGAGCCATTTAGTCCATCATCTTTGTCGGACACGAACCCACAAATTCCGTCTAAATCAAATGGCTCTGAGCACTATGGGACATAATATCTAAGGTCATCAGTCCCCTACAACTTACAACTACTTAAACCTAGCTAACCTAAGGACATCACGTACATCCATGCCCGAGGCAGGATTCAAACCTGAAGCGCCTAGAACCGCTCGGCCACTGTGGCCGGCAAATTCCGTCTCCAGAGAGAGTATTATGAATTTTATTTTGACAGCAGACATTGAGAAATCTCTGTTTGTGTGTGTGTGTGTGTGTGTGTGTGTGTGTGTGTGTGTGTGTGCGTGTGTTGTGGCGGTTATTGTGTATCATCAACATGGACAAATGCAATTAATATGGATGATACGATACTCTATGGTATTCTGCGATTTCAATTCACTCTGTTTTTTTTTTTAGCAGTTGCATTGATTTGATTTTGTAAATGATACTGACAATATTATACACATGTATAATGAATTATTCATACTACAACTTATCGCGGATAATTATTTTGTTAAAATTGCACAAGAATTCCACCTGACGTAGTGTAATAATGTATACTGTAAGTTGTGTTCATATCACTAAAATTACAGATCGTACATCAGAGCTTTTATAATTTTTGTCTTCGATGGATTTAATTATTGTTAGCAAATTAATCATGAAAAGGAACCACAGAATACCACACGCACACAATACTGACGTATGCTACCAGAAATATTTTTCTCCGTGTTTCGTCCGTAGTTTAATTTTGGCCTCATACATCAGCAACGAAATCTTGTTCTACAACAAATACCATCAGCAATGTTCTTAGAAAATTCAATCTGATTCGATTAATTTTTTCTTTTATGAATAGAGTTCAGTACCACCGGTGTACATTTATTTCTTACACATCGGAATATTGTTTGCAGTTTCAAGTAATTTAAATTTGCCGCTGTGATAAAAGTTAAGATGGCGGCCAACAAAAGATAGAGGATTTCTTTTTTAATTATGATTTTCCTTTGTTCAATAAATAATTAATCATTTAAATTGATGCCACCAATAAAAAATTATTAAATTGTTCTGCAAATTAGTTTAACACAAACCCATGCTATTTTCAACTAGAACTACAGACGAAGTTGCTACATAATCGCAACTAACAATGGCTGCGCTTCATGCAGCTATGATGAAACAATTAATACAAAATTATAATTAAAAGAGGAAGTGATTTTTCTATAATTAATCATAAATAGTTTTAACGCATTAGGCTCCATTTCTTTTTTTACCAGCAAATGAACATAAAAGTACAATAATTTTACATTAAATGTTTTTCATTCAACAGACTTTAAGTCGATTCGCGTCTTGTGTCAGCGACGTACATCAGAAGAAGACGACAGAAGGGCACAAAAGAAAAGAAAAGAATGACATAGATTAACGAAGAATGTGAGACAAATATTGTCTCTGTTTTATATAATTATCATCTTTTTAAGAAATAATAATACATAATTGAATGAATATTATTGAGTTACGTAATTTTCCACACGTACATATTCCATTCGTAATAAAAAAATATATATGACCTAGATTACAGCGAGTTCAAGGAAGCAATGGATGTTTACATAAATTCAAACAGTGCTACAGAATTGTAAGATGTAAGATAACGAAATTTGAAACGAGGCGTCAACTTGATGATCCACAGCAAACTGCGGTATCGGTCCGAAAATTATTAGACGAGATAAACTATCATAGACCATCATTCAGTAAGTAATTTGTTTTCAACTCGGACCAAACGGGATTTGAAAAGAAAATGCATATTAAAGGATTCCTCAGAGCCCCTAGAAAACAAGAGTCACAGAAAACAAGAGTGGGGAAAATTGGCGTGAGAGTCCCGCAACTACGGCAAGAGCTGTTGTCCAACAGCTGGTCAAAATACTTGCTTTTGCTTGGTTCCTGGTATGCGTAGAAAAATCACACTTCTTTATATCAAACTATGCCTCCTGAAAAGTGTGTAATATTGTAACTCATACCACATGAAACCGCTGGAGAGATTCAACCTCTGGATGAATGCTTTTCTGTGTCTGTTAAATACATATCGCACTATCTGCAGCTACGGCTGAAAGAATAGCCATTTTCATGATAAACACCACAATAGACTGTTGAGTGCCTTCACATTCCATCTTTTCTCATCACCACGTTGCACCAATATGATTGTGTTCTTCTAAGCTGAACGTCCTGCACGATTTGTAGCTCCCAAGCAGGTCACCTTCAGTCTTGATGTGCGAACCTTCGTGATCACTGTGACCCGCTGTTTTTCATTCGATGTTCATGGTGAAAGCTAATCGTTTGTTCTTAACATTTCTTGACTGTTGAACGTGTCTATTTTGTGACGTGTAAAAAGTCCATCACATAGAAGGTTGATCTCTGCACCGTCGGCCGCGGTGACCTAGCGGTTCTAGGCGCTTCAGTCTGGAACCGCACGACTGCTACGGTAGCAGGTTCGAATCCTGCCTCGGGCAAGTATGTGTGTGATGTCATTAGGTTAGATAGGTTTAAGTAGTTCGAAGTTCTAAAGGACTGATGACTTCGGATGTTAAATCCCACAGTTCTCAGAGCCATTTGAACCATTTGATCTCTGCACCTCCCGGACATTTTCTGTCGCCACTCTGATGATGTCATGGTGAGCCACCAGCAGCTAGTATTTTTCCTGTCACACCTGTTGACACAACGCTCTCAAATGAGCCTCATTAATGACTGATCTGGTGATTTCCCACTCAAGGGATTCATTGTTAAGGGGAATTGAATTTTCGTCAAACAATAGTTACTGGTATCCTACGTGACAGTTTAGGCCGAAATATCATGCAACCTGTTTTATAATGTCATATGCAGATCCCTGTATTCAGTACAATCAATTTCTTGAAGCTGGTTGAGAACTCAGGAAATACTTACCACGCCGACTCATTACTTCCATTTCCTTTTATTACAGTGAGGACGACCTTTATATTCCTGCAGGCTTGGGGGCTTTCTTTAGCTGGTTCGTGACAGGTTCAAATGGTTCAAATGGCTCTTAGCGCTATGGGACTTATCGTCTGAGGTCATCAATCCCATAGAACTTAGAGCTACTTAAACCTAACTAACCTAAGGACATCACACACATCCACGCCTGAGGCAGGATTAGAACCTACGACCTTGGTGGTCGCGCGGTTCCAGACTGAAGCGCCTAAAACCGCTAGGCCACACCGGTCGGCGCTCATGACAGTTAAGTTAACTTACAAGGACCGGAGTGTCCACTACTTTGTTGCTGTAAAACTTCTCCACACACGTGTAGAACAGGGAAATAGCAGTCTCTGGTGTTCGCACACCAGCGTAGCACAGGGCAGAATGCGTTCTCTAAAAACTGCGGTGTGCGAGGTGCTAAAAGGGATCCTTACTGGCTAGATAAGGTGTGAAGGGCAGGTGAAAACACAGAACTTCAAACAAAGGGCCCAGCCGTTCGACGCTGCTATCGCATACAGGAACTGGGTTGGGTTGTTTTTTTTGGGGGGAGGGGGGTGGCAGGGGGGGGGGGGGGGAGCAGTCACAACAGCGAGGTCATCGGTCTCATCGGATTAGGGAAGGAAGTTGGCAGGGCCATTTCAATGGACGCATCCCAGCATTAGCCAGGAATGAATGAGGGAAATCACGGAAAACCTAAATCAGGATGGCCGGACGCGGGGTTGAATCGTCGACCTCTCGAATGCGAGTCCAGCGTACAGGAACTGATTGGTTGATTAATTGAGATGGTTTCTGGGACCAAACAGCATGGTCATCAGTCCAGCGATTCCAAAGTTATTGACAGTCAAAGAGGGTCCGCTAAAAATGGACAGATCCAGGCAGGGGAATCAAATTGTAAAACAATGAAGTTAAAACACATACAGGCATAAAAGGCGGGACCAAATCCAAAAACGGAAAAAAAAGCGACGATCTTTCCATGGGGGACTGATCATAGGGTCCCAGGGTGGGAAGACATGAAGAGAGCTCCCAATCACAACCACCATGGCCCGTCTCCAGGACTAAAGCAAAACCTTATATATGGAAATGAAAACAACTTTCACGGAGGAAACTGCGGACGAGTTCAACCAATCGAGAATAGTCTGGTAATATTAAAATTAACGAATCCGGAAGACCATACTTAGCAAGAAGGGCCAGGAGAAGGGGACATTCCATCAATATGTGGGATACCGTCAGTTAGGCTCTACAACAACTTTGTGGGGCGCGGCTCGTTACGCAGAAGGAAACAATGGGTGAACCTGGTACAACCAATGCGTAGACGGCATAAAACAGAGAACTCCTTTAAAGAGGAAGCGATAGAAGACCGCCAAATTGCAGTAGACTTCTTGATTGTGCGGAGTTTATTACTGTGAGCAGTAGCGCGCCAGATGTCTGCGTACAGGAATGTTCGTCTAATTCCCAGTAAGAAGTTCTGTGATTATTTCGATAAAATGGCCGATTTCCCACATGTGCCGTTTTGCAAGGCTTTTCACTGGTCATGGTTGAAGATTAGTCATTGATTGGCTGGAATCTGCAAGGTCGGCTGCAGTTGGCCGCCAAGATTCCAATGCAGGCAGGACCAGCTACGTTTCGTAGACAAACACTGGCTACAGGGACACTGAAATGTAAAATGGCTCCAGGTCGTAGCAGAGAACTGTAGACAGTGATAAGTCTGACTTAAAGCCGGGGCCGGCCGCTGTGGTATAGCGCTTCAGTCCGGAACCACGTGGCTGCTAAGGTCGCAGGTTTGAATCCTGCCTCGGGCATGGATGTGTTTGTTGTCATAATGTTAGTTAGGTTTAAGTAGTTCTCAGTTATAGGGGACTGATGATCTCAGATGTTAAGTCCCATAGTGCTTAGAGCCGTTTGCACAATTTGAACTTAAAGCAGGAATTTCCAGCCGCTACTGCAGCCGTCTGCTATACTCGCACCATTCGAGAGTGGCCTGTAGGCTAGTTAGTTTGCATCTAGGTTTCACCGTGGAGATTTATTTAACGTTCACAGACAGCTAGTAGCTACGACCATTGCTTTGGTGAAAGTATTGCTGTTCCTTCTTGCTATTCTGGCTATCTTTCCTCAAATCACTCAGCATTTTCAGAGCCATTCGCCATATCCATTATATAGATTCATATTATGCGTTTCTGTATCCACCCACCTGTTCCATGACAATAGTTGGTATTTGCAGTCTCTTGTACACTCATTAAACGTTGTATACTTGATTCAGTGGGTAAATAACTTTTGTTTTGTGTTTTTTGGAAATAAACCAAGGTGCTATAGTGACCGCAAGTTTCCTTTTGAACTCTGCTAAGTACCTTCGTTAACATACTCATGTGAGGTGTGATAACGATATTTTCATGCTTAGCTGGATGAACGTATGTAATTTTCCTTCAATAAGACGTTATCCATTTCACAACACTATTTCGCTTGGATTTGCTTTACTGTATTGAGAACTTCCATCCGTGTTGATCAGATGGGATTGATTCCTTGGCATCTTACGTGTATGCGAGACTGACCAACCGACTTCTCACTGAGGAATTTGGCGATCCTGCCAAGATTTTTGGGGCTTGAAACCGTGTGATGTATGTAGTGAATTTTTACATCAACAAATAGAATACTGTCGATCATTACCCAGAGCTCTTACGATCACTGGAATTTAGTTCTCTGTCTTTTGTAGTAATTTTATAGGTCTGTACGTAAGACTGTCTCACTGAATCATTCGCTTATGGATCACATTTCGCCGTAAAAGTGAAAACAACCGCCACAATAATAAAAGAACTCCAATAATTTAAACTATTTGTAAGCTGTGTGCACGATGTTAATTTTGCTTCTCTTATACAAAAGGCAGGTGTGTAAAATCAGTCCTTGCCCTGAGTCTCCGCGCTGCGCTTTTGGGAGAAATATTTAAATGTATTTGTGTTTTGGTAGATTTCCGTTCTGCTTCATGGCCTGTCTAGGTTAGGATTTTGGTAGTGAGGGAGAAGTGCTCGATTTTCATGAGTGTTGGGTATGCCAATGTTGACCGTTGGTAGCATACACATTTTAGAAACGATGAGTGAAACTGCTTGTAAGATACTAGTCAACCTCCAACTGTAAACAGTGAGTTTAATATCGAATTCGAACGTGGCAGTTCACATAGTCTTGAGATAGAGAAAAACGTAAGAGCAGTTTGAAAGGGTCAGGAGTGATTGACGGAGATTTACATAACACACTGTTTAACAGGGGAGGTGTGTTATTGCGTGAAAGTAATGTGACAGTGTCACAAGGATTGCAGAACTCCGTTGCCACCAATTACGAGTACATAGCACTGAGTGGTACCGATAGTGCGTAAACTCCTTCTACGCTATCACTTCTTCATCTTAAATCATTCTTTATTGAGATGGCGGCCGGCCGGAGTGGCCGAGCGGTTCTAGGCGCTTCAGTCTGGAACCGTGCGATCGCTACTGTCGCAGGTTCGAATCCTGCCTCGGGCTGTCCTTAGGTTAGTTAGGTTTAAGTAGACCTAAGTTCTAGGGGACTGATGACCTTAGAAGTTCAGTCCCATAGTGCTCAGAGCCATTTGAACCATTTTATTGAGATGGCGTTATGAAGTGCGAAACAACCGATGGGATCCACAAGACATAAAAACAGCAGGAATGGGCGGATGATCATTATTAACGGGCGGAAGCAATGCCATAATGGCAGACCTGAATTTCGTGACACTCGCACTCGCATTGATCAATAAATACCAAAACGAGAATAATGATACGTGGTTCAAAAATACTGAAGAACAGTTCAAGGAACATAGTGAATATTTCGAGTAATTATAACAGTGTTTAACGGCTCACGTACGAGATTTGGCGAAAGGAGGGTATAACCTGATAAAAAATAGGAGAAGAAATCAAGAAATGCGAAGACAAGACGAAATAGTTGATCAAGGGACTAGTCAGTAATTGTGACAAAATGTTAGGCACGTTATCTTAGAAAGTGAAGGGCACGGCCGTTGAGTCGTGTTTTAATGTGAAAATCGGTGAATCCTTTGTAGGAAGTCCTACAGTTAGTACCTTAAACGGTACAGGAGGATCTGCAGCGAATTGACGCATGGTGCAGGGAATGGCAATTGAATCTCAATGTAGACAAGTGTAATGTGCTGCGAATACATAGAAAGAAAGATCCCTTATCATTTAGCTACAATATAGCACGTAAGCAACTGGAAGCAGTTATTGCCATAAATTATCTGGGAGTACGCATTGGGAGTGATTTATGATCATATAAAGTTGATCGTCGGTAAAGCAGATGCCAGACTGAGATTCATTGGAAGAATCCCAAGGAAATGCAATCCGAAAACAAAGGAAGGAGGTTACAGTACGCTTATTCACCCGCTGCTTGAATACTGCTTAGCAGTGTGGGATCCGTACCAGATAGCGTTGATAGAAGAGATAGAGAAGATCCAACGGAGAGCGGCGCGCTTCGTTACAGGATCATCTAGTAATCGCGAAAGCGTTACGGAGTTGATAGATAAACTCCAGTAGAAGACTCTGCAGGAGAGACGCTCAGTAGCTCGGTACGGGCTTTTGTTGAAGTTTCGAGAACGTACCTTCACCGAAGAGTCAAGCAGTATATTGCTCCCTCCTACGTATCTCTCGCGTAGCGACCATGAGGATAAAATCACAGAGATTAGAGCTTACACAGAGGCATATCGACAATCCTTCTTTCCACGAACAATACGAGACTGGAATAGAAGGGAGAACCGATAGAGGTACTCAAGGTACCCTCCGCCACACACCGTCAGTTGGCTTGCGGAGTATGGATGTAGATGTAGATGTAGATGTATTCCGTGGAGCATCAGGATAAGATGAGGGTTTATCGGATAACTGCTGCGAAATTACTCGCAGAGTAGACGTTGATTTTCTTCTCGTGTAACTTTCAGACTGATACTTGAGGATACGATAATCAATTAATGATTAGTTCCTATGTGGCACTGGGGCCTACAAGAGTTCCATAATGAATGAATGTGCTAATTAAATGTTTCATTATTCTACAATATCGTTCTTTGGCCCTTCTTTTGAATGGCATCGTGTAGCCTGCCAATGCTCGACGTCAATGTGCAGTAACTACTCATAGACATCAGGAGGCGGCATAGGCAGTGGAGGGTATTTACAGCGTGTTGGGGGTGGGGGGGGGGGGGGGGGAGGGGGGGGAGGTGGCGAGGACGCGAAAACAGTGTGGTCGTTGACGCAATGAGGGAACGAAGCAATTCATCCGACCTCAGAAACTCATGATCATTGGCTTTTAGCCCAAGGGTGAATCATTTCCTGAACATCTAAGTTAAACAGTTCGCGTGCTGGCGTAGTAGAAGTATACTGTGCATGGCAAAACGGTGGTAAGCAAAACTGGCGCCGAGACAACTGTGGGGCACTACGGGTCAGAGATGATAGGGGTGAACAGACGTGCAACTGTTGAGGAACTGACAAGGAGAAGGCAAGACCATGGGGTCGGGGATTTGTCCACAATTTTGTGTGGTGAAAAGGACCTCTAACACCTCACGTGGTTAAAATATTAGGACGCACTACTCGGAAAACCCCGAGAAAAATCGATCCAAAGTTTCTTAGGTGCCTTATGAGCATAAAATGTTAGTCAAGCGTCGTGCCGCCGTCTGGCCTACATGGTTAGCGCTGGGACCCTTACGCCAGAGGTCTCGGGTCCGATTCCTCTTCCGCTACTTTTTTTTCTTCTGTTGCTTGCAAAATTGCAGCGCATTGTTACTGGAGAATCGTGAAATTAATTCCCGGGAAGATTGTATAAAAATTCATTCTATAATTCACCGTCAATTATCGTCACCAATATTCCGAGACATGATTTAATATGCGTGGTTTGCCTCAAAATTGTCAGAAACACGAAACATTTTCGTAAATGTTAATGGGGCATGTTTTTGTACAGATTTATTGCAAACGCCCTGTAATCGTAAAAAATCCGCTTTTATATGTTGCGCAAGATGTCGCAAAAATTATTGCTTTGTTTGTTTTTTCGGTAATTACCACTGCGGTTATTGTTTATAATTATTATATGTATAAAAATTGAATGTTTCCCAATCGACTTTGTTCTTCTGATTACAAAGGCAACGTTTCTCCTCATATACTTTACAATGAAAAATGGAAAACCCAACGCCATGAATTGTGTTATTGGACAAAAAGAAAATAATTTTTATTCAATAATGTAACTAATTTGTTAAACTTATGTAGGTTTGGGAAATTTTCTGAATAATTGGTGAAATAACCAAAGAAAATGAAACAGAAGTGCAAGAGGAGGAATCGAACACGAGACCTCTGGCGTAAGAATCCGAGCCCTAAACACCGATGCCACAAGGCGGCTCGGCTGTGTACTAACATTTTATACTCATAAGGCACGTAAGAAACTTTGGATCGATTTTTCCCGGGATTTTCCGGGTAGTGCGTCCTAATATTTTAGCCACATGAGGTGTTAGGGGTCCTCTTTCAGCACACAAAATTGTGGACAAATCCCCGACCCCACGGTCGTGCCGTCTCCTTGTCAGTGCACAAGAGGCTAGCAACTTTGTTTACTCAACGACCGTTCAGCGAACCTTGTTGTGTATGGGCCTCTACAGAAGGCGCCTGGTTCGTGCACCCATGCTGACTGCTGTTAATCGGCGACTAAAGCTGGAATTTACACGCCAGTACCGCAACTGGACGTTCGCTGAGTGGTGACAGGTGGCATTTTCGGATTAACCACGTTTTGTGCTCCATCGGACAGATGACCATCGGCATGTACGACGTGCGCTACGGTCGCGGGTTCGAATCCTGCCTCTGGCATGGACGTGTGTGATGTCCTTAGGTTAGTTAGGTTTAAGTAGTTCTACGTTCTAGGGGACTGATGACCTCAGGAGTTAAGTTCCATAATGCTCAGAGCCATTTGAACCATTTTTGTGCAACGTGAAACGTCTTAAAGGAAACGTTCTGAAGATATTATTATCTGGGGAATGTTATTGTAGCGTTAGTGAGCCTGGAAGGCACCGCGGATCAACACAGGAAAGCACGATGGCATTTACCAGCATCACAATGTGACTTGTCATACATGGGGGCATCACAATGAATTTACCGTACTTTCTTGGCCAGCAAACTCTCCGATTTAAAACCCAATCGAGAACCTGTCAAATCACCTGAGGCTGGCTGTTCGAGCTATGGTTCCTTAACCTAGAAACCTAGCTCACCAGGCCACCAGGCGGAGACGCTGGTATCGGCATGGTACCACATCCCCATCGGTACCTTCCAGAATACTCTTTTCCTCATCTCCCAGCGGTCAGCGCTATAAAATGTGGCTATTCAGGATTTTGACAGTGAGTCGCATTAACGTGACGACAATTTGATGGATGTATTCCAGTGTATATCTTGACCTACGGTTTTTGTTCTCTATGACTACCCCTTGTAATTGGCAGTTACTCCCTGATGCCTTAGCACATGTCCTGTCTCACTATCCCTTCTTCTGCTTATTGTTGTCCACATAAAACTGCCCTCCACATCCATCTATCGAATGTTAAGCTTTTCTTACATTATCGCTCCACTAAATTATCTGCATCCTTCAGTAAAGCCACATCGCTAACGCTAATTCTTTTCTTTTCTAACGCTCCTAAAGTATATGATTTATTCTATAGAACACTGTGTTCTAGACGTCATTCCTCATAAATTTCTTCCTTAAATGAAGTATTGTGTTTCATGCTGATAAACGAATGCGTGATGAAAAGTAAAAATGACTCCGAACTTTTTATGTGAAATCTCTTTTAGCTTTTCAAATAAACAAACACCGCTGACATTCTATGCCTTTGTTCTTTGTCTCTATCGTCTGTATATTTATTTCTCAACATAGTCACACTGGTGACGAAAACATTCCTCTCTACGAGAGACAAGTTTGTTGGTGTCGTGACTGTAGTCGGGACTGTGTGGAGTGCAATAGATGACGGTGAACCGAATGCGTCGTATTGTTGCAGATGTCGCAGCGCTTGTGTGTGGTCTGCCATTGTCATGGTGAAGGAGAGTGTACTCCAAGTGTGGAATAACTCTGCAAGTTCGAAACTCGATTACAGCACTCTATTTTTGCAACCTGACGTACTTAGGTAACACACCGACATGTTAGACGCCACGATTCGGAGCCTTCTAGTGCAAGGGGACAGCTAATAGATAGACATGAAAAATAAAGATGTACAGTGTTAATAACGTTTGTTTTATTTAAAAAGCTTCAATAGTTTTCAGATAAAAAATTCGGAGCCCCATGAACCATGGACCTCGCCGTTGGTGGGGAGGCTTCATGCCTCAGCGATACAGATAGGTGCAACCACAACGGATGGGTATCTGTTGAGAGGCCAGACGAACGTGTGGTTCCTGAAGAGGGGCAGCAGCCTTTTCAGTAGTTGCAGGGCAACGGTCTGGATGATTGACTGATCTGGCCTTGTAACACCAACAAAAACGGCCTCGCTGTACTGGTACTGCGAACTGCAAGGGGAAACTACAGCCGTAATTTTTCCCGAGGGCATGCAGCTTTACTGTATGGTTAAATGATCATTGTGTCCTCTTGGGTAAAATAGTCCGGAGGTAAAATAGTCCCCCATTCGGATCTCCGGGCGGGGACTACTCAAGAGGACGTCATTATCAGGAAAAAGAAAACTGGCATTCTACAGATCGGAGCGTGGAATGTCAGATCCCTTAATCGGGCAGGTCGGTTAGAAAATTTAAAAAGGGAAATGGATAGGTTATAGTAGATATAGTGGGAATTAGAGAAGTTCGGTGGCAGGAGGAACAAGGCTTTTGGTCAGGTGAATGCCGGGTTATAAATACAAAATCAAATAGCGGTAATGCAGGTGTAGGTTTAATAATGAATAAAAAAATAGGAGTGCGGGTAAGCTACTACAAGCATCATAGTGAACGCATTATTGTGGCCAAGATAGACATGAAGCCCACGCCTACTACAGTAGTACAAGTTTATATGCCGACTAGCTCTGCAGATGATGAAGAAATTGATAAAATGTTTGATGAAATAAAAGAAATTATTCAGATAGTGAAGGGAGACGAAAATGTAATAGTCGTGGGTGACTGGAATTCGAGAGCAGGAAAAGGGAGAGAAGGAACCATATAAGGTGAATTTTGATTGAGGCTAAGAAATGAAAGAGGAAGCCGCCTGGTAGTTTTGCACATACCATAACTTACTCATAGCTAACACTAGGTTCAAGAATCATGAAAGAAGGTTGTATACATGGAAGAATCCTGGAGGTACTAGAAGGTATCAGATAGATTATATAATGGTAAGACAGAGCTTTAGGAACCAGGTTTCAAATTGTAAGACATTTCCAGGAGCAGATGTGGACTCTGACCACAATCTATTGGTTATGAACTGTAGGATAAAACTGAAGAAACTGCAAAAAGGTGGGAATTTAAGGAGATGGGACCTGGATAAACTGACTAAACCAGAGGTTGTACAGAGTTTCAGGGAGAGCATAAGGAAACAATTGACAGGAATGGGGGGAAAAAAGTACAGTAGAAGAAGAATGGGTAGCTCTGAGGGATGAAGTAGTGAACTCAGCAGAGGATCAAGTAGGTAAAACGACGAGGGGTAGAAGAAATCCTTGGTTAAGATAGATACAGCCGACAGGAAAATTAAAAAGATCTTTGGAGAAAAGAGAACCACTTGTATGGAAATAAAGAGCTCAGATGGGAACCCAGTTCTAAGTAAAGAAGGAAAGCAGAAAGGTGGAAGGAGTAAATAGAGGGTCTATACAAGGGTGATGTACTTGAGGACAATTTTATGGAAATGGAAGAGGATGTAGATGAAGATGAAATGGGAGATACGATATTGCGTGAAGAGTTTGACAGAGCATTTAAAGATCTGAGTCGAAACAAGACCCCGGGAGTAGAAGACATTCCATTAGAACTACTGACGGCCTTGGGAGAGCCAGTCCTGACAAAACTCTACCATCTGGTGAGCAAGATGTATGAGGCAGGCGAAATACCCTCAGACTTCAAGAAGAATATAATAATTCCAATCCCAAAGAAAGCAGGTGTTGACAGATGTGAAAATTACCGAACTAACAGTTTAATAAGTCACAGCTGCAAAATACTAACACGAATTCTTTACAGACGAATGGAAAATCTGGTAGAAGCCGCCCTCGGGGAAGATCAGTTTGGATTCCACAGAAATATTGGAACACGTGAGGCAATACTGACCATACGACTTAGATTAAGGAAAGGCAAACCTACGTTTCTAGCATTTATGGACTTATGGAAAGCATTGTAATTCTATCAGAGGCAGCAAAGGACTTGGAAGAGCAGCTGAACGGAATGGACAGTGTCTTGAAAGGAGGATATAAGATGAACATCAACAAAAGCAGAACGAGGATAATGGAATGTAGTCGAATTAAGTCGGGTGATCGTGAGGGAATTAGATTAGGAAATGAGACTCTTAAAGTAGTAAATGAATTTTGCTATTTGGGGAGCAAAGTAACTGATGGTGGTCGAAGTAGAGTAGATATAAAATGTAGACTGGCAATGGCAAGGGAAGCCTTTCTGAAGAAGAGAAATTTGTTAACATCGAGTATTGATTTAAGTGTCAGGAAGTCGTTTCTGAAAGTATCTGTATGGAATGTAGCCATCCATGTATGGAAGTGAAACATGGACGATAAATAGTTTAGACAAGAAGAGAATAGAAGCTTTCGATATGTAGTGCTACAGAAGAATGCTGAAGATTAGATGGGTAGATCACATAACTAATGAGGAGGTTTTGAATAGAATTTGGGGGAAGAGGAGTTTGAGGCACAACTTGACAAAAAGAAGGGACCGGTTAGTAGGACATGTTCTAAGGCATTAAGGGATGACAAATGTAGCATTGGAGGGTAGCGTGGAGGGTAAAAATCGTAGAGTGAGACCAGGAGATGAATACACTAAGCAGATTCAGAAGGATGTAGGTTGCAGTAGGTACTGGGAGCTGAAGATGCCTGCACAGGATAGGGTAGCATGGAGAGCTGCATCAAACCAGTCTCAAGACTGAAGGCCACAACAACAACACTTTTCCGGACGCCATTTTATTTCTCTTAGGCGGAATACCCTCTTTTCAGGGCTGGTATGTTTCTCCTGTTTATTGCATCGTCCCTGGTGCAATATTTTGCTTCCACGAAGGCAGAAATCCTTTACTTAGTTTACAACATGCTCCGTAGGTGCCGCAAGTCTACCTCATTTTCGGTGATAATAGCAGTGCCTTGAGCGTGCAATCCCACACTCAAATCATTATTGTATTTCTGAAGTTGCTTCTTCGCTGCACAAGTTCGAAACTAGAGGGAAAAGACTATATTCTTGTTATCTACGCAACTTTTTTGTCTTTTAAGGCAACGCGTATGTAGGCGAGGTATTCGGCTGACAGGCTTGATAGCAAACGAGCGCGGCTCAACCTTACGAGATTATCGAGCTATTCATTTTAATCACAGTCCTGCATAGTCCAGTTACCTAAGGTACGAGCAACATAAGTTAAGGTTCCAATTGGTTTGCTCGTACAGAATGCTGGTTATGGAAGCTACTCAGCGGAATATCCAGTACGTAACTTGGCGACCCGAGCACTTCTGTGTTGCTGGGTACCGCAACAGATGATTAGGCATCGTGACAGGATAGAGCTCATCTTCTCTGATTCCCGAAGCGCTCTTCTTGCTATTGGTCAGACAGTGGATTTAATGAGGCAAGATGTCTAGGACGCAACTCCTTCACTTGCAAGGGCAGCAAAAAGAAATAATTTTTCTGTGGGTCCCAGAGCACATAGGAATCCGGGGAAATAAACTCGCCGACACAACTGCCACGGAGTCTTACTCGCTTCCATCACCCGCTCGCTGTAAACTCCACGTGCAGGCTATTACCACAGGCATCTCCCAAGAGGCCATATATTAGCGAGAGGCACAGTGCTTGGCATTGCGGAGGAATGAGCTGCGGTCAGCGTAATATTCAGAGCTACCGTGGATTACCTCCTTCCGACCACGACGTGCTGAAGAAGCAGCCCTTATAACACTCAGAGTGAGGCATTGTCCTTACGTCGTGAGAAGCCACCAGTGCATCAAAAATGAGGAACCCATCTGTCAACACGACATAATTTACTTGAGTGTGTTTTATATGGTGATCTGAATGCAGACCTGCCATCACACATTACTTTATCTAAATAGGAAGCTAGTGTGGTTCGCGTTTAAATGTTTTGTGAAACGGTGGGTTACTTCCCGAAACATCTGGTGTGAGATTTTGGTGTATCGTGGAATGGTTTCGACACCCATTATTTCTAAGTACTCACCCACCCACATTCAGCAGATCCCCTTTTAAACATTATCTATATTGGTATTATATACTTGCTTTATGTAAGGATGAAGGAAGATTACAATTTAATGTCCTGCAGACAGCGCGGTCGTTAGAGAAAGATCACAAACTCGCATTATGAAAGACCGAGGAAATAAATCGGCCTTGCCGTTTCCAAAGAAACCAGCTCAGCATTTGTCTAGAGCCAAACAGCACGCGAACCAGACGTACGGGCCACGTGCGTGCCAAGACTCGGCCTATCTTGGCTTTGCTCTGTCCTTCTCGAAAGTACCCAGTACAGCGTGGCATTTCATTTACTGTGGCGGTATGGCATTTTTCAATCGGCACAACGGTCTTCAGTTCTGGAGAGTCGTGGGGTCATCCATGTTAAACATTCCCTATTCTTCGTTGTGTGATGGAAGTTCAGAGGTCCCAGTGGCTGCCTGTACAAAAAGAGGCAGCTAGCGATCTATAGTTATAAGCCACTAAAAATGAACGGGGAATTACAGAACAGAGGGACGAGAGTTCTTAATCCCTATTACACAGTCACATAAGCGTAGGGTACTGCAAGTTTGCTACGAAATGACATTAGAATACCATGCACACAGAATTTAAAAATTTAGTTGACAATGAAACAGCATAAAATTACAACGATCGACGGACAAAATTTATTGTTCTGTTCACCAAGAAGTATTTTATGCTAAATTTTCAGGCATGGAGCGTAGGAAGAAATTGATGATATTAATAGTAAAGTTTTTGGTCCATCGCATTATTCCACTGTCAGCTGGAGCAGAAGAAAAAGTATGGATACTATATATATTAATACAAATTACTTTGTTTTTATCAGGAGGATATGGTTGGAACGATTTTTCGATTTAAAACCCAATATTGGCGCATTCACAAAGGAAATCGGAGTGCAGGCACGAAAATTAGAACATCCGAAATGGATTACAGACCTAGCATTTTGGAGGCCTTCACTGCATGCAGTAACACATTGCAGGAAGAGACAAAATTAATTCTAATTTTATAGGTATTGTAATATCTACGCATACATTTTTCAGAAAAATATGTACGACTTTATTTTGTGTGGAATATGAGTGAATATTCTCGTGATATTAACAAAAAAGGACATCATCGTTACTAAAATAATAAATAATTGTTGTCAGTGACATAATTTAATATTCTGTAAAAACCTGTATCTCAAACAATATCTATGGAAGAAAGTAATGAAAATCTCCATCTTTTGTTATCTATGATCCTTCTAGAATGATCCTTCTTCTTGTTGGAATTGTTGTACCGATTGGATGTGATTGATGTCTTGTAGCACTGTCTGTAAAACCTTTGTTATGTTAAGTTATATTTGAAAAATAGAGTTTCTGTGTCATTGAAATCAATACGTGTGTTTCAATTTTAATATGATTCTCGTCCTATATAAATGTTAAGTTTCCAATTCAGCTACAGTGAAGCGCAACCATTGACACTATTGATCTACGGCGCGATATATTGGTAAAATGCTGAATAATGAGTAACGCATACAGTAAAGGTACAGTAAGATTTAATGTTTATTATTTGTTATGAGTAAAACGGTGCCTGAACCAGATTCGATAAGTGATTATCTTATGTTAGCCGCCATCTTAGAGAAAAATTGCAGCGGAAGTTTTAAATCGAATTTTTAAACAGACATAAAACTTGATGGTCAATTTTTATGATAATAATTGTGTATTGGTGTCCCAGAACCCACTCACTGGTAGTAAATTCCACATATATTGTGAATAATCTTTAAACATAGTGCAACACCGTCTTAGGCGATAAAAATTTATGCACTGGTAATGTATGAAACGTGATTATTTCGTAACAACTCTTATGAGATACTTTTGACACTAAAGAATACATTAGTGTTGTGCGCGTGTGCGTAAAAACTGTTCATTTTGCTTAAAGAAAAGTGTTGCCACTTTAATAACAGTAGCGGTAGACTGTGTGAGATCTTTTTTGTTCATGAACTAAGTGCCATTCACACTTCTTGACAGACAACATTGCTACGCGTTCCCAGGTGGAGATTTCTTTAACAAAAAACTATCTCCAGCCGTGAGAAGTAGCGATTAGATAAAAAATAATAATTAATTTGTTTTCTTGTGTTCCTGCCCACAATTGCAAAACATCGATACGACGGCACGCCACACAGGCGCCACAGTACACAGGGATTATTGTAATTCTTTACAAGCGTAAGTGCACCATAACCAAATACTAATATTTATATCGCTATGGTCACAGGTTCGAATCCTGCCTCGGGCATGGATGTGTGTGATGTCCTTAGGTTAGTTAGGTTTAAGTAGTTCTAAGTTCTAGGGGACTGATGACCTCAGAAGTTAAGTCCTATAGTGCTCAGAGCCATTTGAACAATTTAATACTTACGTTATTTGCTTTTCATGTATCAATCCGACACAGGCGGAACTGCCGTTTGCATGTATATATCATCTTAAGTGTTGGGAGATACAACTAAGAGTAGTTAGACTAAATAAATAACAACAATAAGTAATTTGTTCTTTTGCAGTCCTGTCCACAATTGCAAAATACCGATACGACGATACGCCACAATACACAGCAAGTGTTCCATAACCAAATATTAATGTTTATGTTATTTTCTTTGGGTGTATCAATCCGACACGGGGGAAATTGCCATAAGCATGCATGCATCACGATAAATGTTGCGACAAGCAACTACGAGTAGTTAAACTATGCTATCCACAGATAACCACAAGTGAGGTAGAAGCGACAAACAACTATGAGTAGTTACACTATTCTGTCCACAGATAATCACAAGTGAGGTAGAAGCAGATATCTGTGTATTGTTGTTGTTGTTGTGGTCTTCAGTCCTCAGACTGGTTTGATGCAGCTCTCTATGCTACTCTATCCTGCACAAGCTTCTTCATCTCCCAGTACCTACTGCAACCTACATCCTTCTGAATCTGCCTATTGTATTCATCTCTTGGTCTCCTCTACGATTTTTACCCTCAACGCTGCCCTCCAATGCTAAATTTGTGATCCCTTGATGCCTCAGAACATGCCCTACCAACCGGTCCTTTATTCTTGTCAAGTTGTGCCACAAACTCCTCTTCTCTCCTATTTTATTCAATACCTCCTGATTAGTTACGTGATCTACCCATCTAATCTCCAGCATTCTTCTGTAGCACCACATTTCGAAAGCTTCTATCCTCTTCTTGTCAAAACTGTTTATCGTCCATGTTTCACTTCCATACATGGCTACACTCCATAAAATACTTTCAGAAACGACTTCCTGGCACTCGATGTTAACAAATTTCTCTTCTTCTGAAACGCTTTCCTTGCCATTGCCAGTCTACATTTTATATCCTCTCTACTTCGACCATAATCAGTTATTTTGCTCCCCAAATAGCAAAACTCCTTAACTACTTCAAGTGTCTCATTTCCTAATCTCAGCATCACCCGACTTAATTCGACTACATTCCATTACCCTAGTTTTGCTTTTGTTGATGTTCATCTTATATCCTCCCTTCAAGACACTGTCCATTCCATTCAACTGCTCTTCCAAGTCCTTTGCTGTCTCTGACAGAATTACAATGTCATCGGCGAACCTCGAAGTTTTTGAAACTTCCTGGCAGATTAAAACTGTGTGCCCGACCGAGACTCGAACTCGGGACCTTTGCCTTTCGCGGGCAAGTGCTCTACCAACTGAGCTACCGAAGCACGACTCACGCCCGGTACTCACAGCTTTACTTCTGCCAGTACCTCGTCTCCTACCTTCCAAACTTTACAGAAGCTCTCCTGCGAACCTTGCAGAACTAGCACTCCTGAAAGAAAGGATATTGCGGAGACATGGCTTAGCCACAGCCTGGGGGATGTTTCCAGAATGAGATTTTCACTCTGCAGCGGAGTGTGCGCTGATATGAAACTTCCTGGCAGATTAAAACTGTGTGGCCGACCGAGTCTCGAACACGGGACCTTTGCCTTTCGCAAGCAAGTGCTCTACCAACTGAGCTACCGAAGCACGACTCACGCCCGGTACTCACAGCTTTACTTCTGCCAGTACCTCGTCTCCTACCTTCCAAACTTTACAGAAGCTCTCCTGCGAATCTTGCAGAACTAGCACTCCTGAAAGAAAGGATATTGCGGAGACATGGCTTAGCCACAGCCTGGGGGATGTTTCCAGAATGAGATTTTCACTCTGCAGCGGAGTGTGCGCTGATATGAAACTTCCTGGCAGATTAAAACTGTGTGCCCGACCGAGACTCGAACTCGGGACCTTTGCCTTTCGCGGGCAAGTGCTCTACCAACTGAGCTACCGAAGCACGACTCGCGCCCGGTACTCACAGCTTTACTTCTGCCAGTACCTCGTCTCCTACCTTCCAAACTTTACAGAAGTATAGCTGGCAGAAGTAAAGCTGTGAGTACCGGGCGTGAGTCGTGCTTCGGTAGCTCAGTTGGTAGAGCACATGCCCGCGAAAGGCAAAGGTCCCGAGTTCGAGTCTCGGTCGGGCACACAGTTTTAATCTGCCAGGAAGTTTCATATCAGCGCACACTCCGCTGCAGAGTGAAAATCTCATTCTGGAAACATCCCCCAGGCTGTGGCTAAGCCATGTCTCCGCAATATCCTTTCTTTCAGGAGTGCTAGTTCTGCAAGGTTCGCAGGAGAGCTTCTGTAAAGTTTGGAAGGTAGGAGACGAGGTACTGGCAGAAGTAAAGCTGTGAGTACCGGGCGTGAGTCGTGCTTCGGTAGCTCAGTTGGTAGAGCACTTGCCCGCGAAAGGCTAAGGTCCCGAGTTCGAGTCTCGTTCGGGCACACAGTTTTAATCTGCCAGGAAGTTTCATATCAGCGCACACTCCGCTGCAGAGTGAAAATCTCATTCTGGAAACATCCCCCAGGCTGTGGCTAAGCCATGTCTCCGCAATATCCTTTCTTTCAGGAGTGCTAGTTCTGCAAGGTTCGCAGGAGAGCTTCTGTAAAGTTTGGAAGGTAGGAGACGAGGTACTGGCAGAAGTAAAGCTGTGAGTACCGGGCGTGAGTCGTGCTTCGGTAGCTCAGTTGGTAGAGCACTTGCCCGCGAAAGGCAAAGTTCCCGAGTTCGAGTCTCGGTCGGGCACACAGTTTTAATCTGCCAGGAAGTTTCATATCAGCGCACACTCCGCTGCAGAGTGAAAATCTCATTCTGGAAACATCCCCCAGGCTGTGGCTAAGCAATGTCTCCGCAATATCCTTTCTTTCAGGAGTGCTAGTTCTGCTAGGTTCGCAGGAGAGCTTCTGTAAAGTTTGGAAGGTAGGAGACGAGGTACTGGCAGAAGTAAAGCTGTGAGTACCGGGCGTGAGTCGTGCTTCGGTAGATCAGTTGGTAGAGCTCTTGCCCGCGAAAGGCTAAGGTCCCGAGTTCGAGTCTCGGTCGGGCACACAGTTTTAATCTGCCAGGAAGTTTCATATCAGCGCACACTCCGCTGCAGAGTGAAAATCTCATTCTGGAAACATCCCCCAGGCTGTGGCTAAGCCATGTCTCCGCAATATCCTTTCTTTCAGGAGTGCTAGTTCTGCAAGGTTCGCAGGAGAGCTTCTGTAAAGTTTGGAAGGTAGGAGACGAGGTACTGGCAGAAGTAAAGCTGTGAGTACCGGGCGTGAGTCGTACTTCGGTAGCTCAGTTGGTAGAGCACTTGCCCGCGAAAGGCTAAGGTCCCGAGTTCGAGTCTCGTTCGGGCACACAGTTTTAATCTGCCATGAAGTTTCATATCAGCGCACACTCCGCTGCAGAGTGAAAATCTCATTCTGGAAACATCCCCCAGGCTGTGGCTAAGCCATGTCTCCGCAATATCCTTTCTTTCAGGAGTGCTAGTTCTGCAAGGTTCGCAGGAGAGCTTCTGTAAAGTTTGGAAGGTAGGAGACGAGGTACTGGCAGAAGTAAAGCTGTGAGTACCGGGCGTGAGTCGTGCTTCGGTAGCTCAGTTGGTAGAGCACTTGCCCGCGAAAGGCAAAGGTCCCGAGTTCGAGTCTCGGTCGGGCACACAGTTTTAATCTGCCAGGAAGTTTCATATCAGCGCACACTCCGCTGCAGAGTGAAAATCTCATTCTGGAAACATCCCCCAGGCTGTGGCTGAGCCATGTCTCCGCAATATCCTTTCTTTCAGGAGTGCTAGTTCTGCACGGTTCGCAGGAGAGCTTCTGTAAAGTTTGGAAGGTAGGAGACAAGGTACTGGCAGAAGTAAAGCTGTGAGTACCGGGCGTGAGTCGTGCTTCGGTAGCTCAGTTGGTAGAGCACTTGCCCGCGAAAGGCAAAGGTCCCGAGTTCGAGTCTCGGTCGGGCACACAGTTTTAATCTGCCAGGAAGTTTCATATCAGCGCACACTCCGCTGCAGAGTGAAAATCTCATTCTAGAAGTTTTTATTTCTTCTCCATGGATTTTAATTCCTACTCCGAATTATTCTTTTGTTTCCTTTACTGCTTGCTCAATGTACAGATTTAATAACATTGGGGAGAGGCTACAATCCTGTCTCACACTCCCTTCTCAACCACTGCTTCCCTTTCATGCCCCTCGACTCTTACAACTGCCATCTAGTTTCTGTACAAATTGTAAATAGCATTTCGCTCCTTGTATTTTCGCTTGCCACATTTAAAATTTGAAAGAGAGTACTCCAGTTAATATTGTCAAAAGCTTTCTCTAAGTCTACAAATGCCAGAAACGTAGATTTGCCTTTCCTTAATCTTTCTTCTAAGATAAGGCGTAACGTCAATATTGGCTCTCGTGTTCCAACATTTCTACGGAATCCAAACTGATCTACCTCAAGGTCGGCTTCTACCAGTTTTTCCATTCGTCTGTAAAGAATTCGAGTTAGTATTTTGCAGCTGTGACTTATTAAACTGATATTTCGGTAATTTTCACATCTGTCAACACCTGCTTTCTTTGGGATTGGAATTATTATATTCTTCTGGAAGTCTGAGGGTATTTCGCCTGTCTTATACATCTTGCTCACCAGGTGGTAGAGTTTTGTCATGACTGGCTCTCCAAAGGCCGTCAGTAGTTCTAATGGAATGTTGTCTACTCCAGGGGCTTTGTTTCGACTCAGGTGTTTTAGTGCTCTGTCAAACTCTTCACGCAATATCGTAACTCCTATTTCATCTTCATCTACATCCTCTTCCATTTCCATAATATTCTCCTCAAGTAAATCGCCCTTGTATAGACCCTCTATACAGGGTGTTACAAAAAGGTACGCCAAACGTTCAGGTAACATTCCCCACACATAAATAAAGAAAAGATGTTATGTGGACATGTGTCCGGAAACGCTTAATTTCCATGTTAGAGCTCATTTTAGTTTCGTCCACCTACGCTCAATGGAGCACGTTATCATGATTTCATACGGGATACTCTACCTGTACTGCTAGAACATGTGCCTTTACAAGTACGACACAACATGTGATTCATGCGCGATGGAGCTCCTGCACATATCAGTCTAATTGTTCGTACGCTTCTCAACAACAGATTCGGTGACCGATGGATTGGTAGAGGCGGACCAATTCCATGGCCTCCACGCTCTCCTGACCTCAACCCTCTTGACTTTCATTTATGAGGGCATTTGAAAGCTCTTGTCTACGCAACCCCGGTACCAAATGTAGGGACTCCCCGTGCTCGTATTGTGGACGGCTGTGATACAATACGCGATTATCCAGGTCTGCATCGGCGCATCAGGGATTCCATGCGACGGAGGGTGGATGCATGTATCCTCGCAAACGGAGGAAATTTTGAACATTTCCTGTAACAAAGTGTTTGAAGTCACGGTGGTACGTTCTGTTGCTGTGTGTTTCCATTCCATGATTAATGTGATTTGAAGAGAAGTAATAGAATGAGCTCTAACATGGGAAGTAAGTGTTTCCGGACACATGTCCACACAACATATGTTCTTTCTTTGTGTGTGAGGAATGTTTCCTGAAAGTTTGTCCGTACCCTTTTGTAACACCCTGTATACTCCTTCCAGCTTTCTGCTTTCACTTCTTTGCTTAGAACTGGGTTTCCATCTGAGCTCTTGTACATCGCCCTTGTATAGACCCTCTATATACTCCTTCCACCTTTCTGTTTTCACTTCTTTGCTTAGAACTGGGATTCCATCTGAGCTCTTGATATTCATACAAGTGGTTCTTTTTTGAGCAAGGGTCTCTTTAATGTTCCTGTAGGTAGTATCTATGTTGCCCCTATTGAGATAAGCCTCTACATCCTTACATTTGCCCTCTAGCCATTCCTGCCCAGCAGTTTTGCGCTTCCTGTCGGTCTCATTTTTGAGATATTTGTATTCCTAGCCATTCCTGCCCAGCAGTTTTGCGCACCCTGACGATATTTTTGAGACATTTGTATTCCTTTCTGCCTGCTTCATGTACTGCACATTCAAATTTTATGCTCTCGTCTCTGAAATTCACTACATCTTGTGCCACCCACGTCTTTGAAATTCACTACATCTTACGTTACCCAAAGAAAACTGTGCATACAATTTCCATAATGTTGGCAGCATTAAATATCAGTGATTCAGTATTCTGACTGCGAGTTTCATGTATATTTGTTTTGTACATATTTTGTGCACACATTTCACCCATTATGCTATTGTTATTTGTGTCTTTGTTAGTTGTAAGGTATTTTGTGGGAAATATTGTTGTTGTCAGTGAAGTGTATATATTGGAACATTAGTGTCAAACATGGTTAAACCAAAGAAGCAAGTAAAGTCGAATGAGCATGCCGATACAGAAATGGTATCAGGCCCTCAAACAGATCAACCTTAGCACACTTCAGTGCAAATACTTGAGGATGTCAAGATAGATGATGACAATTTATTACCTGATATTCCAAGCGAAAATGAAACTGAAGGGTTGTCAACACAGACGGACATCTCTGCAGTTAAACCTTTAGAAGTGAATGATAATATTTCTACCAGACAAGGGCAGAAATTAGCAAATCTCAAGTTATGCCACTACCGGATATAAAAACGTAGGCAACAAAAGGCTATAGAAGAACAGCAACGCGAGCTCAGGGAGCATGAGCGTGAAAAGAAATTCACGGAACAAATAAACAATATTTTTGTAGAAAGAGATAAGGAAAGTGTCCAGAGCATTAATCAGGTGTTAGTCGATCGCGATAAAGCAATTACGACTTATTTCAACAAAGAAATCAGTATTACAAGCAGTAGTATTAAACCGTTACCAAACATACCAACTCATGTGAATAATCTTCAAACCAAAGTATATGTAAGAAACACAGTTCAAAGCTTTGACTACTGCTGTGGAGTGAATACAAAATGACTTCCTCACAGAAGTACAGAAACAAGTTCGAACGGAAGTAGCCAAGTATTGAACATGGAAAGTCAGAATCTTGAAAGAATGTCAGCACCCAGTAACGAGGACGCTGGTAATGACAGGCAAAGAAACAATGAAAATTTGTCGACATTTGCAGTGGATAAAAGACCAAGTTTCGATAGTCAGCCTCTATTACCCCAGCAATTTGTTTCACCTTGTCATAAAGTCAGTACACTGTCTGCTAATGACCACAACTCCATGCACATAAGTACCTTAATGCATGAAAAGAGCTTAATGAAACACCTGTCAATTCCAAATATTCAATGAGGAGGGGACAAAGAATATTCACCCTGTAGCTTTTATTAGAAACTTCAGACGTGTTCTTCCAAAGTCTTGGATAGAGGAAAGGAAAATCCAGTTTGTGGTTTCACACATTTCCGGAGACGGATCGCTCTGAGCGTTGAACGCAGCAGAAACATGCAAAAAATTTAACAAATTTCGGAAGGGGTTCCTCGACCAGCTATGGTCAGCGTCGACTCAAGAACGGTTTAGAAAGATTGTATATAACCCAGAAATATATAACCCGAAGACAGGCTCTTCGAGAAAATAGTTCGAAAAATAAATTAGTATAACACTGTACTGGAATGAACCAGTAAACACACAAGCCTAGATTGCCAACAGATATTAGAGAGAAACTGTTTAACGTCGCAGATACTGATCTCAAGGAATTTTTGTCTGTGGTAGATTCTTTAGACTTAGTTCCAGAAGACTCCAGAAATAATTCTGACGCAATAAATAGTGCCAACTGTTCTAACGGAAAAGGATCCTGGAACGAAAGCAATGGAAATACGGGCGTAGGCAGTCGCAAGAAAAACAAAAGCAAAACCCATGGCAATGAAAAATATAGTAATGGTAAAAATCTTTACAACCAAAAACATGATTACTCCTGTAATAATAATAATTACCAAGGAACCAATGACAACCAGCATCCTAATGGTAATCAAAGAGAATATAGTAATGAAAATGCCAACAGCAATAATAATAATTCTAATTGTAAAAGACGAAATAAAAGTAAATCGGTCAGTCCGAAAAAGGATAAACCAAAAAACGAAGTCAGTGGTAGCCGCTACGAAATTGTATGAATCCGGGTCAGCCAGTAACCTCGGGGTCGAAACAGAATATACCAAAGTCAACAAACTAATGCCGGTCACTGGAGGCCTTCGCCAGGAGACCGAGATCAAGAATGAAGGCAATAGGTCTATGCAAGAGAGCGTTCATATGATTCGCTATCAGAATGATAAGAGAATCGAAGATGAACTCTATCAAGAATCTGCCGTCGCTGATAGGGAAGAAAAGGAAAGTATTCAGGCAAGTGTCAATGGAACCATCAATGGTGTAGCAACCATTATCCTCCTCATCACTGGCGCGAGTGTGTCGGTGATGAACCCACAATTTTTTAAGAAGGTAACGCAAATAAAAAGACTGCCGATTTTGCCTGTTACGAACTGCAAAGATATAGGAGCCCTGGGAAAGAAGGCACAAATTATAAAATACCAGACACAGGTTGAAGTTTCCTTTGGAAATGATGGCGTTATATGCACGTTACTGTTAATGGAAAACTTATCAATACCGGTGTTACTGGGCCTTGAGTTTTACGGGACAGAGAGGCTATAATAGATCTCGCTTGGGAAACATGTGTATTTAAGTACCGGCAGCGACCAATAACGTTGTAGCTAAATAATGAGTTCGGTTTGAGCCTTGCGCTGACAAGAGAATTAGGTGTACCTGTCGACAAATATTGTTGGTGTTAGAATACGATCATCCACGAAAGTGTCATGTTAACCGAAAAAATGGTGCACCCAATATCGTGAGTGACATCGCCGCAGCAACAGAGCAGAAGGTGAAGGAGGCATCTTGCATTGACGCTTCACGGGCTGGACAAATACTAAAATTGTTATCCAGATACCATACAGCATTTATTGATCGACCAGGTATCATAAAAGGTTATGTTTACGATACGAAAGTCTATCCCCATAAGACCTATTGCAGAGCTTCATACTCGGTCCCCTGGACAAATAAAATGGCAAATATTGTACGAAAGACCATTTAAAATAATCTCAAACCCACATGACGGATGTTATGCACTAGGAGATGTCAGTATAGGGAACCTAAAAGTACTGTATTGTCATAGAGACATTACGAAATGTTTACAGTCGGAACCCACTTTTATGCCTCTGTAGAGAAAATAATAAGACCAGTGCAAGTGTACAATAGCGCGAATGTAAATATGTATATAGTAGTTACAGTGAAAATATTATCTTAAGTAATTTCATGAATTTATATGTACTAGTCTGTAAGCCCACATGTCAGTAGTTACACTATAATATTCATGTAGTATAAATTCCAAATATATTCGTGGACTTTCTCCTGTTGTCTTCCGTTTTGCGTATGGTTTTCCTTACGCGGTTGTATTTGCCGTTTGCTCTTATGAGCTTTTCTCTTGTTATGTAAACCGAACATGGACATCTGTGAATGAGTATAAGTGAACAAAAACTAAAATGTATGTCATCAAATATGGAAATGTACTGGCATCTACACAGTTCAATGATGACCCTATGGACAGAACAATGTAGAAGATTCTAACAGTCATCTTGTCTCATTTTTTTTTGACAGTATATGATGTTTGTTATCATGTTATTAAAATATGGAACAACATACACATGAACAAAAAATTCATTATTTTGTAAAATGGCTCTGAGCACTATGCGACTTAACTTCTGAGTTCATCAGCCGCGTAGAACTTAGAACTAATTAAACCTAACTAACCTAAGGGCATCACACACATCCATGCCCGAGGCAGGATTCGAACCTGCGACCGTAGCGGTCGCTCGGTTCCAGACTGTAGCGCCTAGAACCGCAAGGCCACTCCGGCCGGCTCATTATTTTGTAAAGTGCCAATTGTATAGAAGATCGTCTGTTGTGTGGTTTATGAAACACTAGCATCAATCAGGACAGTGCAACGTGTTTCACAAGAACTATGAAAGTGTAATGGACGAGTGAAAAATTGTGTTTTCTTTTAAGAAAAGTGATGAACAGTGATTATAGCTGTGACTACTGAATATGATGAACGCTCTTTCGAGTGTTAATGTTAGCAGCAACGACATGGCCGTTGAAAAACTGTTGACAGTATTAAAAATGGTGGAAAACTGTAGACCTCAAATAAAAGTGTTACGAATCATCTTCGCGTGCCAAATGTTGTGAGACACCTGTACAACCACCCTCCGGCAACAATATAATGCAACGCTGGTTACTCAGCGCCTCGCGGAAATGTTTGCTTACCGCAGGCGATAAACAGAGCACACGATGGACACCAGAATGAAAATAAATGCAGTGTCGTTCATGAGCATAGTTAATTAAAGTTGACCCTGAATAACTACATTCAAATGAACAGTGTCAAGATGCAGGGCATCGTCCCAAAACAAACTGTATAAATCCCTGTGAATTAAACTGATTTTGAAACTAACACTTCTTCCACAGGGCAAATATAATAATTACATGAACTTTTCATTTTCATGTTTCACCTCCGTGAAAGACTCTCTTGATCTTTGATGCGACTAAACACAAATATAGATTCGCATGTTCTAAATATTATCTGTTACATTCATGTCAAGCCTGATCCATAAGAGTAGGTGACTTTCTTAAAGCCCCTTGGACGGTTTTGTTCTCGGTTTTCCGAACACAGTGAACACTGATTGGGGGGGGGGGGAGGGGTTGGTGGGGGATAAGTTAATACGGAAGTCTACGTCGCATTGTCCAAGATTTTACAGTTACTGAAGTCATTTACAAAATCACATCACCACTAATTGTGTCATAAGTTTCTCAATGCATATCTGAACATTTATGAGATGAGAACAGTGTGTTAAGGAAGTGAAGGGGAACAATGAACAACGTGGATATATATACTAGCTTTTTTTCTCAGCCCAGGAGCAATGTAATATCCACTCATATATTCAGAAAAATATTTACATCATTGTGTGTGGAATCTGAGTGAATATTCTCGTGATATTAATAAAAAAGGACTTCTTCGTTACCAAAATAATGAGTAACTACTGTCAGTGACATAATTTAATATTCTATATAAACCTGTATCTCAGATAATACCCATGAAAATCCCCATCTTTTGTTATCTATGATCCTTCTACAATAGTCCTTCTTCTTCTTCTTCGAACTGTTGTACTGATCGTATGTGATTGATGTCTTGTAGCACTGAGGTCTGTAAAAGCCTGTATTATGTAGTTAAGTAAAATTTGAAAAATAGAGTTTCTGTGTCATTGAAACCAATGAGTGTGAATTTTTATTTTAATATGATTCTCGTCCTATATGAATGTTAATTTTTCTGTTCAGGTACAGTGGAGCGCAACCATTAGCGCTATTATTCTACAGCGCAATTTATTGGTAAAATGCTGAATAATAAGTAATTAACATTGAGAAATACTTTTAAATGCTAATGCATATAGTAAAGGTACAGAAAAGATATAATATATATTATTTGATAATAGTTTAACGGTGCGTGAACCAGATTCGATAAGTGATTGTCTTATGTTAGCCGCTATCTTAGAAAAAAATTGCACCGGCAGTTTTAAATCGAATTTTTAAACACACATAAAACTTGATGGTGAAATTTAAAGATATTAATTTTGTATTGGTGGCCCAGAACCCATTCACTGGTAAGAAATTTCACTTAGATTGTGAATAATCTTTAAATATAGTGCAACACCATCTTACGCGATAAAAATTATTATCTGCTGACGTATGAAACCTGGCTGATCGTGACAACTCTTATGAAATATGTTTGACAGGAAAGAATACGTTTCTGTTGTGCGCGTGTGTGTAAAAACTGTTCATTTTGCTTAAAGAAAAATGTTGCTACCTCCAGTAACAGTAGCGTTAAATTGTATGAGATCACTTTTGTGCATGGACTTAGTGCCATTTACACTGCTTGACAGACAACATTGCTACAAGTTCCCAGGTGGAGAGTTTTTTAACAAAATAACTATCTTCAGCCAGGAGAATCACGGATGAAATAAAACCTCATATGACGCTAATAGTGGAAAGTAATTTGTTTTCTTGTAGTTCTGCCCACAATTGGTGAACACCTATACTTCGACACGTCACAGTATGCATTTAAAAAGAAAGTCGAATTGTAGAAGAGACAAAATCTGAAAAACACAGTCCAGTTCCCTAAACTCAATTGTGTGAAAGAAAACGCGAGATCTGACGAAGTCGTCGTGGCCACGAAGAAATTACAATGACTTCCAGGACACTGCCTGTGTGACATATGTTTTCGAGCTGCTTTCTGGACTGTTTGCCGTTGTAGTTGAAAGAGCCCCTGCACGCCTGCCGTTGTAACCGATTGTTCAGTAATGTAATTCGTGTTTTAAAGACGAATCATTTTAAGTTAAATGTGACCAGAACTTCTACACTGCGTTTCTCAAGTAGACTTTCCATGTCTCCAAAAGAAGATTGGAAAAGTGCTATGACATTTCGATCAACGTATGTGAGTTAAAGACTTATTTGTACTATTAAACTAAATTTTTCACGATTACGTGGCAAAGGGAGTGCGAAAATCTGTAAAATTATGTCTGCCGTATGCCTACAGCTTACACCACAATAAAGTAGCTGGATGGCTGGCTCTGAGCACTATGGGACTTAACATCTATGGTCATCAGTCCCCTAGAACTTAGAACTACTTAAACCTAACTAACCTAAGGACAGCACACAACACCCGGCCATCACGAGGCAGAGAAAATCCCTGACCCCGCCGGGAATCGAACCCAGGAACCCGGGCGTGGGAAGCGAGAACGCTACCGCACGACCACGAGATGCGGGCAATAAAGTAGCGCCGCTGCTTCGCTCGTGCAGACTGTATGGCCTGAAGAGATATTTTTGTTTTTGTTTAATCGAATTTCTTAGCTGTCCACAAGATGCGACACTTCTAAGATTTTCATGATAATTATGGCCAATATGCATGGTCTTCTCCGAATGTATTTCTGACACAAAAACAATTCTGGTAGCTGGAGTCCTAAGTTTTTGTCAGTCATGCCTTTTGTGTCCTTACGGAGATATTTCCCTAACGATTTTCATCCCCTAACAAATATGTCTTTATATCTAACCGAGAACTCAAATAACAGTTTTCATAAATTTTGCTTTAATTTTTTTTATCGAAATAATATCTTAAAAATTTTTAGCCCCTATTGAACCACCTTAGGGGTTGAATTTCTTACCAAGATGTAGGCTTAGAAATCCTTTAGTAGTTCCCTACTAATCACTTATTTTTGGAAAGTCTTTACTTAATATTTTATCCCCTTAGTGGTTGAATACAAATATGCTGAAACACACATTTTTTATTTTCTGACTGACAAAACAAATACCAGAATGAGATATTCACTCTACAGCGGAGTGTGCGCTGATATGAAACTTCTTGGCAGATTAGAACTGTGTGCCAGACAGAGACTCGAACACAGTTTTAATCTGCCAGAAAGTTTCAAAACAAATACCAGTTTCCGTAGTTCTAGCCTCTAAATTCCCTTAATAGCGACATACTTTCAAATAGCCTTTCATCCTCTATTTCACCACCTTAGGAATGGAATTTCGGACAATCTTCTCTTGAACGATGCCTCTATTATAAGGTCGACACCATCTCGTAACTTCAAGTTTCTATATTTAGCGATTTGGGCTGGGCACTGGTGACTCAGTGAGTCAGTCTGACCCAATTTCACCACCGTAGGGGCTGAATTTGCAAAAACAGTGACATATGTATGTTTCATTTCTAACAGAGGAGCCAAATACAAATTTTCGTAGATTTAGCTATAAAAAATGCTTGCGCAATGAAATGTTTCTATAAAATGTATCATCCCCTGTTTCACCACCCTAGAGCTGAATTTCCGAAAACAGTGAAACATTAATTTTTGTTTGTAACTGAGAAGCCAAATTTAAATTTTCATACATTTAGCTTCAATAAAGCGTTCGTAATAAAATATTTTCATAACAAAGCTCATCCCATATTTCACCACCCTATGGATTCAATTGCCGAAATCACTGGAAAACGTATTTCTTTATTTGCAACCAAGAACTGAAACACTAGTGTTCATAGATGCAGCTTTAAAAATGCTTTAGTTCTTTAATAATGATAAATTTTCAAGAAAAACTTTCACCCACTATTTCACCCCTATATGATGAAATTTCCAAAATTGCTGAAAGATGTATTTCTTTATTTCTGACCAAGAAACCAAATACCAGTTTTCGTAGAGCTAGCTCCGAAATGTCCTCAATACCGACATTTTTCAAAAAACCCTTCATTCCCTATTTCATTCCTTAGTGTTGGAATTTCGAAAAATTCCCTTCCTGAAGACGCCTGCAGTATAAGAGGTAAACCTTCTCCAAATTTGAACGATCTGTCCTTAGCGGTTTGAACTGGCAACGATGAATCAGTCAGACAAACAGAAAGTCAGTCAGTCAGGACATTGCCTTTTATACGAGTATATACAGAAGAAAATAGAAATCATTTTACCACTTCAATGCACTAAAAGTAATTAGATAATAGTGAAAAGTTGCTTTTTTTGTGTTCTGTATTGTTCAGCAGAATGGAAGATGAGACCAAGTCGTATGCAACGCGACTGCATTGTCATCTAAATACAGCTCAACCCTCTCCTCCCGCTCAGACAACGTGACGCGGCATTGGGGGACGTGTGCAGGTTGGCTGAGCGCTATGGCACACAAGCCAGAGAACGAATTGGGAGCCGAATCCTTGGCCGCCCCAGGCTTAGAGCGACTTACGAAAAACACGTAAGACCTAGATCTAACGACGGAACGGGAATCTGAACTGTTGTCCTCTTGAATGCAAGTCAATAGCGCCAACAGATGCGCCTCTTCACTAGGTTTTAGCTATGAGCTAACCTGACTCGCATTCGGGAGGACAACGGCTAAAGCCCGAATCCCTTCCAGGTAATGTTTTCCACGATTCCCCTGAATCACTCCACACAAAATTTTGGATGGTTTCTTTGAAAAGATATGGTCAGTTTCGTTCCCCTTCCTTTCCTAATCCTAATTTGTCGTCTCTCTCTAATGACTTTGGTGTCGATGGCGTATAAAAAAACAATTTTTTTTATAGGTGCTACTGTAATTTGAATGTAATAATTTCTTTTGTATTGTTACACGATGCAGATTTTATTCAGATTATGTTATTTGTATGTCAAAAGATAACAGACTGGTTTTTAATGTAAGTCCTTGTCGAAGGAGTGTATCTGGTCATATAGGCCAGATCTATCATTAGCAAAAGTGAGAACATGACAGATCTGGCTCATATGACCAGGTATGCTTTTTCCACAAGGACATGTTTCTCATACCAGTGTCATGTCTTTTGACACACAAGTAAGTCATTGTACTTGAAAAAGGCCTTAGGCCGATATCTGGATTGTATAACAGTAAACTAAAGATTACTACGGTCAAACAATTCAAACAAATTATCATGACTGTGGCTCCAGCCAAAACAAAGTTTACTAACTCTTTCCGTTTTTGAAGAGTTTCAAAGCACTTGCAGGATTTTATGTTCCTGAATATTTCCGTGTCGATAAAGCCTATGAAAGGGTCAAGATATTTCTTATGTCTTCCCTCCATTAAAAAGCGGTATGTCCGAACTGCATTTCTACCCTCTTTAACTTTTTCATACTGAACTAAAACTAGAAGCTGACTACGCTCCAATAAACCGTTCTAGAACGGAATTACAGTGGTTTATAAACCCCTGTAGAGGAAATACCAGAGGCAGCTTTTATTCAAAAATGAATAAAATAAATAAACGGTCACAAAAGGTCCTCTGTAGAGAATGAGCAGAGGTTTGGGGACATAAGCTGTAGTATATGTATGTGTGTAAAATGCCTGTGCTTCCAATTTTATTGCGAGACACAGGATCGTCCTTTGTGCAGGGTCTGTAAGAGGACAGACGTTTCCCTCTCTTTCCTGAAAATTGTATCCGTCAGAGCTGCGATCCTGTGTGTAGCCGAGAGTGCAGCGACCTGGAAAGAACACTCAGATGAGCGCCGCTCTGCACGGCAAATGGACGCAAAGCCGGTAGCCGTGAGCTCACAGAGCACGGCAACCGACTTGACAATAAACAGCCAAAGCGGTACTGGTACTGGGCAATACTATGTGAACAAAATTCGTTTCTCACATTCCTCCCGATTCTCTTTTCCTCTGACACCGTTGCTTATTTGCAGATCAGGGGTTTTGCTTTTCTTCCTGATTTCATCAGTGTTGTCAGTGGTCATCACGTACGCTCGTAGTTGCGCTATTTTACACCAAGTTGCATGAATCTCTGACATAACACTGTATTCCAGTTCTTTTTTTCGTGAACACAGGCGATATACAGCGGTTGGGCCGCAAGGCGAGTGTTCAGTAGAGACAAGAGTATTGTCAGGAGTGCGCCAGGCAAGTGTGATAGGAACGCTTTTGTTCTCTATATACATAAATGATTTGGCGGACAGGTTTGGCAGCAATTTGCTGTTGTTCGCTGATGATGTCGTGGTCTACGGCAAGGTGTCCAAGTTGAGTGACCGTAGAAAGATACAAGACGAAATGTTCAAATGTCTCTGAGCACTATGGGACTTCAGTTTTTAGGTCATCAGTCCCTTCGAACTTAGAACTACTTAAACCTAACTAACCTAAGGACATCACACACATCCATGCCCGAGGCAGGATTCGAACCTGTGACCGTAGCGGTCGCGCAGTTCCAAACTGTAGCGCCTAGAACCGCTCGGCCACTCCGGCCGGCTTACAAGACGACTTAGACAAAACTTCCAGTTGGTGTCAAGAATGACAGCTAGTCCTAAATGTGGAAAAATGTATGTTGATGCGGATGAATAGAAAGAACAAACCTGTAATTTTCGGATACAGTATTTCCAGTGCCCTACTTGACATAGTCAAGTCGTTTAAATATCTGGGCGTAACGTTGCAAGGCGATGTGCTTGTGGAACGAGCGTGTGAGAAGTGTGGTAGGGAAGATGATTAGTCGGCTTCGGTTTATTGGTAGAATTTTAAGAAATACTGGTTCACTGGTTCGTCCTATTCTTAAGAACTGCTCGAGCGTTTGGGATCCGTATCAGGTCCGATTGAAGGAAGACAGCGAAGCTATTCAGAGGCGGGCTGCTAGATTTATTACCGCTAGGTTCGAACAACACATAAGTGTTACGGAGACGCCATGGGAACTGTAATAGAAATCCCTGCAGGGAATGCAACGTTCTTTTCGAGAAAATTTAGAGAACCGGCAGTTGAAGCTGACTGCCGAACGATTCTATTGCCGCCAACGTACATTATGCGTCGGGACCATGACGAGAAGATAAGAGAAATTAGAGCTAATATGGAGGCATATAGGCTAAGTAGCTTTTCCCTCGCTCTTCTCGCGAATGGAATAGGAAAAGAAATGACAAACTGCGCTACAGGGACCCTCCGCCATGTACCGTACTGTGTCTTGTGGAGTAGCCATGTAGATGTAGATGAAGAAATAAATGATTGAACAAAACTGCAGGTGGTAGCCAAACCTGCATAATGCAAGGGAAAAACGACTGTCTGAACGCCTCAGTAAGAGCTCTAATTTCCCCTATCTTTGAATGGCGACCATTGCGCGATTTGAAAGTTGGTGGTAGTAAAATATGCTCTACATCCTCGGCGAAGATCGGATTTTAGTGAGCAGCGCCTTCCGTTTAGCGCGTCGTCTATCTGCAAGTGTATCCTACTTCAAACTTTCTATGACATTTGTAACGCTCTCGCGATGGCTAAATGTATCAGTCACGAATCTTGCTGCTCTTCTTTGTACGTTCTCAATCTTTTGAGTGAGACCCATCTGGTAAGTGTCCCATACAGACGAAAAATACTCTAAGACTGGATGAACTAACATATTATACGCAAATTTCCTTTGTTGAAAGACTGCGTCGCTTCAGGATTCTACCAATAAACCGCAATCTAGAGTTCGCCTTACCCGTTACTTGTGTAATCTGATCATTCATGTGGAGACGTCCGTTCCTGCATTGCTTTGGGAGAGTCAGCGGTGTTAGTCGTGGCACTATATTGTGGTGAGCTGCCGGGTATGGCTAAGGTGACGACTGGTACTGATTGAGGAAACTCTGATGACACAACAACGCGGAAGAGTGATGTACCTGGAGGATAATGTATCTAGGAACACAAGACGTTTCCTGGTCGACAGTCCACTTTAACGACAGATCTTAGAATCACGTGGTAAAGCTTGCACTAGATCCTGCCATAACCAGTTTCCAGCAGTTTTAGTTATTGGGAAACATGGCGTTATATTGTACGTAGCGTTTGTAAATATTACGACTACTGCAAATCAGAGTGCTGTATAATATATAAATATATTCTGAGAAATCTGTATGGAGAATGTTAATTCCTCAGCTACGTAGTTTTATGGTGACTAAAATTCTGAATGTAAACAGGGTCGTCGGATATCGTTGTGAAAACTCCACGATATCTCGTCGGCACAACTGATAGACATCTTCAGGTGCGGCGAACACACAACGACATCCGACGTCTCGCCCAAGAACAATATTTACAAGCAATCCGTCGGGAAAGTCTCAAGCAAAACAAAACTCTGTATATTCTTAAAACTAGTTAAATAGCAGGTGGATGGTTAAACCGTGCTGCACCATCTCGTATCTTGAAAAGGAATATTATAATTATGGATTACGTACTAGTTTTATATGACGGGAATTTCTTTACTGTCTTAACAATTTTCGCTGTCTTGCAAATGAAAATCTATTCTAGTTTCTAACAATTTTTTTGATTTTAAGATATAGCTCGTTTTTGATACTACTTCTTCCTAATTTCCTTATTGTTGGTATGTGCCAGAGTAATAATGTAGCATATATAATATTAAATACTATACTGACGATATTTTCTCGATTCAAAAGCTTTCAAATTTTAATCGGATATTTGTTCCTAGTACATGACCATGTTGTATCTGGGAACATTCTTTTTTTTTACATTTGGAAAAACGTTACTGTTCAGATGTAAGTTTCGTAATTACAAGAAAAGACAGTAACACACCCAAAGCGAATGCTATAGTTTCAAAATTGAGCAAGGAAATGTATTAAATATTCGTTATACCTCTAAAATAGAGGCTAAAGTGTGAAAATTGTTCAGGAGTAAAATACTCTCCCACATATCACTGACATCCTGCGCCATCGTGAATTAACCCTCAAGCCACAGTATCGTGCTGTTAGTTTTCAGCAGAAGATTGCTCGTCCACATATGGCACTAGCCTCTGTGAATCACCTGCTTGATGTACTCCCGTGGCTAGGAAGACTTCTAGATCTGTCCCTGACAGAACATGTGCAGGATCAGTTCGGACGTCAGCTCCGTCCCACTCCCACTGTACATAATGTCAATGACCACTTACCGTAGCTGTGGGCGAGTTCGCGTCATGACAAGATGCGACGGCTTTGTGACAATACGACAAACGGCAACCGCATGAGTGCATGCGTGCAACGTCATATTGATAAGTCGGCTTACATTACCACGTTCTTTGTAAATTTGGCTCGATACTGTAATCACTGAAACAACTTCACATAGCTTTCAACCTACTACGTTTCATTACGTTTCGTGCTCCTCTTTTGGGCGGTTCAGTTTGTATTTGTTTTATTTTTTATTTTTTGGAAAACATTTATGCGAAGCTGTAGCATCTACGTTACCCCACGACGAGACGAGTGTGCAACAACTTAGAGCGAAAATTTTATTTTGTTTCATCTATCTTAACTTCAGTGACAAGACACCCACATACGTGACACTAGTTTCAATGCATAAATTGGATTTATCGCTTCTGTAGGTGGTTCTATAACTGATACTAAAAGTAAGCTTACTATTTAGTAATACAATTCACTTAGAAACGACAGAGTGGGGACACGGATAAAGAGCTTCATAAGAATCGGCTGCTGAGCGTCACTGCCATTAACACAGACATCTAATTCTAGCAGCAGACGTAGGACACGGCCCGGCGACTACGATCCGCCGCATGGACATGTTGCGAGGTGACTCCAGTGCGCATGCAGGTGGCAATCGTCCGGCAAATGCCTTGCACTTCAGCATAGTACTCCAATCTGCATGCAATTGTCGGTTTTATTTGTTCCTTAACAACTACCCTTTAGTATCTTGGTAACGACCTGGGAATCTTTATACTGTCATGAGGATACTATTTTATTTCATTGGTATTAATCAAATACTTGTAATAAAAATTTGTTAATTATTTATATCCGTGATCCAGAACACCTGTATTAGTCGAAGTATGTGTTTATGAAATTCCTGTCACATTCTTGTGAATGATACCCTCAATCTGTCGATTCATTATGGAAATGCCGTAGTCAATTAAATTATGATTAATAAATGTAAGAACAACACAAATCCCAGTAATAAGACGAAAGAAATCGAACGTCAACGAAAAGGTTACATTTTGTATTGTGAATAGATTCTTTTTATCCAGCGTAAACACTGGATTTCCTTTAGTCAGATATTTTAAGTGGATGACCTGTGGAAATCAGTTGTTTCGCTTCCAATGTAGACAGTACAGTGGTTGTTTCCTTTCGGTTACATACAAGACATACGTATCTCCTAATTTATACCAACTGCAGCTAGTTATTCGGTGCAGAGCAGGTGACACTTTCAAATCTAATAAGAATTTGAAAACCTAAGTTCGTTTAGAATGTGGTTGAGCGCTTTACATGGCAGCGAATATCGACTGTGCCATAGTAATGTGAGAGCAACATTTCCAAAACCGTTTTAGTTCTTTTTTATGAGAACTGTAGCATATATTATGTCGCAGTAAGGCAATACTGAAGTGTTTGCATGACCAATCAGTAACGGTATTGGAAAAATTGGTTACGAAAAGCGACTCTCGGAGCCACATGTTAACAGTGATTACTGACCACAAATTCCAAGGGTTCGAAATTCAATGAAGTGACCGGTAGTTGGTTCTCAAAAGATTTCATGAAACGTTGCAGGTACGTATAATGTAGAAATCTCAACGTGACGAAACTCTGCTCCAGCAGAGGAGGGTGTTGTGCGTTGGTATACTTTTATGACTTTCGCCTCTAGCAAATAGTGCAGTATATTTGCTTCCTCAGTTTGAAAATGATGGCATTTACTTTCTTTGTGGTGCAATATGTTTCTGAAATTGTAGACATTCTCCGAAAAATTAAGGCTTCGCCAAGGCACAACACGGTCATGTGCCTAAAAAAAGATATCCAATTTAAATTTAAAACCGTTCCAATCTAGGAAACATGGTCAGCACTGCAGTAATGGTCTGTCACATTATTACTCTACTACACACCAACGTTCAGTGAGTGAAATCAAATCAAGGAAAGCTATTTTCAGAAACCACTTACAAGCTAAGAAAATTTTGAAACAGAAGCTCTTGGAAACTAAGAGAAATTTTCATTTCCAGGAGAAGTAAAACTGTTGCGACATTGAAGAAGTTCTTTTGCGAGTATGATATGTTTCATGATTAGAGACCTGTTTCAAGGTCTATGATGGTGTAATACAGCCGAGGTATGGCTTAGCTGTCGACATTTTGACCTAAGACTTTTGTACCAAAGCAGACGCAGGATCCAGAATGTGCTTGGCTCCACCAAGAACAAGATAGACGGTATACAAACTGCAGGTGTACACAAGGCGGAAAGGCAGTGTGGAGAAATATACATCAAGTGAGACCAGCAGTCCAAAAGCCACGCACATTCAGGAACAGAGCGGTGCATTCGTCTAGGGCAACGCGACAAACCTACATTGGCCGAACAGCATCAAAACTGCGGCAAGGAAATAAAATTTAACGAAATCTGCGTACTGATCAAGTAGCCGAGTTTGACGAAACGTAATATCAAATTAGCGACAGAAATAATAAGACCCCTGACAACATGAACGGAGGGAATGGATACATATGCTTACCCCATCCTGGCTGCCAACCCACAGAGTCCAACTGACCGCACCAGCAACTCTTGACTCGAGAGTTACCGGCGAGTAGCTACCGGCGCGCGGCCTACGTTCAGCTGGAGGAAAACGCCAATGACTACCAGTCATAACAGACAATGCAACAATCAATAGGCAACAGCAGTTCGCCACTCCCTCCACCGTAGCAACCTGTTGTAATAAAGCTCCGCTCCTTACGCACCGACACGAGTAGCGCAGTAATTAATGCACTGGTCTCGCACGGTTCAAACTTTAGTCCGGCCATCGTGATTAAGGTTTCCTGTGGTCTCCCTAAATCGCTTAAGGCAAATTGCGGGATGGTTCCTTCGAAAGGGCACGTCCTCTTTGCGCTTTCCTTCCCAATCCGAGCTTGCGCTCCGTCATTAATGATCTCGTTGTCGACGGGATGTTTAACACTAATCTTCTTCTCCTCCCCTCCGTTCCTTACGCCTCAGGAGAAGATTCATAGCAACGATCTTTAAAATAGAAGGTGTCGGCGGAAGAAGGTGCTAACCTACGTGACCTTTCAACTTATTGCATGATACAAGGCCAATTAACTAAAAGAAGACGTTCTTAAAGTAGATTAGTTCCTACCTTGCTTTTGATTCTAAGTTGAGGTTATCAGCCTGAGTGTATATTAGCTGTTGTTTATTTGATTTTTGTACTTTGGTTGCTAGATTACCTCTATTGTTGGTTTTATTTGTTTATGAATTTGCTGTCTAACATAAATAAGACCCATCAGTTTGTGTAGTAGACAGTATTTCGTAGCAGTACATAGTGAGCTGCTTGTTACCTGTATGTGGTTCTTTCAAAGACAAGACTGATTACATGGTAAGACATGTACTTACTGACTTGACGATTAGCAGCTTATCCCACCGAACCTTTGAGTTGTGACGTAACCGTTTGTTCAGCGAGCAGAACTGGCAAAGTATACGGTAGGTGACACAGCTAAAGCATACCAGTAGATCCCGTAGAAGGCTATTATCTTAACCGTGGTCAGAACGTTGGTTTCTCTAGTATTGTTTTTCACGTAATGCCGCTGTACGATACTGGGAAAACTTTTATTTCAACTAGTCTGGCCGCATAAGCCTTCGTAACAACGTCCTCGTATTAAAATAACATGTAGTATGTGAAATACAAATTCTACGGTAAGCACATTCTAATGTCTAAAGCAAGTAAACCTCTAGAAAATGGTGGACACTGTTTACGGCAGTCTCTAGTACACTTTCCTTCACTATACGAGAGCGCCGACCAAATAACGTCGCCTCTTCCTACAGTATTCTTTAGCTACAATGATCTTCCCTACTCAGTACTGACGGTAACTTAGACTCATATTATTTAAACGAAGTTATAAATTTCAGTCTGAAATGTTTACGAATTGTTTCGTTATAACTGATTCAGTTAGGATGTTTATATGGCATCGTACACCTTCGATAGCACGCCAAGCCATTCCACTTTCTGAACATGGCAACAACCCATGTGCCTAATTGCACCGCCAGACTTCGGCAGCCTGAGAGTCACTCCCTCATCAACCGGCCAGCTCCGACTTACATCACACCTGCCCAATCTCCCTGTCTTAACTACTCTCCTACTTCAGTGAATACACGCACTCGGTCTGGCTTATGTTTAGTGATAGGGATATATCATTGACAACTGAGCTCAGTAAATGAAGTTTATCACACATTATTTGTTAGACTCACTCTTTTGCTCTCTGTCATAGTGGCTGGTATAAATCATTGCCCACAGGCAGTTGATACCTTTAATTCCTTTGTGTGTTACTAGAAAATTAAACATCTGATAGATAATGCTTTCAGTTTCATACAGTTTCTGAGATATTGTGTGTATTATACTATATTGTGGACAAATAAGAAACGTACCTTGCACTGAAACGATGACTTGGTTTAAAAATATGGGCCTATTTAGTTTTCCGGGGTTGCATTGCTGAAAGCTGTTTATTTGTAGCTACTGAGCTCGAAGCTTCTTATCGTGCATGCTATTTCCTTTATTTATTGTATTGACTGTTATGACCTTTACTGTTATTGATACACTATCTCTCTTCCGGTAAGCTTTCCGAAAGTACATCAATCTCTTTTTGTTGTAGAGGAGAGACCCATAACTGTGGCAAGCAGTACAACGAATAAGCCCTAAAACGACGATATTCAGTGTTTGCGACAAATTCACTTCCGCCGCAGCTGGCAATGGGGCAGTTGACAATACCGCTCGTGTGACACACAGTGTCGTATTCCTATCGTGGAACTTCTATTTCGACATACAGCTCACACGCTGTGAAAGTAATTTCCAGTACTCCTGCACAGAGAAGTTAACGTTTAAGTGATTCTTGGAGGAAACAACTCCTATACGTCAGGGATTTGTGATAAGAGCATTTATTTGTTATGTTACACGTAAGGCTTCATGAAAGTCGCAGTCAAACTCTTCACTATGCGATACGGCAATAAATATAGTACCAAGGACCAACTCTGATGCCTTACAGTGGCGAAGATTTTTGTATGTACTTTGACACAGAAAGCTTTTATGGCGGGAGATTAAGCCCCTGACTCGTGTCTTGGGCTGCAGTAAGAAGAAGAGCAGTCCATATCAAACTAGAGCTGACGGAGAGAAGGGGATGGTGTGAGGGGAAGATCTCCAAGGTACAGGAAACCAAATCCTCCTAGAGGAGACAATCTTGATGATAAACATGGAAAGACGCACTACAAAAACTAAGAAGATCGATCCATAGCCGCAGGTATAGCGGCCACTAAGGGAGCCAATATCAGAAGGAAAAACGGGTCTGCAGTGGTACGTACAGGTGGCAGCTCCACCACGTAGCTAACTTGACTACAGTTCGTTACTTTGCAACATGAGACGTGTAATATTAGTCACAAAATCCAAGTAGAAAAACGGGATTATCTTTAGCTGACGACCAAAGCGCGGAGCAAGGTTAAGAATAGAAGCACTACGAAAATTTTGAAAGTTACTCCATGTAACATTAGAGGAATGAGCGATAAAGAGGAACTAGCAATGGAGTTAAACAGTGCGTAAATCGATGTAGCTGTAATATCTGTAATAACGAATCTACATCTACATATATGCTCTACAAGGCACCGTACGGTGCATGGTGGTGGGTGACCAGTAACACTACTAGTCGTTTCCTTTCCTATTCCACTCGCAAACAGAGCGATGGAAAAACGACTATTTATATTCCTCTTTATGAGACCTCATTTCTCGCATCTTATCTTTGCGGTCCTTACGTGCAATGTATGTTGGCGGCTGTAGTTTGGCAGTCAGGTTCAAATGACGGTTCTCTAAATTTTCTCAACAGTGTTTCTCGTAAAGAGCGTCTTCTCCTCTCCGGCGCTTCCAGTTTGAGTTCCCGAGGCATCTCCGTGACACATACATGTTTTTCGAACCAACCGGTAACAAATCTAGCAGCCTGCCTCTGAATAAGCTATAGTGCTCTAAGGAAATTAATGGTTGAGTTGAGTGTCATTGGTGGATATGCTCCAGAGAAGGGGAAAAGGGTGTAAACACGCAACCTGCGAATGCATTAATCGAGTTCCTAATGCAGAATATTTAACAATCCTGGTGATTTCAGATTAAGGGTGCTTAAATCTCTCATTACATGAATAGCGCGGCCCCATGTAGTTCAGTTAAAATATTCGTTTTGCTTTCAACAGCTTTAGAATAACGATAGTTATTTCCCTCTTAAAGACATTTATAAATTAACTAAGGATACTAGCTTTATAATGTACGGACACTACGTTATTGCAAGTAGGAAAGCCACTCCAGTACTAGAAGACACCAGAGTCTACAAAGGGTATAGCTTTAGTACGGACAATTTTCTCGTAATATCAGAACTGAACCCGACTGCAGAGGAATGAAAGCAGTGACGAAACACGAAAACAACAAAATGTTTATAGAATACATTTGCTAAAATGTTCAATCATTAGTAGGTTATAAAGATGTTTTTAGATGAAATGTTACAAGGCTTTGAAGAAAAACAGAATACTAGAGAAGTGTGGTAAGAAAATGAAAGAATAATGTAGGTCGCTACTGACGAAACGTATGGAAGAAGTGGACATACAGAAACAAAGGGAGACTCCCAATCTGGAACAAAGAACTAGCAGAATCCGAAATACTTACACTCCACGAAACTAAAAGACTACTTTGGGTATAAGCGGCACACAGCCTGGTCATAAGAGAGACACGGGAAATAAATCAACGAAGCTGTGTATGTATATGGGCAACAAATTAAAGACCACAAAATGCTTAACCAAATTAATAAAGATACCAGATACTGTTCACAGTAACTCATTCTCAGTCTTACCCTCCTATGCATAACGAATTCCACTGTCGTTAAACCATACACTGCTGCTGTTGCTAATACCCTATAGTCATATGACCAGAAGTCCTTGTCTTCTTTCTATTTCACTTCCCTGACCCTCACTGTATTTAGATTGAGCCCTAGCGTTTTCCTTTTCAGATGTTCTGGCTTCCTTACCAAGTTCAGACTTCTGACATTTCACGCCCCGACTCGTAGATCGTTAATCTTTCGTTGGGTATTCGATAATTTTCGTGTGATCACCTCTCCTTTGGCGGTCTCCTCCTGGAGTTTCAAATTGGGGACCGATACGGAATGATGGTATTTTCTCAGTTACAAGCCACATGACGTGTGTATGCACATTGTTGTTGTTGTTTTTGTTGTGGTCTTCAGTCCAGAGACTCGTTTGATGCAGCTTGTAACATCGAAAATGCGGGATGCATGGCAGCTGCTACTGATATATAACTTTTTTAATTGTATGTAAATATTTGTAATGTAAATGCTTTCTTTTAATAAGTAAGGACATTGCTTCACTGTATATGTACATTTAGGTAGAAGTCTGATGACGTTTTATTGTATTTATCTGGGAAAAAGCCAAAGGAATTGTTATTTGCATCGACTAGCAACGATAATAGCAGTGCTTGTGCGTTGTAAAATCTTTCGGTAGGGGGTTGTTGCGCAGAGCGAGCGGAGAGAGCGGGAGACGGGTTCCAGCGCTTGTGTGCAGTAGAGTGTTCCATTTCGGCGGCATCATGTACGCGCGCTGGCCAGATGACTAGTAGCAGGAGGAAGGACAGTGGACGGGCGGAAGAGGCTGTATTAATTACAATTGCCCGTTCTTGTAATTAGCCCTGGCCCCACTAGATGGTACCGTCTTCAACAACAGCTGCAGTTCCAGCAACACTGATTCGTCGTCGGGTCCGAGTTTCGTTGCACGCACGGCACTGAAGTAAGAGTGTTCATGGTAGAAAGTATTAACGGCTAACCCAGCAGCACAACTGATTGTGATTTGATTAATTAACTTTATTTAAATAACAATCAGTTAAATTCAGGGTGACTGTGTCCTCATTGCCCCAGCAAGGTCCTTGTTCCCTTTTTTCCTTATACGCTAACCGAAGATTGAGAAACTATCATTGGAAAAAATCCAAATCTAAAGAAAATGTACAAATTAAGAGTGTGGAAGTTTTATTTATTTTAGATATAGCGTGGAGCACATGGCTGTTTCGTTTGGTATGTATTCTAGTATTTAATTCAGTTCACGTCAGTAAAAAAAGGCTCAGTTGTTCAGACAGTAATATGAAATCAAATTTGAAAATTAAGTAACTGCAAAGTAAAAAGTGCTTTCCTTTCTCTAAATTTCTTTGATGACGTTATGTTGAGGTCTCTGAAAGTCATTGTTCGCGTAACGAAGTTCAATACTAACACACAGTGTAAGTGGATATTTTCAAATCATTACTCGATTGCCTTTTTCAAAATTTAATGACAAACTGAAGGTAAAAGTGGCTTCTCAGTTTTCTTTATCATTATATACTAACTTATAATTAGTGTCAAAAAACGTGACAACCTTCAGTTACGACGTAAGTGTTGTTTTTCTTTCCCAACATCTTGTACAGGATTTTGGATGTAAATCGCCCTAGTGGGCTGGCGATCGTAATTATTTCCGTTTCGTTCATTAGTGTAACTTTTGGATTCATGATCAGTCGTGCCCCTTTTCTGTCCAGTGTTGTTCGTGAGTGAATGCACAGAATAACATTCATTTTTTCAAAATGTAGCCCTATTCGGTTTAATTACTTTTTAGTTTTTAGTAGGCTTTTGTATCAGAAAGATCGGTTGTACACTTTCCCCCTACTTACCGGTATTACTTCTTCGGGAAAGCTAGCCTTATCCAATTAGAAAAATTCCATTAGGTATACACGCGATCCACGGTCATATTTTATATCGCAAGCAGGATAGGTCGATTAGTAAGGGGAGGTTACAAGCTGTCCATGCTACTCTATGCTGTGCAAGCTTCTTCATCTCCAAGTAACTACTGCAACCTACATCCTTCTGAAACTGCTTGGTGTATTCATCTCTTGGTCTCCCTCTACAATTTTTACCCTCCATTCTGCCGTGATCCCTTGATGCCTCAGAACATGTCGTACCTATCGATCCCTTCTTCTAGTCAAGTTGTGCCACAAATCCCTCTTCTCCCCAATTCTTTTCTGTAGCTCCTCATTAGTTACGCGATCTACGCATCTAATCTTCAATATTCTTCTGTGATACCACATTCCGAAAGCTTCTATTCTCTTCTTGTCTAAACTATTTACCGTCTATGTTTCACTTCCATATGTGGCTACACTGTATACAAATACTTTTAGAAAAGACTTCCTGACACTTGAATCTATACTCGATGTTAACAAATTTCTCTTCTTCAGAAATGCATTTCTTGCCATTGCCAGTCTAGATTTTATATCTTCTCTACTTCGACCATCATCACTTATTTTGCTACCCAAATAGCAAAACTTATCTACTAATTTAGGTCTTTCTTTTCTAATGCAATTACCTCAGTGCAGTGGTTAACATTGCCTTCTGCATCCTCATCTGTTGATAATTGCTGAGTTTTCCGCCTTTAGGGCAATTTCACATCGCAAGGCCAAGACAGTGCCTTCAGCTCTGTCCGCTCCCTCGCCCTCTTCGAAAAGGCTATTGGCAGAATGAATCATGCATCTATCATGTTCAAATGAAACTATATGGTTCCAGAGATCTTTTCAAGTTTCAGACAGCTACGATTAATATGTAGCCGGCCGGAGTGGCCGAACGGTTCTAGGCGCTACAGTCTGGAACCGCGCGACCGCTATGGTCGCAGGTTCGAATCCTGCCTCGGCCATGGATGTGTGTGATGTGCTTAGGTGACTTAGGTTTAAGTAGTTCTAAATTCTAGGGGATTGATGGCCACAGCAGTTAAGTCCCATAGTGCTCAGAGCCATTTGAACCATTAATATGTAAATACTAAAGCGTCGAATGAAAATTTAGCACCATGCCCGAGATTCGTACCTGCGTCTCCCCCGCACAAGTCTGATGCTCTAACCACTATGCCACCGTGTGACAGTGGCTCTGTGCATGGACTGCCCTTGCACGCACCCATGATCAGTCATTCCAAATCATGCTCAACCTACTTTGTATTTCCCCTATACTTAAACAGCATTGCCGAGGCTCTCCATATGTACTGGAATAGCTCCTCAGCATCGAATGAAACGGGGAATCCTGCTTGAAAATCACGCATAGGTGCTTGAACCAAATAAAACTTATGGGAATTTTGATAGATATGTTTATACACTCCTGGAAATGGAAAAAAGAACACATTGACACCGGTGTGTCAGACCCACCATACTTGCTCCGGACACTGCGAGAGGGCTGTACAAGCAAAGATCACACGCACGGCACAGCGGACACACCAGGAACCGCGGTGTTGGCCGTCGAATGGCGCTAGCTGCGCAGCATTTGTGCACCGCCGCCGTCAGTGTCAGCCAGTTTGCCGTGGCATACGGAGCTCCATCGCAGTCTTTAACACTGGTAGCATGCCGCGACAGCGTGGACGTGAACCGTACGTGCAGTTGACGGACTTTGAGCGAGGGCGTATAGTGGGCATGCGGGAGGCCAGGTGGACGTACCGCCGAATTGCTCAACACGTGGGGTGTGAGGTCTCCACAGTACATCGATGTTGTCACCAGTGGTCGGCGGAAGGTGCACGTGCCCGTCGACCTGGGACCGGACCGCAGCGACGCACGGATGCACGCCAAGACCGTAGGGTCCTACGCAGTGCCGTAGGGGACCGCACCGCCACTTCCCAGCAAATTAGGGACACTGTTGCTCCTGAGGTATCGGCGAGGACCATTCGCAACCGTCTCCATGAAGCTGGGCTACGGTCCCGCACACCGTTAGGCCGTCTTCCGCTCACGCCCCAACATCGTGCAGCCCGCCTCCAGTGGTGTCGCGACAGGCGTGAATGGAGGGACGAATGGTGACGTGTGGTCTTCAGCGATGAGCGTCGCTTCTGCCTTGGTGCCAATGATGGTCGTATGCGTGTTTGGCGCGTGCAGGTGAGCGCCACAATCAGGACTGCATACGACCGAGGCACACAGGGCCAACACCCGGCATCATGGTGTGGGGAGCGATCTCCTACACTGGCCGTACACCACTGGTGATCGTGAAGGGGACACTGAATAGTGCACGGTACATCCAAACCGTCATCGAACCCATCGTTCTACCATTCCTAGACCGGCAAGGGAACTTGCTGTTCCAACAGGACAATGCACGTCCGCATGTATCCCGTGCCACCCAACGTGCTCTAATAGGTGTAAGTCAGCTACCCTGGCCAGCAAAATCTCCGGATCTGTCCCCCATTGAGCATGTTTGGGACTGGATGAAGCGTCGTCTCACGCGATCTGCACGTCCAGCACGAACGCTGGTCCAACTGAGGCGCCAGGTGGAAATGGCATGGCAAGCCGTTCCACAGGACTACATCCAGCATCTCTACGATCGTCTCCATGGGAGAATAGCAGCCTGCATTGCTGCGAAAGGTGGATATACACTGTACTAGTGCCGACATTGTGCATGCTCTGTTGCCTGTGTCTATGTGCCTGTGGTTCTGTCAGTGTGATCATGTGATGTATCTGACCCCAGGAATGTGTCAATAAAGTTTCCCCTTCCTGGGACAATGAATTCACGGTGTTCTTATTTCAATTTCCAGGAGTGTATATCACGGTGTTTCCATGTTGTTCTTCGACCCTTTTAAATGTGACCTCTGCACTAGACACGGCCGATGGTTGTCCTTCCTCTATTTGAGCTTGTGCATAGTGAGCATGTCGAGAGGACGTGGCCTAACTCGCCCTTCTTCCTTCTCTGTTCCATTGTAAGTTTGAAGATTGCACGCAGAGCGTGGCGAGCAGTGTGCGGTGCGGAATGAGCGGAATGTCTCGGCTAGCTCGGACGGGCGCCCGCTGCAATTACCAGCGAGTGAGGGCTGTATCGGACGGGGCTGCGCCATCACCTTCAGCGTCATTAACGGCCCGCAGGCGGCTGTCCAGATCAGCAATCTGGCGGCCACGCGTGGCGCCGCCGCCCCCGTCTGCCCCGCCACCCCCGCGGGCAGACGACCCTCGGCGGCACAATGCTCGCCTAATGACGTTGCGCCGGCCGGCATGCGGAGCCGCTAATGAAGCCACCGCCCCGCGCCGCCCTCGGTCCGCTCTGGCACCCCTCGGTGGGCCGGCCGGTCCAGCCGGCACTGGCACAGTTCCATCTCGGCCATGAATATGAATGGCGTCATTAGGGCGAATTTCACGGTCCATTCTTCATTCAATTAAACACGGTTTCGCGAGTTCACGCGCCGCGCCCAGTTTCTCGCTGCAGATTTCGTCGGTCGACGACCGCGTGCGGCGGCGGAGAGGGTGCAATCCTGGAGGGTGAAAGCTGCAGAGGGCTTCCTGGCAGGTGCCAACGGAGTGGGCGGAGCCTGCCGAGTTTTGTGGGGGCGGGACTGTTGCCAAATGAGCTCCAGTGTTTTGACAGGGGTGGGGCCACTTATAACACCTGGGAAATTATGCAGTAGTCTCGGATCCTAGGAGGCAGTGCTGTTCGATGTCTGACGACATCAACAAGTGTGCTCGGCAAGCTACCGTAAGCTATTTGCACACTATGCACCCGAACTTTCGTACACTCGCTCCTGTCCATTTGCGGACAATTGCGCTGGAGGAACGATACTTGATACAACCTTCGACCGTTCTAATTTACTTCTGCCACCGTGATTGCTATTCATACCTTAATCTTGGCTCGAAATTGAAAGCGTACGTTTAGAAATTTTAAGGCAAGCAACTAGCACCGACATCTTAATGTCAAATGATAGACAAATATGGGTCGTATCTATCAGCTTATCGTTAAATCTCTTCAACTCTTCCTTTGATCGAAATCAGAAGCTCTGAAACCGACAGACATTCCTTTTATTTTAATACACTACTCGCCATTAAAATTGATACACCACGAAGATGACGTGCTACAAACGTGACATTTAATCGACAGGAGCCGGGCGGTGTGGCCGTGCGGTTCTAAGCGCGTCAGTTTGGAACCGCGTGACCGTTACGGTCGCAGGTTCGAATCCTGCCTTGGGCATGGATGTGTGTGATGTCCTTAGGTTAGTTAGGTTTAAGTAGTTCTAAGTTCTAGGGAACTGATGACCTTAGAAGTTAAGTCCCATAGTGCCCAGTGCCATTTTTAACCGACAGGAAGAAGATGCTGTGATATGCAAATGATTACCTTTTCAGAGCATTCACACAAGATTGGCGCCGTTGGCGACATCTACAACGTGCTGACATGCGGAAAGTTTCTAACCGATTTCTCATACACAAACACCAGTTGACCGGCGTTGCCTGGTGAAACGTTGTTGTGATGCCTCGTGAAAGGAGGAGAAGTACGTACCATCACGTTTCCGACTTTGATAAAGGTCGGATTGTAGCCTATCGCGATTGCGGTTTATCCAATCGCGACATTGCTGCTCGCGTTGGTCGAGAACCAATGACTGTTAGCGGAATACGGAATCGGTGGGTTCAGGAGAGTATTACGGAACGCCGTGCTGCGTCCCAAAGGCCTCGTATCACTTGCAGTCGAGATGACAGGCATCTTATCCGCATGGCTGTAACGGATCGTGCAGCCACGTGTCGATCCCTGAGTCAACAGATGGGGATGTTTGCAAGACAACAATCATCTACACGAACAATTCGACGATGTTTGCAGCAGTATGGACTATCAGCTCGGAGACCATGGTTGCGGTTAACCTTGACGCTGCATCACAGCCAAGAGCGTCTGCGATGGTGTACTCAACGACGAACCTGGGTGCACGAATGGCAAAACGTCATTTTTGCGAATGAATCCAGGTTTACCGCGTATTGATGGTCGCATCCATGTTTGGCGACGTCGCGGTGAACACACATTGGAAGCGTGTATTCGTCATACTGGCTATCACCCGGCGTTATGGTATGGGGTGCCATTGGTTACGTGTCTTGGTCACCTCTTATTCGCATTGACGGCACTTTGAACAGTGGACGTTATATATCAGATGTGTTACGACCCGTGGCTCTACCCTTCATTCGATCCCTGCGGAGCCCTACATTTCAGCAGGATATTGCACGATCGCATGTTGCAGGTCCTGTACGGGCCTTTCTGGATACAGAAAAAGTTCGATTGCTACCCTGGCCAAAACATTCTCCAGATCTCTCACCAATTGAAAACGTCTGGTCAATTGTGGCCGAGCAACTGGCTCGTCACAATACGCCAGTCAGTACTCTTGATGTACTGTGGTATCGTGTTGAAGCTGCATGGGAAGCTGTACGTGTACACGCCATCCAAGTTCTGTTTAACTCAATGCCCAGGCGTATCAAGTCCGTTATTACGGCCAGAGTTGGTTGTTCTGGGTACTGATTTCTCTCGATCTATGCATCCAAATTGCGTGTAAATGTAATCACATGTCAGTTCTAGTATAATATATTCGTCCAATGAATACTCGTTTATCATCTGCGTTTCTTATTGGTGTAGCAATTTTAATGGCCAGTAGTGTATTTTATTCTACTGTACTCTGGAGAAATCGAACGTTTCCGTTGATTCGATAGAAAGTATTAAATACGCTTACAGTTTTAATTGCATGCAGGTTAATTGCATGCAGGACGATGTGAAACGAAAGGTATTTAGATACCGCTGCTGACAAAAATTTGTATTAGTCTCCCAGAGTGGAGAGATAGGAACAGCGGACGATAGTAACCGTCAACGACCATTTCCGTTAGAGTTTGTAGCCATACTTAGCATCTCCTCTCTGCGGCTAAAAGTGAAAACTACATTTTGCTACAGTCAAGGGTAAAGCAGGGTGTGAATCAAAGCTATACAAAAGCTACAACTCTACTGAAATTCTTCTCCGCAGATACGGGATGGAAGTTTGTGACACAATTATGTTTCCTACAATACTAGAAAATGATAGGGTCGGATAGGATTATATAAAAAAATTAAATGATCGTATGGAATTGCTGGCCGGGGGGCCCCAGTTGGGAAGTTCGGTCGCGAAGTCCGAATTTTATTTCAGGCGGTGCCACATTGTGCGACTTGCGTGCCGTGGGTGAGGATAAATGATGATGAGGACAGCCCTACACCCAGTGAACGAGCGGAGAAAAATCTTCAACCCGGAAGGCAATCGAACCCGGGCCCGCTGCAAGTGAGGCAAGCACGTGACCACTCAGATAAGCAGGCGGACGGGGTTACATATGACAGCTAGCGTTGTATAATGGGTCAGTAACTGATAATAGTTCAGCGACACGATTATTGCCATAGGAATTCAAACTGAATCAGCGTTAACAACTATAGTTAACGTGTATACGCTGGCTACAAAAACCAGATTGTGAGTAACGGAGCCGATGAGCCCCGTGGTATGAGGCGTATTGTCACGATCCGGGCGGCTCCCCCCGTAGGAGGTTCGAGCTCTCCCTCGAGCATGTATGTATGTGACGTCCTTAGCGTAATTTACTTTAAGTTACATTAAGTAGTATGTAAGCTTAGGGACCGATGACCTCAGCAGTTTGGTCCCATAAGACCTTACCAAAAATTTCCAATTTCCAGTGTGTGAAGATGTAGATCTAATGGAAATGGCGTAAGAGTATTTGAACATTTTAGTAAGAAGAAATGAAACAGACAATAAAGTTATCTGAAAATACGTATTTTTGTCAGTAGGAATGAGTCTTGCAATAAATTTCAGCTGGTAATGCTAAAGCAGCAATAAGAAAACTACTGAATGACAAAAACATTTTTATATTAAAACAGCAGTTATGTATATATGTTTTGCTTAAAATTATAGTTAAGTATGAAGAATATGTATGGGAAAAATAACTTGTCTAGTGGTTTATAATCGTATGTGCTGCTTCTGTAACAAAAACTACTGTACAACGGAAAACGAAAAAGCACTTTTTCACAGCAGAGCCTAGCGCAGCATTTTCTTTCTCGCAATGAGGTTTAACGAAAAACATGTACATTGTTCTTCAAAAAGAATTACCCTATGTTGTCTGAATAGATATTAGAGTACTGCATAAAAATTTCAAGTAAACAGATCAAAAAATTTCGGATTTTTTTTTACAACGTCAAACAACGACTTGTCATCATATAATAGTATATATTTTGTATTTGTATTTTACATCCCACATATATTAAAACATGTTGCTTACGACTTCCTGAATTTTTATATCATGTAAAAGTTTGAAGTAAAACAAATAAGGAATTTGTAAGATTATTGGTACTAAACTTCTCCGGTCATGTGATCGTGTATTTATATTTTACATATATTAAAATAGTAGTGTATATCGGTAAAAATTATTAGGCTGTCATCTAAATATTAGGAGTAAACTGGCCAAGAACTTTTCGAAATTTGTCCAAACAACGTTTCTTCTTTATATGTCTTATAGATTTATTTATATACCACATGTATTGATAAATATGCAGCCTAAGTTTGTCCGAACGTAGTTTTGTGTGAGGATCAGAAGAACATCAGTTCAGACTATTTATATATTTTTGCTCTTTACCCCTGATCAAGTACTTTTCGAGAGGTTTGGTATCAACGTTAAAAAAGACTTGTATTTGTATTGTAGTGTAAACGTTAAGGGTTTTTATATGCACTTGATATAGATACAGAAGCAGATGAATATATAGCAAAATGTTATAACTGAATGCAAATTTATGTAAAAATGTACTACCACGGAACAACCAAAATTTTTGACTTGCGAAACGTTTGCTGTTGCAGAAACAATGTGTACATTTTACAAACACAATATACTTCTTTTAATTAACCTTCACAGCAGAGAGAAAGGCTTAAAAAAAACTAATTTTCTGTTATTTAATTATTTATTGTGTTAAATTCACATTTCCTGCACGGATATAAACTCGTCACTCTCATAGCGTTTCAACTTTTAAACTGACGTCGCACCCCATCGATCCTGAGGATATGGAAATCATTTCGTTCAGTTCCGTGTGCGTCTTTAATTATTTTAGATCAAATGTATGCATGTGTGCGTGTGAGCGCGTGTGTGTGTGTGTGTGTGTGTGTGTGTGTGTGTGTGTGTGTGTGTGTGTGTGAGTGTGTGTGTGTGTGTCTGCTTATTAAAAATGAAGACCATTGCTAAAACACTTACTACCATTTATCACCATTGGAATCAGAAAGAGAGGAAAGAAAATCTTTACCTGGCAGTCGCCTTATTTGACGTGGTTTGAATGTACACGTACGGTAGTGTTGGAAGTATCTGAGTGTGTAAGCTATTATTGTAGTCAATGATATAGATATTAAAGACAATAAATCCTAATCTTCGTCCTCATTTTAGAAAACGGATTACATTTAAAAGCTGTTTATATGTGCCCTAAACGGGAAAATGCTCTCTCACATACAGTATTTAGAACCAAGAAACAACCAATAATGTAATCTAACTACAGAATTTACTAATATGTCCTAGAAAGGGGGAGCAAGACGATTTATAATGGACACAACAAAGGAAAATTTAATTTTCACGAGCTTGAGTAGTTGTAAAAAGCATTTCACTGTGTATAAACGTGTACGAGAACGTCACTTACAGTCCCATAACATGCTATGGACGTGTTGATCCACACTGTTATGATATCTGGCGCTTATAATTAAAGTGAAGCTAGTCACAGAAGTCCAAAAAATGGTTCAAATGGCTCTGAGCACTATGGGACTCAACTTCTGAGGTCATCAGTCCCCTAGAACTTAGAAATACTTAAACATAACTAACCTAAGGACATCACACACATCCATGCCCCAGGCAGGATCCGAACCTGCGACTGTAGCGGTCTTGCGGTTCCAGACTGCAGCGCCTAGAACAATAAGTCCAGTGTGGGCTATAATAATCATCATAAGGCAGCGAAACGTGGTAGAAATTCTGATTCATTAATGTAGTACCGGTTTACGGTGGAAAAAAAAAATCCAGTCTTGGGTACCAAATGCAAATCTGGCGCTGTGAATGCAAGAAAGATGTGTTGTAATGTTTCCATACATAATGGATTAGGTACGGGACTTGGGCAGAAAAGGTGAAACAAGTGAGAAAGGCGTAATGTTGATTTTGTTATTAACCGCCGCTTACACAATTTGTTCAACATAGGCACCGGTCACGTCGACGTGATGCTGCATGCATAAAAGCACGTGATCATCAGTTGCTCTCAGCAGTCCCGGTGGAATATGGATAAGTTGTTACCGTATAGTGGCCTTCAGATCAGGTACAGACCGATCGTGTCCCTGGCAAACGCGTCCTTTTAGATACCCGCAGAGCCAAAAGTCACATGGATTCAGGTTAGATAATCTTTCAAGCCATGTATCCGAAAAACCTCCGTGGAAGGTTACATGAAGCGGATCTCTCACTGGGTGAACGACGTAAGGAACGGGACGTGGGCACAAATGGTCAAAAAAGTGTATTAAGGATAATGTTCATATGCATCTTGCATGATACCAGTGGTATATAATTGCGGTCTTCCAAAGCAGGACTCACGTGCTTTACAAAGAGGTCTCGATAATGTGCAGACGTCACGGTACACCTGACAGGTCGTCTGGGTATATTCTCTTCAAAGAAAAGCGGATCGAGATTACAGTTGCTTCCTAATCCACACCACACACACAGTCGGCGAGTTCAATAGCTTTCCAAGCACAACACGCAGTGTAATAGTACCCCCGATTCGGCAATTATGTGTGTGTTTACTGGACCCTGTAGAGGACAATGTTTCTCGTCACTCCACAGAAAGTTTCGCGGCAACATATCATCAACGTAAATCCATGCCAGAAACCGAACAACAAATTCAGAACGTTGCAGAGAATCATCAAGTTTCAGTTGCTGCACCGTCTGGATCTCGAACTGTTGACCATGGGATGGAGAATTCTCGTGACACTGTACGAACACTAGCGCTATGAGGGATAAGTGCTGCATGGACGGTTACAGCAACAGCAACGTTGTCAATAACTTCCCCCTGGATAGGATATCTTTTCTTACAGGTGCCACAGGAAGCTCACCCACGTTTTTTTAAAATTTCATTATCATTTTCTTTAAAATACTTAACGACACTGAGCCTCTCCTCAGACGCTTCAATCGGTGATACTCTCGCAATGCAGCACGGTAATTTCTGCCGTTCTCATAGGGCAGTTTCACTAAGAGGGCACGGTAAATCTTCTCGATACCCATGCTATTCACTCACGTTATGGATTGCAGCTGACAGCGTGCATATTAACTGGTGTCCATAATTGTAACTGATTTCTTTCCCAGAGATAATTATAGCCTACACTGGACCTCCACGAGTAGCTGCATTTTAATTACAGCCACCCTGTACCTCACAAACAAGACACATAAGATATTCACACTTTCAGTATAATGAAGAACTTTGAGTCTGTCAGTTGCGTCAAACTTTACACCTACCTTTTGTGCTGAAATATCATGCACAGAAACGCAAAGAATATCGTTCACAGTGATTGGTTCAACTTCTGAGATTAATCATAGTAAGAATTCTAATGTGATACTACCGCTGATGCAGGCATGCCATAAATTCCGCATCGAGTATTCATGCTCCAAGTTCAACTAGGTACGAAGTCTGTAACAAGTCAACCGACCTAGCAAGCCATCTTAGGCAATTTATAACACTTAAAACACTTGATAATGGCACTTTGAAGCCGAAATCATGATTGTGTAAGTGTAAATGTAACACTGCAAATAAACAACAGTCTGAGGGTGGTACTGACTTTTAAGAAATTAAAGAGACCTAGCAAGCCCTTTGGCTGCTATAATGATCTGCGCCGGCTGAACCGACGGTTAACCATAGAGCTCTCCTCGATCTCAAGTATATAAAGGATTCTCTTTCGCAATGGACTGAGGTGATGTGGATCAAATGACCCTCATAGATAAGGCTGGGTGTTGGTTCTTACAAAAGCTTTAAATATTTAATAATTATAAAGGTGTTTCATCTAACGACTCAGGTGCAGGTCTTGGTCCACTCTAACAACAGGTTATTACTATCATTGCTCGTAAGTGCATATATAATAAAGAATGCAATAATTGTACATTTATGAAGTGGCCAATAAATTACAAAGTGAAACGAATTGCCAGTAATGGAAACTGAAGCACATTTAAATCAAAGGAAGATTGGTTTGGCAAAGTTCGCAGGTAACACGAGGGACAGCAATGGCCATCACTTCTAAAAGTTATTCTCTAAAATACGTAATTGAAGACATGTATGCCGTGATTTTACCGATCGTAAAAGAAAGAAGTATCAGAGCCTCAAGCTAATGACGTAGTCCACTCAGTCATGGATGATTCCTCACACCCCTGAGCAGGTGTTATATCACAGAACCGAATCATATTTAGAAACTAAAGACCAAAAATATACCTAACCAGTGTCTATCCCAAGTGCCCTGTGTGTAAGATCATCTCACCACAGTGGATGACAGTCAGCTGACACTCTCAAATGTCTCCGAAGTCGGAACATTCACGTTTCCAGATCTTTATGCCATAAATGTCTACTTCCATGTCTTCATCCAGTGTCCAAAATTTTTTTCTTTCCTCTTCGCCCTGCAAAAAACCCATACAAAGAATAGTCCAACAATCAGAAGGCTCCCCTAAACGTTAGTAAGTGAGAAATTTTTTCTAAACAATGATCTAATGCCCCAGCTATCAAATATTTTGTAAGTTCTGGCGCATACAATTCTGAGTAAATCGAGTTCCACACTTCAACTCCTCAGATACCTTTTATGTCGTCCGATGGCTGTTTTCCAAAACCCAAAATTTCTAGAAAATATCATTCTGAAACGTCACTTACAAATATTGTTTTATAATAGCCAACTGGCGAAAGATAGTTGTTTCTACAGATGTTATCAGGCTTTTGAATTTTTTCACACAAGAGGAAATATTTTTTTCAACTATGAAAAGTCAATGAGCTTCTACAAGAGAGCAGGAATGAAGTCGTCCAACAAGCCTGGCACTTTCAGTAAAAGCGATACTAGGAAAATACAGCAACCTACCCAAGTGTTCTTTCAGGAGAGAGACTAATTTGTGAAAATAATTTACTCTGCACTGGTCAGAAACGCAACACGTTTCGTTATACTGAGCCGTCTTAGACAAACTGTCTGACACTACAGTTCTTGTGGCAGTGGCAGCTGCAATATTTACCGCTTCTGCCACGCCCCAGCCGAGACAGACAATACAAAGTACTGCCCACCTTATAACCATGGCCCGGATCGCTACCTGTGCTTCCATCTGTCCACTTCTTAGTAGTTATGTATTATCTCAGTTCTTAGAAAGTGTGTATTACTCCTAGTGGATCATGGACAGTTGGAAAACTGGAACAGAAAATAACTGAAACGTTCCAGATGTCGTGTAAGGAACTAGGTTAAAAATTACTCGTAGCTGGACTGGCGAGTAAACGAGTGAGCAGGTTCTCTGCACAATCTGCGAAGGAAGTAAGTTATGGAAAACACTGACAACAAGAATGGACAGCATGATAGGGAACGTATTCAGACATCAGGGACCTCCGGAGGCTGGAGTATCTTCTGCCCGCTCCTTCCGTGAAGACCCATCCCAGCTGTGTCAGATTCATACACCTCTACAACTACAGGACATGCAAGTAACTACAAAGAAGGATATTAAGACATGTCTTAGCGGCTCGATCGCAGTAATCACCGATATCACCCATGCTTCCAGTGCCAGATATTTATTTGCCTGTGGAGACTTGGTACGGATTTCCATAAAATGAATCAAAAGCAATGTCATATGAGATGTGTCAGTCCGTCTCTGACTGATATGTCTCAGTAAGAAAGTGGTACCGAGGAAATTAAATAATATTTCAGTAATAATCCAAACAAATATCTAAAAGGTGCTCAAGCCACAATAGGATGTACAACATTACGCCTCAAGAAACAAGAGGTAAACAGTATTTGAATATAAATCCATTTAACTTCAGAAAAAGTGTTTGAGCCATAGTAGAATGTACATCATCAGCCCTCAGAAAACACGTGATAAACAAAGCTTCCAACAAGTCTAAGAAAAAAAAAAAAAACGTAAAACCTATAGAAGTTGTAACATCGAAAGAAGCCCAGTGGCAACGATTGTGAGGAAATTAAAACTTTCTAATTTTGCGATGGAAACCAAGAAAATAATTACACGCAAACTACATGAAACCTGTGAATGATTGAAAACCTCGCTTTGTGAACGCTCTCGTCTTGCACACAACCAGACAGTGTCTTACCACACTGTTGTGAGACGCCGGCCGATGTTGCCGAGCGGTTCTAGGCGCTTCAGTCTGAAACCACGCGACCGCTATGGTCGCAGGTTCGAATCCTACGTCGGGCATGGATGTGTGTGATGTCCTTAGGTTAGTTAGGTTTAAGTAGTTTCAAGTTCTAGGCGACTGATGACCTCAGATGTTAAGTCCCATAGTGCTCAGAGCCCTTTTTGTTGTGCGACAAACAGCCAACTGCTCCATCAGACTGCCAAAACAAGACCCTTCGCTAAGCTCGTCAAAATTGTTTCTTCGGCTTCACTACCGAGATTTCGTAGCGAGGCGGCCTAGGACATTTTTGGTCCGTTAAGCCAGAGCTCCTTCTGCAAGAGCCTGCAGTCCGGCCCGAATGTAAGTTATATTGGTAGCAACCGATGAGTAGGTAGAGAATTGGATCTTCTCACCGGTGGGAATTAATACACAAATTGAATAATGAAAACTCTAAATGAAACAGACAGTTTTCAAAAAGAAATAATTATCCTGGGTTGCCAGCTAATTTAATTAATACCTTGATAACGACGATCCTTCTGTGATGGTATATTCGTAACGAAGAGAAATTAGGTCATACTAATGAATTCTGTAGGTAACCATCTCAGTGTCAAACACCGATATTGTAATATATTTCTACAGCAGTTACTGATGAAAGCCATTAAATTCTTTACTAAATAAGCGAGGTCTGGTGCGCCTCCTATTTTTGTCATCACTTCTTCTTCGTTGGCGTTCTGGCTCGCAGCAGCTTAGCATTACAATTGAAGGTGGAAGCAAAACCGTTCGATGAAATGTCTGTATGCGCGCTAACCACGCCCCATTATGTGCAGATTTGCACAACTCAAAAAAGTTGACTCTTTGCAATTTAAATTTACCTTACGAAGTACAGTCGATACTATAGCACATAAATCTAAATCATTTGCTGCATCACGTTTAATACAAACACGGTCCTCAGTCACTAAACTTACCTGCTTTCCAGCAACGTTCGGCATCCGATTACCAGCACATACGTAAACAAATCGACAAAAGAGACCATTCTCAATAAAAATTGTAATGATTCAGCACCACTTGATTTATCTCTGGTTTGTTACAAAAAGGTACGGCCAAACTTTCAGGAAACATTCCTCACACACAAAAAAAGAAAATATGTTATGTGAACTTGTGTTCGGAAACGCTTACTTTCCATGTTAGAGCTCATCTTATTACTTCTCTTCAAATCACATTAATCATGGAATGGAAACACACAGCAACAGAACGTACCAGCGTGACTTCAAACACTTTGTTACAGGAAATGTTCAAAACGTCCTCCGTTAGCGAGGATACATGCATCCACCCTCCGTCGCATGGAATCCCTGATGCGCTGATGCAGACCTGGAGAATGGCGTATTGTATCACAGCCGTCCACAACACGAGCACGAAGAGTCCCTACATTTGGTTTTTGGTACCGGGGTTGCTAGACAAGAGCTTTCAAATGCCCCCATATATGAAAATCAAGAGGGTTGAGGTCAGGAGAGCGTGGAGGCCATGGAATTGGTCCGCCTCTACCAATCCATCAGTCACCGAATCTGTTGTTGAGAAGCGTACGAACACTTCGATTGAAATGTGCAGGAGCTCCATCGTGCATGAACCACATGTTGTACTCTGCATGTAAAGGCACATGTTCTAGCAGCACAGGTAGGGTATCCCGTATGAAATCATGATAACGTGCTCCATTGAGCGTAGGTGGAGGAACATGGGGCCCAATCAAGACATCACCAACAATGCCTGCCCAAACGTTCACAGAAAATCTGTGTTGATGACGTGATTGCACAATTGCGTGCGGATTCTCGTCAGCCCATGCATGTTGATTGTGAAAAATTTACAATTTGATCATGAGAATCGAGGAAGTACAGTACATACTGATGAAACTTAAATGAGCTCTAATATGGAAATTAAGCGTTTCCGGACACATGTCCACATAACATCTTTTCTTTATTTGTGTGTGTGGAATGTTTCCTGAAAGTTTGGCCGTACCTTTTTGTAACACTCTGTAGATTTATGTATTTGATTCCTGCGGTGCTGAGTGTGAATCTTCCCGACTCCTGAATAATCAAGAGTCGGAACAATAATACATCATAAAGGTTTTCCCAAATTTCAACCTCCTACTTTTATTGCGGATGAGTTACATTACATAAACGAACCATACCAAATACGTTGTTGATGGAGATAAATCTGTTTAACTATTAAGTGGCTTCTGACGCAAATACTTATGAATATTTATATTTTCATGTAATAATTTTCATACCAGGTATTTTCAACATAAATCTTTGTAAAGATAGAAAAGAGCATTCAATCAATTATTCAGATGAGGACTCGAAATATTGCGGATGAAGTGTAGTTCATTATAAGGAGCACATATCATTTCTGCTTTATCATTTCCTGAATAACTTCCTTTGTATTGTTTTAATTAAGCTCAGTTGACATAATGATCTTTTATGGTCGTGCATTAAGTTCTGATCCGAGAACTGAAATTAATTTTCACCATTACCTTACGAGACTGCGTCTGTCCAAATCGTGTTAAAACGCGGTAGGCAATCCCGTGGCGCAGGGAGAATGTGAGCTGTCAATGGATGAAACGGAAATTCGGAAAGCTAACATCCGTCCAATTAACAGGACTGAGGGACATATTTCCAATCAGACAGTATTGGTATAACGATTGCAATCAACCTCGGAATGAACTTCCACCATGTCGTTTAGCAATAACGGCGCCAGGCAACGTTTGCTCCAATTCGCGAAGCGGCTGCTGTGCTGAAACCTTGGTTTGGATGTTAGCGCGCATGTCGGAGAGATTGGTCTGCGTGTTCCTTTAAAATATACTATTTAAGATAGATCGGTAACATCATAACGTGAGACTCTTCCCAGCGCAAACACCCTTACTTATAAGAGAGAGCTAAATTTTACTTTGCGATAATTTCCGTCTTGTTATCGTCATTCATTTTGTGACTGGTAAACTGATCCGAATATCTGAAACAATTCTCCTTCCTGTTTCCATTCGTTTAAAAAGAACAACCTTCTAAAATGTGATCATTCGTTATTTATATGTGAGATGCTCAAATTTATTGTTTCAGGCTGAAACAATCGTTAGCTGATTGAAAATCCCTTACATAGTTGTCACCCTGTAGAAGGAAAATGGTCTGACTTTGTTTTCTGTTCTTTCTGTCAACGTATTTTCAAACTCTCCAAAATGGTTCAAATGGCTCTCAGCACTATGGGACTTAACTTCTGAGGTCATTAGTCCCCTAGAACTTAGAACTACTTAAACCTAACTAACCTAAGGGCATTACACACATCCATGCGCAAGGCAGGATTCGAACCTGCGACAGTAGCGGTCACGCGGTTCCAGACTGTAGCGCCTAGAACCGCTCGGCCACTCTTGCCGGTCCCAGTCAGAGTTCTTGTTAATATTTCTATAAATAGCCACTGTCCCTACATTTTCGCTGGGTTTGGATTCAGTTCATTTCGATCCAGAACGGAACTCTTCTGATGTTTCTGTTTCATCAGAATATCAACGTCGTTTGTAAATCTTATTATTATTTCCATTTCGTCTCTATGGACTTACATGCCTTATTCCGATTGTCAAAAACAGAAGAACTATCTACTTATACACAGCCAGTGAAGTCGCGTTACACTGAAGCGACGCCTGCAAACAGAAACCTTTTGCTCGACCATTATATTTGTTGGATGCATTCCGGTCACTGTCTTTTCTCCTACTTTTTACTGTTCACTCCTGCCTCTAGTACCATGGAAGTTATTCCCTGATGTCGTGACACGTGTCCTATCACATCATTTCATCTTCTTGTCAGTGTTTTCCATATGATCCTTTCTTCGCTGATTTTGCCATGAACCTCTTCAATTCTTATCTTACATGTGCACCTAATTTTCAACATTCGACTGTAGCACCACATCTCAAATGCTTCCAGTCTGTTCTGTTTCGATTTTCCCACAGTCCATGTTTGACTATCACACAATGTTGCGCTCCAAACGTACCATCAATCCTGACGTTAAGTTTCTAACTGTTCTCATTTCTGCTACTTTTCATTACTTTCGTCTTTCTTCTGTACCACCATATCCCAAACGCTTCGATTATCTTCTTTTCCAATTTTTCCACAGTCAGTGATTCGGTACCAAACAATTCTGAGTGCAAACCTACATTCTCAGAAGTTTCTTCCCAACTTTATTTACCACATGAAATTTCTGAGATGATATTTAGAATGTTTACGAAAATGTACTTACTGGTGACTCTACAGAATTTTCTTTACAAGATCAGTGATTAGATTTTGCAAACGAAAAGTTGAGGATGGGTTACATCTTCGTTCAGTCCTACCCGGAACTCTGTCAGTGAACTTTAACGAGATAATTCAAGTTCATTGTTACGCATGATACTCGCTTGTGTGTCAAGAGCTAACGCGTCGCCAGTTTTGTTTCATTATCTGCAATTAAGCGTTAGTTTTGTAATTCTTTTTACCACAACACAAAACTTAATACTACAAACCTTAACAAAAACAAGGAAAATTAAAATTTGCGCGAACATAAGAACTGAAAACAAACAAACGTGAGTGAACGATCACAAGGGCATTAAACTGCCGGACATTAAACGGGAGTGGGCGTGGTGAAAGGTTGGCAAGAGCAGGTGATAGCTGTTTGTGTACAGGTCTCGTTGGATTGACCGATTAAAATAAATGATTCCCGCGTGAGTTTCGATCCTGCTGCGTTCTTCGTAGCTATCAATCTTAATTTTCAACGGAGAATCCAATTATGTTTTCCATGGTTTCCGTAAATCCAGTAAAGCGATTTTTCTGATTGTACCTCTGAGAAGGGTAAGCTCAGTTACCTTGCCCATCCATCGTCAATCAGAGGCTGTTGTCTCTCCTTAATGACCTCATTGTCGACAGGCATCAAGCCCTAATGTTCGTTCCTTCTTACAATGTGACTGCCTTGGATACTCCACCTAAAACCACAGAAATCACCTAGATTACCACGTAGACGCCGATGCAAACGTGCAGTACAGGCTCTGCAGAATGGAAGTGGTCCGGAAAATATTACATGCACTTTAAGGTAGGCAACCCAGCTTACATAATCTGTCCCAGTTGCAGATAATGTACACTGGCTTGCATAACTTAAGATGCATGAAATATTTTCCAGACTAACTTTATTCTGCCTATTCTGTATATGTATGTTTATGAACAGTTTCTTTTTAAATACAGCATATGGAAAACTAATTAAACAGAGTGTGGCCAAAAGCTTTAAGATCAAACTATAAAGATAGAGGTGAATCATAAACCAGGAATTGGGAACCATTGATAGGAAATGGTGTTTAATTGTAAATAAGGATGATGACCATCTTTGTAAATTATTTACATTTTTAATAAATAACAAATTACAAAATAACATCCAACTAACTACTTTCCAAATCAATAAACAGTTGTCGTATCTACCGTGCGACTGCTACGGTCGCAGGTTCGAATCCTGCCTCGGGCATGGATGTGTGTGATGTCCTTAGGTTAGTTAGGTTTAAGTAGTTCTAAGTTCTAGGGGACTAATGACCACAGCAGTTGAGTCCCATAGTGCTCAGAGCCATTTTGAGCCAGTTGTCGTATCTCGCCCGGTGCAGTTTCCCACTGGTTACAATTGTGAACTGGAGAATCACTCGTTACTAAGATTTTAGTACTATGTTGATCTATAACTCATACTCTTTCATTTCACCACCATTACGTTTTAAGGACATGTGCTCATCTTTTATTTACCAACGTAAGCATGTTTTTACTAAATATGACGTGCTCCCACGATTATTTACTGATTTGCTAAAACATGATGATTTTACGTCTGGCATTTTGTAGGGACCCAATGTTTTTTCTCAATTTATGGTTAACTTAGGTCTTGACACGTTAAGTCCATGCAACATATATTAAAGACTTAAAATCAAATTCTTGAAAATGGCATAAAGAGCTGAAACCTGAGTTGCACTTAAATAAACAATAAAACAGTGAAACAGCGGTGCGAGCTTTAAAAAAACTATATACTTATTTTTTCCTTTCGCAGCTGTTGAAATCAGGCGATAGAGATATAAACTTACACTAAACTGGAAAATTCTAACCACAGGTAAGTTGTCTAGATTATGGAAAAAGCAAAAATCATGTTGTGGAAGTCTGAGGAAATGATTCTGCGTCATGCTGGAGAACACTCATCTAGAAAAACATTCATGTTGCCAGTTAGATGCAAGAATACAGGGTGGAAAGCATTGATAGAGCAGCAGTTTCAGCTCTGTATTGTGAACAGAAAGTGCGCAATAAAAGGAGTCCAGGTGGTTTCGATAGGATGGATCAATTTGTCAATGGATTATGCTGTAAGGTAAGGGATGAGAACCATGGTCGTCTCGATGTCCAGACGCTATGTTGATTACTTGTTATTTCACGGTGTAAGCTCTTTAGGACAATAAAGCCTTTACTATTCACTCTCCAAGATTAATTCCTCGGTTCTAGGCACTAATTTTACGACCCTGCACCCTTATCTAGCTATGACCCAAACATTCAGTGATGTCTTGAAGTTACATAAGTCCAGTTTGTAGGTGGTAATGGAAATAGTTCAGGCGGTTTAGGAAGGTTGGCGAGTCACAATAATCATATAAGACAAGTTAGAAACAAATGAACTGGTCGTGATATTTCTCGTTTGGAAAGACTGAATGTAATGTTTAATTATCGTCTCACTGTTTACAGAGAGTTGAATGGGAGAATACTTTTCTTATGTTGCGCCGGCCGCGGTGGTCTCGCGGTTCTAGGCGCGCAGTCCTGAACCGCGCGACTGCTACGGTCGCAGGTTCGAATCCTGCCTCGGTCATGGATGTGTGTGATGTCCTTAGGTTAGTTAGGTTTAAGTAGTTCTAAGTTCTAGGGGACTGATGACCACAGCTGTTAAGTCCCTTAGTGCTCAGAGCCATTTTTTTTCTTATGTTACTTTAGGGCAATCTTTTACCAGATTGACTGTGGTCAAGATACAAATATTAATAACGCACGAGAGCTATCCAAAAACGTAACGTTTATAGAACGAAATCTGAAGAAATAGTAGAGATTTCTAAGAATAAATCTATTCCAAAAAGGAATTAAATGAAAAAGAAGAAAAAGAATAGTATTGTGAGCAGAGA